>NC_040088.1:30622500-31247500 GCF_003369695.1 Bos indicus x Bos taurus
TCCTGATGTATCCGTGGAGAGAGATGTACTCCACGTACAACTACTCCTCCCCCATTGTGTTCTTCCCACTTTCTGTTTTTAAATACACTTTTTTTTGTTGTTCTTTTAAACACATTTATCTATAGAGTTGAGAATAAAAAAAGAAAACCAAAAACAGGGTCATGAAGATGACCCTGTACCTGCTGGAAGCATTTTTCAAGACCCAGCTCAAAGGGCAGGTTTGTTCCATCCTCCTGACATTAACTGTGCCAGGCCTGCCCAACACCTGGACATTGTCTGCCATGGGCTTACACAAGGGAGGCAGAGAAAGTGAATTTGTTCTATCTATTCACCCCCTGACAGCCACCAAGTCTCTCTGGGCTCTTTCAGAAGGCAGTTCTCCAAGAAAGGCAACAACCTGCTCTCCTGAAGAGTGCAACCTATAAAACTCAGGATGAGTTGCCAACTTCACCAAAGGATCCACTCATTATTGTAGGGAGCAAAGAGATCAGGGGCAAGGATGAAATGAAGTAGACACGACTCCCCATCCTCCCCAAAGGGAAGGGTCCCTCACCCTGGGAACCTCCTTCACCAACTGGAAGGTCAACTGGGTTGGATAGGGAGCTTCAGAGACGCAGAGGAAAGGACAGCAGCTTCTTCATAGCGGGCAGGACAGAAAGAAACCAGCACAGGTGGTCCTAGCCATCTGGCTTCACTTCCCAGTCCGATAAGTCCACAGCAACTGAAACTCCAGCTTCAGTGGACAAACCCAGGGCGAGGACTAAGTTCAGCTGCATGGAGCCAGTCCAAAGAGACTAGTGTGGTCTGGGCCATAACTTGGGGTGTGTGCAAGATAGAGTCCAGGTCCACCATAGAACTCCACTGTCAAAGGATACAAATGAAAGTATGTGGTCCTGCCTTAGCAGCCTCACTCTCTGCGTGCTCACAGTGGGGATGAGTCCAAAGCTGCAAGCTCTGGAACCATGCATGAGCCAGTGGGCTTCTCACAAGTGGAGGCAGGGCTGAAGTTTAAGCCAGTTTCTGGCACTCCTAGAGCAGGTGTGGGCATGCAGCTTCAGTGGATTTACACCAGCAGCTTTGTGACCAAAGTGACTGAGAGACATCTAAGCTGATTACTGGCGCCTGTAGCTGAGGCACGTCTGGAGCCAGCAGCAGCTGGCTTTGAGGGCACACACACATGTAGGGCCAAAATCCAAGCCAATTCTCAGCACTCCTACAGTAGGTGTGGGCACATGGCTTCAGCAGGTTATACCACCGGATTTGTGAGCACAGCACCTGAGGGACATCTAAGCTTAGTATCAACATTCCCACAGTAGGGGTGGGGCTAAGGGCAGTGTGAATAACAGTGTATGTTGTGGGCATACATACCAGGTGGCAGGTGATGTCACAGAGTGCATAACCCAGGAAACAGCTCCTGGGGAGGAATATGCAGCAGTTCCTTTCCCAGCATGAGCACTCCAGTCCCACCTACCTCACACTGCATCTGGGGACTTCTACTACAATATTTTGGGAGTAGACTCTGACCCCAACTGGGCCATGACATCCACAGAGTAAAGAGGAGGCCCCATCCAGCATCCATTGTGCGTTGTCATCACCACAACAACAAACATACCCCTATCAAGGAGATAATGGCCAGCACACTCTGAAGAAAGAAGTGGTAGGCATCCACACCAAAAACAGTCCTTGCACCAAAACTACTGGACTCACGTAGGCAACGGGGACACTCTTACATAAAAGGAGCCCTTCAAGACCATAGTAGACAACTGCTGCTTCTAAATTCATAAAGCCAGAAATGTACAAATAAAATGAGAAAAGCAGAGGAACCGCCCTCAATTAAAAGAACAAGGGGAATCCCCTGAGATAACAGTGAATCAGACCTCTCCAAACCACCAGATCCCAAGTTCAAAAGGGAGGTAGTAAAAATGCTGAAGGAATTAAGAAAGACTGCTGACAGAAATGTGGATCATTGTAACAAGGAACTAGAAACTATAAAGAAAAGCCAATCAACATTAGACAACTCAATTGCCAAGATGAAAACCAAACCAAAGGCAACAAATAACTAACTGAATAATACAGAAGAATGAGTAAGTGATCTGGAAGGTAGAATAGTGAAAATCGCCACTCAGAACAGCAGAAAGAAAAATGAAAAAATCGAAATAATATATGACATCTATGGGATAATAGAAAGCATGACAATCAAAAGAAGGAAGAGAAAAGGGATCAAGTTTATTTGAAGAAATTATGACTGAAAACTTCTCAAACCTAAAGAAAGAAACAGATAATCTATAGGAAAGTGAAAATGACAATAAGAAAGGTAAAAATACATAAGGATTGAAGACCACTTAAATTAGCCAGTACCTACATTTTTTTAAAAAATCAGAAAATTCTGTGAAAGCAATTTTAACTACAGTGAATAGCAAGATGATAAACATGATGATGTAAAATAAGACATGAAAATTACAAAATGTGGGGAAAGGGGTAAGAAAATGTAGACCTTTTAGAATGTGTTTGAGCTTATATGAGTACCAGTCTAAAGTACACAGATATAATGACAGGTTAATATACTTGAAAACCAGGGCAACTACAACTCAAAAACATACAATAGATTCACAAAACCAAACAGAAAGGTACTCAAGCATAATAGAAAAAAAATCAAACCACAAAAGGAAAAACAAAAAAAAAAGAAAATAACAAAGGAAATACGTAGTCAACTGGAAAACAAAGTTAAAATGGTAATAAATACACATCTATCAATATGACTTTAAATGTCAATGGACTGAATGCCCTGATCAAAAGACAAACAGTGGAAGATTGGATAATAAAACAAAACTATACAATATGCTGCCAAAGGAGACCCAACTTAGGGCAAAAGACACATATAGATTGAAAGTGAGAAGACGGTAAAAGATATTTTATGCATAAGGAAATGACAAGAAAGTGGGGATAGCCATATTCATGTAAGACAAAATAGACTTTAAAACAAAGGCCACAAAGAAAGATCAAGAAGGACATTATATAATGACAAAAGGATTAATACAAGGAGAGAGTATTGCACTCATTAACATATTACACCCAATAGAGGAGCACCTAAACACATAAAACAAATACTAACAGAGATGTAAAGGGAGAAACTGATGGGAATACAATAATAGTAGGAGACTTTAACATTCTCACTGATTTCAATGGACAGATATTTCAGACAGATCAATAAGGCAACAGAGATATACCTGTGGCAGATTCATGTTATTCATGTTGATATATGGCAAAACCAATGCAATATTGTAAAGTTAAAAAATAAAAAAAAGAAAAGAAAAAACAATAATAAAAAATAAATAAATAAATGACACAATAGAACAGTTAAACTTAATTGAAATCTTCAGGACATTACATCTAAGAAAACAGAACACATATCCTTTTCAAGTGCATATGGAACAGTCTCAAGAATAGACCACATACTAGGATACAAAATAAGTTTCAACAAATTTAAGATGATAGAAATTATTTCAAGCATATTTTCTGACCACAATAACGTGAAACTAGGAATCAACCACAGAAAGAAAAGCAAGAAACAAAAGCAAAAATTACATGAGACTAAAAAACATTCTACTAAAAAACTAATAATTCAACAATGAAATCAAAGAGGAAATTGTAAAATGCCATAAGACAAATGAAAATGAAAGCACAATCATACAAAATATGGGATGTGGCAAAAGCCATACTAAAAGGAAAGTTCATGGTGATACAGGCCTTCCTTAAAAAATAAGAAAAATACAAAACAAGCAACCTAATCTACTACCTAAAAGAATTAAGAAAAGAATAACAAATAAAACTTAAAGTCACAGCAGAGGAAGGAAATAATAAAGATTAGAGAGAAATTAAAATAGACATTAAAATATAGAAAAAAATCAATAAAACCAAGAACTGGTCTTTTGAAAAGATAAATGAAATCAACAAATCTCTGGCCAGGCTCACCAAGAAAAGAGAGGATCTAAATAAAGAAGAATTGAAAGAGGAAAAATAACAACCTATACTATAGATACACAAAATACCATAAGAGCCAACAAAAAATGGACAACCTAGAATAAATGGACAAGTTTCTAGAAACGTACATCCTGTCAAAACTGAATCAAGAAGAAAGATAATTTGAACAGATCAATCACTAAATGTGAAGTAGAATGTGTAATTTTAAAACTCCCTACAGACAAAAGTTCAGGACAAGATGGATTACTGGGAATTCTACCAAATATACAAAGAATTTTTATGACCCCTTCTCAAACTCTTCGAAAAGACAGAAGAGGAAGGAACTCTCCCAAAGTCAGTCTATGAAGCCACCATCACCCTGATAACAAAACTAGAAAAACACACTACCAAAAGGGAAAAATTACAATCCAATATCTTTGATGAACATAGAGGCAAAAATCCTCAACAAAATATTAGCAAACTGAATCAAATAACACACAAAAAGGGTTATACACTATGATCAAGTTGGATTTATCCCAGGGTCACAAGAGTGGTTCAACATGTGCAGATCAATCACTGTGACACACCACATCAAAAGAAAAGACAGAACCACACGATCATCTCAATAGATGCAGAGAAAGCATTTCATAAAATTCAACATTCATTCATGATAAAAAAAAAACTCTTGCCAAACTGTGGGTAGAAAAAAAAACTATCTGAACATAATAAAAGCTATTTATGAGAAACCTACAGCCAACACACCAAAGAAAAAAAGCTGAAAGCCTTCCCATTAAATTCTGGAATAAGGATGCCCACTCTCACTACTTTTATTCAACATGGTATTGGAAGTCTTAGACATAACAATCAGAAAGGAAAAAGAAATAAAAGATTTCCAACTTGGAAGGGAAGAAGTCAAATCACAATTATGTGCAGATGACAAGATACTTTATATAGAAGAGTCTAAAGACACCACACAAAAACTATTGGAACTGATAAATGAGCTCAGCAAGGTGGCAGGATACAAAATTATCATACAGAAATTGGTTGCATTTCTTTACACTAATAATGAAATACTAGAAAGAGAAATTAAAAACCAATCTCATTTAAAATCACACCAAAAAAAAAAAAAATTCCTGGGTTTAGGAATAAACCTGACCAAGGAGGTGAAAGACTTTAACACTGAGAACTATGAAACATTATGGAAATTGAAGATGATTCAAAGAAATGGAAAGATATCCCATGTTCTTGGATTGGAAGAAATTAATATTGTTTAAATGGCCACACTGCCCAAAGCAATCTACAGATTTCAAATAGACTGAGAATTGCCAAAGCAATCCTGAGGAAAAAAAGCAAAGCTGCAGGAATAACCCTCCCAGACTTCAGCAAATACTACAAAGCTACAGTTATCAAAACAGCATGGTATTGGCACCAAAACAGACACGTGGAACAGAATAGAGAGCCCAGAAATAAACTCATACACATATGGTCAATTAATCTTCAAAAAATGAGGCAAGACTATACAATGGAGAAAAAACAGTCTCTTCAGAAAGTGGTGTTGGGAAAGCTGGATACTCACATGTAAATTGATGAAGTAAGAACACTCCCTCACACCACACACAAAAATAAACTCAAAATGGCTTAAAGAGTTAAATATGAGACATGACACCATGACATTCCTAGAAGAGAACACAGGCGAAACATTTTCTGACATAAATCATACCAATGTTTTCTTCGGTCAGTTTTCCAAGGCAAAAGAAATAAAAGTGGAAGTAAACAAAAGTGACCTAATCAAATGCAAAAGCTTCTGCACAACAAAGGAAACTATAAAAGTGAAAAGACAATGTTTGAAATGGGAGAAAATATTTGCAAACAATGCACCCAACAAAGGATTAATTCCCAAAATATGCAAGCATCCCATAGAGTTGAATATCAAAAACAAACAAACAAACAACCAAATCAAGAAATGAGCAAATGACCTAAACAAACATGTCTCCAATAAAACATACAGATGGCCAACAGGCATGTAAAAAGACATTCAACATCACTAATTATTACAGAAATGAAAATCAAAATTACAATGAGGTATATCACCTCACACCAATCAGAATGACCATCCTCAAAAAGTCTACAAACAATAAATGCTAGAGAGGGTGTGGAGAAAATGTGGAAATGTAAATTGGTGCAACCACTATGGAGAATTGTAGGAGGTTCCTTCAAAAATTAAAAATAGAGTTACAAATATGATGCAGCAATCCCACTAATGGCATATATCCAGAAAAGATGAAAACTCTAATTTGAAAAAACATATGTGCCCCAATGTTCACAGAAGCACTATTTACAATAACCAAGACATAGAAGCAACATAAGTGTCCATCAACAGATGAGTGGATAAAGAAGATGTTGTATGCATACACAATGAACTATTACTTAGCTATAAAAATAATGAAATAATACCATTTGCAGCAATATAGATGAACCTAGAGATTATCATACTAAGTGAAATAAGTCAGACAAAGAATAATATCATACAACATCACTTATATGTAGAATCTTTAAAAATGATGCAAGTGAACACAACAGAAAGAGACTCACAAAGAAAACAAGCTCACTGTTACCAAAGGGGAAAGGGGGGGAGGGATAAATTGGGAGTTTGAGATTAACAGATACACACTAAGCTAAGCTAAGCTAAGCTAAGCTAAGCCACTTCAGTCGTGTCCGACTCTGTGCGACCCCATAGACAGCAGCCCACCAGGCTTCCCCATCCCTGGGATTCTGCAGGCAAGAACACTGGAGTGGGTTGCCATTTCCTTCTCCAATGCATGAAAGTGAAAAGTGAAAGTGAAGTCGCTCAGTCGTGTCCGACCTCAGCAACCCCATGGACTGCAGCCCATCAGGCTCCACCGTCCCTGGGATTCTGCAGGCAAGAACACTGGAGTGGGTTGCCATTTCCTTAGGAGAAACACAAGGACCTGTTTCATAGCAAAGGAAAGTGAAAGTGAAGTCGCTCAGTCGTGTCCAAACTCTTTGCGACCCCATGGACTGTAGCCTACCAGGCTCCTCCGTCCATGGGATTTTCCGGGCAAGAATACTGGAATGGGTTGCCATTTCTTTCTCCAGGAGATCTTCCCCACCCAGGGATCAAACCCGGGTCTCCCGCATTGTAGACAGACATGTTTACCGTCTGAGCCACCAGGGAAGCATAGCGAAGGAACTGGAGTCAATATCTTCTATAACCTATAATGGAGAGGAATCTGGAAAAGAATATACATATACATGCATGTGTGCTCAGTCACTTCAGTTGTGTCTAACTTTTTGCAACACTATGGACTGTAGCCCTCCAGGCTCCTCTGTCTATGGGATTCTCCAGTCAAGAAATCTGGAGTGAGTTGCCATGCCCTCCTCCAGGGGACCTTCCCAACCCAGGAATTCTTTACCCACATCTCCTGCATTGCAGGCTGATTCTTTATCCACTGAGCCATCTGGGAAGCCTGTATATGTGTGTGTGTGTGTGTGTGTGTGTACATATACACATATACATAACTGAATCATGTTGCTGTACACAGGAAACTAATACAACATTGTAAATCAATGATGGAAAGTAAAAGTATTAATTGCTCAGTCGTGTCTGACATTTTGCAACCCCATGGACTGTAGCCCAACAGGTTCTTCTGTCCATGGAATTCTCCAGGCAAGAATACTGGAGTGGGTTGCCATTCCCTTCTCCAGAGGGTCTTCCCGAACCTGGGTCTCCTGCATTGCTGACAGACTCTTTACCACTGAGCCATCAGGGAAGCCCAAATCAATGATACATCAATTTCAAAAAAAAAAAAAGTGGGAACTGACGTGGTGATTGGTGATGGGAAGCTCCAAGAGGGTAGGTGAAGCTTGTGGACCAAGTGTCATAGGATGATCACTGGGGAAACTCCAACCCAGTATTTTTAGATCTTTTGAGGTGGTCAGCCTTGTGAAAAGTGCTTCCTCCCAGCTGCCAGCATCATAGGTAGAAAGTGTGAGAAGAAGGTAGAGGTGTGATGGGCCAGCATCTCAACACCTAGTATGGAAAAATCCCCTCAGTACCCTTAGCTTCATTGTAGGACTCTAGACCTCAAATGTGCATGCTGTTGTATTCTATGCAAAGAGTAAAGATTTCCTGGCAAAGGGAAGGAGAAATCATTCAGTTCACAGAATGAGGGAGGGACCTGGCGCTGACAGCTTCATAAACAGATTTTCAACCAAATCTTACTTATTACCATAAGCCCCATCTCCAACTCCAACCTCCATTTACAGAGGTGCCTGGTGCTGTCAGTTCTGGAGTCTTTGGGAAACTCCACAATGACTGTTGGGTTGGTTTCCTCCACTACCTGGATTTCTCTATTGCCAGGTAAGGAATAGGTTTTCTTTTTTTCAGATCTGCTAGTAAGTTGCCCCAGAGAAGGCAATGGCAACCCACTCCAGTATTCTTGCCTGGAGAATCCCAGGGACAGAGGAGCCTGTTGGGCTGCCATCTATGGGGTTGCACAGAGTTGGACACGACTGACGCAACTTAGCAGCAGCAGCAGCAGTAAGTTGCCATTCTTCTTTCTGTTATTTAGATTTTAAAGTTTTGCTGCTGTGACCTTCACCCTAGTTATCCCATCCTTGTGCATTTATGATTTTTGCATAGGAATTCCTTCCTGCCATTTTGGCAGGGTTTCAGGAAATGACTGTATATATTCACTCTTAACATCTTTACCTGGAAGTCACCCCTCACACCTCTCTGTTCCGCAGAGTTCTCAATAAGGTTAATGAGGAGAATCTGGCTTTCTGAAGTTACTGGTCTGAGAACCATCCAGGCTGTGCTGGCCTGAACATAGTTAGAGCCAAGAGACTATCACTTTTAATTGTTTCATCATCTTCTTCTGTTTTCCTCTCCTTGAGAGCTTGAAGAATGCTTCAGGACAGGAAAGTGGGAAGTTAGGTGCAAGAGTATTTTAGAATTGAGATTTAATTTTTTAAAAAAAGAGCACTTAAGGATTCACAAAAAGAACATAATTTTCCCAGTAGAATTAAATTACTTTTTTTTATGTTTCCCAAGAAACTTACTGGTAATGGCCTCTCTCACTTCTAACACATTTTCTGTTTATGCATTTCTTAGGAATTATCCATTTCTACCATGTCCATAATTATTTTATGTACTTGTTTTCTCTTTCTTATAAATGTTGAGTTTCCTTAAGGCTGGAGAGTGTCTCTTACTCATTTTTATCTCCCCCACCTCCCCAGACCTTCATTATCACTTTGCCAAGAGCAGGTGTTAATAAGCATTTTATAAATGATCGAGTTGTTCTTGGCCTCCTTGTGTGTGTGTGTGTTAGTCACTCTGACTCTTTGTGACTCCATGGACTTTAGCTGGCCAGGCTCCTCTGTACAAGGAATTGTCCAGGTAAGAATACTGGAGTGGGTTGCCATTTCCTCCTCCAGGGGATCTTCCCAACCCAGGGATCGAACCCAAGTCTCCCACATTGAAGGCAGATTCTTTATCATCTGAGCCACCAGGGAAGCCTACTTGGCGTCCTAAATCAATAGAAATTGATAAGAGGCCAGACAAATTCAGGCAAGGTTTCACTGGGGCCCCTGATGCAGCAGAGGGGGATGAGAACAAGTAACAGCTTCCTTTGCTTGCTCACTCCCCAAGGTGGGGGCGAGCTGGTACCTTACACAGGATGAGGGTAGGGGTCAGGCCAGAGGGGTGGTTTAAGTGGTCTGCCCACTGCTTTGGCAGTGTTGTATTCACGGGTCATGTACAGTACCCTGCTTTTGCTCCCATCACTGTGCTTTTGCTCTGGATTCTTCAGAAGTAGCAGTTGGGTTATTTTGGTCTTTTGTATCTTATTGTTCATAATTTGCCCCAACTCTGCCTGCACGCAGTTTTTTTTAGTCCCTTATAGTTTCTTTGCATTTTGCTGCTCAAGGAGATATTTGTCCAAGTTCTAGCACTGCAGCACAGGGTCCCGGGTCCCAGGTCCCAGCTTGTCTCAGAATGAGTGCGTGAATTAATTAAGGGATTCTGAACTATGTAACGCCTGGTGGCAGGAGTGTGTCTAACTCAACCTTCCACGGTGTCTTTCCTGACACAAGATCTAGTATGTTCAGTGGCTGGCAAGAGAAAGAGAGGAATCTTAAACAGTGATGCCTGGACCAGAGAGGCAAGAGCATGGCTACCTCCTTGTATTCCTGCTGTATTCCAGCTATACCTGTTCCTTTCCCAACAAATAGCATTTGCTTTTTGTTGCAGAAATAAGGAAATGGAAGAATTTCAGTGAGGCTGGAAAGTTAATTCACTGTGTAACACTATATTTAGAATATGGGCTCTAAACTCAGGCTGCTGCTGCTGCTGCTGCTAAGTCACTTCAGTCATGTCCGACTCTGTGCAACCCCATAGACGGCAGCCCACTAGGCTCCCCCATCCCTGGGATTCTCCAGGCAAGAACACTGGAGTGGGTTGCCATTTCCTTCTCCAATGCATGAAAGTGAAAAGTGAAAGTGAAGTCGCTCAGTCGTGTCCAACTCTTAGCAACCCCATGGACTGCAGCCCACCAGGCCCCTCGGTCCATGGGATTTTCCAGGCAAGAGTGCTGGAGTGGGGTGCCATTGCCTTCTCCGAAACTCAGGCTACACAGGTTCAAATTTTGATTCCACCAATATTTAGATTTGTGACCCTAAGAAATGTGTGTCCTTTCCAAGCCTCAGTCTCTGCTTCTGGAAAATGAGGACAACACGTGCCAAATGATCTATAAGAAGCAGATTAGAGCAGTGGCACACAGTAAATGGTGGCTATTAGAATTTCTCAAAAGATAAGGAAATATGGCTTTTAAATTTTCTATCATTGATCAAATCTTCATGAGCCCTGGTCCTGCTGAATCCCAGGAACGACACATTTTAAAACTTGGATCAACCACACCTTGGACACTTCCAGCTCATGTGACGTACAGTAATGATCCAGCCCCTGCAGGACGGACAAATGCTCAGTCTCTCGGATCTTTCTCCTCTTCCTGTTCCTCTCCAGGTCTGTCTGGGAGCCCTGGGGTGGGGGCTTACCTCAGGGAGCTCTCTGTTATAGAGAGATTTATCTGACCTGATAAGTCTTTACTGGTGACAGCTGATGTATCCATGACCCCATCTGGCCTTCTGGGAATGAGAGTGGCTCCCAGGACTAGAGGCTGTGGTTCCAACCATGTGCCTCCAGTTAGAAGTTCTTGCTTTCTGCAGCTTCTGTCTCAGTCCTAGGCCACCTCAGTTCAATTAACCCTTTTACTTAGCCTACTTGGTGCCCTTGGAGCTTCGGATATTCTCACTTATTATTGCTTCAAATATTTCTTCTGTTCCTTTTCCTCTTTCTGGTATTCTGACATTCCCATCGTGCATTTGTTACACCTTTTGTAATTGTCCCATAATTCTGAATATTCTGTTCTCTTCTTTTTTCACTTTTTTTTCTCTTTGTTATTCCGTTTGGGGAGTTTCCGTTGACATAACCTCAAGCTCACTGATTCTTTCCTCAGCTGTGTCTAGTCTACTAATGAGCCCTCAAAGGCATTCTTCATTTCTGTTATAGTGTTTCTAACATTTCTTTTTGATTCTTTTTTAGGATTTCCATCCCTCTGCTTACATTATCCATCTGTTCTTGCTTATTGTCTACTTTTTCCATTAGGACCCTTAGCATATTAATCTTAGTTATTTTAAATTCTCAGTCTTATAATTCCAAAATCCTTGACATATCAAACATCTGGTTATGATGTTTGCTCTCTCAAAAACTGTGTTTTCACCTTTTAGTATGCTGTAAAATTTTTTGTTGTAAGTTGGACTGGTTAAAAAGAATTCTGGTAAAATACACCTTTATTAATATAAATAAAGCTGAGCAGGTGGGGAGGCATTCTATTATCCTTTGATTAGGTCTCACTCTTTTAGGAAGCCTGCATTTCTGGATTGTGACCTTCACAAGCACTTCTCAGTCTCTCCCCCACCCCTTTAGTCAGGATGGCTAGGGTGGGCTGGAGCTGGGTATTTCCCTTGCCCTAGATCAGTTAGGTTCTTATCCAGTAGGTTAGCATCTAATGATGGAGAAGGCAATGGCACCCAACTCCAGTACTCTTGCCTGGAAAATCCCATGGACGGAGGTGCCTGGTAGGCTGCAGTCCATGGGGTCGCTAAGAGTCGGACACGACTGAGCAGCTTCACTTCACTAGCATCTAATGAAACAGTTTCTCTTACAGACAAGCCTTGTTAAGGATGAAAAGCTAGGATATGTTTCATAATGGTTCCTTTTCCTCTCCCTTTGCCTGAAACTTGAGAGGTTTTTTCTCCATTGTTCACTGTGAGAACCTAGTGGGGCTCCTAGAGGTAAAACTCACAAAAGCGCATGGTCCTCTCTGTGACTGAGCCTCTTGGAGTTTGTAGCTCTCAATCTTATCCACACTGAGCCTCCAGCAATTCATCAATCACAGTTTAGGTTTTTCTATTCCTGGATAGGTTGCCATGGTTTCTACTGGTGGGTTTCTGTTCCAGTAAATTGGCATTCTCTGTATCTGCTTGTCTGTTCCTCGAACTCGAAGGGGCAGCAGTTTTCCCTGTAACTTCATTTCTCTGATGGATCTAAGTAGAGTTGTTGATTTGGTTGTTTACTTTTTCTAAGGACATCATGAGCACTGCAAAGCTCCTCACATGCCATACAGGAGCCAGAAGACCTCCTCCATGGGCCCTTTCAGCATCTCTACTTCCTGAGATATGTGGGAACATCTGGATTCCTACCTGATATATAAAACAGGGTTGTTTCAGGCCTGCCTCTTAGGCATCCTCTTTCTGCAACTGCTGTTTTCAGCAGAAAATGAGTTTATTAAAAGTACAAGGAGGACCCACAGAATCATCAGAAGTACTCAGCTTCCAGGAATGATGTCTGGAACCTTACAACTAGCCTCACAAAAAGAAACAACAGTTGTTACCGATGCTCCCACCTCCCCACCCTGCCAATAGCACCTTTGGGGCAGGAACTCATCTTGACAGTGTCTGGAAAAGCACAATCACCACAGAAGCTGGTCCCTGCCACCACCCATGCCAATAAACACAGGTTGTGTGAGGAGTCAGTCTCATCAAATCACACACTTCCGAGCTAGAGTCTGGGTGTAATTTGATGCATATGGGTCTCAGGCTGGTATCCTAGCTGCAAAGGAGGGTGGGCTTTCAGTTTTTTGTGTCCTGCCTTTGGATACTGGGACTCAAGCCTGGAAATTCACAAAACACATCAAGGGCATTCAAAAGGGGCTCAGGAGCTACACCAGATTATATCACATGAAGCAAAAAACCTTTTTTAATTTTTCATGAAAATTGTCCAACATGCAGTAAAGTTAAAAGAATTGTTTATTAAGTACTGTATACCATCCTCTAGATTCTCCTTTAACATTTTACTATATTTGTTTTAGCACACATCTGCCCATCCATATCATTTTTTGGTGATGCACTTCTCTCTAAACACTTCAGCATGCCTATCATTAACTAAAGCTTGAAATTTGCTTACAGCTTTTTTCTTGGATATTAAGTTTACATACAACAAAATATCTAAATCCTAAGTGTACATTTATCGAAGTTTAACAAACACCTGAGACTCCCAATCAACTATCTCAATCAACCCATCACAGCAGAAAATTCCTTCCTGACCCTTCCAAGTCAACCCCTATCAACAACTCACCCCGAAGGCAACCACTGTTCTGATCTTTTCCCATCAAAGGTCAGTTGGCAAAACCCTTTTTAATTTTGGCTTTTCCCTCAAAGTAGGAGCTACCAACACTTCCCCACCTTTCCTCCTGCTGCTCTGGAAACTTGGTCCAGA
Organism: Bos indicus x Bos taurus; assembly: GCF_003369695.1. Classification (NCBI taxonomy): domain Eukaryota; kingdom Metazoa; phylum Chordata; class Mammalia; order Artiodactyla; family Bovidae; genus Bos; species Bos indicus x Bos taurus. Next base: position 30,636,317 of record NC_040088.1, read on the forward strand.
GAAGTGAAGTCAGGTGGATAAATCTGTCTGCTTCGTCTCATTTGATCCCCCTTCCTCCTCTCACAGTCAGCAGAAGTTGATTTCTTTCCCTTCCTGGATGGAAAGAACTTCCCTTAAATGGTACATCCAGAGATCTCTGGCCTTGGCTTATAGTAACCTTGAGGGTAAAATCCATTAGGTCTGGCTCTTCTTAATGCAAATTTAGGGTTAATTAAGCCCTTTTCCAGCAAAGCCAGAAGACCACTGTCTTGTGAGGGACAAAACAAACGGAAACCAGAACACTCAATCAGGCAGCCAATGCTGAGCAGTAGCTCACTGTTCTCATCCTCCTCCATCTTTGGCTTCAGTGGACGAGGAGTTCCAGGCAACATAATTTATAGGAAATACAGTTCAAAATACTTCAAAACACTGTCCCCATTACAGAATGAGTGAATCCACATGAACCAAGGGGAGAAGTTAAAATCAGTTGCTATCTAGACATTGATAGAAAAAATGCACCAACCACTGATATCTCTGGAGACTTCACAGTGATTTGCCCTTTGGTGGGAATGAAGAAGTATTTGTCAAACTAATTCGGAAGGAGTGAATGAATGAAAAATTAATCATGAGTGGATCATGAGCGCCCAAAGCAAGAACACAGTGAGCTCTAAATACTTTCATAGCAGCTTCTAGGTCCTGATGATGATAGAGTAAAGGAACAAAGTAGAAAATTAAATAGTTAATGCCACTAGGGGATTGTAAGTAGAAAAAAATGTGAGTGACCCCTGCAAGTTACTGATTACTCAAGAAAGCAGGTTTACTTAACCACAAAACCTAGCAGGCTTGTTTAGCAACAAAACCATGCAACAGAAGCTTGAGACATATTGTAAAACAATAAAATAATGGTGGCCTGAGACCCACATCTTGCCCAGTTAGTTCAGGGACTTAATAATCCCTGGACATGCTCTCTGCATGCATAAAATAATAATTTATAGAAAGGTGATATTTCAAAATAAAAGATACTCGTTGTTCTAAGACCTGAAATAATTTTTCCACAGAGCCATGACAGTCCTGGCTTGACCATGTAGGGACAAAAAAGCTCCTCTGGCCTAACCTGGAGGAGGAGCTGATGTTAAAAGCACGAAATCTACTCAAGGATCAGGAAGAAAGTGGTTGTTTCCCCCCTCCCCACTTTTCCTTTGACTATAAAACTGTAGCCCACGAAGTTGTCAGGGTAAGGCACCCTCTTACCCGCCCACGTGTAAGCCTCACAAGTGCCCTATTCTAACAAATTACTCTTTGCCTCCTGCTGAATTCTTTCTTCACTGGAACATAAAGGACTGGAGTTCCTTGGAGCCCTTGAAACACCACCTAGTGGTTTCAGTGATCTTAGACAGAAGTACAGATGGATAAACAAGGTAATACCTGGACACTGAGGGCCAGGTGAGGCCACCTCTAACCTTCTGGCTTGCCTTGCAGCTGCTGGTCCACCCACAGCAGGCAGTAACAAGGTCTCCTGATGATAGTAGAAGAGAAACTTGCTTTCTTACTGGGCAAGAACTTCCCTCTCACAGTCTGAACTCTGTCTACATCACCATGGTTATTGCTTTCAGGATAAGGTGATGCAGCAATGAGTTAGAGCTTCACAGTCTTAGTTGTCCAGTGAGTTCACCCAGTGGTGGGAGGGGAAAAGAATCATCTTCCATTTTACAGGCTGGGTTGGCAGAGGCCCAGTCCAGGTCTAGTCCTGGTGGGTCCTTCTGACCCACCACGATCCTATGAGGATGAGTTCTCAAGACAGTGGAGGTAACTTCTATCCTAAGCACACAGGGACTCATATTTCCAGCCAACTGCTCAGACCTTTGGATTCACCCATAAGCAGCACCTGTCCATATTTGCTGGAGCCACAAGGCTCTGGAAATGAAGATTCCCAGCACCAGGGCACTCTGTGGGCTGCCCCAAGCACAGCACAGCTGCCCCTGGGCTTGTCTGTCCTATGGTCTCATCTGGACTTGAGGGCATGGCCTCAGGCCCCTCCTCTCTGATATGTCAGTTTATGGCTTTTCTCTTGAGGGACAGAACTGAAATCCTAGAGGGGAACCATATTCTAGTCCAGCAGTTCTCCAACATTTTGGTCTCAGGACCTCTTTATATCCTTAAAAATTACTGAGAATTCCAAAGAACACTTGTTTATGTGGGTTATATTTCTGAATAGTTACCAAGTTGGAAATTAACACTGAGAAACTTATAAAATGTTATTCATTAACTCATTTAAAAACTAATAAGCTCATTGCATCTTAAGACAAATAACATGCATTTATGAAAAATAAATTTTTTTTCAAAAACAAAAAATAATAAGAATAGCATTGCTTTACTCTTTTTGCAAATCTCTTTAAATAGAAGGCTCTATTCTCATATCTGCTTTTGCATTCAATTTTTTGCAATATCATGTAGCCTCTGGAAAACACTGTACACTCATGAGACAATGAGAGTGAAATAGGCCCCAGAAAGTTTTAATATTATGAAAATAGTTTTGACCACGCAGATTCGCCAAAGGAGTCCTGGGAACCCTGGACCTTCTTTTGAGAATAGCTGGTCTGAATTGTGTGTGCTTAGTCACTGAGTCGTCCAACTCTTTGCGACCCCATGAATTACAGCCAGCCAGGCAGCAGGCTCCTTTGTCCATGGGGATTCTCCAGGCAAGAATACTGGGTTGGGTTGCCATGCTCTCCTCTAGGGGATATTCCCAAACCAGGGATCGAACCTAGGTTTCTTGCATTGCAGGCAGATTCTTTACTGATTGAGCCACCACGGAAGCCCCTGAATAGAGTCTGAATAGAATTCCTCCAATTCTATTCATTCAGGGAAGGTCTGAATAGAGTTCCTCCAATTTTAGAATGCATGCAAATCACCTGTCACAATGCAGATTCTGGTTAAGGGGTTCTGGGGTAGGGCCCAGGAGCCTGCATTTCTAACCATCTCCCAGGTGATACTGATGCTGCTAGTCTGCAGACCACATTCACAGATTCTTAGCTGTGCCTCTGCCACTCTCTGAGGCAGGGCCAGATAGTTGCCCTGAGTCCTGGAAAAGCCATGATGCCCTCCCAATATACCTATAACTAAAAATACAAGTAAATTTGAGATTAAACAAACCCAACAAAATTATTTTTCCCAAGGTGATCAGTTTGATTTTTTTAATTTTTAATTATTTTTTAAACTGCTTTTGGTGTTCACATTTTGCTGGTCTCAAGCATGTGGATAATCCATTATTGCTTAAAGGGCAGGAGCCCTGCCTAGTCCTCTAGCTGCTTCGCTTCCTGGAGAAAGTTCTTCCCCATTCTCCAAGGCCCACCTAGAGGCCTCTGTTTTTCTGTACTACCACCACCAAAAGGACAGGGCTACTTAACAGGACCTCCTCTCCACCAGATCTAGGGCTTGGTGCTGGGAGCAGGTGAGAGGACAGGGAACTCCAAAGCCCTCAAGATGCTCTTCAGTCAAGGAGACTGAAACAGGAAGCACTCACAAATACCAGGAAAAATAGTATTCTGTTTCTTTACAAGGACAAAAATACTGGACACAAAGTAAATCCCTATCGATTTGGGGAAGGCTAACTAAATTCTGTAAGCTCACGCAAGAGACCCCACTGCTGACGACAATGCGTGTGCAGTCCGTGATTGGAAAAGAAAGCATCGAATGAGCATTTATACAGTTAAGCATAAAGCGCAGGCAACAAACGAGCTTCTCTGGACAATGGGATTTATGGAAATTTATTTTACATATGTTTGAGGCAATATGCATGTATGCTTTCTTCTTCCTCTGTGTTGCTTGGATTTTCTACAAGTATAGTTTTCTTTACAGCAAGAAAAATAATTAAATTATTTTAAAGCATTTTTATTTCATAGCACAGATTTTAACTTGTGAAACACCCACTATATGCTGGACACTGGAGTATCCTGAGTTTTCCCAGTCTTTGGCTCCTATCTGCCATCTCTAGTCTGATCATTTAGAATCAGAGAATGTTAGAACCAATAAGATCCAGCTCACACCCTTATTTCATAGATGAGGACACAGAGTCTCAGAGATGGTAAGTGACTTCTTGTGGGCCACACAGCCAGTTTGGCCCAGAGATACCAAGCCCAATCTCCTGGCTTTCATCCCAGGGCTCTACTGCCAGGCTGCTTTCCCCTAAATCGGACAATGAATTGTTTGGGTTTGTTGAAGGGGCGATTTTGGAATGCCCTGGCCTCTTCTGGAAGCCCCAGTCCAGGCAAGCAAACCCAAGATGAAAGATAAAAGGGCCCTGAGTGAGACTATCATTAGCAGGGAGGAGTCTGACCCTATATAGGCAGAAGAACAGCTTCGGAGGGCCCAGGTCTGCCCAGAGCCCAGGGCAGCAGGCTGCAGGCATGAGAGAAGGAGCCAGATACCAGATGTCAGTAATTAAAGGCATGTGAGCCTGCAAAGAGCCCATAAAGATGTTTGGCCTGCATCAAACCAGCAGACAGAACGCAACCACTTGGCCACTTTCTGTAAGAAAACCAACCACATCAAACACCTTGGAATTTTTATACACTTTCCCAAATGATGATCACACGAGCAAGTGGGGAGCAAGGGTTCATGGCATAGACCACTGCCTGCCCGTCTGTGCCCATCTCAGGGAGTCTATTCCCTCCTACTTCCTCTTTCCTCCCTGGCCCACCCTACTTGGCCTCTGATGGCCCCAGGGCCTCCTCTCAAGGCACTCCCCGACAAAGAGAAACTCCCCTCCCAGCTCCCCTGAAAATAAATTTCCCCCCATTTTACTCCACACAAGTCTAGAGTCTTTGGGCCCTAGACTCTTAGACTTTGAGCTAGAAATGCCTTCGAGAATACTTTAGCCAAGTCCTTTTTAGTTCACAGGGTGGGAAGACAGCATTCTCAGATGGAGAGGTCTTATCCAAGGTCATGGGGCACCAGTGGCTTTCAGGTCTCTAAATTCCAGGCTGGAGCCAGCTCACAAAGATCAGTGAATTAGCCTTGCTTTGAACCAGAGGGCCTCTCCCCTCTTTATTATTCACTTCCTCCCAAAAGCCTAGGTTGACACCACTCCAGGCAGTTGGGTTGTCACAGGGAGGCCCTGCAAGGAGTCCAAAGGATAGAAGATCCCACAAGAACTCAGACCGAGGGTCTCCTTTCAATCCCCCAGAGTAGATTTAGCTCAGGCAACATGATGTCCCCGCCTCTGTTCTACAGAGCTCAGAGATGCCAACACTTAAGGGCCAGACAAGCTCAGGAATGGTTCAACTCCCGAAGTATGGGTGACTGTAAGAGCAGGGGACCTGTGAGCCAGGCTCTCTAAGCATCCAGGCCCTGCCCCAGAGTTTCCCCTCTCATTCCCTTAGTCACCAGATAAAGAGAGGTTGCTGTCTTCATTTTACTAAGACTCAGGGGATCACAGACCTCTGCAGGATCAGAGTGACCAGGGGCAGGAGCTGGCCTTCAAACTTGGGCCAGCTGGATCTAAAGTTTATTCCTCTGAACCTAAGGGCTCCTCTGTGGAGGCTGAGCCTACGGGTGGGAACGTGGTGGGGGCACATCCCTGGGAGAGGGTGGTAGGTCACTGCTCCTGTAGACGCTTCTGGAGCCCATACAAGAGAGAACTGTGTTTTCCAGAACCTTCTCTCCTCAACCAGAAGGGGAGAAAACTGCCCTGGACTGGATGGCATGAGGCCTGGCCCATTCCAGCTCTGCAACTGGTAGCCATGTACATTTAGGGCCTCCTCTCTGAGCCTCTGTTTTCTTGTAAGAACAGCAGACCATAAAACTTGTTCCCAGGCTTGTGGGATTGTTTCTCTCACAGTCTGGCTCTCAACTTTGCATTTGGAAGCCTCTTAGCTGGAGCCCCTCCCACACTGGACAAATTCTAGGTGCAAACCAAGGCAATTACTGGGTGATTAGGTGTCTCATAGGTGTCACGGCAGGAGTAGCAGGGCCACGCCTCCTTCTGAATTCTGACTGTCCTGCCTAGGAGTGTCCCAACACTTGCCTCGTTAACGTGGGTCTGGTTTGCTGCTCAAAAACGCTGTTCTGACGGTTCACACACCACCAAGCAGAGGAAGCAAGGAGTCGGGCAGCCCTGTCATGGCAGGTGAGTGGGCAGGGCCTGGGGGCCTCAGGGCACCAGGCCCATGAGAGGAACTTCGGGAAGCAGGTGTCTGTGGAAAGAAACTCAGGTCACTGCTTCTTAGCACTGTGGTGTGGCCCAGTCCATGAGTTATTCCTCATGTTCATAAGGATGTAGAGGCCCAGAGACAGTAAGAGCCTGCCCCAACCACCCAGCAAGCAAGTCCTTCCTGAACTGGGGCCAGGCCTCCCCAACACATCCTGTGAGACTGACTGGAGGAGGGGGAGCAGAAAGGGAGGCGTAGAAGGTCTGAAATCTTCTCACACTCTGTGTACATTACAAGGATCCAGAAGCATGTCTGGGCGGAGCTGGGGGTTGTGGGCTGGGTGAAGAGAGTGAGGCACCCATGGGCTGCATCCTCTTCTAATCCCCACTCCAGAGAGCTGAGGGTAAGTGTAGCTCCAGCCCAGGTGAAAAGAGCAATATGAGTGTGAACAAGAGAATTTGCCCCTGGTGCCTCCACTTTTCTCATCCGTAAAATGGGTATTATAATTCAGATCATCTCACAGGCCTGCAGTGAGGAACTGATGAGACCAAGTATTCACAGCCCCAGCAGTATCTCATGTGGGGCCTTGTCAACATAACACTCAGAAAATGTGCCTCCCCCGGGGGCCCAAATACAGTGAGAGGTAAATTCCCTGCCTTCCCCAGGAATATGTCTTTTAGTTAATAATTACTTCGTACCTACTCTGTGCTGGGAGCTGGGCTCCAGTGATGAGCAGGTCAGCGGAAGCAGGGATCCTACTTTCACAGGTTTTTAAAAGATGTTTCTATTTTCGATTGTTCAGTATTGTGTAACAGTTACATGAATCAAGTCCTGTTTACTTTTTGACTTTTAAGGCAGGTATTTTAATTTCCTTATCATATTTGAACTTCCTCTTCTTACTGTCGCCTGGCAATTGGGAACATTACTGGCAACCTGGGCCCTTCTGGCTCTTGGGAAGGTCTGCTCTCTGACAACCAGGCCTTGCTACCCCAGGCTTCAGTTTCAAGAGCTAGGGTGGCTTCTCACTTTAGTTCTGGATGAGAGATACTGGTTTTGCTTCCTTCAGGATGTATATTTTGGGACTCACCTAGAGGTCCCTCTTCCCTCAGTATTTAGTATACTATCAGCCTTAAATCTGGCCAAGTTTAATTGCTGAGAAAGGATCCTTCTATGAGCAAAGTTGGGGATGGGGGACTCCATGTGAGGTCATTACTAACTCACTGGGTGATCATTCCTCTCTCTGAACCTCGATTTCTCCACCTGTAAAATATCAAGGTTGGATCCATCATGCCTAGTGTATAAGTTGACTAGTAGGTTGAATTCAACTCCCCAATCTTTTGGGTCCTTCTGGCCTCTTGGGAACCTGCTCCTGAGAGCGGTAGGCCAAGCCTACTATGCAATCTGTGTGTGAAAGACAGATCTCAGATGCTGGATCTAAAGTCTCTGGCCTGCAGGTCTCTCCTTCTCTCACCCTCCTTCATACTGTCCCTGACAGACATCACTAGGTGATGCCAGAGCTCTTCCCTACAAGAGCTTGGATGTGGCCCCAGAATTCTCAACATAATTCTTCAGGTAGTCCCTACCAGTTGATTAGCAAATGAAATTGGACCCTTTTTGTCATTGTTGAGTTACAATAATCTTTCAGCTCAGTCTAAGGATATTCTATGTGGGATTGTCTCTGTCTGGGACACTGGGTTGGAGTTGATGGGCCACTGCCTACTGATGAGAGAGAGGTCAGCAGCTTCTGAGGTCAGCAACTCCTCAATCACTTAGTGTGAAGGTCAAGCACCCATAATGCACAGTAAGGATAGAGTCATAATGGGACCCATTAAAAACCAGTTATGTGGAGTCCAGAGTCTGGGAGATGGTGCTGGCTTTAGCAGAGACTCCTGGGTTTGGTCCCACTAGGTTCCATCCCCCGGCTGGAGCAGAGATCCAGGGAGCAGAGCATCATCAGCTGCTTGGTGTCACCCAAGGGAAAGAGGAAAAACAGCTGGGGTGAGCTAGGGCTGTGGTTAGCAGGCAATCCTCTGCACACGGACCCTTCTCTCTAAGGGGAACTCTTTATTAGGCCAGCTGGTGAGCAAGTGAGTTGGGGAGCAGAAGGCAAGGTTGGTAGGGGAGGGAGTGATAGGTACGCCTTGAATGCCAGCATAATGGTTGTGGGTTTGATGGCTCTTGAGCAGGGGAAATGACATGCTGACCCCCATGCAACAGGGAAATCCCTTCTCTCACTGACCCTCAATTTCTCCATAGTAACGGGTTGGGTCAAACAGTTGAAAATGTTCTCAGGTTCTTGGGGCCATGAAGTAATTTAAGCAAGAGGTGAAGAGGGAACAAAAAGAAAAACAATGTGTGTAGGAATTGGGAGAAGAGGGCCAAAGTGGTGGGGGAGAAAGGAAGAGGTGATGATATAAAACCCCATCTACAGATCTCGAAACTGTGAACCAAGCACTGTGCTAAGTACAAGTAAGGAGACCACTCACCTGGCTGAAGCTTGTTGTCCTAGGGTGTTTATTAATGCCTTCTACTTTCACTCTCGAAGTTTACGGATTTAGGTAATGCATTTCCCCATTACCCTATTTAATCATATCCTCCCCCAAAATCCTATGAGGAAAGTATTGTTATTGGGACTTTTCAGGTAAGGAAATCTGTACTTCAGAAAATGAAAGTGAAGTCACTCAGTCGTGTTCGACTCTTTGCAACCCCGTGGAATATAGCCCACCAGGCTCTTCCATCCATGGGATTCTCCAGGCAAGAATACTGGAGTGGGTTGCCATTTCCTTCTCCAGAGGATCTTCCCGACCCAAGGATCGAACCCGGGTCTCCCGCATTGTGGGCAGATGCTTTAACCTCTAAGCCACCACAGCCTGCCAAGTGAAAGTAGTGAGGTTGCTCAGTCGTGTCCAACTCTTTGCGACCCTATGGACTGTAGCCTACCAGGCCCCTCAGTCCATGGAATTTTCCAGGCAAGAGTACTGGAGTGGGTTGCCATTTCCTTCCCCAGAGGATCTTCCCAACCCAGGGATCGAACCCAGGTCTCCCGCACTCAGGCCAGACGCTTTACTGTCTGAGCCACCAGGGAAGCCACTTCAGAAAGGTCTACTAATTTATCCAGAGTCACATAGCCATTAAGTGAAAGATTCAGAATTGCATTGATTATCAGAACCCTGGAATGGCAGCCAGGAGTTCTTGTGCAAATATAACAATAATAATGTGATTAATAACATGCACAATTACTGAGCACCTCATATGTGCTTTTCTAATTATTCTGTGTGAATTATTTCATTTAATCCTCACCACCCAAGGAGGCAGCTATTATCCCACCATTTTCATCTGGAAACTGAAGTTCAGAAAGGGTCAGTCACCTGCCTCAGGTCACACAGCTGGCAAGCAGTAAAGTTTTTATTTAAACTCAACTGTGTGCCTCTGAAATCAGGCTCCTAACCACTATGCAGTGTGAGAAGGAAGGCTAAGAGAGGAAGGTAGGATGGAGAAGGGAAGGAGGGCTGCAGAGGGAAGGAAGTCTGGAAGGAAGGGCAGGCTTTGAAATGTGACAGCTTAAGACAGAGGGATTATGGGTGGGGAAGCTGGGGCATGAGCAGGTGGAGAGGCAAGGATGCTGATCCTTGAGGCTGTGCCAGGAAGCTGTGAGCATCAGCTGCTCTTATCCCAGCCATTCATTCTCCAACCGCGTTCACCAAGCATCCACTATGCCCTGGGCCCTGAGCCAGGCTCTAACGACCCACAGAGAATGAGACCCAGACCTTGCCTTCATGGGGCTTACCTTTCAGTGGAGGAGAGAAATGTGTAGGCAAACAGCTATAATCCCAATGCCTTGATGATTTTCTGAAGACAGAAACATATGTCTCAGAGAGGAAAATTCAAGCTGAGCACATAGAGGAGGTAATCACTGGGTTTATTTTGATGGGGCCCCAGAAATCCTCCTACATATACATCTATCTCCCTTCTTTGGGCTGCCCCGTACATAGAACTCCCCTCCCCTGAGTCCATCAGTCCCCATGAGAGCTGGGGAGGACTCTCCTAGGGAAGAATTGGCTGTAACTTCGGACCTGCTGCTTTCTCCCTGTAGGGTCCTGGCCCCCAGCCCTGACCATCAGCCCGCCAGGTCATGGGAGAGTAATGTTGACCAGTACAGGTGACTTAGATCATCTAAGTAGCAGCTCCAGGGATGGATCACCCAGGGACCAGATCTGTAACCTCCTGGGTTATGGCAAATGTAGAACTGGTGGAGGCGACAGGTCAGGACTTCTCAGTAATAGCACTATAAAATCATCAAGGGGCAATTGGAACAGGTGTCTTCTGTGGGGGTAAGGGTAGAGTGGGGACAAGTGGGGAGAAGTTGTAAGAAAACAAACCTTGGTTCAGCAGAAGGCAAGTCTTCTTAACATCGGGGCAGCAGACGAGCCACTTCTTGGACGTATGAAGCTGGAACTATGATCAAATTTCCATTGAGAATTCGGCTGAGGGAGTTGATCTAGGCAGGAAGTTGTGAGAGAGACAGTCTCTGAGGTTTGAGGATAGTGATGATGGCAGTTCTTACTCATCAACCACAGATGCACCCCACTCATGCACCCCACTCCCTATAATGAGCCTACAGATGCCCTTAGGCTGGTAGGAGCCATTTTGGGCTGTGACAGGGAAAGAGGATGCTGAGATGGACTCCTCAGGGCTTGAACCCATGACCCAGGGTCCAGGAACACTCACCACATCCTAAGCCCTTCCCCCCACCCACCAAGCAGCCCTGGGGCATGCTGGAGATAATTATCACATAACAGCCTCATCCCCTGCTCCTGACTCATCTTACGGAGGAAAGAAAAAAAAAAAAAAAGCCAGCAGTTGCATTCTGTTCCAGCCGGTCCCCACAGAGGAAGTGGCTAAATTTCATAGGCTGTGGCTCCAATCTGCCCTCAAGCAGGAAGCCCTTCTTTTATCTTCTCTGGGTCTCAGTTTCTGTCAATAAAATGGAAACCTGGGCTTCTCATGGCCCTTCCAGCTTTGCTGGTATTAGATTAGACAACCTTATGTACAAGGTAAATGGAGTTTCTTCCTGTGTGTTCAGACTAAACAAAGACCATCTGAGCTCAAATTTCTGGGGCTTGAGTGGTCTATTCTGCCCAAGAGCTCCTGGACTCACTACATGTGAAGGCTTCCGTCCTACTTTCAAATGGGAGAATGGGCCAGCTTCTGGGGAATCCCTGGCACTAGTGTTGGGCCCCTGACTCACGGGGTTGCTGTTGAACACTGGTCCTGCACAATTCTCACTCACTCACCACAGTGGTGCCTGCAGGAGCTCTCAAACTGGGCCACGTGCCAGTGTGTAAGTTCCCTTCTCATGTTCAGTCATTACCCCCAAACCATGATGTCAGTCTAAGCCTGCCAGCTGAGCTCAAGCAAGAGTAGCCTTTTCTATGAGTCCCAGGCCTGAGTTTGAGATGGTAGCAACAGCCCAGCTGCTCATAAGTAGAGAGCAGTTAGAAGGCTGGTACCATCTAGACAAGAGAGACATCAGGTAGCTTGGCCCAGGCTAGTGGTGGAGATGGAGACCTGTGGTGAATTGGGGGCAGGTTTTAGAGGTGGTGAGTTAGAGTCACTGGCTACAGTCATGTCTGACTCTTTTACAACCCCATGGACAGTACCAGGCTCCTATGTCCATGAAATTTTCCAAGTAACAATACTGGAGCCATTTCCTACTTCAGGGGATCTTCCTCACCCAGGGATCAAACCCACATCTCCTGTGTTTCTTACATTGCAGGCAGCTTCTTTATGCACTGAGCCATTGGGGTATGCAGTGGAGTGGTAAAGAATCTGCCAGAATTCAATAAAGAATGAAGGAGATGCAAGAGACACAGGTTCGATCCCTGGGTGAGGAAGATCCCCTGGAGAAGGAAATGGCAACCCACTATAGTATTCTTGCTTGGAAAATTCTATGGACAGAGGAAGTTGGCAGGTTATAGTTGATGGGGTTGCAAAAGAGTCAGACACAACTGAGCACACACCTTTGAGGTGGTGATGGTGATTGAGCTTGATGGTGATTTGGATGAGGGATGTGAGAGCAAAGGGGAATCAAAGAAGATTCTTTGGTTTGGGCCTGAGCATCAGGGCAGATGGGGTGCTGTCTACCAAGATGCATGAGAGCATGGATTTGGGGATCAGGGAGGAAGAAATCAAGAGTTCTGCTTTGAGCACATTAGATTGGATTTGCCTAGAAGACCACCAAATGCAAGTAGATGATTGATATATTGTTTGGATTTCAAAGAAGTCAGAGTAGAGATGTAAACCTGGGCAACATCAGCTGCCACCCTCAATCAAGACAAATTCATCTTATCAAAAAACTTCCAGTAATATTGAACCTCAAAAGGCAAGAGCTTAGGGACCTCGATCCTTTTCCTCCTGAGATCCTCCTTATTGTGAATGTACCTGCAAGCTGTCTAGCTTCATATACCAAGCAGGACTTAGAGGAGCCGTCTTTGCCAGGCCACATAGGTTCTGTATGCCTTACCCCAGAGAGTGGGTACCTGGTGCCCAAAGACAGGTGTAAGTAATGGAAGTCACTCAAGGGAATTCATTCCAAATAAAATCTGTTCTGAGCTGACTTTCTCTCTCCACCTCTTGAAGTAGAGAAAACATGACTGAAGTGACTTAGCAGCAGCAGCAGCAGCAACACCACCAATGTAATGCAGCCGTGACAGGTCAAGACAAAAAAGAGCACTCCATAATCCTGTGTGAAACCAGACAAAAGCACGAATGTTGTCCACACCCTAGAATGAGTAAACACCCCTGTATTCTGGCTAATGAATGCTGCCACTCCACCGACAGCTTCAGCCTCCATCCGTCCCTCCCACCTTCTACAGAAGAATAATTAAGATAAACATAGACTTGTCTTGCTTCCTGACAGCATCCAGTCCAGATCAAAGCCCTGCTTCCTTCAACTCTCACCAAAACCACCTAAAAACAGCCCAAATCCCACAATAAGCCCTCTCCAGGACCCCCTTTCTGAGGCACTTCCTGGTTCCCCAGGAGGATGGAGCTTTCTCACAGCCACGAGACTAGTTCAACTTCTACTGTGTCCCTGGTGGTCTGTGGCTCAAGAGCTTTGACAGAAAAGGACATAAAATTTCAGCATTCATTACTCATCATAATAAATAAGGGAAAATATTAGTGAAACTTCCGATTTATCTATATCTGAACGTGTTTATATGTTTGCAGGCACTGGGGCAACAGGTAACACTATTTCTTCAGTGGGTCATGAAGGAAACTGAAAGCCAGCGGACCAGTGGTCAAAAGTAGGAAACCAGCTCACAGACTCAACTCTGGCCTGAGCCTGACTGTGTGCCCTTTGGAAAGTGGCTTCACTTCCCTTGGCCCCGGTATCTTCATTCATCCTAGACGTGTTCGTTGAGTACCTTCCAGAGATGAGCACACTCTGCCTTGCTGTTTCAGCTCTCAGACAAGTGGCTTTCATGGTCTATCTGGTGCTATGTAATTTGCATTTTTGTCCCTTTTGTTGCTGATTTTTGCTGTTTAAAATGATTCCATGTTTAGCTCTAAAGTGCTGTCCAGTATTCCTAAGCACAGGAAGGTGTGACATGCCTTATGGAGAAAACACACGTGTTGGATAAGCTTTGTTCGGGCATTAATTACAGCGCTGTTGTCCATGAGTTCAATATTAACGAATCAACAATTTACTAAATAAGGTGTGTTTAAACAGAAACACATAAAACAAGGTTATGTTTTGTTCAGTTGATGAAAAAGTTGTGACCAGAGGCTCACAGGAACCAAGCCCTGTATTTTCGCCCAGGAACAATGGTTCAGTACTGGCTAGTTCAGAGCTTAGCCCAGTGGACATCAACCCAGACTTAGTTTGTGAACACTATAGAACAACCAAGAATAACTACTTCTGGTACACAATTTACCAGAAACTACTGTACCTGGTAAATAGTGACTCCAAGAGCAAATGACAGGCAGCCTGCAGCTGTCGGAAAGTGAGCCAGGCGTAAATGGGAAATGTCCGAGAGCTGGGTCCCATCTCCCTGTGCTCTCCCTGCCCAGGGCTCAGAGTCACTGAGGTGGACTGGCAGCGGCTGCGCAACGGCACTGCACACCACACCCAGGAGTACCCCGGCTCCAACCTGGTGGTCCGCAGGGGCCAGAGGTTCACCTTCACACTGGAGCTGAACAGACCCCTGGAGAGCGAGGAGACCCTCATCTTCACCGTGGAGACAGGTACCTGACTGGTCAGTGCGTTCTGCTGCTAATCTGCAGTCTTAAAGATGGGTCTGGTGACCAGCAACCTGAAACCCTGTGGTCATCAGCCCAGACTTTGCAGAAAACAAGTCCCTGTAGGTGGTTTGAGCTTTCTGGGGTGGTTGGAAGGTGCTGCCAGCAGGCAGTAGGACAGGCAAGATGACAACTCTGGAATTCTATGCACACCAAGAAGTCCAGGGTTCTGGGAAGGTATGGAAATTCCTCAAGCACTCTTTGGTTTCAGAGAGGCTTATTACTTTCTCCTTGATCTGGCAAATGGGCAGGAGTCAGGACAGCCAAGGTGGACTCCACTCTGCCACCTCCTGCATCTTGGTCAGGCCCTTCCCCACCGCAGTGTCCAGCAGTTCAGGTGCTGAAGGGTGGCCTTCCGGGCCTGTGGCTTTTCCATTTCTCCAGAGCTGAGCTTCCTGGAGCCGGCTGGCTCTCTTGATTCCCTCTCCTCTCTGCCAGGACCCCAGGCTTCTGAGGCCCTCCACACCAAAGCCGTGTTCCAGACATCAGAGCTGGAGCGGGGTGACACCTGGATGGCAGTGAAGGAGGCTCAGACAGAGAACACCACGACCTTCAGCCTTGCCAGCCCTCCCAATGCCGTCATTGGCCGTTACCAGCTGAGCGCCAGGGTTTCCTCTCGCCGCAAACATAGTGACCGGAAGCTGGGCGAGTTTGTTCTCCTTTTCAACCCATGGTGCCCAGGTAAGAGCTCCTGAGCCTGAGGCTGAGGTTTTCCCAGAAACTGTCCTTCAGGAAAGTCTGGGAGGCAGGTTAGGGGACCGGGGGATGAGTGCTAAGGCCTGGCAAGAGCCTGGGGCCCAGGTAGGGGCAGGCCTGGGCAGAGGAAGTTGGTAGCAGACACTCCAAAGGTGCTGTGCCAGAGGGACAGGAATTAGCGTGTGAAGGCCAGGGGGCAAAAATGGGGCTTAATGGCAGGAAAGACCTAAAAGTGGATAAGTATCAGGCTTTAGCCAACAGACAGCCTTGGTTTAGTCCCAGCTTTGCTAAGTTGCTGCCCTCTGTGAGTCTCAGTTTCCTCATCTGTAATATGTGAATAATAATAGTGCCTACCTATTAGGGTTTTGGTGAGAATCTATTGAGCTAATGCTTGTAGTATGCAAGGTACATCATAAGGGGTACTGGGGTCAGTACTCTTACTGAGGGTTAAGTTAGTAAGCAGGAACTTGAATGACAATTCTTACTAATATTTAATTGGCATTAAGTCAGGTTATCCAAAGACATCAGGGCTCCTAAATTCCTTCCATCTGGGCCTGGGGTGGGGTTGGTCCCTGCCTGAGGAAAGACCAGCCAGATGGAATAGGGCCTGGCCAGGGGGCAGCCTGGGAGCCAGCAAGCCCCTCTTGCCTGCTCCTATTCCAGCTGCCTCCAGGCACCATCCTGCAGCTGATGCCTGATGTAGCCCCTTCCCCAGGCCGGTGAGGCCAGGGCTCCACGTTCCCATCCCTCACGCCAGGCCTGACCACTGCCTTTCAGAGGACGACGTGTTCCTGGACTCAGAGGAAGAGAGACAAGAGTACGTGCTCAACGACAGCGGGATCATCTTCCGGGGTGTGGAGAAGCGCATCCGAGCCCAAGGCTGGAACTTCGGGCAGGTCTCCAGGGGCCCAGACCAAAAGGGGGGTGAGAGGCATGAGAGGCAGAAGGAGGGCTGGGGACATGAGAAAAGTCAGTGCAGGAGCCCTTCTGTGTGTCCTCTTCTTCCCAAGAGGTACAACTAGACCGACTCTCAGACCAAGCCCACTTATCCAGTCTCTACTATTAGTTGTACCAGGGCCTACACTGGGTCCTTGGGAAGGGAAGGTACATTGGGTATACATAAATAGCTTAGATCAGGGGCTCTCAATCTTGAGTGTGGACAGGAAGGACACAGAGGGCTCATACAGGTGGCTGGGATCCATGTGCCTCCCCAACAAGTTGCTGATTCATTAGGTCTGAGGTGGCCTGAGAGTTTGTATTCCAAGTCACCAGGTGCTGCTGCTGCTGCTGGTCTGGAACCACACTTCAAGAGCCACTGGCTTAGATAAACAGTTACAATGCAAGGTGCAATGTTGTGGGAGGGGGTGGCACGGTCAGAATGGTACAGATGGCAGCAGAAAGAATTTAAAAGACTGTCAAGGAAAACCACCTCAAGGAGTACAGAAGACTTCATGATATTGGGGTTGGGTCCCCAAAGTCAGGCAGAATCTGGACAGTCAGAGGAAGAGCAGTCAGAGCAGTGGAGGAGGGGAGTCAGGGAGTAGCGGAGGTTCTATGGAGGAGCTCTGTCTGCCTGGACTCC
Source organism: Bos indicus x Bos taurus (assembly GCF_003369695.1). NCBI lineage: Eukaryota > Metazoa > Chordata > Mammalia > Artiodactyla > Bovidae > Bos > Bos indicus x Bos taurus. The sequence goes on from NC_040088.1 coordinate 30,653,024, forward strand.
GAGCAAGTAGAGAACCTTGACTCTCAGGCTGAGGGGCAGGGGTTGAAAGCATTGAGGGTTCAGGACTGGGCAGGGATGATATACCAGAAGGTTTAATTCCATCTAAGGGGTAACGCCATCTCAACACGTGGGGAAATCAGACCAGGGTTCCCAGACCTTCCAAATATTCAAAGACCAGAAATCTTAAATTGTATGTGAAAAATCTCCCAGTTCGTAAATGTTATCAACTAACTCAAGTGTATTTGAAAAAATCATGGGGAAAAAGGTGATTAAGGCTGAGCATATGGTTCCTGGTAACTCTTTGAGTTTTTGAGACTTGGGGGTCCTCTGTGGTGTCCCTGGAGTGGGGTGGGGGGCAGGAAGTGTAGGCAAGCTCCCTTGCACAACACAAATGACTGGGGGAGGTTGTGAGAGGGTCTGAACTGTGGGTGTGACTCTGACCTCTAAGAGCAGCCTCTCTGGGGACAGTTTGAGGAGGACATCCTGAACATCTGCCTCTCCATCCTGGACCGAACCCCTAGTTACCAAGACGACCCAGCCACCGACGTGTCCCACCGCCATGACCCCGTCTACATCACCAGAGCCGTCAGCGCCATGGTGAGGAGACCTGCCATCCCTGCACGCACTCTTCTTCATAGGTCCCTAGGCCAAACCTCAGGAACAACCCTAAGATTTTTCCTGTCACCTTTTGTTTTAATTCTCTCTTGCTGCATAAAAAAAACCACCCCCAAACTCAGGGGTGTAAAACGGCCATTTACTATGCTGACAATTTTGCAAATCAGTGATTTGCAGGAACTGGGAACTGGGCATGGCACTGGGAAGACAGAACATCTCTGCTCCCAGATGCTTCAGCTGGGGTGTCTGAAAGCTGGAAGATTTCTGGGATGGTTTGTGGGGACTATACATCTAGGGCATTAGTTCCAGCAGTCAATGTTTCCTTGGTTCTCTTCCATGCCACGTCTGCTGGAGCTGGAACACCCAGGCGCTTGCTCACTCTCGTGTCTGGCCCCTGGGCTGGGATGGTTGCATGAGCTGCAGCTGGGCAGTCATCACTCTGTCTCTCCATGTAGTGCCTCCATGTGAATAGGCTGGGCTTCCTCATAGCGTGGCAGTCTGAGGGTAACCAGACAAAGCAGCTGGTGCCTCCCCAGGAAATTATTCTAAAAAGAAGAAGTAGAAGCTGCCAGTCTCATAAAGCCTAGGCCTGGGAACAGGCACAGCATCACTTCCACCATGGTCCTTGGTCAAAGCAGTCACAGGCCAGCCCAGATTCAGGGAGAGGGTACATGGAACCACCTCGCTGTGGGAAGAATGCCATCTTTAATCTGTTACAGGCCAGTGCTTCCTCCTCAGAAGGCAGCCACAGGGCCTACTAACTCTCTCTATAGTAAGTGTCTGTTAAAGTCAGTGCCTGGGTATCTGTGATTCCAAAAACAGATAAAACTGGTTTTTTCATATTTGATATTCTCAGTTCCCCAAGATTTCAGAGAGATGTCAGAGCACAGAGAATCAAAAGCAGTGACCAGTCCCAAACAGTAGAGCGTTACAAGCCTGTGGGATTTGACAGGCTCCCAAGTCAAAGTACTGAACTCGCAAGTCACCTCTTTCTAAATTTCTGTGCAATATGAGCAAGTTCCCTAACCTCTATGCATCTCAGTTTCCTCATCTGAAAAAAAAAGGAAGATAATAGAATGTACATCATAGGTTTAAAAGATTAATATAGTGTGTACTAAGCCTTTAGAACGGTGTCTGGTACACAGTAAACATTTGGCTCAGCAGTAAAGAATCTTCCTGCAGTGCAAGAGATGCGTGCAGGAGATGCAAGTTTGATCCCTGGGTTGGGAAGATCCGTTCGAGAAGAAAATGGCAACCCACTCCAGTGTTCTTACCAGGAAAATCCCATGGACAGAGGAGCATGACAGACTACAATCCACAGGATTGCAAAAGAGTCGGACATGACTTAGAGACTAAAAACCACCACAACAAAGGGTCTCTATAGCTATTACCACCAACAGTCCCCAAAACAGATCACTTAAAACAAGAAATGCTCAAAAACTATATTTGATTTTCAACAATAGAACATCCCGAAGGAAGGTAATTGAAAATGATAAATGGCACCAAAAGGTAAGTATTTTAAGAGAGCAGATGACCCCAATTTTCAGACAGTTTAAAAGGAAGGAGTAGCCCCAAATAAGGGGGTGGCCCAAAGTTGGAGATTTTACGATGGTGAAGTTCCTGAAGGGGGAAGCCCTGCCGGAGGGTGGACTTGTGGCCTCCTCTGTCCAGGTGAACAGCAACAACGACCGGGGCGTGGTTCAAGGCCAGTGGCAGGGCAAGTACGGCGGCGGCACCAGCCCTCTGCACTGGCGTGGCAGCGTGGCCATTCTGCACAAGTGGTTCAAGGGCAGGTTCAAGCCCGTCAAGTACGGCCAGTGCTGGGTCTTCGCTGGAGTCATGTGCACAGGTACCCCAAGAAAGAAGATCCCCAACCCCCGACCAACTCAACTGCATTTGGTTGCATATATTTTCATAAGAATCCCTCCCCCACACCAAAAATATCTTTATTAGTGATGGGGAACTAGAAGACAGGCTAATGAAGAGGGAAACCAGATTCCTCATTTGTGCAACTTTTGATCTTTGAGGAATCTCAAGCTCACTGAGTGCCTTTGAGAGAGTCTTGTGGTCCTGGGCCCCCAGTCCTCATGGGCTGGTATGGCTATTATAGGGTTATTATACAGCTTCCAAGGTCCTGTCAGCTTCAGAGCCCATCTATTCACAAGGGGGTGGCAGTGGTGACTCTCGAAGTCCCCTGAGAGAATGTCCAGGAGATGGAGGTGTTTCTGAGCCTGGAGACAGGCATCAGCCCTGGGAGAGATAGGGAGGGGGCTGTGGCCAGATGTGAGACAGGCTGCCTGCTAGGGGGGCCAGACCACCTGTCCCTGAGGCTGGGTCCCGGCCTGTCCTGGAGCCTCATGAGTGTCCTGCTCTTCAGTCCTCAGGTGCTTGGGAATCGCGACACGGGTTGTGTCCAACTTTAACTCGGCCCATGACACGGACAGGAACCTGAGTGTGGACAAGTACGTGGACTCCTTCGGGCGAACGCTGGAAGACCTGACAGAAGACAGCATGTGGTGAGTCCCTGGCTATTGGGTCCCAGGGGCACCCTGTGGCCCACCCAGATCTGCAGCCCAGCTCCACTGGGTCTGAGCCAGTTCTGGAAGGGGTGACAGGCACCCTGCAGAGGAGGGGTTGGTCCCCAGCAGGATGACTCTTCTTCTGAGGTACAGGGGCCTCTGGACATGTAACTCAGAGACCAAGAACAGGCCTCAAGGTTGAATGACCTTGTACCCCCAGCTCTCCGCTCCGCAGGACTCTGAGCCGGCCCCTAGATTCTTGTGACTCCCTCTGCAGGGTCACCTCTGTAGCCTGATCCTGCTCTCTGGGCTGCTTGTGCACTATGCTGTGTGGGAACAACCTCCTCAAACAAAACTCTTTGCACAACGCTTCACAAAATTCATTCTAATTTAATTTTTTTAAGTAGAAGATACATTCAGTGCTTTAATATTCAAAAGGTACCAAATGGGCTATAGCGTTTAAGTCTCCCTCCCCCATTTCAAGCCTTCCCATCCTCCTGGATGCAAGGCTGAAATTAGTTTCTTACATCTCTTCAGAGAGAAGCCCTGCAGATACAGGCGCACACATATGCACGGTCCCCACGCACCCCCACCTCTCCCTCCTACTTAATATCAGCAATATAACGTAATACTGTTCATCTTGCTTTACATTTAACAATCCCATATCAGTACATACAAAGTTTCCTTATTTTCATAGTGTTTTAAACTTAATAACATCATACTCGGTGAGCACAGTCTATGCCAGGCCCAGTTCTAAGTGCTGCAATGCAGCCTTACCTCATTTTATTACTCTTCTTTTTACTGTGCTTCATAGATATTGCGTTTTTCTACAAATTGAAGGTTTGTGGCAACCCTGTGTTAAGCAAGTCTATCAGCATCATTTTTTCAACAGCTTCCTTAAGGTATGTAGGTTGTTTTCTTAGACACAAAGCTGTTGCACACTCAATAGATGACAGCATAGTGCAAGCATAACTTTTATACACACTGCGAAACCAAAAATACTTGTAACTCATCTTATTGCACTATCCACATCTCTGTAGTGGTCTGGAACTGAGTCCACTATACCTCCAAGGCGTACCTGTGTACAAATTCATGTATTCCTCCAAACAACCTTGTGAGCAACGTAGTATCGTTGTCCCTGTTTTGCAGATGAGAAAACCAAGGCACAGAGAGATCAAGTGACTTGCCTAAGGCCACACAGCTAGTGAGTGGAAGAGAAGTTACAAACCTGGCCTGCTTTTCAATTGGACAGAAAAACCATTGCTTATTTAACCACCTCATGTGGCCGGACCAAACATTTGCCTTTACAAACAAGGCTTCCATGAATAACCTTGTCCAAATGTCTGTTCATACATGTGCAAGTTGCCAAGAAAAACCAACTTTCTAAAGAGCAGGGGAATAGTGAAGAGCATATGGTACAGAAAGAAACACAGCCAGCCTCAGCATCCCTCTTCTTAGGATGTCCTTCAGCTCCCCAGGGGAGCTTCCCCCCAAGCTAGTGTCCAGCCTCCCCAGGGGAGCTTCCCCCCAAGCTAGTGTCCAGCCTCAGACCATCTCTCTGCCTCTCTTCTCCCCTTTTCTTCTCTTATTTTTGGTTCTTTTCACTCCCTCTCTGCAGTAGCACCAAAAACATTTTCATTCTTCTCTTTATTTATGCAAAATGGACAGGTCATTCTTTTGTTATTGGGATCTCTGTCGCCATGCAGGTTATACATGTTCTCCCCTTTACTTCCAAAGGCTTTTTATAATATTTTCCAAAGAACAGTTTGGAGGCCAGCTGTAAAGACAAAAGACACCAACTCAGGCCAATCAGGGTTTCTCTCTGCTGCTTTCTACTGTGTGATGTTGGGCAAATGGTGTCACTTTTCCTAGCCTCATATTCTCATCTTTAACATAGGAAACTTAAAGCTTAAAGTCCCTACCAAGGCCTACAGAACTCTGCATAATCTGAAACCTACCTACCCTAGTGCTTGACATAGCCCAAAGACACATACTTTCTGTTCCTTGAATACACTAAGTTTTTTCTTGTCTCAAGAGCCTTTACACATGCTGTTCCTTCCTCCTGGGCCACTGTTTCCTTCACTCATCCTATGACTAATTCTTTCTATTCTAGGTCCCATCTTAGATGTCATTTACTTAGAAAAGATCTCCAGAAGTTATTCTCCATCTCAAGCTCCTCTCTTTCTTCACAGCATTTATTGTTACTTTATTGTTTTATTAGTTATCTGCTTACTTAATTTTGTCTGTCTTCCTATCTGTCTCCTTCCTTAGAATGTAAGCTGCATGAGAACAAGGATCTTCTGTCTTATTGGCTGTTGCATTTTTGGACCTTGAACAACAAGATATAGATATAGGTGATCTAGATATAGATATAGACATAGGTATAGATATAGATCAGAGAAGGCGATGGTACCCCACTCCAGTACTCTTGCCTGGAAAATCCCATGGATGGAGGAGCCTGGTAGGCTGCAGTCCATGGGGTCGCGAAGAGTCAGACATGACTGAGCGACTTCACTTTCACTTTTCACTTTTCACTTCCATGCATTGGAGAAGGAAATGGCAACCCACTCCAGTGTTCTTGCCTGGAGAATCCCAGGGACGAGGGAGCCTGGTGGGCTGCCATCTATGGGGTCGCACAGAATCGGACATGACTGAAGCGACTTAGCAGCAGCAGCATAGATATAGATATAGACATATATATGTATACATAAAGGCAGGCCTTGAAGCTATTGCCAGTTAGGTTTCAGACCACTTCAATAAAGTGAATATCACAATAAAGTGAGTCACATGAATTTTTTAATCCAAAAGAGCATATAAAAGTTATGTTTACACTATAGTCTAATAAGTGTGCAATAGCATTATGTCTAAAAAATGATATACATACATTATTTTAAAAATACTTATTGCTAGATGCTATCATTTGAGCCTTCAGCGAGTTATACTAGTAATATCAAATATTACAGATCACTATAAAAAATATAATAATGAAAAAGTTTGAAATAGTGCAGAAATTACCAAAATGTGACACAAAGGGACACGAAGTGAGCAAATGCTGCTGGGAAAACAGGTGAGACAGACATGAGGAAGGGTTACCATAAACACTCAATTTATTAAAAAAAAAAAAAAAAAACCACAGTTATCTATAAAGCGGGATAAAGTGAATGAAGCAGGATAAAACAAGGTCTGCCTGTACCTGTGTGGATGATATGTATTCATCAATACAGCTGAATGACGGTTCACAAACTCAACCACAGAGCAGGGCCCAGGGTCTGGCTGGCGACAGGCACTTGCCCTCTCTGGGGAACCTCTCTTGCTCACCAGAGGCCACCCTGCCCCTTCCTCTCTGCGGCAGGAATTTCCATGTCTGGAATGAGAGCTGGTTTGCCCGGCGGGACCTGGGCCCCTCTTACAATGGTTGGCAGGTTCTGGATGCCACCCCCCAGGAGGAGAGCGAAGGTACGGGCTCAGCCGGGTGGGTCCCGGACTCCCGCTTTCTGACTCCTGGAGATGCTCACGCCCACCCCTCCTGCGCAGGCGTGTTCCGGTGTGGCCCGGCCTCCGTCACCGCCATCCGCGAGGGCGACGTGCATCTGGCCCACGATGGTCCTTTCGTGTTTGCGGAGGTCAACGCAGACTACATCACCTGGCTTTGGAATGAGGATGAGAGCCGGGAGCGTGTGTACTCAGACACGAAGAAGATCGGGCGGTGCATCAGCACCAAGGCGGTGGGCAGCGACTCCCGCGTGGACATCACCAGCCTCTACAAGTATCCGGAAGGTAAGGGCATACAGTGGCCTCCATCAGCCTCCCCAGTGGCCAGGCTGCTGCAGATGGGCAACATGGCCAGGCCCTTTCTCATAAGATGTGTTGGTGACAGCCTGGTTAGGCACTGTCTCTCTGCTTTGAGCCAAGTGTCTTTAGCTTATATTAACAGCTTCCTTTGTTTACTAAATAGATTTCTCACATCTGACAATATCAATAGCTACATTTCCTTTAACATATATATTGCATGTACTGTGCCAGGTATTCTGACATGTGATAATAATAATCACTAATAATAGTGATGATAGTAACATGTATTATTTATTGAACACTTAGGATACATACTGAGGCTTCCCTGGTGGCTCAGTGGTAAAGGATCCCTCTGCCAATGCAGGAGACTCAGGTTTGATCCCTGGATGGGGAAGATCCCCTGGAGAAGGAAACAGCAACCCACTCCAGTATTCTCACTTGGGAAATCCTATGGATAGAGGAACCTGGTGGGCTACAGTCCATGGGGTCACAAAGAGTCAGACACAACTTAGAGGCTAAACAACAGGATACATACCAGAGAAGTGAAGTGAAGTGAAGTCACTCAGTCGTGCCCGACTCTTTGCGATCCCATGGAGAGTAGCCTGCACCATGCTCCTCCATCCATGGGATTTTCTAGGCAAGAGTACTGGAGTGGGTTGCCGTTTCCTTCTCCAGGGAATCTTCCCTACCCAGGAATTGAACCCAGGTCTCCCGCATTGTAGACAAACGCTTTACCGTCTGAGCTACCAGGGAAGTCCATACCAATAGGCCCTACCAAATAATAATAGTAACTCCTGTTTATCATCTGCCAAGGCCTAAGCCATGGTCACTAATTTAGGGGGTCAGTGGCTTACTGAAGATTCTGTGCTTGTTGGGGTACAAACACAAAACACATGTATTTTTTCTGGTCAGTGCCTCCAGCTATAAACTTTAAAAATCACCTTTTCCCACTAAGTAACAGGTTCCTTAATAATGCTGTGATCTGACTGTGCATTTTTCAGCCATTTTTGCCTGTTAAAAGGATGTTGTTTGGGTAATCAAGACTTCAAGTTCAAATCTGAGTCAGAGCTAGTCTCCTCCCCTCCTCTGAGCACAAACTGGGGCAGTGACCCCAGAAGGCTGCTGTATAAGGAGGGGACAGCGTGTGCTCTGGCTGCCTCCAACTGTCCACTATCTCCCCTTTAGTATGGTGGTTTGCAGCACCGGATATACATCGGAGTCACCTAGGGTACAGTCTTAGTTATACAGACTGAACAACAATTACCCTTTGCTCAGGATTCCGTGGGTCAACTACAGACCCACAGAATCCTGGCAGTGTGCCCAGCGGGTGACATCGAAAGCTACAGGGTCTCTTGAGGCTTTACTTAGAACTTACCCTTGCTACATTCTGTTGGTCAAACAATAAACAACCACCCCAGATGGAAGGGACAGGAAGTACACTCTACCTCTTGATGAGAAGAGTTGCAAAGAAAGTATTATGGCCATTTTAACCTACCACAGCAAGCTGACTGCACCCAGGCTAACTGAATTGCAGTCTCCAGAGGGTGTGGCCCAGCCATCAGGACTTTTAAAAGCACTCCAGGCGATTCCAATGTGCAGCCAAGTTGAGAACACCAGTCTGAGTCTTCTAGTGTGTTAGGCCAAGGAGGAGAGGAGAGAAGAAACACCTTTGACTTCATGGGGCAAGGATTCAAGGCCTGAAGCCAGGCGGGTGCTGCTGTCTTACTCACTCCGAAGCTTTGGGAGGACAGATGGTGTCTCTATTATGGCCTGCAGTCTTGGGACTCACGCCTATGCCAGCCCCAGGCACTGCTGATTCCTGAGACACTGGCCCCTCTTGCGGCAGACACCCTCCCGCCCCACTGGCCGTCCCACAGCTTCTCTCTGATGTGTAGTCATTTCTGTCCCCAGATTCTGGAGGGCTGTGGCCTCCAAACTCATCCAGCTGCTGTGTCCCCCTCAGAAGCTGGTGGAGAGAGAATTCTTGACGGGCCGTGATCCACCTGCCATCTTCCTTCAATTTTTTCCTCTGTGCTCATGGAATACACAGCTCAGTAATGAGCTGAATGAAATGAAATGCCACCAGAATGAAATGCCAGATTTCTCTTCCTGTAGGCATTGCCAGCCTTTACCAGCCAGCTCCTTCTTATTGCAAACACCCCAAACTTTAACACTGATTCTATCTGTAAACACCTCCCCACACACATATGCACACACATGCACACATAAACACACACACTACCATATTCCCTCAGTTCCTTCTCTAGAAACATGGCCCTTGATGTTGATGACCTTCTCCTCTTCAGGCCTCTTCCTCACTGTCACGGGGTGGGGAGTAGAGGGGTGGTATGTGGCAAGGCTTCTTCTAAACTCCTACTTCTCTCATATGTCCCGCAGTTTGATGCCTGGTCCCATCTGCTGGGAGTTTCTAGAACTTAGAATACAAGGTCTTTGGGGCCTTCTGTCCTAAGCATCAGCCATGGCCACGAGAGAAATCAACATCCTGCTGTGTGATGACAATAACCGCAGTCACCATGCTGAGTGCCAATTGTGGGCTGGCCATGTTCACATGCTTTTATTTAACAAGTGTTTACAAAGAAGTTCCCACAAGCTTGTAAGGTAGACACTTATATAACGTTTATTTGACAGAGGGAAAGGCAGAGGTGCAGAGAGGAAAGTGGACTCAGCCAAGGAACACAACGATGCTCTTCCTCTACACTTGGCTGCACTATCTAATTATAATATAATCTACTGTTGATTGACTGCCCACTGTGGGGCAGCTGATTTTACATCTAGGCTAATAATAGTATCTAAATTGTGTTAAGCATCGTGGTAAGCAATGTCCATGACTTGTTTCATTTAATATTCATAAATATCCCATCTTACAGGTAAGCAAGTTGAATCAGAGAGAGGTTAAGTAGCTTCTCCAAGTTTCCAAAACCTAGAAGAGCAGGGCGCTAACTAGAGCTTCTGTCTAATCTCAGAGCCTCTGGTCCTCCACTCTGCTAGACTGCTGTCTCTTCCATGACTACCCACAATGTGCCATGCACTGTGCCAGGTTCTTTTATGTATTCCAGAAATATAAAACACCTCCTAAGTATCAGGTATGATTCAGAGGCAAGGGAGAAAGAGAAGAGCCCAGAGAACTCACCATCCAGTAAGTGTAAGGACAGTGCAGGGTGATCAGCACAGTGTAGGGGAGGCCAGAAGGCTGGAGAAGCACAGAGAAAGGGTTGCTAATCCAGCCAGGGCGGAGAGTTCATGAAGAGCATCTATAGGGAGCAAGATTTAGCCAGGAGATAAAGGGCTGGGAAGACATTCTGAGAAGACAGGACCCTCTGCATCTTGACTCCAGATTGACTCTAAGAAGTGCTATTCAACCAAACCACAGGCCTCCCATTCCATGGATGAAATGGCAAGGCCTGTCTACTTGCTCCATTCACTGAAGCATAGATTCAGAGCCCCTGGGGCAATGTGCTTTGTCCCTACCCCTGAGTCAGCCTGGATGCTGAGCAAAGAAGAACCAGCTTTCCAAGCAAAGGAAACTGTATTTACAAAGAACACACTGGCTGTCCTCAGATTCAGGTGGGCTTTCTGCAACAGGCTTTAGAGTAGAGCGGAGGAAGGCAGTTTCCCCCCACTGATCTTTAGTCAGAGGCTCTAAGCACAGAGGCAAGATCTCAGTTAGAGACTGGTGCCAGGGGCTTGCAGGGGAGCCAGGTTGGCGGTTCAGCCATCTGCCTCTGAGCCTGCATATTGCTTGCTAGGACTGCCATAACAAATTACCACAAATGTAGCTACTTAACACATCGGAAAATTATTTTCTCACAGTTGTGGAGGCCAGAAGTACAAAACCAAGGTGTTAGCATACTCCCGCCAAAGTCTCTAAGGGGAGAGTCCTTCCTTGATCCTTCTAGCTACTGGTGGTCCCTGCATTCTTTGGCTTGTGGCTGTATCACTCCAGTCTCTGCCTCCATCTTTCCTCCTATGTGTCTCAAATCACCATCTCCTTTCTCTTACAGTGACATCAATCATTGGCTTTCCATCCCACCTTAAATCCAGGATGATCTTATCCCAGGAGTCTTAATTACATCTACAAAGACCTTATTTCCAAATAAGGTTATATTCGCAGGTACCAGGGATTAAGACTTTGACATACCATTTAGGGGGACACTATTCTGCCCACCTCAGCCTGTGATGGGGGAAGACCCAGCACATGCTGATCAGGCCCTGGCCAGCCAGGCAGGCAGAGGACAGTGCATTCAGTGACTGTGGGGCTGGAGCTCAGAGGCTGATCCATAGAGACCCAGTGACCAGCCCCTAGGGAACTCCCCTTCCACCCTTTCCCTCCCTCTCTGTTACTCTGCTATCTGTTTCTCCACTTCTGTGCTGTGCCCTCCTCCCTCCCTTCCTTCTTGTGTATGTATGGGAAACTCCCACACATTTGGTGTCAGAAGAGTTGTGAATAAAACAGTTCATTAGGGGCTACTATGAACAACTATATACCAGCATATTAGATAACTTTAGATAAAATGGACAAATTTCTCTAAGAATTACCTAAACTGCCTTAGGAAGAATTAGAAAATCTGAATAGGTTTATAAATAGAATGCAGTAATAATTTAAAAATACACACACACACATACACAAAGACCAAGCCCACATGTCACTGGTGAATATTCTACCAAACATTAAAAGAAGAATTAATACCAATTCTTCACAAACTTTTCCTCAAAAAATAGTAGAGGAGGGAACATTTCCTAATTTGTCCTATGAGGTTAGTATTATCCTGATACCAAAACCAGATGATGAAATCACAAGAAAAGAAAATTAGAGATCAATATCCCTTATGTGCATAGAAGCAAAAATTGTCAACAAAATACTAGCAAACTGAATCTAGCAACATATAAAAAAGATTATATGCCATGAGGAAGGGATTTATTGCAGGAATGCAAGATGGATTTAATATTAAAAACTAATTAATATAGTATGCTATAACAATAAAAAAGACAAAAACCACATGATCATCTCAATAGATGCAGAAAACCCAACTGGAAAGGAAGAAGTAAAACTATCTCTTGCACATGATATAATCGTGTACACATAAAATTCTAAGGAATCCACTAAAAGTTAATAGAGCCAATAAATGATTTCAGCAAAATTGTGGAAAACAAAATCAATTTTTAAAATTAATAGTATTTCAAGATACTAAAAATGTATAATCTGAAATGAAATTAAGAAAACAAGTTCATTTACAATAGTATCCAAAATAATAAAATATCAATACTTTGGGAATTCCCTGGTAGTTTGTCCAGTGGCTAGGACTTGGTATTTTCACTGGCGGGGCCTGGGTTCAATCTCTGGTTGGGGAACTTAGGGTCTGCAAGCCACACAGCATGGCAAAAAAAGAATAAGATATTTAAGAATAAATTTAACAAAAGGAGAACAAGACTAGTACACTGAAAACTACAAAGCATTGTTGAAAGAAATTATAAATGGAAAGATTTCCCATTTTCATGGACTGAGAGATTTTTTTTTAAGATGGCAATGCCCCAGAATTGACCTACAGTCTCCATGAAACCCATATCAAAGTTTCAGCTGAGTTTTTTTTTACCAAAATTGACAAGCTGTTTCTAAAATTCACTTGGAAATGCAAGAGACCCAGAATAACCAAAACAATCTTAGAAAAGAAGAATAATGTTGGAAGGCTCAAACTTCCCAAATTCAAAACTTACTATAAATATACAATAACCCAGATAGTGTGATATGGTCATGAAAATGAACTTACAGATCAATAGAAAAGAATGAGGAATCCAGAAATAAACCCTTATAGTTATGCTCAATTGATTTTGACAGGATGTCAAGACAATTCCATGAAGGGTGAATAAGAATAGCCTTTTGCAATAGATGGTGTTGGGACCTCTGATTATCCACGTGCACAAGAATAAACCTGGCTTTTTACATCAGACCATACACAAAAATTAACTCAAATGGGTCACTGATCTGTATCAAAGAGCTAAAATTATAAGGTTTTAGAAGAAAACAGGAGCTAATCTTTATAAGCTTGAGTTTAACAGAGCCTTTTTGGATATGACATCAAGAACACAAATGACAGAAGAAAAAACTGATAAATTGGGCTTCATTAAAACTAAAAACTTGTACTACAAATGGTACCATCAAGAAAAAAGAAAGATAGCCCATGGAACAGAAAATATTTTCAAATCATGTATCCAATAAGGGACTTGTATCCAGAATGTATAAATACTTCTTATAGCTCAATAATGAAAAGATAAATAACCCAATTTTTAAATGGGCAAAGGATTTAAATTGACCTTTCTCTGAAGACAATATACAAATGTCCAAAAAACATGAAAAGATGCTTAACAGCATTAATAATATTCAAAGCCACAACAACATATTGCTTCACAGCCACTGCTGCTGCTGCTGCTGCTAAGTCGCTTCAGTCGTGTCCGACTCTGTGCGACCCCATAGATGGCAGCCCACCAGGCTCCTCCACCCATGGGATTTTCCAGGCAAGAGTACTGGAATGGGGTGCCATTGCCTTCTCCAATAATGCAATATTATTCAGCAATAAAAAGGAATGAAGTACTGATATATTCTACAATATGGATGAACCTTAAAAATATTAAGTGAAAAAAAAGGCCAGTCACAAAGGACCACACATTATATGATTCCCTTTATATGAAATGCCCGGAATAGGCAAATTAGAAATTAAAATAGCAGTTGCCTAGGGTTGGGGCAGGGCAGGGAGGAATGGGAAGTGACCACTAATGGTTATAGAGTTTCTTAAGGGTGACAGAAATTGTTATGAAATTAGATTGTGGTGATGGGTACACAACTCTGTGAATGTATTAAAAAAACATTGGCTTGTGTCCTTTTAAATCTGTACATTGTGTGTTGGTAAATTAACACATATCCGAATAAAGCTGTTTTTAAAAAATCTGGTGGTCAGAGAAGGCCTCCCTGAGAAAGTCACATTAGAATTTTTGGCAGAGAAAAGAAACATTTTCTTAGTAAAAAATATTTTATAAGTAAATTATGGAGTAAACTGAAAACTTCACATAAATTTTAATAATAAAACATGACATGTTAAAGAACCTTTAGGTCCACACGAATCCCTTCAAGCCCAGGCCACACAGTAGTGAGGTACTTGGGAGAACGTTTGGGAAGGAGGACAGCCCAGAGCTCAAGGAAGAGGAAGCATCAGAGGTGGGTCTTGAACAGGTCAGGGTAGAAGAAAGACTGGAGTGGACATGGAGCCCACATCCTCCAGAAGGGAGGAACATTCCTGAGCACTGTGCTCAGGCCTCGCCTGCGCACCTCTTCTCCCCACTTTATAGATGGGAAACGGAGACCTGGAGGGACTGTAAATGAAAACAAAGTTCACAATCGCCTGGCGGCAAACTGACCTGAGGGTGAGACAGTTTACATGGTGGTCTGAGGGGAAAGGAGTGAGGGGAAAAGGGGGCAGATTCCGGAGACCAGTGAGGATGTTGGACGGAACTTATCGCCTGACCAGTTGTGGGTAGTAAGGTTGAGGGAAGAGTCAGGGACATGTCCAGTTTCTGACTTGGATGCTGGGTAAACAGTGGAGCCATTTGCTGACATGGGAATGCTGCCAGGCAGAAGATGGCGTATTTGGTTGGGTTGGAGGCGCCTGTGGGACATCCCGGGGGGTGGAAGTGGGCCAGTGGACCAGTCATATATTGGTCTGGAGATCAAAAAAGAGGACAGGTCTGTGCTAGCAACAGGGAAAGTAGGAGATTGGGGATCCTAAACTCGTGTCTTCAGGAGCTTGCAGATGGCACCCCAGTGTGGCAGACCAGCAGCAGGAGAATTACAGGTGGAGACTGTGGAGAACCAGCGAGTATGTTCCCATACGGAGAAAGCACAGCTTCCTCAGCTCGAGGCCATGACTGCCATGTAGAGGTTGGGAAGAGGGGGTGATTAGGAACACAGAAATTGGAACCAGACTGCCTGGGTTTAAATTTTAGCTCTCTTACAAGTTTTCTTCATTTCCTGTGCCTTGGGTTCCTTATCTGTAAAATTAGGATGATAATAGTACCTTCATCCTGGGCCAGGGAGGAAATATATATATATATACACACACATATATATATCATCTAGAACCACAGTGCCTGGCACATAGTAAGTCTACAGAAGTGTCAGCTATCTTTATTATATGAGATTTCACATCCATATGTCAGAGGGCTACCAATCTCTATTGTTATGTGAAATTTTCTAATCTGAAGTTGGTAACTGATTAAAATTTTATTTAAGTAGTCCCAGATCCAAATACAATGCTGAGGTCTGCATATGGCTCTTGGGCTGCCAATTTGAGACCTCCGACAGCCATGGTAAATTAAAGTGGGGATGGAGTAGTGGTTGTGCTTAGAGAAGAGGGAAATGAGGAGAGCTGGCCCTGGGAGAGGTGGCAGAGAAGACAGTGCCTGCCTCATGATGTCCCATGCCCTGCAGGGTCCCGGAAGGAGAGGCAGGTGTACAGCAAGGCCGTGAAGAAGCTGTTCAGTGTGGAAACCTCTGGAAGGAGGGCCCGGGTCCGCAGAGGGGGCGGCCGTGGTCTCTGGCGTGATGACCTCCTGGAGCCTGCCACCAAGCCCAGCATCACCGGCAAGTTCAAGGTGCTGGAGCCACCGGTGCTGGGTCACGACCTGAAGCTGGCCCTGTGCTTGACCAGCCTCACCTCCCGGGCCCAGCGGGTCCAAGTCAACTTGAGCGGTGCCACCATCCTTTACACCCGCAGGCCAGTGGCAGAGATCCTGCACGAATCCCACACAGTGAAGCTAGGGCCAGAAGAAGGTAAGAATGCCCCAGCTGGGTGGGACCTGGTCGGCCCAGCCCCTTTTCCCAGAAGAGAAGGGGATATTTCTGAGCATTTGCAGATGAGAAAACTGAGGTTCAGAGGGACTGAATAATAAGGATAATAATAAAAGTGCACAATCATCTCGTGGCAAACATGTAATGCTCAAGTGTTCCCACTCAGTTTGAATACTTACCAATGAATAAATACCTGCTGGGAGCATTTCTTAACATGTGGAATATGTCTTGTGTTACCTTTTTAAAATCCAACAAATTTTGGAGCTCATCTGGCTCTAGTGTTTCTCAAGAGACAAGTAAAAGGTGTTTATTAAGTGCCTACCTATGTGAGACCCTGTCCTGAGAATTCTGCAGGCATCAGGCACAACCTACAACCACCCTGAATCCTCTCCCCTCTCCTCTTACACCATATATTCTCTATCTCTCCCTCTCTCTCTCATACACTTTCTGAACCCTAAGGATTCAATCAAAGACATTGTTCTCTGAACCACTTTTCCAGTAAGTGAAGCTTGTGTTTTTTGACAAGGTGTGAAAATATGTGAAGGAGGTGTCCCATATTTTTTGCTTTTCTCTCACTTATTTTTCACAGAATCTAAATCACAAAATAACACTTCACAAGGATTTATTGATTAACATACACTTTTTCCTGACTTTTTTTCTTATTAAAAGTAATGCATATTCATTAAAGATTTAGCACAAGGGAAAGATCACCTATGATCCTGCCACCCACCTACAAATTGTTAACATGTTTTCCTTCCAAATTTTTAAAGCCTGTTGCTTTTTGAAAAACTCATTAGTGCTCTGCTCTTTTCATATTACATTATAATATAAATATTTTTATAAGCTCTTCACTCACATCATTTTAACAGATGTATAATCTGTAAATAAATATATGGTGATTTATTTTATCTGTTACCTTCTTTGAGGTAGTTATTATCTATTGCTATTTTTTAATTCATTTATTTTAATTGAAGGCTAATTATTTCACAACATTGTAGTGGTTTTTGCCATACATTGACATGAATCAGCCATGAGTGTACTTGTGTCCCCCATCCTGCTATTTTTTAAAAAAGACTAAAGTAAGCACTCGGAGAAGGCAATGGCACCCCACTCCAGTACTCTTGCCTGGAAAATCGCATGGACGGAGGAGCCTGGTAGGCTGCAGTCCATGGGGCCGCTAAGAGTCGGACACGACTGGGCGACTTCACTTTCACTTTTCACTTTCATGCACTGGAGAAGGAAATGGCAACCCACTCCAGTGTTCTTGCCTGGAGAATCCCAGGGACAGGGCAGCCTGGTGGGCTGCCGTCTATGGGGTCACACAGAGTCGGACACGACTGAGGTGACTTGGCAGCAGCAGCAAGCGCTCTGGTGAAAAAAATTCCTGTATTCTGGTCTAGATTTTGGGGCTGCTTTTTTTCAGAATAGCTTCACAAAAATGGAATTACTAAGCCAAATGGTGTAACTATTAATATATGTAATTTATTAAAAATTTATAATTTTTAAATTAACAGTCTTTTTAAAGCAGTTTTTGTTCCAGAAAAATGATCAGAAAGTCCCAAGAGTTTCCATATATTCCCTCACCACCTCCCATCTTCCCGTGTTACTAACATCTTGCAAGAGTGTGGTACATTTGTTACAATTGACTGATACTGGTACATTATTATTAACTAAAGTCCATAGTCTAGGGTTCATTCTGTATTGTACATTCCCTGGGTTTTGACAAGTGTGCGACGTGTATCCAACATTAGAATATCACACAGAATAGTTTCACTGCCCTAAAATTCCCTGATTTTCCTCTATTTACTTCTCCCTCCCTTGCCTCAAATCTCTGGCAACCACTGATCTTTTAACTGTCACCACAGTTCTGCTTTTCCCAAATGTCATATCACTGAAATCATATAGTGTGTAGCCATTTCTGATTGGATTATTTCACTTAGGAAGGTATATTTAAGATTCCTCCATGGCTTTTTATAGCTTGACAGCTCATTTCTTGTCATCACTGAATTTCCTTTATACGGATATACCACAGTTGACTGACCCATTCACCTACTGAAGAATACCTTGATTGCTTCCAAGTTTTGGCAATCATGGATCAAGCTGCGATAAACATCCATGTGCAGGTTTTTGTGTGAAGATAAGTTTTCAACTTATATGGGTAAATACTGATGAGTATGATTACTAATGGTATGATAAGAATATATTCAGTTTTCTAAGAAGCTGCCAAAGTTATCTTCCAATGTGGCTGTAACACTTTGCATTCCCACCATTAATGAATGGCAGTTCATGAATGAAGAGCTCCTCATCCTTTCCAGCATTTGGTGGTGTCAGTATTTTGGGTTCTTGCCATTCTAATAGATACGTGGTCCTATCTCGTTGTTTCAATTTGAAATTTCACAATGATGTATAATGTGAGCATCTTTTCTTGTGCATCTATACATCTTTGGTGAGTTGTCTGTATAGATTTTTTGCTCATCTTTTAATCATGTTGTTCATTTTCTTATTGAAGTTTCAGTTCTTTGTATATTTTGTATAATAGTCCTTTATCAGATGTGTATTTTGCAGATATTTTCTCCCAGTTTGTGGCTTGTCTTCTCATTTTCTTGACAGTCCTTCCACAGAGCAGGAGTTCTTAATTTTAATCAAGTGCAACTTATCAATTTTTTCTTTCATGGATCATGCCTTTGGTGTTGTATCTAAAAAATTAGTCATCATCATCATACCCAAGATTATCTAGGTTTTCTCATTTGTTATTGTCTAGACATGTTATAGTTTCACAGTTTGCATTTAGGCTTAAGATCAATGTTGATTTCATTTTCATAAAGTGGGTAAGGTATGTGTCTAGAATCTGTTTTTAAATGCGGATGTCTAGCTGTTCCAGTACTATATATTAAAAAGACTATCTTTTCTCCATTTTATTTGCATTGCTCCTTTGTCAAAGATCAGCTGGCTATATTTGTGTGGATCTACTTCTGAACTCTGTTTTGTTCCACTGATTTATTTGTCTATTCTTTCATTAATACCACACTTTTTTGATTACTGTAGTTTTATACAAGTCTTGAAGTCAGGTAATGTTGATCCTCTGATGTTCTTCTTTTCCTTCAATATGATGTTAACTATTCTGGGTCTTTTGCCTCTTCACATAAATCAGTTTAGAATCAGTTTGTTGAAATACATTAAATAACTTGTTGAGATTCTGATGGGTTTACCTTGTCTGTACATCAAGTGGGGAAGAACTGATGTCTTGATAGTATTGAGTCTTCCTATCCATGAACATGGAATATCTCTCCATTAATTAATTTAGTCTTTGATTTCTTTCATCAGTTTTTTTGTTTGTTTGTTTAGCTTTCCTCATATATGTATATCTTTGACATATTTTGTTAGATTAATGCCTGAGTTTTTCATTTTGGTGCTGCTAATATAAGTGGCATTTTTAACTTCAAATTGACTAGTTTATTGCTGGTATTTTAAAAAAGTGATTGAATTTTGCATGTTAACCTTATATCTTGTGTCCTTGCTATAATTAGTAATTAGTATAATTACTTTGAGGAGTTTTTTGTTGCTGATTATTTCAGATTTTCTACATAGATGATCATGTCATCTATGAACAGTTTCATTTCTTTCTTCCAAATATATACACCTTTTATTTCCTTTTCTTGTATTTTTGTCTTAGCTGGGACTTCTAGTCCAGTGTTGAAAAGGAGTTGTGAGAGAGACATCCATGCCTTGTTCCTTCTTAGTAGGAAAGCTTTGAGTTTCTCACTATTAAGTATGTTGTTAGTTGTAGGTTTTTTTTTTTTTTTTTTTGGACTAATAGTTATGTAGATGTTCTTTGTCAAGTTGAAAACTTCCTCAACTATTCCTAGTTTTCTGAGAATTTTAGTCATGAGATGGTGCTAGATTTTGTCAAATTCTTCCTCTGCATCTACTGATATGTTCATGTGACTTTTGTTCTTTAGTCTATTGATGTGATAGGTTACATTAGTTGACTTTGGAATGTTGGAGCCAACCTCATATACTATCCCACTTGGTCAATATATATAATTCATTTTATACATTGTTGGATTCATTTTGCTAACATTTTGCTGAGGATTTTTGCATCAGTGTTCATGAGAAATATTGGTCTGTAATTTCCTTTTCCTATAATGTCTTTGGTTTTGGTATTAGAGTAATGCTGCCCTCATAAAATGGGTTAGGAAGTATTCCTTCTGCTTCCATCTTCTGGAAGAGTTTGTAGAGAATTGATGGCATTTCTTCCTTAAATGCTTGGAAGAATTCACCAGTGAACTCATCTGGGCACAATGTTTTATGTTTTAAAAGGTTATTCACTATTGATTCTTTGATTCACTATTGATTTCTTAAATAAAAATAGACCTGTTCATATTGTATATTTCTTCTTCTGTGACTTTTGGCAGAAAATGTATTCAAGGAATTGGTACATTTCATCTAGGTTATAAAATTTGTGGGCATATAGTTCTTCATAATATTAATTATCCTTTTAATATCCATGGGACCTATAGTGATATCACCTCTTTCATTTCTGTTGTTAGTAATTTGTGTCTTCTCTTTTTTTCTTATTTAACTTGGCTGGAGACTTATCAGTTTTATTGATCATTTTTTAAGAAAACAGCTTTTGGTTTTGTTGATTTTCTCTTTTGATTTCTTGTTTTTAATTTTATTGATTTCTGATTTAAATTTTTTCTAAATTTTATTTCTCTCTCTCTCTCTTTTTTTTTTTTTTTTGCTTACTCTGGATTTAATTTGCTCTTCTTTTTCTAATTTCTTAAGATGGAAATTTAAGATTTGTTGATTTTAGGTCTTTCTTCTTTTTTAATATCTGTATTCAGTGCTACAAATTTCTATATAAGCAATGCTTTACTGCATTCCACAAATTGTTATATTTTCATTTAGTTCAAAATGTTTTTAAATTTTTTGATGTATGTTCCTTGACCTAAGTGTCATTTAGAAGTGTGTGGCTTAATCTCCAAATATTCTGGAGTCATCCAGCTATCTTTCTGTTACTGATATCAAGTTTAACTCTATTTTGGTCTGGGAGGATACACTGTTTAATTTTTATTCTTTAAAATTTGTTCATGTGTTATTCATAGCCCACAATGTGATCATTCTTGGGGAACATTCAGTATGAACTTGAGAAGGATGTGTATTCTGCTCTTGTTGGATGAAGTAGTCTATAGTCATCAGTTCTATCTAATGGTTGATGGGACTGTTGGGAACATTTGTTAATGAACAGAGTCTCAGCTTTTATTAGATTGTCAATGGAGTTCATGATCCAGAGAACTTAATGAAGCTCTCTTCTGAATATTGTATGAAACAGTCTTTCTCTTCCCTTCTCCCATGGTCTGAACTAATATCCAAAGCTCTCTTCATGTGCATAAGTGGGAGTATCTGGTGATTCTTTACTCTGGAGCCGTAAAATTTGCACTTCTAATAAGTTCCCTGGAGATGCTGATGCTGCTGGCCCCAGGACCACACTTTGAGAACCACTCATCTCCTACCATACACGGAACAAATGACATAACATATATAAAGTATTTCTAACAATTCCTACCACTAAAGAACATTTAATTTATGGTAGTGATCATCAGTATTGTTGATGTTATTATAAGATGGGAATAATAATACTTGCTCATGCAATTGTTGTGAGGATTAAATGAGATAATCCCCGAATGTGCTTGCAAGTCCCTAGCACACTTTAATCTCTCAGTAAAATTTAGCTTTTAAAATTATTAATTATTATTATTGTTGTAGTAAAGATTCTCCTGGTAGAACCTGCTAGACTTAGAGAACCTGTTAAGGTAGAACTTTGACTCGTGGATCTTTCAAGAAGCATGTATTATACTCAAAATTCTGAGGAACAGAGAGTTTGAAACATTTATGGATCTTTTCCACAGGGTGAATATTCAGACGCCTTTGGGGACAGGAAGGAAACAGAAATAAAAGAAGCAGTGGCAATAGAACAGTAGGGGATGGTAGAGCTTAGGCAAACTGGAAAGAATGTGTTGTACCTTAAAGAAAAAATATACAGTGATCAAATATATATATATGACTAACAGTCACCTATGGCCTGTGTGACACGTGCTCAAAAGAAGAGATTACATAAGCAGGGAGTTTGTGGCTGATGAGAAAGAGACAGACATGGTCAGAACCGTAGGCGCTCCGAAGGCAGAGGGTACAAGATCATTGGGTAAGTGCATCAGTGAAGGCTTTCTGCAGCTGGTGGAACTGGGCCTTACTGGGGAGAGAGGATTTAGAGAAGCTGTAAGGAGTTGGCCTCCACATTGAGTAGGAAGCTTGATGGAGGCCTTTGGCCTCCTTCTTCTCTGCACCTGGGACATAGTAGGTGCTCATTGAACAGTGAGTGAATTCCTGATGGATGAATCACTGATGGATTGTGATATCTCCACTTGAAATGATTGGGGGAATTTTAAACACATCTCCAGAAGCTCTTAGAGAGACAGCCTGGTGTCATGGTAGCTGACTGGCCTGAATTTGAATCCTACCTTATCCTGGCCCCTTGATGTACTTGCTATGTGACACTGGACAAGAAATTACCCTCTCTGAGCCTTAGGTTTCTTAACCTGTGAACTGATGATAATAATGACTGTCTCACATTGGTTGCAAGGTTCTTAGAGTTCCTCTTCTGGGTTCTTTGAAAAAGAACACTGGACTCCCAACTCCCACCTCTGCTTTCCCTTCCAGAGAAAAAGATCCCAATTGCAATATCTTATTCTCAATATAAGGAAGACCTGACAGAGGACAAGAAGATCCTGTTGGCTGCCATGTGCCTTGTGACCAAAGGAGAGAAGCTCCTGGTGGAGAAGGACATTACTCTGGAGGACTTCATTACCATCAAGGTGACTACTGTCTGGATCGGCCACCTGTTCCTGGCAGGCCCCCTTCAGATCTGAAGGAGGGCATCAGAGGCTGGGGATTTGTGCTTTTAGCTCTAGCTTCAGCTCTCAAGGGTGGGGACAAGTGGTGTGAATGGAGAGGGGGGAGTTTGTGATGGACAGGGAGGCCTGGCTTGCTGCGATTCATGGGGTCGCAAAGAGTCCGACACAACTGAGTGACTGAACTGACTGACTGACTCAGTGATGGGGTAGGTAGAAGCAAAGGATAGCCAAGTTTAACTCCCCATTCCCTGACCCAGCCAGGATCGTGGGTTTCCTGGGAGAATGAGGAGGAGGGAGTATGACTTATGGATATTGTCCCTCTAGGTACTTGGCCCAGCCGTGGTGGGAGTGGCAGTTGGAGTAGAAGTGATGGTGCTTAACCCGCTCTCGGAGAGAGTGAAAGACTGTTCACTAATGGTGGAGGGCAGTGGCCTTCTCCAGGGACAGCTCAGCATCGAGTAAGTGTCAGCCGGGGTGGGAGGGCCACCTTCCATATAAAACAGGCCGTAAAGACACTGCCAGCAAGGGGAGGAGGGAGAAACCAACCCACTGCCTAGACACATCAGTCTTTCATTTCTTCATTTATTTATTTAATCATTTAACTTATTCAATCATGTAACTCATCCACTCATTCACATTCATATTTTCTCTCATTTACCCATTTATGTATTCATTTACTCACTCTTATTCATTTACTCTCTCCTTCACTCACTCATTCACTCTTCTAGTCATGTTTTCATTCATTCATTCATTTATCTGCTCAACTCAGTTTTGACTGGTTCATTCATCCATATTATTTCTTTAATTCGCTCACTTATTTACCTATTCATTCACACTCATTCATTCATTTATACATTCATTCACTCATTCACACATATTCGAATTATCCGTGTACTCACCTATTTGCTTATTCATTCTCAGTCATTCATTCACTCATTCATTCTTTCATTCATTCGCTCAGTCACACTCACATGGTCCTGTACCCTGACTCATGTGTCAACTGCTGGAAACACCAAGATGAACAGATGGAGTTCTGCCTGGAGAAGGACTCTAGCAACATATGGCCCTTCAAATGAAGACAGTGTGATTTGTGCAAAAGGATGGATTCCCCAAAATCTAGGGGCCCAGAGGCAGCCTTTGAGTGGGAGTGGGGTGGGACCAGGGGAAAGCCCCAGCAGAACTGATATTTAAACTGGACTTTAAATGATGACTTGGGGAGCTTTTCAGGTATCAAGAAGGGTGGAGAGCTTCCCAGTCAAAGGTCTCTATGGCTGGTATTGTCAAGGAAAGTCTCCTGGAAGAAGAAAAAGTTAATCTGGGCCTTGGATGTAATTGGAATGGGAAGGGCACCCTAGGTAGGAGGAACAATCCATCCAAAAGCCTAGAGGAGGGTAAGTATAAGGTATGTTCAGGGCATGGGGAGGAGACTAGCCTGACTGGTTGAAATAAGTGAGAAGTAATGGAAGGGACCACTAAGCTGAAAGCACATTGAAAGGCTTGAATGTCAAGCCACAAAGTATGACCTGATCCTGAGGGCTCTGGAGTGCCATGGACTGGCAGACCAGGCTCAGGAAGGAGATGTGACTGATGGTCTGTCTTTCTTCCATCTTCTTTCCCCAGTGTGCCCAGCCTGGATCCCCAAGAGAAGGCCTCAGTCCAATTCAAGATCACCCCCTTCAAGAGCGGCCCACGGCAGCTGCAGGTAGACTTCGTCAGCCCCCACTTCCCGGACATCAAGGGCTTTGTGATCATCCACGTGGCCACAGCTAAATGACAGGCATGAAGGGCTGAGAAGGGAGGAGAAGGTCCCTATTCCTCTCCTGTCCACTTCTCTGCCCTTCCCATATGGGAGTGAGGAGGCCTGGATTCCAGTCCCACTTCAGCTTTTGCCCTACTCTGTGAACTTGGGCAAGGCCCTCCTTTCCTGAGTCTCAGTTTCCTCATCTGTAAAATGAGGTGTTAGACTCAGTAACCCTTAAACTTTGGGTCTCCCACCTCCATCTCATCACCCTCGCTGCTGGGAGACTGATGAATTGAGTGTCACAGTAACTTGACCCACCCAGCTGTGCCACCTCCTGCCAGTTCACCATCACCCTGGCTGATCCCTGTGTTCACCTTGCTTGTCTCTCAACTCTTCAATGCTCTGACCAGAGCCAGATCAAGAAACTCCTCCTAGCTCTGACAGGGAACCCAAAAGTGTTGGCACTGACACCTAAACATTCCTCAACACTTCCACCCTACATAGAGGAGAGAACCTTGCTTATGACCATGGGGTGAGCTAGAGGCAGATCTGGGGCCCATGTACATGCCATTTACACCAGCAAAATTATACCCCAAAGTCATGTTCCTGAAAAGCATTGGGCTTAAAGTGATGTGAGAATTTCCCTCAGTGAAGACACAGGCCTAGCAGCTGGGGGCCGGGGGAGAGTTACTGCTGCCTGAAAGAAGCTGAAGATAGAGGAGGGATCATCGAGTGTTGGGGGATAGAGCCCCAAATCTAATCTAGCTATGGTCACATATGACCAGCTCAGTACACCAAGTGTTTATTTACTTCTTAGAAACTAGAGTAGTGTTGACTTTGAAAAATCTCCCCAGCAGCTTACCCTACACACAATTACATACTCTCTTAGTGTCAAAGCAGAACAGGAATTACTAGGATGAGGAGTAGAGAGGACACCACAAGGCCCTGAAGATGACTGCATCAGACATGGAAATCGGCTCCAAAATGCTCTAGATAGCCAAGGAACTGTAACTAAGCATATAATTTAAGTAATCTGAGCAACAACAAAACAGGCAGATCTGCAGTGAGACACCTCCTGGACATGATTCGGGTGAGAACAATTCATGTAGTGGGTCTTTGCAAAAAGGTGGTCAGACAAACACATAAACAGTGTCTGATGGGTGATCTTAGTGACCAAAGCCTTATGAAGACATCTCTCTGGTGATTCCACACAACACGGGGACAGCTTGGAGAATCCGGACGAGTGGGTACATTTAATGTATCAGGTCCTCAGTTCCAGGACCCCTCTCCAAACCATCCAGAGGTTTTGAATGCTGATCCATAGAGTGGCTCAATGGTAAAGAATCCACCTACAACACAGGAGACATGAATTCTATCCCTAGGTCAAGAAGATCCCCTGGAGGAGGAAATGGCAACCCTCTCCAGTATTCTTGCCTGGGAAATCCCATGGACAGAGTAGCCTGGTGGGCTACAGTCCATGGGGTTGCAAAAGAATCAGACACAACTTAGCAACTAAATAACAGCCCATATAAGAAAGGCAGGTGGAGGTTCAGAGGAGGCAGCCCTTTCCTTAAGATTGAGCAACAGGAACGGGCCTTGGGAGCTGCAAACACCAACTTCTGCCTGCAAACACCAACTGTCTGTCTTCCTTAAGTTCAATTGTCACACGTTGAGCTTCCCAGGAAACTGACTCTGAGATGGGGTTTAGGATGCTGGGTGTTGACTGAAGGGTGACCTTGGGATCAACCCTCATGGAAGGGAAGGGGAGGAAGAAGGAGAAAGGAGATATCAACCCATGATACAGGCCCAGTGACAGCCTGGTTGTACCCACAGGCATGTGTTTGAAGAAGGGAAAGTAGCTGAAGGTGATGGGGGTACCTGCCAGGTAGTCATGTCTCTAGTTCGACCCCTTTGCACTCTCAGCTGGGCCAAGGTAGTGCTTCACTGGGACAAAACTGACCAGGTCCTTACAGCTCCAGCTGAAAGCAGAAGACACCCCAGCAGCCAATGAAAGCACCATGGTCAGAGGTTGGATATGTGGGGACGTTGAGAGAAGATGGCCCAAGGGAGCGTGTGGATGGAAATTCTACTTTGGAAGCTGCAAAGAAAAATGCACAGGTAGCGATTACCTGTCAGGTGGTAGGGCAACACCCTGACAGCGCCCTTCATGGAGAAAGGCCAAACAGGGATTTCAAGATTGCAAAACCTTAGTCAGCTGGCTGTGGGGACCATGGCTCAGGCCTCCATGGTCCTTTGAGTGGTCTCTTAAACATCACCATAACCTTTAGGGAGGCTCTCAACACTGAGTTAGGGCATGCTCTGGCTTTCTCATGCCAGAGAGGCCTCCAAGCCTTTAGATCGGGGGTTGGCAAGCTTTTACTGTCAAGGACCAGATAGTGAATACCTGGGACTCTGCAGGCCATACGATCTCTGTTCCAACTACTTCACTCTGCTGTCACAGCGTGCAAGCAGCCGTAAGCAAGAGGTAGACAAATAAGTGTGGATGTGTTGCAATAAAGCTGTATTTATAAAAACAGGTGGCATCCTAAATTTGGCCCACAGGTTGTGATTTGCTGACTCTGCTGCAGAACAACAGGCTGGCTTACCTGCTTGCTCCAGGACTGAGTCCTGATGCCAGGCTACACTCAGCCTAAGATCAAGCCCCTACCTGGACTGAGGCCAAGCCCTGAGCGGGCCTCACAAGGAACTCAGATGAGGTTCCAGCTTGTGCTCACGACCTTAGATGGAACCATCACTAGTCATGATTGATTAGCCTGGGTTAGACCCTGATGCTAGAATGAGTCCTAGATTTTGGCCTCACATTGAGTCCTGGCTCCTACCACAGCTAAACCATGACTTGATTAACCCTAGATCAAACCCTGACCTAGCTCCAGACAATCCTAGTCCCAGAAAGCTCTAATCCTGACTTGTGATTAACTCCTGAACCCAGGCTGAATCCTGGTCCCAAACAGAATTCTGATCCCACATTAAGCCTTGATCCAGCCTCATTTCAAGTCCTGACCTCCATCAGACCCCAGCTAGATTGAGCTCTAGGCCTTGGCTTTGGATTTAGAATCCAGATCCAAGATTCTCAAATGGGGACCCACACACCCCTTCAGTATATTTGATGTCATTTAGCAAACATGACCTGTCTTCTTGCACCAGGGGTCTGAGTTCACCTTCCTTTTCCTTTGAGGTACTTGGGAAGAAATATTTGAGAAGCATGGTGAAGTCCTGGATCCTTCCAGCTCTGTTGTTCTGTGAGAGTGTGCGCTCACAGCCCACTTCTCCAGGAATAAATATAAAAGCCTGGCAGCTGACCAGGGCTCTCTCCTCCACCCTGTGCATTCACTCCTCTTACATGTTTGCCAAGAACAGAAGGAGCTCTGCTGAACACCTGCCACCAAGGCAGGAGATCATCTCCCACTCTTATTACAAAGGACACTCCTGTCAGCAGGGAGGCTCCATGTGTCATCCAAGATGGTATCATCTTATGGGGGCCCCAGATACCTCAATCTCCCTGCAAACACCAACTACCCATCTCCCTTAAGCTCAGATGTTCTAGACTGAGCTTCCCAGGAAGCTGACTCTGGGATAGAACTTAGGGTGCAGGGTGTTGACTGAGGGGTGACCTAGGGATCAACCTCATGGTAGAGGGTTGGAAGGAAGAGAAAGGACCAGAGAAGAAATCAACCCATGATGCAGGCCTAGTGACAGCCTGGGTACATATGGGCAGCTCTAGAGCTAGAATGACCTGTCAGAGTTATCCCAGCTTTAGCTGACATGGCTGGGCCTTTTTATCTACCATCATCTGCCACCAATTTGGCCCAAAATGAGCATGACTTTGGCAGCTCTACAGCTAAGACCCGGAGAAGGCGATGGCACCCCACTCTAGTACTCTCGCCTGGAAAATCCCATGGACGGAGGAGCCCAGTAGGCTGCAGTCCATGGGGTCGCTCAGAGTCAGACAGGACTGAGCGACTTCACTTTCACTTTTCACCTTCATGCATTGGAGAAGGAAATGGCAACCCACTCCAGTATTCTTGCCTGGAGAATCCCAGGGACAGGGGAGCCTGGTGGGCTGCTGTCTATGGGGCCGCAAAGAGTCGGACACAACTGAAGCAATTTAGCAGCAGCAGCAGCACAGCTAAGGCCATTCTGAAAGTGGCCGACAGCCGAGGGTTGTCTGCAGACAGCACTTCTAGCATTTGGGGAAAGAAGTCCTCCACTGATGGATGGTCTGGATAGCACATCTGCCTATCCACCACCCTGCAGTCTGCTCAACCCAAGGACAGAGTGGTGAGATCCCAAGTTCCCTGCACTAAGGGGATTACCTTCCAGCTGGTATGCAGAGGTATTCAATCACATTTTTAAAAGTATAAAAAGTAAAGTGAGAGACACAGGTAAATAAGTAAGCAAGTTTTTAAGTAAATAAGCTAATTAAATTTAGTGACACATGACAAAAAACAAATAAATAAAACTGAAGGCCATCTGTCCCCAGATGGTGGGGAGATAATGGCACCAGAGAAAGATTCTCTGAGGAAGTGACGTTTAAGCTGAAATTTTGATAATAAAAATAATGATCAAAATGTAAATGAGTGTGTTTCCTAAAGAGTTCCTTACATGCCAGAAACTGTTTCACGTACTTTACACATACTAACTTATTTAATGGTGGTAGAGCCTTGGGCAGTGTCATAACCATGTGATTTATGCTACGACATGGTTGTGAATGTTCCTATTACCAGTCACTGTGTAACAAACCAACCCATAAAGGCTCAAAATAATTACCATAATTATTTTTCTCATGGGCATGTATGGATGTGAGAGTTGGACTGTGAAGAAAGCTGAGCGCTAAAGAATTGATGCTTTTGAACTGTGGTGTTGGAGAAGACTAATGAGAGTCCCTTGGACTGCAAGGAGATCCAACTAGTCCATTCTGAAGGAGATCAGCCCTGGGTGTTCATTGGAAGGACTGATGCTGAAGCTGAAACTCCAGTACTTGGGCCACCTCATGCGAAGAGCTGACCCATTGGAAAAGACTCTGATGCTGGGAGGGATTGGGGGCAGGAGGAGAAGGGGACGACAGAGGATGAGATGGTTGGATGGCATCACTGACTCGATGGACGTGAGTTTGAGTGAACTCCAGGAGTTGGTGATGGACAGGGAGGCCTGGCGTGCTGCGATTCATGGGGTCACAAAGAGTCAGACACGACTGAGCAACTGAACTGACTGAACTGGTAGAGACAGCCACCTCTGCTCAACCTAATGAAGCTGGGGCTGCTCAAAAACTAGGTCTGGGATCATTTGAAGGCTTGTTTACTCACATTTCTGGTGTCAGTGCTGGCTGTTGGCTGACCCTAGGCTGTGGATATGGGCCAAAATATGTACCTACTACCTCTCCACATAGCCTGGGCTTCCTCACAACATGGTGGTTGGGTTTCAAGGGGAGTAGCTCATGAAAGAGTCGGATGGAAGCCATATTGCCCTTATGACCTGGGATTGGGGGTCAACAGTGTCACTCTGCCATATTCTATTCATCAAAGAAGTTACAAAGTTTCTCTTGGTTCAAGGGGAGGAGAAATAGACGCAATTCATGATAAGAAGTGGAAAGATTCTGGAAGAGCCTATAGGGTTGGAAATACTGCTGTAGATAGTTTTGGAAATAAGTAGTCTGCCATACTGTTACCTGCTGCCTGCTTTTTAATTCTGTGGATACTCATGGAATCCCATATTTCCCTGTGTCTGGCCTGTTAGCATCCTCTCTAATCTATACATAATTTTGACTCCATCGCCTCTTGCCTAAGTCGACAAGAGTCAGTTTTTGTTTTTGTTTTTATTGGTTGCAACCAAGAACCTTGACTCACCCAGGCAGTGAGGTAGACGTAGAAATAAGCATGATGTGTCTAGGGGACAAAGAGAAAGCCAGTGCACCCAAAGTGTCATGCAGCTCAATACCTTCCTTCTAACATTGGTCAGTGGCCCAATCTTCAATTCCTGTATAGCAACCAACAAGAGGGGATTCAGAGGCCAGTACCTTGAACGTGACCACTTCAATAGCTTCTCATTTGTGTCATCTTTTCAGTAGGCCTAAAAGGCTGTCCCTCAGAAAGATCCTTGGCATGCTATCTATTGGTCTGGCAGAGTGGGTTATCAGACTCTTTTTTTTATCTCCCCCAAATTGTTACATGCCCCTCTGTAGTCAATCCCTTCCCTCCAATTTATGACTCTTTCTTAAATTGAAGCAAAAAAGGCAGAGGGTGATTGTGGTAGTGGTGATGCTCATGTTAGTCAGGGTTCTCTACAGAAACAGAATCAATAGGAGATTTTATATATATTTGTATATATAAATATATATGATTTGTCAGCCTCCATAGTTGTGTGAGCCAATTCCTTAATCAAATGCATTTCTATGTACCATCAATGACTAATCCAAACTAAAATTTAAAATATATTTATAATCACTAAAAAAAATTAAATGTAAAGTTAACAAAACATATGTATTTATATGCTGAAAACTATAAAATGTTGGTGAAAGAAATAAAAGAAGACCCAAATAAATGGAGAGACATACCATGTTCATAAATTGAAAGCCTCAACATAATTAAAAAGTCAGTTCTACTCAAACTGATATACAGTTTTAATGCAATTTCTATCAAAATTCCAAGAAGAAAAACTGATAAATTAGACTTCATCAAAAATCAAACATTTGCTCTGCAAAAAGATTCTGTTAAGAGAATGAAAAGACAAGCTACACATTGGGAGAAAATGTTTGCAAACCACATATCTGACAAAGAACTAGCATTTAGAATATGTAAAGAACAGCATAAAAGCTCTCTAAGAAAACCTGAAAATCTATAAACTTTTCCTTGAGTAGGATAGAGATGGCAAACAAGCACATGAAAAGATGTTAATGTTGTTAGACATTCAGTTCATTTCAGTTCAGTCGCTCAGTCGTGTCTGACTCTTTGCGACCCCATGAATCGCAGCACGCCAGGCCTCCCTGTCCATCACCAACTCCCGGAGTTCACTCAAACTCACGTCCATCGAGTCGGTGATGCTATCCAGCCATCTCATCCTCTGTCATCCCCTTTTCCTCCTGCCCCCAATCCCTCCCAGCATCAGAGTCTTTTCCAATGAGTTAACTCTTTGCATGAGGTGGCCAAAGTACTGGAGTTTCAGCTTCAGCATCATTCCTTCCAAAGAACATTCAGGACTGATCTCCTTCAGAATGGACTGGTTGGATCTCCTTGCAGCCCAAGGGACTCTCAAGCATCTTCTCCAACACCACAGTTCAAAAGCATCAATTCTTTAGCGCTCAGCTTTCTTCACAGTCCAACTCTCACATCCATACTTGACCACTGGAAAAACCATAGCCTTAACTAGATGGACCTTTGTTGGCAAAGTAATGTCTCTGCTTTTCAATATGCTATCTAGGTTGGTCATAACTTTCCTTCCAAGGAGTATTAGACATTAGGAAATTACAAATTAAAACCACAATGAGATAGCACTACATACCAACAAAATGGCTCTAAAAATAGTGACAATGCCAAATGCTGGCAAGGATACTGAGGAACATGATAACTCTTTACATTGCTGGGGTAAATGAAATGTTACAGCTACTTTGTAAAATAGTTTGGCAACAAAAAAAAAAAACACAAAAAAACACCCCTTTTTTAAAAAACATGCAACTAACATAACCCAACAATTGTACTCTTGGCACTTATTCCAAGAAATGAAAAATGTGATCACATAAAAACCTGTACATAAATATTTATTGCAGCTTGATTTGTAGTAGACCCAAATGGAAAGCAACCTAGATGTCTTTCAGCTGGTGAGTAGTTAAACTGTGGTATATCCATATTGTGGAATACTACTTAGCAATAAAAAAGGAACAGACTTGATACATGCAACACCTGGAAGAATCTCCTAGAACCATGCTGAGTGAAAAAAGTCAATTCTAAAATGTCATCTGCTATCTGATCCCATGTACAATCATCCCTCAGTATCTAGAGGGACTGGTTCCAGGACCCTCTCAGATGCCAGAATCCAAGGACACTAAAGTCCCTTGTACAAAACAGCACAGTACTGTCAACTGTCTTCATCCAGAGATTTTGCATCCATGAATTCAATCAGTTGCTGAATGTCAGTCCATGGTTGGTGGAATCCATGAAAGTGGAACCCATAGATGCAGAGAGCCAACAGTATGTAACATTCTTGAAGTGACAAAGTCGTAGAAATAGAGAAGAGATTAGTGGTTGCCAGAGGTTAAGGAGGTAGTTGAAGGTGAATGAGTGTGTGTATAAAAGGGCATAACAAGAATCCTTGTGATGGGATATTCTCTCTCTTGACTGCTTCGTTAATATCCTGGTTGTGATACCATACAAGATGTTTTGCCAGATGCTACCACTAGGGGAAACCAGGTAAAGAATATGTGCATCTCTCCATATTGCTTCTTACAGATGCATATGAATCTATACTTATCTCAAAATAAAAAGTTTAATCTGAAAAATAATTGATTGAGGCTCTTTTTGTTGTCTGGCAATTAGTCTGTCCTTGAGAACGTTCCACGTGTGCCTGAGAAGAATGTGTGTTCTGTTGTTGCTGGGTGTTCTACAGATTTGTTAGGTCAACATAATGATAATAGCTGCTTTGAAGTCTTGTTCTACTAAGTCTAACATCTGGGTCCCCAAAGAGATTGTGTTATTAACTGCTTTCTTCTCTGTAGGAGTCACACTTTCCTGGGTGTGGGTATGTGTGTATGTGTGTGTTGCATGTCTTATACTTTCTGTTGAAGATTGGACATTTTATGTATCATTGCAACTCTGAATTCTAATCCCACCAGAAGGGGTGATTGTTAGTAGTGTTTTTTGTGTGTGTCCTGGATTTGTTTGCCTGGATTAATTCCATGAAATCTATTTCCCTCACATTGTGCGCCGATGTCTTTACTTAGGGTTCTTTTTAATTCTTGCTTTTACTTTTAAGCCTGACTTCCTAGAGGTCACTCTTGGCCAACATATGATTAGTCAGAGGTTGTGCTGAAAGCGCCTTGAGCCAGTAAGACACCCATTCTTTGCTGATGGATCTGTGAGTGGTTTAGAGAACGTGTTTAAAGTTCAAGCAACTTTCAAGGAGGGGGGGGTCCACATTTTATGCTCTGTGTTTACAGTACCTCACTTTCAACAAGGAAGGAGCAGCTGGCTGCTGTCCTCTCTGGTCTCTCCGTAGGAGCTCACAGCCTTGAGCATGAGCACAGCCTTTCAGACCACCAGGAATTAAGCAGAGATCTTACAAAGATCCACTCTGGTTGACTCCTACCTAGATCTCCCTTGTTAAATTTCTGGCTGGTTTATCTGTCTGTTGCTTGCCCCAACCATTACAGAGACCTTAGGTTAGCTGTGCTGTTGGCCTTCTCTAATTATTTGCCACTGATGTCACTGCTGATTTTTACAACCACTCTGGCAAGTGGTTCTGTACTCTTCTCCCATAAAGTCTGTCCCTTTCATTAGCCTTCATGGCCTACCATGTCCTCATAGGACTACAGAGGTGGGGGTGGTGGGTAGTGGGAGAACAGCTCATATGCCATGAATTCCCATTGTTCATATTGAGGCTTGGTAGATGTTCTTAAATAAATGTTTCTCAAGTTGTTGTGTCTAACATAACATATCCAAACTGAATCTCTGACTCCTGTCCTTTCCCACTGTTAGTGGAACCTCCTTCTTTCCAGCTTTTCAGGTCAAAAACCTTGGAATTATTCAAAATGTGGCCAAGATCATGGAGTAGGAAGACCCTGAGATTACCTTGTCCTATGAGCACACCAAAATTACAACTATTTATTCTTTATGAGAATGACCTGAAAAATAGCAGAAAAGACTTTCTATAACTGAAGACACAAAGAAGAAACTACAATTAGAAAGGAAGGAGGGGGTGGAGATGCAGTATAGTCAAGACTCACCCACCTGGGTAGGTAACCTCAAATAGAAGGATAACCACAATTGGAGAGGTTTCCCCCAAGGAGCAAGGGGTGTGAGGCCCACATCAAGCTCCCTAGTCTGGAGGTCCTGAAGCAGAAAGATGAGCTCCCAGAAGCCTGGATTTGAAGACCAATGGGGCTTGAGTATGGGAAAGCAAGGGCTGTAGGAACCAGAGACTTCATTCAAAATCTTACCCACAAATCTGAGGCCCAACTCAGAAAGAGTAATATAAGGATCCTGGGTCAGACCCATTTGCTGATCTTGGAAAGCCTCCTGGAGAGGCAGGAGGTAACTGGAACTCCCCTTGGGGAAAGGGATGTTCATGATGACCATTTTTGAGTTTGTTCTACTACAAGGACAGTACTGTTGGCTGGTGCCATTTTGGAGTCCTCCCTATAGGGTTCATCCCTTTAAATGATGAAAGGAAGAAACCTATAAGCATGAATACTCTATCCAGAAAGGCTATCATTCAGACTTTATAGTTTCACAGACAAGCAAAGCTAAAAGAGTTCAGCAACACTACACCAGCTTCACAAGAAACATTAAAGGGATTTCTCTAAGTAGAAAAGAAAATACCACAATCAGAAAAAATGAAAATTACAAAAGGAAAATCTCATTCGTAAAGGCAAACATACAGTAAAGGTAGTAGATCAACCAATTATAAATTTAGTAGGAAAGTTACAAGACAAAATCAGTGAAACCACCTATATCCACAATAGGTAGTTAAGGGATACACACAAAAAATGATGTAAAATATGATGCCAAAAATACTGACTATGGGGAGAGTAAAAATGCAAGATTGTAAGAATACATTCAAACTGAAAAGAACATCAACTTAAAATAGTCACATATATGTATGTGTGTGTATATATAATTATATATATATAGTTGTATATGAACCAAAAACCTATAATGGATACACACCAAAAAAAGAAAAGATTCCAAAATAACACTGAAGATAACCATCAAATCACAAATGAAGAGAGCAAAAGAAGGAACAAAAAACTTTCAATACAGAAACAACCAAAAGATACTAAACAACATAGCAATAAGAACAGTTGTTGTTCAGTCACTCAGTTGTGTCTGACTCTTTGTGACCACATGGACTGTAGTATGCCAGGTTTCCCTGTCCTCCCCATCTCCCAGAGCTTGCTCAAACTCATGTCCATTGAGTCAGTGATGCCATCCAACCATTTCATCCTCTGTCATTCCCTTCTCCTCCTGCCTTCAATCTTTCCCACCATCAGGGACTTATCTAACAAGTCAGCTCTTTGCATAAGGTGGCCAAAGCACTGAAGCTTCAGCTTCAGCATCAGTCCTTCCAATGAATATTCAGGGTTGATTTCCTTTAGGATTGACAGGTTTGATCTCCATGCTGTCCAAGAGACTCTCAGGAGTCTTCTCCAACATCACAGTTCAAAAACATCAATTCTTTGGCGCTCAGTCTTCTTTATGGTTCAAC
The DNA here is from genome assembly GCF_003369695.1 of Bos indicus x Bos taurus. Classification (NCBI taxonomy): domain Eukaryota; kingdom Metazoa; phylum Chordata; class Mammalia; order Artiodactyla; family Bovidae; genus Bos; species Bos indicus x Bos taurus. The sequence goes on from NC_040088.1 coordinate 30,688,895, forward strand.
TCTCACATTCATACGTGACTACTGGAAAAACCATAGCTTTGACTATACAGACCTTTGTTGGCAAAGTAATGTCTTTGCTTTTTAATACATTGTTTAGGTTGATCATAACTTTTCTTCCAAGGAGCAAGCGTCTTTTAATTTCATGGCTGCAGTCTCCATCTACAGTGATTTTAGAGCCCAAGAAAATAAAAATCTGTCACTGTTTCCATTGTTCCCGCATCTATTTGCCATGAAGTGTTGGGACAAGGTGCCATGATCTTAGTTTTTTGCATGTTGAGTTTTAACCCAGTTTTTTCACCTTTTTCACTTTCATCAAGAGGCTCTTTGTTCCTCTTCACTTTCTGCCATAAGGGTGGTGTCATCTGCGTATCTGAGATTATTAATATAAGAACATACCTGTCAATAATTACATTGTAAGTGGCTATTGTAAACAGTGCTGCAGTGAACATTGGGGTGCATATATCCTTTCGGACCACATTTCTCTGGATATATGCCCAAGAGTGGGATTGCAGGATCATATGATAACTCTATTTTTAGTTTTTTAAGGAACCTCCATACTGTTCTCCACAGTGGCTGTACCAATTTACATTCCCACCGACAGTGTAGGAGGGCTCCCTTCTCTCCACATCTTCTCCAGCATTTATTATCTTTTGATGATATCCATTCTGACTGTGAGGTGATATCTCACTGTAGTTTTGATTTGCATCATTTTCCTGTGCCTGTTGGCCGTCTATATGTCTTCCTTGGAGAAATGTCTGTTTAGGTCTTCTGCCCATTTTTTGTTGGGTTTTTTCTTATGATATTAAACCACATGAGTTGTTTGTAAATTTTGGAGACTAATCCCTTGTCAGTTGCATCATTTGCAAAATTTTCTCCCATTCTGTGCATTATCTTTTCATATTGTTTATGGTTGACTTTGCTGTGCAAAAGCCTTTGAGTTTAAGTAGCTCCTATTTATTTTTGTTTTTATTATCATTACTCAGAGAGATGGATTGAAAAAGATATCACTACAATTTTTGTCAGAGAGAAGCAACCTAAATGTCTACCAACAGAAGAATGGATGAAGATGTGGTACATAAATACAATGTAATATTACTCAGCCACAAAAAGGAATGAATTTGAGTCAATTCTGTTAAGGTGGATGAACCTAGAGCCTGTTATATACAGTGAAGTAAGTCAGAAAGAGAAAAACAAATATTGTATACAATGCATATATATGGAATCTAGAAAAATGGTACCGATGAACCTATTTGTAGGGCAGGAATAGAGACACAGAAATAGAGAACAGACTTGTGGTCACAGCAGGGGAAGGAGAGGGTGGGACAAATTGAGAGAGTAGCACTGAAACACATACATTACCATAGGTGAAACAGATGGTTAGTGGGAAGTTGCTATATAACACAAGGAGCTCAATTTCGTCCTCTGTGACAACCTAGAGGGGTGGGGTGGGGTGGGCGTTGCAGGGAGGTTTAAGAGGAGGGTACATATGTATACTTACGGCGGATTCATGCTGTTGTTTGGCAGAAACAAACACGGCATTGTAAAGCAATTATCCTCCAATTAAAAATAATTTTTTTTAAAGTCACTTTCCCTGCAGAAATCCTCTAGAGCACAGTAGAACCAGGACAGAAAGCCCTCTCTTCCTGCGATGTCTTCCTGCAAAGTATCCTCCACTGACAAACCTTAACAACTGGAATCAACTGATACGTGGCCTGTGACCTTCTTGACAGTCTCTGAAAAACTCACTCCCACCTTAGAGCCTTTGCAGTTGTTGTGCCCTCCATCTGGAATCCTTCTTCTGGATCCTCAATCTTTTCTGCATGACTTGCTCCCTTACATCCAACAGGTTTCTGCTCAAATTGTTCTTTATCAGTAGGGCCTTTTCTAACCAACTTCATTAAATAGCACCATACTCACAGCACTCTGCAACTCAGACCTCATCCTTTTCTCCAAAGCAATTATTTATTTGGCTATTTATTATTTATTATCCTTCTCCACGTTCAAGGATGTTAGCTCATCAAGTACAAAGAATTCTATTAATATTTTGTTCCTTTCAGATTTTCCCCTATGAGGTTTTTTAGGGGCTTAACAAAGACACAGAAATGCATTTGTATGTGAAACTTCCTGAATTTTCACAAACTGAACCCCCTACGTAACCAGCACTCAGATCAAAAAAATAGAACACTACCGAGCACCCTAAAAATTCCCATTGTGCCCCCTTTAAGGGTAAACATTATCCTAGATTGCAGAATCAAAGATTAGTTTTTGTCCTTCATGAGTGGAATTACACAATATGTATTTTGTGATTGGTCTGGTTTCTGTCACTTGACATTTTTATAGAAGATTCATCCATATTTCTGTGTATCTTTCATACTGTGTATCTTTCATACTCCTTGATGTGCAACATTCCAATGTGTGAATATACTACAAGTTTATTTGTGTACTGTCAATGAATCTTTGGGTACTTCCCAGTTTTGGCTGTTATGAATAGAGTCACTATGCACTTTCCTGCACATGTCTTCTTGTAAGCATATGTCAGAATTTCTGTTGGGTGTTTATCTAGGAGCAGATATATCATATTCAGATTTATCAACCAGCTTCCCCAGCCAATACCACAGGGATATTCTCTTTCATTCATGTCAAATACATTCCCTGACATGACATATATGAAGCACCCAGCATTGGGCTGGGTTCAATATGAGGATTCTGGAAACAGGCATTTTCTTTCTTAGACTCCATGCAAAGCACTGTACCTGGTTAAAAGTGGGATGAAACAAAGACTCAAAGTATGGTTCAAAGTAAGCCATATGATATGTAAGAAGATTTGTCAATATTGTCACTATAGATCTCACTCTATAATGAGATCTACAGTGACAGCAGATCAGTAGGAAAAAAAATTCTAAGGTTATATTCAAAATGAAAAAAACAAGGGAAAAAAACTTCTTACAAAGCTACAATTGAAAGACTCAAGAATAACAATAATAATGGCAAATATTTATTGACCATTTCCTCTATGGCAAGCTTATTGTGTATATTACCTCATCTAATCTTCAGTGATTTAAGGCATGCTACTGTCCATGGAGTCAATGTCAGATACGACTTAATGACTAAAGAACAAGAGATAAGGTTCTGTCATACCAAGGCCCACTTCATTTTTGCTGTTTGACTGCTGACAGCTTCAAAGCTCATAAGAAAACTATGGGCACCCTCCCTTGACACCTGTGGGATGTCCAAGCCATACATGCCCTGGCCCTTTTATGGGACCTCACCACAGCATCCCCTACCCCAACAACCACAGTGAAATGGGAGAGTTGCCCCACCCTGCTCTCTCAAAACATTTTCAGACCTGTTCGGGACCCTGCCCTGCCTCCCCAGAAAGCCTCATTATGTCTACAATAAATCGTTTCAAACACTTGTGGTGCACAGATAGATCAGTCTCAGATATCCAAATCAAAGCTGGCGAAGGGCACAATGCCGCCCCCCATGAGACAAGAAGACACACTCCCACTTAATAGATGAGGAAAGTGAGCTTGGAAAAGTTACTCATCATTAATTTATTCAACAGCATGTGTTCAGTGCACAAAGTAGGAAACAACATGGACTGATTTCCAGCCCTTGGTAGAGCCAAGGAAGTAGTTTACTGAAAAACAAAAGTAGGTTACTTTTTTTTAATTTAAATTTATTTATTTTAATTGGAGGCTAATTCCTTTACAGTATTGTATTGGTTTTGCCATACACCAACATGAAATCGCCATGGGTATACACATGTTCCCCATTCTGAACCCCCCTCCCACCTCCCTCCCCGTACCATCCCTCTGGGTTATCCCAGTGCACCAGCCCCAAGCATCCCGTATCCTGCATCAAACCTGGACTGGCGATTCATTTCTTATATGATTATACATAAGTTACTTTTAAATATATGAAAATATAACTAGTGTCCCTTTAGCTAAACACATACTAATTAAAACAAGGAGCTATTTTTAACTTAAACTGAATAAGATGTAACACTGTAACTACAAACTCCCAGCACCTGCACACACCACTGTGAGTGGTGTAGGGTGATACCACTGGAGGGATACCTGGTAGGTCTATCAACACTTTAAATGCAGCCCCACTCTCCCTTGGTAACCCTACTTTCAGGAGTTTATACATACAGACATAGCTATAAAGGGGCAGGGCTTTACACTTCCTTCTTTCCTTAAGTGTATTTTATTTCTGTATAGGTCTTTGTAGAAAATTAGAAAATACAGAGTATTAGGGAGAAAAAAAAAAAAACCCACAATCCCAGCATCCATTAATAAGATTGAGCTCACATATCTGCTGCTTCCTTCCTCCTGACAGAGCATGGCTGCCTCCTGGTGGATTTACTTTTTTAAGTACACTCATTATTTTACAATTTTGAATTTTTAAAATGCACTTAATTTTTTAAAGTAGGTAATGAACTCACACTGTTAAATATTTTAAGTTCTAAGTGGCATAGAGTGGAAACTCTCCTGTCCATTTCTGTTTCCCTTGAACTAGGTTTCTTTTCCCACAGGCAACTGAACTGGTATATATAGATATAGACATATAGATACAGATAGGGGCTCCTCTGGTGGCTCAGATGTTAAAGAATTTGCCTGCAACAGAGGAGACCTAGGTTCGATCCCTGGGTCAAGAAGATCCCCTGGAGAAGGGAATGGCAACCCACTCCAGGATTCTTGCCTCGAGAATTCCATGGATAGAGGAGCCTGGCCAGCTACAGTCCACGGGGTCACAAAGAGTTAGACACAACTGAGGAACTAATGCATTCATACAGATACAACTACAGATGTGGTATATATATTATACATATATATCATATGCATGTATATATAAAGGAATACTATTCAGACATAGAAAAGAAGGAATTTTTGCCATTTGCAACAAAATGAATGGATTTGGAGGTCACTATGCTAAGTGAGAAACCTATATGCAGGTCAAGAAGCAACAGTTAGAACTGGACATGGAACAACAGACTGGTTCCAAACAGGAAAAGGAGTTCGTCAAGGCTGTATATTGTCACCCTGCTTATTTAACTTATATGCAGAGTACATCATGAGAAACGCTGGGCTGGAAGAAGTACAAGCTGGAATTAAGATTGCCAGGAGAAATATCAATAACCTCAGATATGCAGATGACACCACCCTTATGGCAGAAAGTGAAGAGGAACTAAAAAGCCTCTTGATGAAAGTGAAAGAGGAGAGTGAAAAAGTTGGTTTAAAACTCAACATTCAGAAAACTAAGATCATGGCACTTGGTCCCATCACTTCATGGGAAATAGATGGGGAAACAGTGGAAACAGTGTCAGACTTTATATTTTGGGGCTCCAAAATCACTGCAGATGGTGATTGCAGCATGAAATTAAAAGATGCTTACTCCTTGGAAGGAAAGTTATGACCAACCTAGATAGCATATTGAAAAGCAGAGACATTACTTTGCCAACAAAGGTCTGTCTAGTCAAGGCTATGGTTTTTCCAGTGGTCATGTATGGATGTGAGAGTTGGACTGTGAAGAAAGCTGAGCACTGAAGAATTGATGCTTTTGAACTGTGGTGTTGGAGAAGACTCTTGAGAGTCCCTTGGACTGCAAGGAGATCCAACCAGTCCCTCCTAAAGGAGATCAGTCCTGGGTGTTCTTTGGAAGGACTGATGCTAAAGCTGAAACTTCAGTACTTTGGCCACCTCATGCAAAGAGTTAACTCATTGGAAAAGACTCTGATGCTGGGAGGGATTGGGGGCAGGAGGAGAAGGGGACAACAGAGGATGAGATGGCTGGATGGCATCACCAACTCGATGGACGTGACTTTGAGTGAACTCCGGGAGTTGGTGATGGACAGGGAGGCCTGGGGTGCTGCAATTCATGGGGTCGCAAAGAGTCAGACACGACTGAGCAACTGAACTGATGCTAAGTGAAATAAATCAGATAAAGACAAATACTGTATGATATCAGTTGTGTGTGGAATCTAAAAAAATCCAACAAACTAGTGAACATAACAAAAAGAAACAGACTCACTCTGTCACAGAGAGCAAATTTATGGTTACCAACAAATAGAGGAAAGAGGTGAGGGCAATAAAGGGGTGACAATTTAAGAGGTACACAAGACTGTCAGTTTTCATTTCAATCCCAAAGAAGGGCAATACCAAAGAATGTTCAAACTACTGTACAATTGCACACATTTCACATGCTAGCAAAGTAATGTTCAAAATTCTTCAAGCTAGAACAGAGAACTTCCAGATGTACAAGCTGGATTTACAAAAAGGCAGAGGAACCAGAGACCAAATTGCCAACATTCACTGGATCATAGAAAAAGTGAGACAATTCCAGAGAAACATCTAATTCTGGTTCATTGACTACACTAAAGCCTTTGACTGTGTGGATTACAACAAATTATGGGAAATTCTTAAAGAGATGGGAATACCATACCACCTTACCTGTCTTCTGAGAAACCTGTATGGAGGACAAGGAGCAAGTTAGAATCAGACATGGAACAACGGGCTGGTTCAAAATTGGGAAAGGAATACATCAAGGCTCTATTGTCACCCTGCTTATTTAACTTCTATGCAGAGTATATCATGTGAAATGATAGGCTGGATGAATCAGAAGCTGGAACCAAGATTCCTGGGAGAAATATCAACAACCTCAGATATGCAGATGGCACCACCCTAATGGCAGAAAGTGAAGAGGAACTAAAGAGCCTCCTGATGAGTGTGAGAGTAAAGTGAAAAAGCTAGCTTTGAAATTCACCATTCAAAAAACAAAGATGATGGCATCCAATTCCATCACTTCATAGCAAATAGATGGGGAAAAAATGGAAACAGTGGCAGATTTTCTTGGGCTCCAAAATCACTTTGGATGGTGACTGCAGTCATAAAATTAAAATATGAATATTTTAAAGAAAGCTATTTGGAAGAAAATCTATGACAAACCTAGACAGTATATTAAAAAGCAGACCTCATTTTGCCAACAAAGGTACATATAGTCAAAGCTATGGTTTCTCCAGTAGTCATGTATGGATGTGAGAGTTGGACCATAAAGAAGGCTGAGTGCCAAAGAACTGATGCTTTCAAACTGTGGTGCTGGAGAAGACTCTTAAGAGTCCCTTGGACAGCAAGGAGATCAAACCAGTCAGTCCTAAAGGAAGTCAACCCTGAATATTCATTGGAAGGACTGATGCTGAAGCCGATATTCCAATATTTTGGCTACCTGTTGTGAAGAGCCAACTCATTGGAAAAGACCCTGATGCTGGGAAGGATTGAGGGCAGGAGGGGAAGGGGGTGAGAGAGGATGAGATGATTGGATGACATCACCAACTCAATGGACATGAGTTTGAGCAAACTCTAGGAGATAGTGAAGGAAGGGAAGCCTGGCGTGCTACAGTTCATGGGATCACAAAGAGTTGGAATGACTGAGTGACTGAACAATTACAACAACAAATATCTCAATTTTTAAAAAAAGAACATGCAAACTAAAAACAAAAAGGAGCCATATATGCCCTGCTGGGTCTAGTTTTGAGGGAAGAGATAAACAGGCCCCTGCACTAGACAGACAGAGAAGGCAATGGCACCCCACTCCAGTACTCTTGCCTGGAAAATCCCATGGACGGAGGAGCCTGGTAGGCAGCAGTCCATGGGGTCGCTAAGAGTCGGACACTGAGCGACTTCCCTTTCACTTTTCACTTTCATGCATTGGAGAAGGAAATGGCAACCCACTCCAGTGTTCTTGCCTGGAGAATCCCAGGGACAGGGGAGCCTGGTGGACTGCCATCTCTGGGGTCGCACAGAGTTGGACACGACTGAAGCGACTTAGCAGCAGCAGCAGCAGCACTAGACAGACGGTGCTTGTTAAGTGGAGTAAATTTGGAGCTTTGTTCTCACCCAGACACTCCAAGGACAAAGCTAATGGCAGAAGCTGAGCTCTGCTAAAGTGGAGATAAGATGACCACTCCTGAGGTCAAGTGAAACTTCCCTGTCTGCACATGCAGAGGAAGGCTCCTTGGGGGTCAGAAAGGGAAGAAGGGCTACCCTGGTGGCTCAATGGTAAAGAATACACCTGCCAATGCAGGAGACACAAGTCAATCCCAGATCCAGGATGATCCACATGCCACAGAGCAACTGGGCCTGTGCACTACAACTATTGAGCCTGTGCTCTAGAGTCTAGGAACCACACCTCTGAGCTCACACACCCTAGAGCCTGTGCTCTGCAACAAGAGAAACCACCACAATGAGAAGCCTGTGCACTGCACCTGGAGAGCAGCCCCTGCTCACTCCAACCAGAGAAAAGTCTGGCAGCAATGAAGACCCAGGACAGCCAAAAAGAGAAAGAAAAAAGAAAGAAACACCAGGACAAGTAGAGGGAGGATTAAGGAGGGAGAGACAGTGAAAAAAAAAGCTTAAAAAAGTGGGGGGGTTGGGGGAGGGAGCAACACCTTCCCATAATAAGTGTAGACATGTACCCACAAGCCTCTGTGGTGGAATCTTAGAAAAATGTTGCATAGGCATCTGGGGGAGAGTCCAAGGACTAGTTAGGAGTGAAGAAAGAAACAAGATAATTGGCCAAATGTAAACAAAGACACTGAAGGACTGTCCTATATGAGTGATTTCAATCACCTCTTTGTGTGGATCACAGCAAAATGTGGAAAATTCTTAAAGAGATGGGAATACCAGACCACCTTACCTGTCTCCTGAGAAAGCTGTATGCAGGTCAAGAAGCAACAGTTAGAACCAGACATGGAACAACAGATTGGATCCAAATAGGGAAAGGAGTACGTCAAGGCTGTATTGTCATCCTGCTTATTTAATGTCTATGCAGAGTACATCATGAGAAATGCTGGGCTGGAAGAAACACAAGCTGGAATCAAGATTGTCGGGAGAAATATCAATAACCTCAGATATGCAGATGACACCCCCTTATGGCAGAAAGTGAAAAGGAACTAAACAGCCTGTTGATGAAGATGAAAGAAGAGAGTGAAAAAGCCAGCTTAAAACTCAACATTCAAAAAATGAAGATCATGGCATCTGATCCCATCACTTCATGGCAAATAGATGGGGAAACAATGGAAACAGTGACAGACTTTATTTTCTTGGACTCCAAAATCACTGCAGTGGTGACTGCAGCCATGAAATTAAAAATGCTCCTTGGAAGAAAAGCTATGACAAACCTAGACAGTCTATTAAGGAGCAGAGATATTACTTTGCCAACAAAGGTCTGTATAATCAAAGCTATTGTTTTTCCAGTAGTCATGTATGGATGACTTGAACCATAGACAGTTGAACCATAAAGGCTGAGCGCCAAAGAATTGATGCTTTTGAACTGTGGTGTTGGAGAAGACTCTTGAGAGTCCCTTGGATAGCAAGATCAAACCAGTCAATCCTAAAGGAAATCAACCCTGAATATTCATTGGAAGGACTGATGCTGAAGTTGAAGCTCCAATATTTTGGCCACCTGATGTGAAGAGCTGACTCATTAGAAAAGACCCTGATGCTGGGAAAGGTTGAAGGCAGAAGGGGACAACAAAGGACAAGATGGTTAAATGGCATCACTGACTCAGTGGACATGAGTTTGAGCAAGCTCCAGGAGATGAAGCTGGTGTGCGGCAGTCCATGGGGTTAGAGTTGGACATGACTGATCGACTGAACAACAAATCACCTCTAATCTGTGTCCTGCCTCAGTAGAGGGTGCCCATACTCTTTCTCTCTAGCTGTGTATCTCTGGCTTGCTTCAGTGTTTATTTATTTATTTTTGCAGTATCTTTTTTTTAATGCCATACAGTATATATAACTTTTTAAAAAATTTTTACAATGCTGTGTTGGTTTCTGCCATACAACTCAAAATCAGCCATAATTATACACACAACCCTTCCCTTCTCCCCGCATCCCCCCCACCCCCACCCCATCCCATCCCTCCAGGTCATCACAGAGCACCCGAATAGGCTCCCTGCACTACACAGCAACTTCTCACTAGTATCCATCTTACACCTGATAGTATACATATATATGCTGATGCTGCTTTCTCTGTCCCCCTTTCCCTCCCCCACTGCATCCACAAGTCCATTCTCTACACCTGCATCTTCATTCTTTCCTTGCAAATAGCTTCATCAATATCATTTTTCTAGATTCTGTATGTGTTAATACATTATTTTTCTTACTTCACTCTGTATAACATGCTCTAGATTCATTCACCTGTCTTAAATAAACAAACTGTTTCTCTGTTGTGCTCTCCCACATCTCATGCTGCCTCAAATAATAAACTTCACACCTGTTTTCAGTTTCTGCCTCTTTGAAAAATCCTTTCAAAAGGGTAAGAGGGAAACTTTGCTTCCAACCTCTAGCCCCTGGTGGTCTAGTAGCTAGGATTCCTGGTTTTCATCCAGGCTGCGTGGGTGTGTGCTAAATCACTCAGTCATGTCCGATTCTTTGCAACCCCATGGACTGTAGCCCACCAGACTCCTCTGTCCATGGGATTCTCCAAGCAAGAATACTGGAGTGGGCTGCCATGCCTCCTCCAGGGGATTGAACCCGCATCTCTTTATGTCTCCCGCACTGGCAGATGGGTTCTTCACCACTAGTGCCGCCTGGGAAGCCCCTTCTCCAAGCTACCCATGTTCAATTCCTGGGCAGGGAAGTAAGATCCCTCTTCAGGGCTGCTCCCTGTTGTCTCTCTGAGATCAGTTTCTTTTACTTAGCAGAATATTCTCAAGGCTCATCCAAATAGTAGCAGAATCAATATTTCATTCCTTTTATGGCTGAGTAATATTCCATTGAATGTACAGCCCACAATTTACCTATCAATTAATCCACTGATGCAACAGTTGGGCTGTTCCCACCTTTTGCCTGTTATGAATTCTACTATAAACATTCCTATACAAGTTTCTGTGTAGACATATATTTTCATTTCTCTTGGATACATACTTAAGAGTAGAATCATATGGTAATTCTGTTTATCTTTTTGAGGAACAGCCAAATCATTTTACATAGTCACTGCAACATTTTACATTCTTACCAGTAATGCAGTATTTCTCCAGATCCTTGCCAGCTTTTTTCCCCCATTAAAGTCGTCCTAGTGGGTTGAAGTGATATCTCATTGTGGGTTTGATTTGAATTTCTTTCATGACCAATGATGAAGTTTTTCATGTGTTGCCCATTTGTGTATCTTCTTTGAAGAAATGTGTATTCCTTTGTTGACTTAATTGGGCTGTTTATCTATAGTTTTGAAAGTTCTTTATATAAAATTAGTAGTCTGGATTTTAAACACAAATCAGATATATGCTTTGCAAATATTTTCTTCCATTCTGTAAGCTACATTTTCACATTTTTGATAATGTCCTTTGATGCAATTTCTAAATTTGATGAAATCCATTTTTTTTGTTTTTTCCTTGAGCTTTTAGTGTCAAATATAAGACTGAGCGACTGATCTGATCTGATCTGATAAGAATGCAACCCCAGGTCATCAAGACTTGTTTTCTTCTGGCAATTTAGTTTTAGTTCTTATAAACTGTTAATCCATTTTGTTAATGAGTGATATATGAAGTGAGGCAGGTGACCAACTTCATTCTTTTCTATGTGGTTTTGCGATTGTCTTAGGACCACTTGTCCAACAGACTACCCTTTTCCCAGTGAAAGGTGTTGACACTTTCACGGTCAAATATGCAACGGCTTATTTCTGGGTTCTCAATTCTATTCCACTGGTCTGTATCTATCCTTATGCCAGTACCAGAGTTTTGATTACTCAAGCTTTGTAGTTAAGTTTTGAAATTAAGAAGTGAGATATCAAGATTGTTCTTGCTATTCAGTGTCCCTTGCAGCTTCATAGAATTTGAGGATGAGCTTCATTTCTGCAAAAAGGTCTCTTGGAATTTTGTTAGATTGCATATAATCTATATTTCTTTGGGAAATACAGCCATTTTAATACTGTCTTTCAATTCATGAATATGGTAGGTATTTCCATTTTTTCTTTCAGGATGTTCTTGTCAGCATACAAATCTTCCACAACCTTGGTTAAATTGATTCCTAAGTATATTATTCTCTTGGATGCTGTTGTAAATGGACCTTTTTTCAGACTATAGATAGTATATAGAAATACAATTGCACTCTCCTAACTTGCAATTTTGTTGAATTCAATTATCACATCTAGGAGCTTTCTTATGTATTCTTTGTGATTTTCCACATACAGAATTTCCACATAAAGGAAGAATACAATCTTCCTTTCCAATTTGGCTTTTTCCTTCTTAATTACTCTGGGTAGACCTTCCAGTATAATTTTAAATAGCAGTGGTTGAAGTGGGGACACTTATTTCTGATCTTAAGGGTAAAGTTTTCAACCTTTCATTATGTTAGCTGTGGGCTTTTCATTAAAACACACACACACACACACACACCTGTATCATGTTTATAAATTTCCCTTCTATTCCTGTTATAATTTTATCCAATGTCTTCTTACTGAGATGACCATACAGCTTTTTCCTTGTCCTATTAACTTGTTACATTTGACTGTTTTTATACTGAACCACTTTTATTTCCCTGGACAAACACCTTCATTCTACAACGGTAGTCTCTCCTTTTCCACTAAGTTCTTTTACATTTAGGATGGTCCTCCATCCCATGCAGTAATTTTAGAGTATTCACTTTATTTCTGTAGCCTTTTTAAGCTTGATGTACTAATAGAGTACTGTTTAGTGACCTATCGAACAGACTTTGGGTGGAAGAAATTGATACCCCACAACTCAAAAAATCAGATTATATACATGCATATGACCCCAGGAGAAAGTTATACCAAAACTGTTCCTCTTCCAATAGGATTCATTTCATTTTTATTACTTGCTTCACACTTTTTGTATTTTGGCTGCGATGGGTCTTCTTGGCAGTGCACAGGCTTCTCTTGTGGCATGCAGGCTCTAGAGTGTGCAGGCTCAGTAGTTGAGGCACACGGGCTTAGTTGCTCCAAGGCCTATGGGATTTTAGTTCTCCAACCAGGAATTGTCCCCTGCTTTGGAAGGTGGATTCTTAGCCACTGGATCAGAGATGTCTCAGTATTTGCTTCATAGTTTATTATAGAAAAATGATAAAGCACTGCTCAACCACCACAGACACTGACATCGTGAACAATGTAGGGGAGGCTTGCACCACCTTGAAAGCTGAATACAACCAGTGGTTCAATCACTGGTTTGCCAGTAATTTCCTCAAGGGGAATGGCTCCAGGGATCCATGCACTGGCCTCTTCAAGTGCTACCAGCAGTGTGTTTAGAAAGCAATGAAGGAGAAGATTCCTATTGAAAGACTGGAGTTCTTGGGCCATGGCAAAGAAAAACCTGAAAGTGCTTCTTGATCTTGACAGTAACTTTGAAAATGGACTCCTCAGATCAGGAAATTGAGGACTCTCAATCATATCAAAGACATGAAGATAGCCATCAATTTGACAAATTTAGGAAGGAGAAGTTTCCTTTCCTTCTTGCTTTTTCCTTACTTGTAAAAGATGATGAACCATCACTCTTTGCTTCTAGCTAGTTCTGGCAACTCAGCAGGAACTTCATGTGCTAAATAATGGAATTATTTGGGATTATGGTTGCAATACTTGATCTAGGATCAGTTTTAGATATATCGTGTATGTAAATGCCATTAGGTTTGTCAGGATGACCAAGGATTCCTGACCTTTTGAGTTATACTTCAAAGGACATTCCGTTACATGCACCAAACTAGGGTGATCGTCCGTAGAAGCAACTGGTTAGGATCTCTCTTTTCTCTCAGGGAGTGAATTTTCTGGAAAGGATTCCCAGCGTAACAGTTCCAAGCAATGCTTGAGTAGTTTTGTTTTTAAATAGTAAATTAATTGTTAACATTGCTGGTGGACTGCGTTAGCCAAGAGGAAGACAGCTTTTAACAGTTCCCTTCGTTAACAAGAGGTGTCAGATCTCACATTAAGATGTGAAAACTTCCAGAACGGTGTGGGGAACACCATTTCAGAGCTCATGGAGTAGTTTAGGAATTAAGATCTTTAGAGAGGCTATGGAGAAAGATCCTAAATTGTAAAAGACTTGTTGCCAACTTTCAACTTTAAGATGGAATTGTAAATTTAGTTTCTAAAGAAAATAAAGTGCTGCTTAAGAAGTTATCTTGATTAGTGCCCCCAAAGAGGATATACCAATTCACAACCCTCACCAATACAGTATTAAAGTTAACAAGATGATTTTTGCCAGTATAACAGGTGAAAATGTCTGCTTACAGTTCAATTTTGTAATTCTCTTGAATGAGACTGTGCATCCCTGCAAATAAATACAGTATTTTACAAGGGAAACAGCTAAGGATTAGGGCTAAGGAAAACAGGATTAGGGCTAGTTTTTCCAAGGCAACCCTTCTTGATTCTTATCAAGCACCCAATACATCAACAGTTTTTCTGAAAATAAACAAACATACTAGGTGCATTTGTAATATTCTCTTAAAGAGTTTATTATAAACTAGTGTCACAGGCCACAAGGAAGTAAAAGGACTATGTACAGCCTTACGGGAAACAGGCAGGGAGCTGAGGAGGGCCAAGATGAGCCTAGGGCCTTGGTGGGCGCATTCCCGGGGGAGGGGGCCCTGTAAGGGAAACCAGACAATCCGGTGAGACTCCGCGAACAACGGCTTAACAAACAAACAGGTGTGGTAACGTGGCCCTGGAGAATCGGGCCCAAGCCTCTGTGGAGCTACTTCCATAACTCTGTGGCCAAGGTCAAAGAAGGCCTGAAGTAAGAGTAAGAAGTTTAGTCAGTGCCTGATCTGCAACTCAAATCCCCACCCTACCCCAGCCTCCCACACCCGGCAGTTACCAAATGCTCAGAGGGGTACTTCTCTGGGGCCATGGGCTCCTAAGCTTACAAAGCTCAGTAATGGAAAACTATAAATACAGTGATCAGCCAGTTTGGCCACGGGTTAACTTATAGGCCATTATGGCTTCATGAAAAGAACACTGGCCTGGACAATGAGCTCTCTATGGGCCTGTTTCTCGCCTACAAAACAAAAGAACTGATCTGCATCAGCATTTCTCAAACTGGAGTTAAACAGATAATCCATAATAAATAGTACAGCAAAGCCCAGAGTCCCTCCTTAATTAATAGCCACTCCCAAACCAAAGGGCCTAAGACCTTTCTTGGTCATGCAACAAAATGCACTATTTTACAGTGACCAGAGAATACTGCCTTAGATACTGGAAGTACTGTGTACAGGGAGGTTCTCACTATTCTAAGAGGGAGGTAAGGTCCATTTAAGAAATGCTTGCTCCCTCTTTCCTTTCTGAACAAAGCTGTCCTCTAAGTGTTCACTTCCCTAAACTTAAGGCATAAAAGCCAAGAAGGTATGATCAAAATCCAACCTTCTCTCCAATTCCTAACCCAACCTAGCCCTAGGGAATCAAGGCCACTGCTACAGGCACTTACCTCGCATCCCTGGGGGAGGAGGCCGCATCCCCGGTGGCGGCATGCCCATAGGAGTTCCTCGTCCAGGTGGGATCCCCATTGGGGGACCCATGGGAGGCCTCATACCAGGAGGTGGGCCCATCATGCCTGCAAGAGAAAAATCCCAAGAATACAGCTCAAGTGTCCATCATAGCAGGAAAAGTACAAAAGATAGCAGGAAACGTACAAAACTGTTCACCACATTCTAAGACAGAGGGACCATTCCACCCTTCCAGTCCTTCCTAGCACTAGGACTTGAGACAGAGATAGAGCTCTAGTCTGGCTAGTTCCAAAGTCAGTCAACCAAGCTGGATCTCAGAGTAATCCTGCTTAATTACACAAACTCGTCATTAGTTTCAGTCAAGGGTATGTCTCATCATAAATCCAGCTAAGGCATCTTCTATCAATTAACAATGGACTCCTCCTGGGCTCCTCACCTGGAGGGGGTGCCCCTCGGCCCATGGGTGGTGGAGGACCTGCACGGCCAGGTGGGTACTGGGTTGGGGCCCCTGCAATACTGGCTGTGGCTGCAGCTGCAGCTGCTGCAACAGTACCTCTTCCTTGTGGGGTCATCACCTAGGAAGACACAGGAAAGAAGTTAGGCAGAACAGTACAGTGCAATACAGTACCCCTCTCTCCTCTCCAACTTGGTAAAGAAACAGCAGACACCAAATCCACTGAGCTACAACTCAAAGCATCAGACTTCCTATCAAAACCTATTATGCCAGAGGAGATCAAGCGTGATCTTAAGTTCAATTCCTGTTTTCCAGGCCTAAGTTAAGGATGCCCAATCCAAATTAGATAAGGCATTTGCATGCTCAAACAGGCCTGACAATAGGTTGTAAAAGCTATAGTACAGCTGATCCTTGAACATGGTTTTAATCTGCCAGGGTTCACTTATAGGCATTCTTCTCCCTAAATACATACTACAATACTGTGCACATTCTTGGCTTGAATCCATGGACATAATGAGCCAACTGTAAAGTTATATACAAATTTTCACCTGCAGAGTTGGCATTCCTAACACCCATATTGTGCAAGGGTCAAGATTTCAAATGTTGTCACGGAAATACTTTAATACAGTTGGTCAAAAACTTTTCATGCATCTCTTACAGCATCAAAATAATGCATAATAGCAAGCTTTCCTTTTTGCTTGACTCTCCAACCGTGTATGAAGCACAGTGAAATACTGATAGCTTGACAATCACAGCCTAGTTGGTCATTCTGGACTCAGATCTTCACTCTATCCTTTAATTACAGAAGGTGGTGCCCCTTCCTCCAACTCCTCACCTGTTGGGATGGACCACCAACCCCACGGACTGGCCCAGCAAGTCCTGCAGGAGCCTGAGGCATAGGAACCCCAGCTGGGATTCCTCTACCAGCAGCTCTGCCAATCCCTGGGCCCCCAGCAGCTCCAGCAAGTGGCACTCGGGCAATGCCAGTCTGAAAAATAAATATATGTTAATACACTTGTGGCCTAGAGAATAAGAAGTACACTTTGGAATATCACTGCCAAGAGAACCCCTCAGATTTACAGGGCATCAAAACACCTTCTTATAAACACTATCCATTCCTGTTAACACCACTCCTCCTCCATCCAAGATTATATGCCTAGCAGGCTAAAAGAACTTAAGAGTTTTAAGTCAAGAGAAGCACACACAACTCAACCAATATGCATTCTTATGAAAATTAAATAAACAAACAGCTAAGCCTCCACCCAAAAGGGTGTCTATGTTAGATCAGAGTTTTGACCTGACAAAGAGATATGAGGTCCAGTCCCAGCTCTGATTCTCACTTGGTGGGTGATAGTGGGGATAGTGGGCAAGTAATCCCACCATTCTAGTACTGCTTCCTTATCTGCCAATGAAGAGGTTTTAACAAAACTGGTTGTGGTCCTGAAGGTTTACAATTGGCTACATTAGAGTAGCAAATTCTACTGGAAATAGATACCAAAGCTATGAATAGGTCCATAGGCCTTGAATCAGAAACACGGTAACATCCTTTGTATATAAGAGTCTAAACAGAAGGAAAGAACTAGGATAAACTACTCTGCACTCACTTGAAAGTATCTTTAACATGACTTTTGAATACAGCAACTTTGGAAAAATGTTTACAATGTTAAGTTAAAAAGCAGACTGATACATACTTATTACAAGTAAAAAAAAAAAACCCAACATATATATATGGACAAAAATTAAAACAAGGTAACAAGATTATTCCTTTAACAAACAATATCTTAAAAACAAAAAAGGGAAAACAAATTTGGTTAGATTCTCTAAAGCCTCTTCTATTTCTAAAGGGAGGCTGATGTTAATGAACCAATACTGCTGCTGCTGCTGCTAAGTCACTTCAGTCGTGTCCAACTCTGTGCGACCCCAGAGACGGCAGCCCACCAGGCTCCCCTGTCCCTGGGACTCTCCAGGCAAGAACACTGGAGTGGGTTGCCAGTGCCTTCTCCAATGCATGAAAGTGAAAAGTGAAAGTGAAGTCGCTCAGTCATGTCCGACCCTTAGCGACCCCATGGACTGCAGCCCACCAGGCTCCTCCGTCCATGGGATTTTCCAGGCAAGAGTACTGGAGTGGGGTGCCATTGCCTTACTGCTTGGAATCAAATGACAGTTTCACTACTTTCCAGCTGTGCCACCTTGTGCAAGTTACTAAACTTCAATTTGCATTATCTATAAAGTGGGAATAATCTATCTCAAAAGACTGTTACATGGATTAAATACTGAAGGGCTTGGCAAATAGCAGATGCTTAATTAAATATTAACTATTATTCCACAACTTTACAAAAAATATACATGTATTCTATTGTTTGGAGTTACAATTTTTTATGGTCCAACTTCCATGCATTGGGGAAGGAAATGGCAAGCCACTCCAGTGTTCTTGCCTGGAAAATCCCAGGGACAGGGGAGCCTGCTGGGCTGCCGTCTATGGGGTCGCACAGAGTTGGACACGACTGAAGCGACTTAGCAGCAGCAGCAGACTGTCATCACATTAAGAACTGACCCAGGAGGCCTTAAGTGCCTCTTCTATTGACTATGTACATCAACTAAGAAAAGAGGGATTTAAAGTTACAAACCCTCAAATCCTAGCTCCTTACTTCTGACTTGCAAAGTAACCTCTTTAAGATTCTGGTTTATTATCTGTATAAGGGAAACAGAAACCAGAAGATACCTGTGAGTACTGCAATGAAACAGAGAACCCCACACAGGGCCCAGCTCAGGGTGGCACCTCCCTTGCACAAGGTTCCTGGCCTTGCACTGGCTCTCAGTTCTGACTTACGTCTTTTGGAGGTGGTCCCTCTACTGTCATTGAGACCAGGTTCTCCCCTCGAAGTAGCACAAGACCAAGGACTCGCTTCTCTTCTCTCTCTGCTTGTTTTGAGTTCTTTGGTCTAAAGACAGGTTTAGGAGAAGAAACAAAACAAAACAAAAAAAGCATTAGAAAAAGGGTAAAGTTCATATTCACCTACCTAGGGGCCCTCAAAGACTTGTTTTACACTAAATCTACTGACAGGCTAAACTTGTAACCTCCCCCCATCAGATGGTTGTGTCCCATGCCACGAGAATGCACAGACCGAGAGACAGGACAAGATTCAAGAAAGCCCAGCCCTGGCTCACTCACAAAGCCACCATGAGAGCCTTTCCTCAGTCAACTCTTTGTTGCCATTACCCTTTTTCTTCCTTCAGCTTAAGGCTTTAACAATGTCAGGAAGGCAGTCAAAACAATTCCTCAAGTCAACTGAATCCCATTCACTCTACTTGCATGCAGTATCCTTCTAGTATTAATTCAACCCCACAGAACTATAACTCTGTCTCTCACCTCCCATTAGAAATAGAAGCCATAAAGGAAAAGGTTGAGATTAGCTACATAGAAATTACACTTCTATCCTCAAAGAACAAAAACGAATCTCCAAATACCCACGAGCAGAAAAGGATGAGCAAAATATAAACGAGATAAGACTGGGAAAAAGTAATTGCAACAAGATAGGGAAAGGAAAGTCAAAGCCAATATCCTAAAATTAAAGGAAATACAAAACACCTTGATTTTTAAAAATTACTTAAAGGTTTCATTTTAATGATTTTTATATAAATTTTCTGTGGGTGGTCATTTTTTCCTTTTTAAAAACTTATCTATAGTTCTTATTTTTTAAAAAAAGCATGTACTGCCCTTTCACAATTTAAAAAAAAATCCTTTATGGGTATCTTAAGTTTTTTCTCATATACTTCTATGTACTTTTAAAAAATATTTCTAATGGGCACATTTTCATTACCAGAATAAAGTTAGTCTCATTCAAAAATGTTGGCCACTCTCTAATGTGCACCTGGCACTCAGCCATCACTACCATTTTCTGTCCTATCCTTCTTGACCTCATGCCACAAAGAAAACAAAAGTCCCAAAAAGAATCGAAGGGAATTAACAGCCACTGGCAACACACTATGGACACTCCAGTGGCAAAAGAGAGCTGGATGGTCAAGGAAATTACATAACTTCTTTGGGCCTCAAGATGCCTTGACTGTAAAACAGAATGAAGCACTAGACCACATCTTTTACTAGGCTAGAAGCTTAAGATCTGTGAGTCCTAAGACAAGGGAATCATCTAACAAATTATGGGATTGTATTCTCCAATTGTTTCTATAAATGACAACAAAAATCACTGGCCCCAAACCCACAAGGGGAGTTGAGCACTTACCCTGAAGAGGGTCAGAGGCTTCTTAAAGCAGTTTCAGACCAGGCTGCACTGTGAGAGCCCTTTAGGCTACAGCTTTACAAATAGGCAATGAGGCCAGAAAATCAAGCTCTCCCCCCTTACACACCTGTGGGGAGAACATGAGAGCCCTTTACCCCAGTACCCAGGGGCACACAAAATCAGAGAAATAAAAAGCCTGGCAGCCCTCCTTACAACTTGTACTCTGCTAGAAATAAAGAGCAAGACTAAGGAAAGAGATTTAAGAAACTCTCCATTTTAATCTGCCCTGTAAAACAGGAGAGCAAACTGAGAGGAACCAGCCAGCTAGTCACCACCTATCACTTGCCCCACCCACCCAATCCACTCCCCATCCACTCAACCCCTCCCCAACAGCCCACTCCTTACTTGATCTTCCTGAACTCATCACAGTCACAGAGGATCAAATTCATATGCTTGTCAAAAGCTTTAAAGGTGCCAATGAAGATACGGCCATCTTGCAGGATACACCTCATCCTGTAGTCAATGTGCTGCAGCATCTTGCTGCTCTTGCCCACAGTCTGCAAGGAGAAATCAGCAGGAATGAGACTCAGCTCCTTTGGACCCACAAAACTGTTGTCTTTCCTTAAAACTTCTGCTGCAGCCTTCTTTTCTGTTTGTCTTTCTAAGTATTCTATCTTTCAACCACAGCCATTTCCTAGGAATTCTCTCACCTGTTTTCAAACCTGACCTGTTAGTCCCCCTTCCCGTAAAATCATCTTTTTTATATAACAATTGCCTTTGTCTATATTGTATATCTTTGTCTATGCTGTAGTCATGTATGGATGTGAGAGTTGGACTATAAAGAAAGCTGAGTGCCAAAGAATTGATGCTTTTGTACTGTGGTGTCGGAAAAGACTCGAGAGTCCCTTGGACAGCAAGGAGATCCAAGCAGTCAGTCCATCCTAAAGGAAATCAGTCCTGAATATTCATTGGAAGGACTGATGCTGAAGCTGAAACTCCAATACTTTGGCCACCCGATGTGAAGAACTGACTCCTTGGAAAAGACCCTGACGCTGGGAAAGATTAAAGGTGGGAGAAGGGGACGACAGAGGATGAGATAGTTGCATGGCATCACCAACTCAATGGACATGAGTTTGAGTAAACTCCGGGAGTTGGTAATGGACAGGGAGGCCTGGTGTGCTGCAGTCCATGGGGTCAAAGAGTTGGACACGACTGAGGGACTGAACTGGACTGAATGTTGTATATGTTTCAGAAGTGAGAGGGTAAGATGGCTCCAAACTACTGACACCCATGCATATTAGAGATTAGTGGCCATCTGCCACTGTGCAGATTACAGGTGACTCCGGTGCTGTGGAACACCAACATCCCATTAAAAAGACTGAGTTTAAAAAAAAAAAAAAAGACTGAGTAAAAGAGCTGGAATGAGACTGGCACTAAGAACCCAATCAGTGAAGAGCCTGTTATCAGAAAGGAGATGATCAGCTTAGAAGAGAATGGAACCCCCAAATCAGTGATTTGTTAGTGTGTCTCCAAGACTACATTTAGAAACGTTAAAACTTCCTAGTAGTCAGAGTGCTAATGAGTTTGAACACATAATGAGAATATATATGCTGCCATACTCCTTAACCCAACAACCTTTTCTGCTTCACAGCCTGGCTTCAAATGTAGTTGTGCTAAAATAGAGTATATAGACCTCAGAAGAGGACTGTCAAGTGCCCTTGGCAGTTACATTTCTATGAATAAACAACCTGGCATTTGTTATATCAGCCTCCCATCAGTCTGACCAGTCCTAACTCATCCAAGAGCCTTTGAGGTACCAGGCACTATGCTTGCTACTCATCTCTGTGAGGTTGGACAAACACAGGTTTTCTGAACCTACAAATGCATGGATCAGAATCTTGACTCCTGTCACCCTGGAGACTCAAGTTATGTGGTGCAGTTTCTTTTACATGACCATTTTAACCAAACTGTAATCACAGCTTCTAACCACTAGGGTCTGAACCGTTACAGTAACATTTACTGCTCCATTTGTCTTCTACAGCTAATTCGCACTGGGCGCTCACTGGCAGGCACTGCCACAAACACTACTTATCTCATTTAATCCTTAAAATCAGACTTTACAGATAAGGTCAAGAGGCTGTAAGAGGTTAAGCTGTGCTGAAAGCTAGTCAGCCTGAATCCAGTGCCTATTCTTCTAACCAGCTCTCTAAACAACATCCTACTTCCGGTTCACCCAATATATAACAGCTACGTAACAGTTATCTTTCTGAACACAAGTAAGTACGTGTCCTTTTGCTTGTTAAAAATCCTTCAATGGCATCCCTTACCACCAACAAAATTAAATAGCATGTAAAGCCTTTAATAATCAGATTCCCGCCAATTCCTCCCACCCCCATTCTTCCCTTTCCCTCTAAGAACTTTCAACAATGCTACCCTTCACGCTTGGCCTTGCAGTCCTTCGAATCTATACCATTCTCTCCCATTTTCGCTGGGGGAAAGCCTGCGTCTTCTAGGACTCTGACAGGGATCACCAAGTCTAGAAAACATTCTTATCCCGCTCCCCGCCGTTACTTTTACTTAACGCTGAATTACCACTCCGAATTATGTTACCCGTGTCTCCAAATAAGAGTGAACGCGGTGAAGAAAGGAAACACTTCATTGTGTAGCCCCAGGGCCTGAAAAGTCTGGCATACTCAAGCATAAATGTATGCTGAACAAAAGAGTTGAACTTTTCCTCCCTTCACTCATCCTCCGTTCCCTCCTCCCCATCTACCAGAATCAAGACTGTTTCCGACCACAAGTCGTTCCACGTCTTTCCGCAACTCCTCGGACCCTCACCCTTCCCAAGTCTGAGCCTCTCACCGGGTCTTAATCAGTCCTTTTACGGCGCTAGTGCCCGCTCAGAAGCACTCCCCCCTCCCCCCCCCCGCCACACACATATATGTCGCAAAGTTTACTCAGCGCCTATGGGATCCCAAGCACTAAGGCCACAGAGGCTTGGAGAGCCCCAGCGCTACCCTCGCGCGCACCAAGCGACTCTAGCCTCGGTCCCTTATTTCCAGCCTTCTCGCCACCCCCGCTCCCCCACCGCCCAGTCCACCGAGGGACGACGGTGTGAGTCTTTCCTACCCAGACGGAGGCGCCGAGGCCCGGGCCTTCACCCCCTGAGGGGCCAACCCATGACCTCCTTCCCGGTTAATCACGATCCCCACCCCCCAAGAGACTCAGGAGCTCCCGTGCTGCTGGTCTGCGCCTCCTCACCATGGTGGCGGTTCTGATGGCTCGGATTCCCGCCGGATTCGCCTCCTCGGAGGCCTAGAAGCCCGCGAGTAACTCGCTTCCCGCCGCCGCTACCGGAAATACAACCGCGGGCAAAATGGGGTCGGGTAGAAAGCTGCTTCCGGTCCCGGAGTTGGGCCTTGAGTTCCGGCCGAGGCGCTGAGTTATGAGCTTAGAGCAGGGCGGAGCTTTGGGCGGTGCTATCTTCGGATCCTCTTTGTTGGACAGTTTCCTAGCTTCAGTCCGTACTAGAGCTGCTCCTCTTCACCCTCACTACCCATTCTCCCGCGTCCCAGCCCGTTAACTTTCGGTCCTCATCTCCCGGCACTTTATCCCGGCTCTCTTGTCTACAGGACTTTCTTGGTAGTTCAGCTGGTAAAGAATCTGCCTGTAATGCAGGAGACCCCTGTTTGATTCCTGGGTCGGGAAGATCCCCTGGAGAAGGGATGGGCTACTCAGTCCGATATTCTGGCCTGGAGAATTCCATGGACTGCATCAGTCCATGGAGTCGCAGAGTCAGACACCACTGAAAGACTTTCACTTTAATCTCTTGTCTACAGCCACAGTCCCTGCTTTTCCGTGAACTTACTCGACCTGCTTCTGCTCAGCACCTTTGCATGTTCTGTTGCCTCTGCTTAGAATGCTAACTCACCTTCATGAATTAAGCTCAAGTAATGTTTTCCCACTGAGGGCTTTCCTGGCCGTCCTTTTCTAAAACTGAAACCTTCCCACCCAATCCCTGTTTTATTAACACCTTTCTCCTTAACACTGATTGCTAACATACTATATGTGTGTTATTTTATTATCCCTCCGCATTAGAATGTGAGTTCAAAGGATATGAATTTTTCTTTGTGCATTGTTTATTGCTGTAATGCCTAGAAGAACGTCACTGCTTAGCACAAAACAAGGGCTTAATAAATATTTGAATGAATGAATTTATCAGTCAATCCCATGATCCATCCAGTCCCATGACTTTTTTCAATAATAACCTTTACTAAAATGTCCTAACACACACACACAAAATGTATTTCCAATGCATTACAGAAAATATGACCATTCAGGTAAAGACATAAAAAAGAAAATTAATATTTTAATTTTTTTACATTTTGAATTTCCATAAATTTTTTTTGTATTTTTGAGATTTGGACAAAATCTGTACTTCAGTTAATAATACTGTATCACATGATAATTTTCTTGTTTTTTGGCAACATAATATTTCTTTATATATTCAGAACTGAATTAGAAGTGTCAAGCCTAATTCAAATTTTTTTAATCACTAAGATAATAAACTTTTTAGACTTTTTTTCTGGATGCCAAAATACATGGAAGTATTTCAGAATTTTAAGTGAATATAAATTAGAAGTCTAGCATTCTATTCAGACTAAGTTAAACAAGTGGAATCAAAATGTCAAATTTTTTATTTAGGCAAAAATTCGCAAGTTTTCTAAATATGTATATATTATACATACTATTAATATATATATATATTTATGTATACAAAAGCTTTTCTACTATGCTTGGTAAAGTCTTGAGAAAGAATGTCAAAAAAAAAAATAGAGAGAAATTGGAAAACATAAACTAAAAGAAATGGGAGCACCAAATATGAAATAGAAAAAGTGAAACAAACTAGATAAAAGAAAAAATAATCATATAGTCCACTTGTTTTTAAACATGGCTACTCATTAGACTCTTGAGAGTACCTTGGACTGCAAGGAGATCCAACCAGTTCATTCTGAAGGAGATCAGCCCTGGGATTTCTTTGGAAGGAATGATGCTAAAACTGAAACTCCAGTACTTTGGCCACCTCATGCGAAGAGTTGATTCATTGAAAAAGACTCTGATGCTGGAAGGGATTGGGGGCAAGAGGAGAAGGGGATGACAGAGGATGAGATGGCTGGATGGCATCACTGACTCGATGGACATGAGTCTGAGTGAACTCTGGGAGTTGGTGATGGACAGGGAGGCCTGGCGTGCTGCGATTCATGGGGTCGCAAAAAGTAGGACACGACTGAGCGACTGATCTGATCTGATCTGACTCATTAGAAACACATCTGGAGCTGTAAAGGAAAAAGAGCAATACCCGGGCATTTGTATTTTTCAAAAAATTCCAAGATAATTGTGACATGCATCTGGATTTTAAAAAGTGACTACAGGTTTTTCTATTAAATGGTACTTTTACTGATACAGAATTCTACTATTTTCTGTTGACTAATCATGATGCAATTATTGTATTAAGCAAAAATCACAATAGTAGAAGACGTTTATCAGTTTTCACAATCAGTAGCCAGACAAAAAATAAAAGATTATTGCAATTACAAGCCATAATGGAAACATGATTAACCTAATACCAAATAATTACATCCAGTTTGGAGGGTTAGGTAGAGTGATGTGGGATTGTATATTTGTGTCATACATGTATTTCTGAGTAAGCCTGTACATATAAAATTTACATATCACTTATGAAGCTTGTAAATTTCATTTATAAGTGGGTGAGTGATTTTGAGCTTGATTTCACATACATTGACTAATTTAGATCAGCTATACTCTAACTCTTAGCAAGGAGAGATAAGAAAGCCTCCCTCGGCAATCAATGCAAAGAAATAGAGGAAAACAACAGGATGGGAAAGAGTAGAGATCTCTTCAAGAAATTAGAGATACCAAGGGAACATTTCATGCAAAGATGGGTTCGATACAGGACAGAAATGGTATGGACCTAACAGAAGCAGAAGATATTAAGAAGAGGTGGCAAGAATACACAGAGGAACTGTACAAAAAAGATCTTCATGACCCAGATAATCATGATGCTGTGATCACTCACCTAGAGCCAGACATCCTGGAATGTGAAGTCAAGTGGGCCTTAGAAAGCATCACTACGAACAAAGCTAGTGGAGGTGATGGAATTCCAGTTGAGCTATTTCAAATCCTGAAAGATGATGCTGTGAAAGTGCTGCACTCAATATGCTAGCAAATTTGGAAGACTCAGCAGTGACCACAGGACTGGAAAAGGTCAGTTTTCATTCCAATCCCAAAGTAAGGCAATGCCAAAGAATGCTCAAACTACCACACAATTGCACTCATCTCACACACTAGTAAAGTAATGCTCAAAATTCTCCAAGCCAGGCTTCAGCAATATGAACTTCCTGATGTTCAAGCTGGTTTTAGAAAAGGCAGAGGAACCAGAGATCAAATTGCCAACATCCGCTGGATCATGGAAAAAAGAAGAGAGTTCCAGAAAAACATCTATTTCTGCTTTATTGACTATGCCAAAGCCTTTGACTGTGTGGATCACAATAAATTGTGGAAAATTCTGAAAGAGATGGGAATACCAGACCACCTGACCTGCCTCTTGAGAAACCTGTATACAGGTCAGGAAGCAACAGTTAAAACTAGAGATGGAACAACAGACTGGTTCCAAATAGGAAAAGGAGTACGTCAAGGCTGTATATTGTCACCCTGCTTATTTAACTTATATGCAGAGTACATCATGAGAAACGCTGGGCTGGAAGAAGTACAAGCTGGAATCAAGATTGCCGGGAGAAAGATCAATAACCTCAGATATGCAGATGACACCACCCTTATGGCAGAAAGTGAAGAGGAACTAAAAAGCCTCTTGATGAAAGTGAAAGAGGAGAGTGAAAAAGTTGGCTTAAAGCTCAACATTCAGAAAACTAAGATCATGGCATCCAGTCCCATCACTTCATGGGAAATAGATGGGGAAACAGTGGAAACAGTGGCTGACTTTATTTTTCTGGGCTCCAAAATCACTGCAGATGGTGATCGCAGCATGAAATTAAAAGACGCTTACTCCTTGGAAGGAAAGTTATGACCAACCTAGATAGCATATTGAAAAGCAGAGACATTACTTTGCCAACAAAGGTCCGTCTAGTCAAAGCTATGGTTTTTCCAGTGGTCATGTATTGATGTGAGTTGGACTGGGAAGAAAGCTGAGTGCCGAAGAATTGATGCTTTTGAACTGTGGTGTTGGAGAAGACTCTTGAGGGTCCCTTGGACTGCAAGGAGGTCCAACCAGTCCATTCTAAAGGAGATCAGCCCTGAGATTTCTTTGGAAGGACTGATGCTAAAGCTGAAACTCCAGTACTTTTGCCACCTCATACGAAGAGTTGACTCATTGGAAAAGACTCTGATGCTGGGAGGGATTGGGGGCAGGAGGAGAAGGAGACAACCAAGGATGAGATGGCTGGATGGTATCACCGACTTGATGGACATGAGTTTGAGTGAACTCCGGGAGTTGGTGATGGGCAGGGAGGCCTGGCATGCTGCAATTCATGGGGTCGCAAAGAGTCAGACACGACTGAGAGACTGAGATGAACTGAATACTCTAACTGCCTAAGAAGTTACAGTTACTCTTGAAAACAATGTCTGATCCTGAGCTTGTATTTATTAATATGTTGCTTAATTTTAACTAAATACACTGTAACTCACCTTAAGGAGAAGGGAACTGGGAAGATTACTGATTGACTCTGGTTCCAGTAGTTTTGTTGGCACCCTGTTAAAAGTACTTGTGAATGTAAGGACTTGTCTTCTGCAGGGAAAAGTAGCAACTTAAGACTATGGGACAAGGGGCACATATATAGCAGAATATGGGGACAGTCACTGGCAGCACAAGTTGACACTAGACTCTGGATCTGAAATGGGGACTCAGCATCTGGAAGAGGGATAGGGACTCAGGCTCTGGGGCCAGCAGTGAGTTCTCATCCTCTGGAGAGAAAGGCGCACCTCCTCTCAGGTGAGAGCTAGGGACTGCCTGTGGAGCCAAAGTCCAGACTCAGCCTCTAGAAGGAGGAGTATGGACCTAACCTCTAATGAGAGCTCTGAGGACCTAGGTTCTGGATGCAGAAGCAGAGACTGACCCAGAGGAGAGAAGCAGGATGTAGTCTCTGTGGCATCAGGTGACCTCTGCAGCCAAAACTGGGGTTCAGCCTCTGTAAGGGGATGTGTGGACCTAGCCAGAAGGGCATGTGGTGGGAACTTAGCCTCTAGATGGGGAAGTGGGGTCTTTAACTTCTGGTGTGGGGAGTGGGGTCTTAGCTTCTGAAATGGGAGAGTAGGACTTGGTTTCTGGAGCTGAAATATGGACTCAGCCTCTGGAGAGGGACAGAGAGCCGAGATTTTGGCAGCAGTCAAATCAGCTTCTGTCTGTCATGAGGAAAAGAGTGGCCTTTGTGCCAGGCCTGAGGAGCTCCCCTGGTGACTGAGGGAAGCAGGAAATTTTGAGATGAATGTGTTTTCTGAGCTTGTTTGCATACATAAAATTTACAAAGTACTTCTGAAGCTGTTTGAAATGAATGAATGATTTTTATCTTGATTTCACGTAAACTCTTAGATACACTCTAAGTTATCCCAAGAAGGTCCTTTTGATCACACTTGAGTGTGTACTTGTTTTAATGTATCAACAGTTACGTATGAATATCTCTAAGGAGCAATAAGGGGAGAAGGCAGTGGCACCCCACTCCAATACTCTTGCCTGGAAAACCCCATGGATGGAGGAGTCTGGTGGGCTGCAGTCCATGGGGTCGCTAAGAGTCGGACACGACTGAGCA
Organism: Bos indicus x Bos taurus; assembly: GCF_003369695.1. Classification (NCBI taxonomy): domain Eukaryota; kingdom Metazoa; phylum Chordata; class Mammalia; order Artiodactyla; family Bovidae; genus Bos; species Bos indicus x Bos taurus. Next base: position 30,717,873 of record NC_040088.1, read on the forward strand.
ACTTCCCTTTCATTTTTCACTTTCATGCATTGGAGAAGGAAATGGCAACCCACTCCAGTGTTCTTGCCTGGAGAATCGATAAGAAATTTCATTTGAAATGAATGAGTGATTTTGAGCTTGATTTCACCTACAATGCTTAGAATTGACTATATTTACTCTGATTCCTCACAAGGTAAATTAAAGAATAATGACATATTCCCTACTACTGCTTAGATTTCTCTAAATTAGTTCTACCTCATTCTTACTTGCTCTCTCTCACCATTAGAAATTTCCTTAGAGGGCAATGTCTGATTCTTAGATTGTTTATAAAGATACTGTTTGTTTGTAGGCATACTGTTTATTTGTACACATAGTGTAGTATCATCTTTATTTTCACTAACTCAACATAATAAGGAACTTTTGATTTATATAAGTAAAAGTGTATGATTAACACACTACTTAATCTACTTAATTTGCTATAAATTAATCTTAATTTGCTTTAATTTGCACAAAAATAGTACTTTTGAGGTGATGATGTGTTTCTGAACTTATTTGCACATAAAAATATTTTTTTCTTAATTTTTTTCTAAATATATATTTTTTATTGAAGTATAGTTGGCTTACAGTGTTTCAGATGCACAAGATGATTCTATTATACATATACATATATATTATTTTTGAAATTATTTTCCATTACAGGTTATTATAAGATATTGGCTATGGTTCCCTTTGTTATACAGTAAACCTTTTTGTTGTTGTTGCATATCTGTTTTTAGTTAGAAATCTAGCATTCTATTCATACTAAGTCAAACAAGTGGAATAAAAATGTCATAAATTTTTTTTGTTAGGCAAAATTTCATAAATTTTCTAATATATATATTATACATGTTATTTATATATATATGTATACAAAAGCTTTTCTACTACACTTGATGAAGGCTTAAGAAAGACCACTTTACAAAAAAGAAGAGATGGAGAAAATGAAAAACAAACTAAATGAAATGGAAGCACTGAATATGAAATAGAAAAAGTGAAACAAACTAGATAAAAGTAAAAGATCAGCGTATAGTTCAATTGTTTTTAAACATGACTGCTCATTACAAACATATTTGAAGCTCTGGTGGAAAAAAAAAGCAATACCTGGGCATTTGTAGTTTTCAAAAAATTCCAAGATATTTGTGATATGCATCTGGATTTTCAAAAGTGACTACAGGATTTTCTATTAAATGGTAATTTTTATGATATAGGGTTCTATTATTTTTCTGTGGACCAATCATGATACAATGGTATTAAGTGAATAATAGTTACATAATCACAATATAAAAGATGTTTATCTGTTTTCACAATCAATAGCCAGACAAAAAATAAAAGATAATTGCAACTGCAAGCCATAATGGGAACATGATTAACCTAACAATATAAAATAATTACATACAGTTTGGTGGGTCAAGCAGAGTGATGTGGTAAGTGCATACATTCACATGTTTTCATCTGCCCAGCCAGTCTGTGTCTTTTGGTTGGTGAATTTAATCCATTTGCATTTAAGTTAATTATTGATATGTGTGATCCTATTACCATTTTCTTAATTGTTTTGTGTTTATTTTCTGTAGGTCTTTTCCTTGCATTTTCTGCTTAGAAAATTTCCTTTAGCATTTTTTGTAAAGCTGGTTTGGTGGTACTAGATTCTCTTAACTTTTGCTTGTCAGGAAAACTTTTGATTTCTCTATTAAATATGAATTAAGAGTCTTACTGGGTAGAGTATTCTTTGTTGTAGGTTCTTCCCTTTCATCACTTTAAATATATTGTGCCATTCCCTTCTGGCTTGTAGAGTTTCTGTTGATAAATCAGCTGATAGCTTTATGGAAGTTCCCTTGTATGTTATTTGTTTTTTTTCCTTATTGTTTTTAATATTTTATCTTGGTCTTTAATTTTGTCAGTTTGATTACTGTGTATCTCTACGTGTTCCTTCTTGTTTTTATTCTGCCTGGGACTCTCTGTGCTTCCTGGACTTTTTTTGACTATTTCCTTTTCCAGGTTAGGGAAGTTTTTAGCTATTATATCTTCAAATATTTTGTCAGGTCTTTTCTCTTTCTTCTCCTTCTGGGTCCCCTATTATTTGAATGTTGGTGCATTTAATGTTGTCCCAGAGGTTTCTTAGGCTGCTTTCATTCCTTTTCATTCTTTTTTTCTATATTCTGTTCTGCCAGCAGTGATTTCCACCATTCTATTCTCCAGGTCATTCATCCATTCTTCTGCCTCACTTATTCTGCTATTGATTCCTTCTAGTGTATTATTCATCTCTGTTTGTTCTTTAGTTCTTCTAGGTCTTTGGTAAGCAATTCTTGCATCTTCTCCATTGTTTTCCTGAGATATTAGATCATCTTCACTATCATTATTCTGAATTCTTTTTCTGGAAGGTTGCCTATCTCCACCTCATTTAGTTATTTTTCTGGAGTTTTATCTTGTCCCTTCATCTGGGACATAACTTTCTGCTTTTTCATCCTGATCGACTTTCTATGATGTGGTTTTTGTTATAGCCTGTAGGACTGTGGTTCTTCTTGCTTCTTCTGTTTGCTCTCTGATGGAGGACACTAAGAGACTTGTGTAAGCTTCCTGAGAGGAGGGACTGGTGGTAGGAAAAACTGAGTCTTACTCTGATGGCAGGGTCTTGCTCAGTAAAAGTGAGATTCGCTCAGTTGTGTCCAACTCTTTGCTACCCCATGGACTGTAGCCTCCCAGGTTCCTCTTCCATAGAATTCTCCAGGCCAGAATACTGGAGTGGCTAGCCTTTCCCTTCTCCAGGGGATCTTCCCAACCCAGGGATCAAACCCAGGTCTCCCTCATTGCAGGCAGATTCTTTAATGTCTGAGCCACCAGGGAAGCCAAAACCTTAATCCAGTTATCTGCTGGTGGATGGGGTTGTGCTCCTCCCTGGTAGTTGTTTGGCTTGAGGCAGCCCACCCTGGGGTCTATGGGCTGTATGGTACAGTTACTGTATGGTACAGTGACTTCCAAGAGGGCTAATGCCAAGGGGGATCTTCCTGGACTGCTGCTGCCAGTGCCCCTATCCTTGTGGTGAGCCGCTGTCAACCCATACCTCCAGATGAGACCCTCCCACACTAGCAGGTAGTTTTGGTTCAGTCTCCTGTGGGGTGACTTGTTGGGTGACAGTCTCTTGTGAGGTGACAGCTCCTTGACTGCTCTTGGTGTGTGCAAGTGCCCTCCAAGACTGATGTCTCTGTTTCCCCCAGTCCTGTAGAAGTTCTGTAGTCAAATCCCACCAGCCTTCAAGGTCAGATTCCTTGGGGATTCCCAGTCCCTTTGTTGGATCCCCAGGCTGGGAAGCCTGATATGGAGTTCAAAACCTTCACAACAGTGGGAGAACTTCTTTGGTATTATTGTTCTCCAGTTTGTGGATCACCCACCCAGCGGGTATGGAATTTGATTTTATCGTGATTACACCCCTCCTACCATCTAACTGCAAGCTCTTCTTTGTCTTTAGACATTGGGTATCTTTTTTTGGTGAGTTCCAGCATACTCCTGTCTATGGCTGTTCAACAGCGAGTTGCAATTTTGGCTGTCTCACAGGAGATGAGCACATGCCCTTCTACTCTGCCATCTTGAACCAGAAGCCAAAAATTTTATATAGCACTTTAAAGATAAGACATTTTATTTTAAATGAGTGGTTTTAAGTTTGATAAATAGAAAATTTGGTTTAGGAATACTTCTTAGATGTATATTAATTTGCTCTAACTTGTTAAAAGATCTTTAGTTTGAGATGTGTGTTTCTGAGCTAATTTGCCTTTCTGAGCTAATGTGCTATAACTCACTATAAGAAATCAAAGAAATCAATATAGCTTATTTTTCATTTCAACATAAATTGCTTGGTTACATTTGCATGTGCTCTAATTCACAGGAAGTTACTTTTGAGATCAAAGATCTGAGCCTCTTCTAATTATACTGCTTAGATTCATGTGAAGTTTCTCTAATTCACAACAGATTCTTACTTTGGCAAGGAACAAATGTTAATTTGTTTTCACCAGTGTACAAACACTGGTGGAATCTCCAGCTGCCAAGGCCCAGATAGGCTGCGTTGCACCTGTAGAAGCTGTTTCTGGTTCTGGCTCGTCTGTCGCCCCGCGTCGCCCCATAGGCAAAGTCCCGGCTTGGCCGACAGGGGGCGTCCGACCGACTGCCAGGACCCAAGCGCAATTTCTCCCGTCCACTTGGGGTAGGAGAGCGGCTGGAACCACAGGGGAAGCCAAGGGGGCCTTCACAGAGGATGTGGGACCTTTCAGCCCGGCCACCTGCTTCCTCCCAGGGCCGTAAGTCAGGGACCTCCCTCACCTGGTCCCTTTCTGGCCCCTTCTAAGGATGGAGAGCACTGAGTCTGACCTGCAAACCTCCAGGGGTGTCCACAGCACTCACAGGGCCTTCTAGGTGACACCCTCGCAAGCTGGTCCCAGAGGCCAAGTTTCCTGGTTCCAACTTAGACACTGAGTCTCCCTCCCAAAGTCCACCTGAATCCCCAGTGACCACTCCCAATGCCTAGTCCCCACTCTCCCTCCAGTGGCTAGGGTCCCTCTGTTCCCTCAGTACTCTCTAATTGTTCACCCCATAACCTGAATTCAGAACTTTTTATCCGAGGTCTAAGTCCTGACCTTCTGCTCCAGAGACAAAGATGTATGTCATCCTCCCCATACCCCACCACCAGAGGCTAAGTGCCAATGGCCACCAACCTAGTCCCCACTTTTTGCCCAGAGGCAAGGTCCCCACTTTTTTTACCTTGGTGTCCTCCTTGTTGCAACTTTTACAAGCCTCTATAGGGAAGCGCCCCACCAAACAGCCAGGAAAGGACCAGATGGCTGTGAACTCCTGCCCTCCACAAAGTGCAGAGCAGATGAAGGTGGGCCATGTTCCTGAATCAAGAGGAGAGGAAGCCCCAGACAAGGCTCACCCTTCCCACACACCAGCCAGCTCTGCTCCCTCTCTTCTTCTGGACTTGGGGCATGGGGGGCTAACAGAACTTTCACCAGGAAAGGGTTTCCACGTGTTAACTATGATCACAGTCAGCACCAAGTTGAAAAAGAATGAAGCAATCACTTCTGAAAACCAGAGACAAATGTTGTGTGAATGTACTAAGACCCACTGAATTGTTCGCTTTAAAAGGATGAATTTTTTGGTAAAGCTGTTATTTTAAAACAATGTTAGACCCCTGCAAAAGATTCAGCATTGACTGGAGAGGCTGACAGTGGGGAGCTCTGGACTGAGAGCAAGACAAAGCAGCACAGACAGAACAGATTGGAGTGAAAAACCACGTGCTGAAGAGTGGGGCTCCCAGCCTCCTCTGCCTCAGCTTCCCACACTGGCGCCAAGGTCATCTTCCTCAGGCAGGAGACGGGAAGATTTCTCTCTGGGACAGACGAGGCGCATGGACACTGAATGGGTGTCTCTTATCCCTGCCTCATCATTCTAGAACAGTGACTCTCAACCCCATGGCACTTTTGCCCCCAGGAGACACTTGGCAATCTCTGGAGACCCTGTTGTTTGTCTTACCTGAGGTGGGGGTGGAAGTTAATAAGTATCTAATGAGACTCTGCTTAACATCTTCAAGTCACAGGACAGCTCCCACATAAAGAATTATCTGGTCCTAAATGTCAATAATGTGCAGGTTGAGTAACCCTGTCCTAAAGTGAGACCCCCACCCCCACCCCGCCAATCAGCAATGCCCACCCATGGGCAGAAAGCTTCCCCAGGCTTTTCAGTACCCCAAGGTTAAATAGATAGCCAAGAACCTCTAGATGATAAAAAACAAACATCAAGAGTGAGAACTCATGAGACCTTACCCATGAGTTTACCCATATGTCCTCACTCAATTATCGTTAGGCAGACACCTGCATCCCAACAAGTGAAGTCCCCTTGTACCTTTCCCAGTTCCTTTCCATGGTCCCTGCTCACCAAGCAAGCAAGCAGCATTCCAACCACACGACTTGTAGTTTCCCAGGAATCTTAAACCATGGGGAGTCTACAGCTCAGTAAACTCCCAGTCTGTGCATGATCAACTTGTGCATGATCAAGTTTATCAGATGAGAGGCATCTTGCTAGGAAGATTGAGCTCTGGAAACCAAGTGGCAGGTAGCATTGAAACACTTGGGGAGCGGGGAGGGCACAAGCAGCCAAGAAAATTCGAGCTGTTGAGTTGTCCCTGTTTGAGACTTCCTGCCCTGGGCTCTGCTACAGCCACACCTGGTTATCTGCAAGCTGCTGATGACAGGCAGTACATCCTGGGCTTAGTGCTGCTCCGTGGGTTGGAGGAGAAGCTGCTCACCCCCCCACCCCTGCCCCCGCCAGAGCCACATGGGCACAAGCAAGCACAGCAGAGGCCAGAGGTGAGCAGCAGCAGGGTGAAGTTAACCCCTCTCTGCCTTGGTGAAGAGCATCAAGACAGGTGCATGGAGGAACAGAGGAAATGGCCTGGTCCGTGCTCTCCTAAAAGTGGGGCTATAAGCAAGAGAACCCCTCTGAACGCCTCAGGGTTTTAGGGTGTTCCTGTTAATAGCCACATTACACCCTCTACCCCCAAAGCATCCTTGTAGGACTCGTAGCAAAATTACCTCCACCAAACAGATGAAGAAATCAAGTATCTTGCTTATGTCCTGTATATAATGGGGGCTGAAGAGGGATTTGTCACCTGTTTGATCCAGGTGACATCTGTTATCAACTAGCTTGTGGGGAACATTCCAGTTACTAATTGTCCTTATCCCCTATGGGCAGAAGTAACAAGGCCTCGGAATCCTGGTTCCCAGCTCTCTTTGCCTGACTCTGCCTCCTGAAGAGGAGGGGAAAGAAGCAGGTGCATAAAACCCATGGCCCCGGATACCACCTGGCTGCAGTTTTCTTCATGGATCGTGAGCCATGCCCAGCCAGATCTCTTCATCTGCCCAGCTAATATCTGGCCAGAATCATCCCCTCCCTGGGAGTAGTGCACCCTCAGGTTCCAAATACCAGATGTGGCTCTCCCTTCCTAATAAAGAGGCCAGAATGGCAGGCTGCTGCTGCTGCTAAGTCACTTCAGTCGTGTCCGACTCTGTGCGACCCCATAGACGGCAGCCCACCAGGCTCCCCCGTCCCTGGGATGGCAGGGGTATCCTTGTAAATACCTTCAGTGCTCTGCCCCACCCTTTTCCTACTGATCCAGGAAAGTCGACCAACTAAGAGCCTGTACAAAGGAACCTCAGAATCAGCCGCTCATAATACAGACCACAAAATTTGCAAGGACACGTGGCTGCCATCCAGATCTCCATGGCCCCGTGGCTGCCCTGCCCCTGCAAACTTCCCTGTAGGAAGCTCTTTGGTGCAGCCTGTAGGTGGAGGGTAAGAGCCCGGCCATCACACCAGCTCACCTTATCCAGAGAAGGCATTCCCTCCTGTCACTGGAGCTTCTCTATTGTGCTGGTTTACAACATTCTGTGAGCAATACTGGATGTTTGTAAGAAGATACCCATAGCTAATTATAGAGAGAGAGATGTTTTTTTAATTGGGGAGTTAAATTAACAAGGTGATCCAAGAAGTTCCCAATTAATGAGGGGTTTTGAGACAAAATCACCACCAGATTTGGATGCCCAGGGACTTCTGGTTGAAATTGCACATGTCATTTTGTTGTTGTTATGTTGGGTTTTAGGGTTTTCTCAGATCAAGCCACACTCATGAAAGAGGATTACTATAGAGCTTACCACCTGTAACCTTAGCAATAGAAATATTCACCATCATGGTAAAATACTATTCCTATTGATAAGGACAGAGTAAAAGGACAAAGTAGGTTATTAAATAGTTAATTCCTCTAGGGGATTACAGGAAAAGAAAAAAGTATAGGAGATTCTGTAAGTTAATGATCACTCTAGAAACCAGGTTTGCTTAACCACAAAATCGAACAGGCTTATTTAGCAACAAAACCACGCAAGAGAGGCCCCAAGACAATATGGGCATGAGACCCACCTGCTGCCCAGTGAGCTAAGTAAATTAATGATCCCTAGAACATGCTCTCTGCATACATGAAAAACAATAGTTTATGGGAAGGTAAAAAATTTCAAAGTGAAAGACCCTCATTGTACTGAGACTTGAAATGATTTTTCCATAGTACCATGACAGTCCTAACTTGACCACAGAGGGACAAGAAAACTTCCCCACCCGACATGGAGGTGGAACAGAAGGTTGAAGTGTGACATCTATTCAGGAATGAGGAAGGAGATGGTGTTTTCCCTCTCCCCTCTTTTCCTTTGATTATAACACTGTAACCAATAAGTTCTTGCTTGAGGCACCCTCCTGCCCACCCACTGGTAAGCTTCACAAGCATCCTATTCCTATTAAATCACTTCTTATCTATCACTTTGCCTCCCACTGAATTCTTTCTGTGCTGAGACATGAAGAACTGGAGCTCCTTGGAACTGCCCCCAAAATACCATCTAGCAGTTTCACAACATTATTACTCTTCAGAGCAATGTTTATTTATGTTGAGTTGAATGTCCAATAAATGCAACTCAAGTATTAATTAGCTAAAGCCGGTGTTGAGCAGAATGAAAAATAAGAAGAATATTTATGAAAAGTTGAAAGATATGTTTTTGCACCACCTGTTTTGGTCTTACTGTCTACAAAGTAGATTGTTTTGCTGAAAACTTGCAAATATGTGAAATTAAGAGATTTCACCTTATAGTTATGGTGAAATCACCACAAAGAAAAGGCAAATATCGAGACAAAACTCAAGGGCAAAGGGAAGAAGGAATATTCCCAGAGGCTCAAAGGATCTCAGACATCAGCCACCATGTGACGAGTCAGGATGCAGTTCCTTCCCATGGATGGAGTGTTGACTTCTGCCTTGCAGCATCTCCCCAAGTAAAGAGCAGAAGTTCTTACAGAACTTCTCAAGATGGTATCAGGTACACCACCTTCTCATCCACTGAAAGAAACCTGCCACCTATCCCAGCAGAGCTGTGTGTCTGAGTCCTCATGTACCCACCAGCCTGGAACAGTGGCAATGATACAAGAAGGATATAAGTCAGAATCAGACGTTTGCCTAAGTGCTGACCCTCCCAAGTATACTTGGAAGCTCCACAGGAAAGAAATATAAAGAATGTGGACACAGTGTAACTATAATACCCACGCTGCCACCCAGAGAGCTCTTCCAAAGCCCTGGCTGCCCCACCTGCCCTGCGACCACCAAGCAGGATGCCTGTTCTCTCCCGCTGGTAGCTGGGGTTGGATATTGTTTTCTGATATTCCATATCCAGTGGTTGGATTGCCTCAAGGACAGCAAAACCTTTGGAACTCAATGAGTCAGTATCACAGACGTTATAACTCACCTGCTTCTAACCATTCTGTTTGTTCGAGATTCTTGTGCCCTTGATCAAAACCCTTCGGTGTTCTGTATCCTTGAAAGATGATTATAGGTCTCCTTCACCATCTGCCCAGTCTGCCTGACAGCCTCACCCTCCTCTTGGCCTCACCTTCCATTGACCCAGCAGCACCACCAAAAGACACACACTGGACTTCTTGCCCTGCCCTACCCATTACCTCTGCCCAAGATACTCTCCCTTTGCCTCACATTAAAACTCAACTCAGCACACTGCTTCCTGGGGGTCCCCGATCCCTCCCCACAAACAAGACAAGCTGCCTCCTTTCCCCAGCATTGTGGAGGGTCAAGAACTGCCTCACACTTGAGGGAACACAGGAGAGGAAGACTCAAGTTGTCAAATGTGGTCAGTGCGATCAAAGAGTTGTGGGAAGTGGGTTAGGGGCTGGCTTAGGCATTATGGATGCAAGCGACCAAAACGTGTGTGTGGCTGATCCCTTGGAAAGGAGTACGCTGGGTGCTTCTGATGGTTAGCCCTCTGTGTTTGTGAAGCTTTCATAAATAGGCCCCAGAATGAATTCTTCCCCAAACCAGTATGGGTGTTGGTGAAAAGAGCAGCTTAAAGAGGGAGTAAGCTCCTCATCCTGAGGTATTGGACTCCTGCCCACAAGAACCCCACTGTCCTCCAGCAGGAGGAAGACAAGTAGAAACCAATAAGGAAGGACGTGAACCCCTTCCAGCAGGAACAGCAAGAGAAAGACTGCAGGTGATCCTGAGACTCCCTGATGTGGCTTCTCCTGTTCTAACAAGGTTCTTCTCTGGTTGGAAAGAATGTTACTCAAAGTCTAAGAAACATCACTTCAAAGTGGAGAATCCACTCTAGCTGGGCTTGGCTACAGCTTTTAGGAGGAGCTGTTCTTGGACTCTGGCTCGGGTTGAATTCAGGTGCTTCCCTATTGACAGCAAGCAGTTTCTTGGCTGATCCAGAACCAGCCTTGGGATCTTCCTGTGACAAGTAAGAGACAGCCCTCTTTGCCCTGCTGCCAAGGGCACAGAGGGGCATGAATAGAGAACATGGAGTGAGGGGAGATAAATCAGGCCCCACAGGACTCAGAGCATGAAGCAAGCACCTCCCATAAGTGGATAGTGGGGCGTGCTCTTTATTTACTGGAACTTGTGCAGGTTCCTTTACCTACCTTCGTCCATCTGTCCCTCACAAGTCCCAGAAGGAGCCCTCTTAACCCCATTTTTGAGATAAAGAAACAGAGGCTCAGGAAGGATAAATAACATGCATAAGGTCATACAGGACTGAACTCTGCCTGATACCCCAGCTTGTGCTCTAAATCACCTTTATATGCTGCCCTTGTTCAGCACTCAAAAACTCTGTGAGGAAACATCATTCCAAGACTTACTTTTAAATGTTGAATGGCTGGTGTGCCCAGGGCTCTGCCACGAGTCCTGATGGCAGCATCCTTCAGAGTTGTATCCTCAGCTGAGAGGAAGCAAAGCAAAGTGCCGGGGTCCTGCCCCGGCTGATCCAGGGTATTCGAAGCGGGGATGGCGTCGGCGACCTATTTATTTAAATATTTTATCAAAGATATAAAGAGTAATAGGATGAGGATAGCTCAGTAGGAAAATTCAGTGGAGAAAAGAGGCTGAGTAGCTTGGTTTACGCGGGAGACCAACAAAACTTCAAGACAAGAAGTTTGCACCACTTACGTAGGCCGCAGGCGTCCTTCCGTTCTCCCGAAGGAGAGGAGACACTGAGGCCTCCCCGGTCGGATCTTAGAAGCCCAGGCATAATTAGTAAGCATGGTGGGTTACGCGCTCCAGATGGAGACTCAGCCAGAGTGAGAGAGAGAGCGACATGGGGAGACCAGTATTTCGAGAAACTGATCCCAATTCTTTATTTTCCAGAGTCTGTTTTTATACACTAAGATGTTATACAAAAGTCACGTGGGGACAGCAGTCCTGACTTTTATTAAAGTCAGGTGCTTCACACAAATGTATACAGAGGTCTTAGGGGTGTTACATCATCTTCTGGCCAGGGGGGCCTGCTGACAATTTACGACCCTCTCCTTGTGACAGCGGTCAGTCAATCAGGACACTTATTTCTCCAGGGCTGATTATTCTCAAAACAGACGCCACCCAAATAAAGTTACATTCCTACAGGGTGAGGGTGTAGTGGGTTTTAGTTAAGGAAAGAATTTACTTAGCCTAAGGTCTAACGTGATTAATATCAAAGGTTAATTCTATATATTCATTAATGTGTGTAAGGGCAGGGGATATGGAGACTTAGCAACAAACATTGGCTCAACAAATGAAAAACCCTTCACCAACACAATTTCTAATTAGCCCATTATACTTATACTAATAGTTTTCTAACTTTTCTAAGGAACCTGTTTTTAGAAGGTTTAAAGCATCTTGTGCCTCTCACGGTTGGGAGGCTGTGAGCAATCACATGTGGCCGGATGAGCCTGTCAGGCAGGCTAGAGAACCTTCAGAGGAGTTTGTAGGTTAAAACACTCTTGTCACACCCAAGAGTTTTTATTGACTGGAGCTCTAGGTTAACTCCTTCTCCGAAAGAGGTGGTGGGGGACAGCCCCCCATAAAGTCAGAGGTGTAGGTAAGAGCACAAAGTAGTAAAGTAGGCAGGCTCTGGTTATGGGGGTAGACGCTCGAGGATTTCCAGGGGGACTCCTGAGGCTCGATCCCACCTTTGCGTATGTCGAGCCTCCTTCCTCATGACCTTTGCCATGGGCGGAGTACCTCACTCTGGCCCCCAACAGCAAAGGAACATGATAGCACTGGGAGTAAAGACCCAATTTCAGTTTTAAGGTGGAAAGCTGGCCTGAAATGGAGAGGCAGAGGAGGCTGGAGATACCCGGAGCTCTCAGGGGCCTTGCTTTGCACAGTAAGGAGTCTGAGTTTCATCCCAGACCATAAGGTTTTAGGGCAGAGCTTTAAGCAGAGGAGAGATGCAGTCAGATTTCTGCTCTAGAGGCCTCCCAAGTGGGAGGCAAATGCAGGGTCCTTGGAAAGGAAGGATGTGGTGTGACCCAGATTTTTCCTGAGAGGTCAGAGAGCGTAGGGAATAAAAGCTTGTGTCCTGGAGTAAGAGCAGCCTCCAGGGACTAAAGGACACTTACTATCTCAGCCTCAATTTCCTATCTGTTTACAAAAAAAAAAAAAAAAGATAATGAGACTGCCCACCTCAAATGGTTGTTGTAGTAATTGAATAGAGACTTCCCTGGTGGCTCAGATGGTAAAGCATCTGCCTACAATGCGGGAGACCCAGGTTCAATCCCTGGGTCGGGAAGATCTCCTGGAGAAGGAAATGGCAACCCACTCCAGTACTCTTGCCTGGAAAATCCTGTGGACAGAAGAGCCTGGTAGGCTACAGTCCATGGGGTCACAAGTCCTTGAGATTGTATTCCTATAAACTTCCCTCTTAGAACTGCTTTTGTTGCGTCTCACAGGTTTTGGATCATTGTGCTTTTGTTTTCGTTTGTCTCTAGGTAGTTTTTCTTAATTTCCTCTTTGATTTCTTCAGTGATTCATTGGTTGTTTAGTAGTAGATTGTTTAGCCTCCTCATGTTTGTGTTTTTTTATAGTTTTTTCTTGTAGTTTACTTCTAATGTCATAGCTTTGTGATCAGAAGAGCTGCTTGAAAAGATTTCAGTTCTCTGAAATTTACCAAGGCTCACCCTGTGGCCCAGGATGTGGTCAATCCTGGAGAATGTTCCATGTGCACTTGAGAAGAACGTGTATTCTGCTGCTTTTGGACGGAATGCTCTACAAATATCAAGTCCATCCAGTCTAATGTGTCATTCAAGGCCTGTGTTTCCTTATTAATTTTCTGTCTAGAGGATCTGTCCATTGACAGTGGGGTGTTAAATTCCCTCGCTATTATTGTGTTGCTGTTGACTTCTCCATTTCCATCTGTTAGTATTTGCCTTATGTATTGAGGTGCTCCTATGTTGGGTGCCTGGCATGCTACAGTCCTTGGGGTCACAAAGAGTTGGACATAACCTACCGACTGAACAACAACAAATGTTGGGTGTATATATTAATAATTGTTATATCTTCTTCTTGGATTGACCCCTTGATCATTATGTAGTGTCTTTCTTTGTCTCTTTTAACAGTCTTTGTTTTAAAGTCTATTTTGTCTGATATGAGTTGCTACTCCAGTTTTCTTTTGATTTCCATTTATACTTTCAGTCTGTATGTTTCCCTGGGTCTGAGGTGGGTCTCTTGTAAACAGCATATATACAGGTCTTGTCTGCAAATCCCCCCAGCCAGTCTACATCTTTTGGTTGGCACATTTAATCCTTTTACTTTTAAGGGAATTATCGATATGTGTATTTCTATTGCCATTTTCTTAATTGTTTTGGGTTTGTCTTTTTCTCCCCCTCCTCTTTTGTTCCCTTCTATTGTGGTCTGATTACCATCTATAGTGTTGGGTTTGGGTTGCTTTTCCTTTTGTGTGTCTGTCTATTGTTGTTTTGGGGTTTGCTGCTCTCATGAGGTTTTGATATAACGGTACATATATGTACAAGATTTTTTTGTTTGTTTTTTGGTTTTTAAGTTGCTAGTCTCTTTCCCACCTAGAGGAGTTCCTTTAGCATTTGTTGCAAAACTAGTCTGGTAGTATAGAATTCTCTTAGCTTTTGCTTATCTAAAACTTTTGATTTCTCTGTCAAATCTGAACTGGAGCCTCACCAGGTAGAGTATTCTTTGTTGTAGAGTCTTCCCTTTCATCATTTTAAATATAGCATGCCACTCCCTTCTGGCTTGCAGAGTTTCTGCTGAGAAATCAGCTGATAACCTTATGGGCATTCCCTTGTATGTTATTTGTCATTTTTTTCCCTCATTGCCTTTAATATTTTATCTTTGTCTTTAATTTTTGTCAGCTTAATTACAATGTGTCTTGGCATGCACCTCCTTGGGTTTATCCTGCCTGGGACTCTCCGCACTTCCTGGACTTAGTTGACTGTTTCCTTTCCCATGTTAGGAAAGTTTTCAGTTGTTATCTCTTCACTTATTTTCTCATATCCTTTCTCTCTCTCTTCTCCTTCTGAGACCCCTATAATGTGAATGTTGGTGCATTTAATGTTGTCCAACAGGTCCCTTAGACTGTCTTCATTCCTTTTCATTCTTTTTTCTTTATTCTGTTCTGCAGCAGTGATTATCACCATTCTGTCTTTCAGGTCACTTATTCATTCTTCTGCCTCAATTATTCTGCTATTGATTCTTCTAGTATATTTTTCAATTATTGTATTCTTCTCTGTTTGTATTTTAATTCTTCTAGGTCTTTGTTAAACATATCATGTATCTTCTCAGTCTTTGCCTCCATTCTTTTTTCAAGATCCTGGATCATCTTCACTATAATTACTTTGAATTCTTTTTCTGGAAGGTTGCCTATTTCTTCTTCATTTGGTTGTTTCTCTGGGGTTTTATCTTGTTCCTTCATCTATGACATTATCCTCTGCCTTTTCATTTTAACTTCCTGTGATTGTGGTTTTTGTTCTGGAGGCTGCAGTTGTAGTTCTTCTTGCTTCTGCTCTAAACAAATCCTTATAAGGCCTTGCCAACAGCCTGGCAGAAAGAACATGGGAGTCTTGCAGAGGGTTCCTGGGCAGGACCCAGCAAAGAGCAGCATACAGCATGCATGCTACCTGGGTAAGAGTTTTAAAGCACATATGTTGTTCTCTTCTTCTCACTCCTTGAGCAAGTGGCTCTAACCTGGGTCCCTTTGCCTCACAAGATGTCATCAGCCTTCTGCATCCCTGTTGCAGCCTAGGAACCCTGTGGGTGGGCCCCATGGAGACAAAGATGGCACAGCCTTCCTCCCTTCCTCAGGAACCTTCTCATTCTCCCCTGGATGTGTTTCCCTCTAGAAATATTGAAATTGGTGTAAGTGCCATGCAACAAATTAAGCAAAATACTCATATTATTTATTTGACTCCCAAACTTGACTTTGGAATTCCATAGAAATAATTGTGGAAAATAGACACTATTGTGAGAGGGAAGACATCTCTAAATCTGAGATCACATGTTGAGACACCACAGGCTAAAACTAATCACCTTAACACATCAGAAACACATCAGTTCCCAAGGCCATAGGTCTCTGTCTTATTCACTGATGAATCCCCAAATGCCTAGAATTGGGTCTGGCCCTAGTGAGTGCTTGAAATTTTCTGAGGGAAGCAGAGAAGGGGAACATTTCATGGTGTAAACAGGGCAAGTGCTGAGACACAAGGGATTTCCCCTCCAGAGAGGAAGGTGAGGCAGAAAGCATCCCTCCTCCAATGGCAGAGAATAGGGAAGGGCAGGGTAGGTCTGCTGGGAGGGTCTTCCGCATCAGGAGATGGGGAGAGGCAGCAGAGGCCAGAGAATGCAACTGAGAGTCCCCTCACTTCCCCTGAACCCCAGTGTGGGGCAAGGACATGCTGCAGAAACCAGCAACATGATCTGAGGAGAGCGTCAGTGACAAAGAGAAAAAGTTTAAAGCTTGAGTTGAACTTTTGTGTGCATTTCAGATGTTTTACCACACTTGGTGGTTCTTTTGCCCTTGCCATTTGCCAAGGTCCCCATGTGGCAGACAGTCCTACTCCTGACCCTGTTAGGGGAGTAAAAGTCCCAGATTGGGTCTGTTCTAACACCCCTGTAAGACTTGCCCTGGAGTAAGTTCATAATCCTATTGTGAGAATCCTGGTGAGATATATAGACTACCCTTCTCAGAACATTGGTTTTAATTCCATGTGATAAAGTACTAGGATTACAAAAGAGACTAATGATCCTGAAATTGGCGTTGAAATAATTTTAAAAATCTGTCAACAGTGACATATGTGCTTCCTCAAAATTAAGCAGCAAGATCTAGTGGCAAATATAAAACTATCATAATTTCAAAGTGGTGATAAACATAAATGATATTTTGAGAGATCTCCAACAGCTTTAGAGTTGTTAGAAGAAACAGTGACTGAAACTGTCCACTTTGGCTGGGCACCATAGTAACCATCTGTCTGAGTTATTTTACAACAGGAAGCCTGTAAGGAACACAGAACTAATAAGCCACCACCAACTGGAAGAATTCAAGAAAGGTCAAAAGGAGACGCCATGTGTCCTACCACCTCCCAGAATCATCCTCGCTGAAATGCATGTACCACCAGGAAGGACCCTAAGTCAGAATGACTGGCCGAAGACAACCCAGAAACTAATCCTGTCACCATAAAATCTGAGACTGTGAACCCCATGGCAGAGCAGTCTTCCTGGGTTCCCTAACACCCCTGCTGTCTGCCAAGGCACCCCTTCCCAATAAGGGACGCCTCATCTGTCTTGTTTTGTCAGCACATGTGTCTCCTCAGACAATTCATTTCTGAGTGTTAGACAAAAGCCTACTCTTGGGCCCTGGAAGGTATGATGTGAAAATATCTGTGACTCCATCCAGAAATAAATCCACACACTCATGGTCAACAAAGGAGGCAAAAATATACAACAAAGGAGGCAAGAATGTACAATAAAGAAAAGACAGTCTCATCAATAAGTTGTTGACTAAAAAAATATGCATGACCTAAAAGTTGAGAGTTCTGTTTTATTCAGCAGACACACTGAGATGTTCAATCCCAGGAGCAGCATTTCAAGTAACCCTGAGAGAACTGCTCCAAGGAGCAAAGGAGGGGACCCAAAATATATAGAAGTTTTGCAACCAAGGGCAGGTAGTCTGAACATCAAATTATTATCATTAATTAAAGAAAACCAGATATCTCAAGTTAAGGAATTTAGTGCTTTTCTGTATATGAGAAGATACAAGAGTCTGGGCTCAGGAAATCATTCCTTTGCTATGCACCTAAGCTATCTGGGGCCAGTATCCTGTGTTTTCTTATTTTGAGTTTCCCCAGGGCTCACCATTGGGAATGGCTGCAGTCTGACGGCAGCTAGATGGCAGGAATTCTTTCTTTCCTGAGTTCCCACAGTACTCAATGGCTCACGTTGGAGGGCTGCAATCACTTCTGACTGTGACATTGTTTGTTTATTGACATGACAGGAAACATTTTATTTCTCAAAGTGGTGCTGGGAAAACTGAACAGCTACATGTAAAAGAATGCAATTAGAATATACTCTCACACCACACACAAAAATAAACTCAAAATGGATTAAAGATCTAAATGTAAGATCAGAAACCATAAAACTCCTAGTGGAAAACATAGGCAGAACACTCTGACATAAATCATTGCAATATTTTTTTAGATCTATCTCTTAAAGTAGAGGAAATAAAAGAAAAACTAAACAAATGGGACCTAATTAAACTTAAAACTTTTGCACAACGATGGAAATCATCAACAAATGAAAAGACAATCTACAGAAATGGAAAAGGTATTTCCAAACGATATGACTGACAAGAAGTTAATATCCAAAATATACGAATAGCTCATACAGCTCAACAACAATAAAAAGACAAATAACTCAATTAAAAAATGGGCAGAAGACTTGAATAGACATTTTTCCAAAGAGGACATGGAGATGGTTAACAGGCACAGGAAAAGATGCTCATCCTCAGGGAAATGCAAAATCAAAACAATCAGGAAATATCACCACACCTGCCAGAATGGGTATCATCAAAAAGAACACAAATGTTGGCAAGGATGTGGAGGAAAGGGAACCTTCATACACTGTAGTAAGAATGTGAATTTGTGCAGCCTTTGTGGAAAACAGTATGGAGGTTTTTTTAAAAAACTACCATATAACCCAGAAATTCTATTCCTGGGTTTTATCTTAAAAAAACCAAAAACACTAATTCAAAAAGATACATGCACCCCAATGTCCATCACAGCATTATTTACAATTTCCAAGATGTAGAAGCAACCTAAGTGTCCATCAACAGATGAATCGATAAAGAGGATGTGGTCTATATTCACAACGGAATCCTTCTCAATCATAAAAAAGAATAAAATCTTGCCATTTGTAGCAACATAGATGGACTTGGAGGGTATTATGCTAAGTGGAGGGCATCCCTGGTAGCTCAGACAGTGAAGAATCTGCCTGCAAAGTGGAAGAACTGGGTTTGATCCTTGGGTCAGAAAGATCCCCTGGAAAAGGGAATGGCTACCTATTCCAGTATTCTTGACCGGAGAATTCCATAGACAGAGGTGACTGATGGACTACAGTCCGTGGGATCACAAAGAGTCAGACACAACCTTTACCTTTCTTTCATGCTAAGTGAATTAAGACAAACAGAGATATCATATATAAGTCAGATATATGATATCACTTATATGTGGAATCTGCAAAACACAACAAATGTGAATATAACAAAAGAAACAGACTCACAGATGTAGAGACCAAATTAGTGGTTACCTGTGAAGAGATGAATCGGGGGAGGGACGACATAGGGAAAGAGGATTAAGCTGTACAAACTCTTATGTATGAAATAAGCTGCTGTTAAGTCACTTCAGTCGTGTCTGACTCTGTGTGATCCCACAGATGGCAGCCACCAGGCTCCGCCGTCCCTGGGATTCTCCAGGCAAGAACAGTGGAGTGGGTTGCCATTTCCTTCTCCAGTGCATGAAAGTGAAAAGTGAAAGGGAAGTCGCTCAGTCGTGTTCGACTCTTAGCGACCCCATGGACTGCAGCCCACCAGGCTCCTCCGTCCATGGGATTTTCCAGGCAAGAGTACTGGAGTGGGGTGCCATTGCCTTCTCCATGAAATGAGCTACAAGGATATATTCCACAATATAGGAAATATAGCCAATATTTTATAATAACCATAAGTGGAGCATAACCTTTAAAATTGTGGATCACTGTACTGCACACTTATGATTCATATAATAGTGTATATCAACTATACTTCAATTTAAAAAGAAAAGAAAATATTTGTGACTCCTATTGGGGACAAAATCACACTTTTTTGGGGGGAAATGCTAAATTTTGGTTTAAGGCAAGGAAAAATGAAGATACAATGTTTTCCCCCATTCCTGTTCTCAGACCCACAAAATTCCATTCATGACTCTTGGAGTGCCAGGGACCCCACGTTAAGAACAGAGAATGCTGAGGACTGTGATCACCTTTCAGGGGCACCCTGAAAGGTGGTTTACAACCCAGCCAAATCTGCCCTTTTTGAAGCCAGGCAGCAGTGGGAAGAGCTGGCGAGCAAGTGAGCAGATGGTGTGAACAGAAACAGTTCCTCAGAGTGGGCTCAGGACTCCTTATCAGGATTCAGATGCAGACTAATCTGAATGTCCATTGGTACCCTGGGAGTTTGTGTTTTAAGTAAAAGTCCTGGTGATAACTTTCACAAATATCCTATCATTTCCCCAGTGCCTGCCCCAACCAGGGACCCAAGATGGAGGGAAAGAGCCCTGGGAAGCTCCTCGCACCTCCCCTGGCTGGAGTAAAAGTGGCATCACTGTCGGGAAATGAGCCAGCAGCTTCTGGCCCCTTCAGGGCCCCTTTGTGTGTAAGTGATGCCTGTAACCCGAGACCGCAGCGCCTCCACAGAGAAACCTGAGCAGAGGACTGTGCAGCCGGATTGAAGGGCTGGGAACTCACCGCCTCCTGCCCCACCTATCTCCCAAACTTCACCCACCTCCACGTTCAATCTCAAACAAGCCAAGGAGCTTTGGCTACCAGGAAAGGAAGCCAACCACCATGAGAGCCCCAAAACATCCCAGGCCGAAGCTGTCCGTGGACGAGCGAGACTTGTAAGCTGGCCTGGGGGCCGACAGAGCCCTGCGGACCATGAGCCATCAGCTAAAGGGCCAAGGGGAGGAAGGTGAGTTTATCCTCATCTCTGCAGAGCCCCCTCCCAGGTTTCCTGGGCAGCAGGGGACAGGGAAGCAGATGGGATGTTTTGCGGGACCCAGGTTTGAGTTGCAGGGCCTGCCACTTGCTTGCTGAGCAACCTCAGTCTGGTTATCCAAACTCTCCCTGCCTCATCCATGAGCAAAGGCAGCCATAGCCTCCTTGAAGGGCTGTTGGAGGGATTAAAAACAGCCTGTGCCTGCGTTAAGGTTGAGTGACAGAGGCCATCGGTGCCCGCCGGGCTCATTCAGCCTCCCCTGCCTTGGTAACAGTCACCTTTCCTTAGCAATCCTCTCCACAGATTTCTCTTTCTCTCTGTAGTTGTGGAGATGTTCTGACCTCACAAGTTTCCAGGGTGCCAGAGAAATGTCAGAACGATGGGCCCTAGAGCTTGTGGAGCTAAACAGTTGGAGCCCAGTTCCCTCTGAGGCCCTATCAACCTGCTAAGGGTCCCCATGGAGAGATGGGCAGAGTGGGGAAGGGCGCTCTCCAGAGGTCAGCCATTCACACCTGTTCCATCTCTTACAGGAGGAGGTGGCACGAGGGGGCGGGCAAGGAGCGGCTCTCTGGGCACAGGTGAGAAGGGGTGAGGTATCCTGGGGAGCTGAAAGTCCAGCCATCCACTCAACCTTCTCTTCCATCCTCCTGCTTCCTGCCTTCCCCCCGACTCACTGTAAGGAGCTCTCCCAAGGCAGGTATAATAGTTCAATTGGGGAGGAGGGCAAGGGCTGCTAGAGAGGGCCTGCCCTCAGCTCTGAGAGTGAGTGACACTGAGTTGATCCTCAAAGATCAGTGAACATTCACCAGCTTGTGGGGTCGGGATGCCATTCCAGGCAGCCAGTAGGGAGTGAAGCCAGAGCTCACACCCAGGCAACCTGACTCCAGAGGACAAGCTCTTACCCTCACAAAGTGCCAGCAGCAGTGGGTCACCTTCCCATCTGAAATGTGGACACAGCTCCTCCGTGGGCCAGTGAGGGTTTTGCACAGAGGGGACAACCTGCTCCAGGAAGAGCTGAAGTCACAGGTGGAAAACCCTCCAGTGCCATCAGGGGAGCTTGAGCCACACCCAGGGGTCAGGCACCCTGCACTTCAGGTCAGGAGACATGTGGTTATGGTACGTTTTCTCCTCCTTGCGTCCCAGGCAGGGCCCTGCTTGTAGGTGAGGAAGCAGAGACTCAGGAGGCAATGGACTTCTTGAGGGAGGGTGTTGGGAGAGATCCCCCTCCTCATTCCCAGGAGAAGGACTTGTCCTGACCCCATGCTGACACATGGAGCATAGGGGATCTGGCCCCAGGATCTACCCCATTGCATCTGCCAACCCCTTCCCTCTTGCACCTACTACTCACCCACTACTTGGGGCCTGAGCCCTTGGTGAGGCAGTCCATAATGGGGTTGGGGGGACACCCAAGAGCAAGGTGTGTAGCAGAGCTATGACTCTGGGCAGAGAGAGAGGCTATGGAGGCACCACTAGCATCTCAACACTCCTTCCTGCCCCCGGAGCTGCCACATGGCCACTGTCCCTTCTCCCCACCACCCCCCCCTCCCTGTCTAATCTTCCCATCCCTCCAGAGTGTCAGGAGCGACTGTGAGAAAGAGCACAGTATCCCAGTGGGGCTGGATGAGGCCCTGTCCTCATGGAGGGTCCAAGCCCTGGGTAACACTGTGTTGATGCTGGTCAGGTCCACATTCCATTTCCCTGCTGTCTTCCAATTTCTGTCCATTCTCCTCCCATCCCAACTCCTCCTGTGGGCAAATGGTCCTGAAATACAAAGTCATTTTGCCTAAAACACAAACCTTTTTCTACTGAAATATGCCGCATACACATCTCTCCCCCCTTGCCATTTTCCCTTGTGCAGAGGAAAAAGGAATTGAGTGAAAATTTTCACTTCAGGGACCCCAGTGGTCAAGGGATGCAGTGAAGTTAAATAATGGGAATTCATTCAATGAACTGAAACCCAATTACATAAAGATTTCCATTTTAAATGTCCTCTGGAGTCACCTCTGAGGGACCCAAATCCTATTCCTTCAGCTTCTGTTCTACAAGAAGGAAAATATATGTCTGAGAATACAAAGTGTGTTTCTCAAAATAATTACAATTTTTTATTCCATCCATCAAAAAGGAGGGTCAGAATTCTCCCTTCTCTTGTATCATTTGGTGAACATACTTAACTGTGAGGAACTGGAGTGTGAGCCAGACACACTCGGTCTCCCAGCTTCTCTCTTTTCCTTTCAGCCTATTTTTCGTTCTGAATTTTTCACTTGAGTCAGGTGCATACACGTGAGAAGGCCTGTTAAGTGTAAGTGAGTGCGTTCAGGGCTTGGAGTTCTTCCTAATGTGACAGCTGCTCTCCCAGCTCCTAAATTATGCATTATGTGAAGTCTATTGAAAACTATGAAAGAAAAACTAAAGCAGTTTGCTTTCTGTGAAAAAAAGGTTAGGGAAGATTGAAAGGCAAATTCTGGCTTGCTTTCCACATTCCACATGAATTTCATTCAGCTGGGAAATGAGATTACATTAGGAATTACAGTTTGGAAAAAATTTATGAACCCTCTAGTAATGTCTACAGTGCTTGGAAGAATGCCTGGCACAGTTCATTACCAAAGAGAAAACCACTTCTTAGCTAATTGAGGATACACAGTTCAGAAGAGAACACAAACATATATTGACTTTCTTATCCAGTCTTTTCAACCAAGACTGGAAGCAGTCAGATGAATCATTAATCCCTTGCCCCCTGTCTCTGTTCCTCTGCCCTCTCTGAGAGCAGAGCTCAGTTCTAGAACTCTTCCCTGAGATCACAGCTGTGGTGACACACACTTTTTCACACTCCTTCCCACATCTTTGGAAAGAGTAGATTTGTTTCTGCCCAAAGCTTTTCCAAGCACAGCAAAGAGCATCTGTAGGACAAACCCATCTTTCACTGGCCAATGCTAACCATCTTCCTAACTTGATGAGTTATTATTACACCTAAAGAATTTGTTGTTACATTGTCTTACCCAAAACCCTCTTCCCCTAAGAGGTAAGAAGGTTAGGGCAGGAGTGGGTGAAGAAAACCTTCTTGCCACACATGTGATTGTCTATCTCTGAGTCTGTAACTAGCATTCAGTACTTTTCAGTGTGTTTACATCAGGTGTCTCCACCCTCAACAACTTCTTTAGTGCTGCTGTCATGATCCTTTGATGTGATTACATCTGGTAGATGCTCCAGTATTATATTTTCTCCCTGTAGATTTCCTCCTGCTCCCCAAAGGTATGCATTGCTCTCTGGGCAACCTCCTCTCCCCATGCTCCCTGCCGCAGCATCAGTCATACCCAAGACTCAGCTCTGCCCTGGGCACCTACACCCCCAGACTGCTTGGCATTTTCACTGGGGCCCTTTAAACCCCCATTTCCTCTGCCTGGAATCTGCTCATCTCACCACCAACTCTCTCTATTTCCAGCCCTTTCTTTTCTTGACAAACCCTTGTTCATTCTTCAACATTCAAGGAAAACATCAGTTCTTTGTGAAGCATTTTCAACCATCCTAGCCATAATTCATCACTCTTCCTCTATATTTCCAAGATCTTTTTTCCTTTAGTTCATCTTTTATTCCTTCTTTTTAAAAGATGTTTACCTAAATTATTGTCAAGAGCTGGCTCCCTAAATATCACCAACACAGTCTGTTGATAAGACAAAACTGATTTAATGCTTACAGCAAGCAAAGTCTTGACAATATCTCACAGAAGGAAAATAAGGTCAGAATTTATTAAGAAATAGAAGTTTGGTTTAGGATAGGACTTTCAAAGTGAGGGCTTAATTAAGATTGGGTAAGAATCACAATATAACAGTCCACAACAAACAGCAAGGCCAGGATTTTGAATCAAAGCATCAAAAGGATCTTAGGGGGCAAATTAGCGTCTGTGATGATTTCTGCTGAAGAGCTGATGGGTCTCTGAGAAAATTCTATAATGAGCAATCAAGCCATTTTCCAGGCAGGATATTCCTGGAAAAATAGTCAGTACTTTGGCCACCTCATGCGAAGAGTTGACTCAGTGGAAAATACTCTGATGCTGGGAGGATTGGGGGCAGGAGGAGAAGGGGACGATAGAGGATGAGATGGCTGGATGGCATCACCAACTCAATGGACGTGAGTCTGAGTGAACTCCAGGAGTTGGTGATGGACAGGGAGGCCTGGCGTGCTGCGATTCATGGGGTCGCGAAGAGTCGGACACGACTGAGCGACTGAACTGAACTGACCTGAATGAAGACAGAAGCACAACACGTCATCTTCATATAGACACTAAGATATAGTTTGATTTCTGTGTCCAGGCTGCGTATAGGAAAATGGTTTCAGTTCTCAGTTTCTCATTCTTTAGCCTGAACTGAAGGACTAGCCACTAATAGCTGAGAGTACCAACCCAGATCTTCACTGCTGTTTAAGGTGTCATAAGTATGTGTCAAGTATCTGCTGATGGTCCTTTCAAACTGTCTGTCAGGTTTTCCAGTTCCTTCTGATGGAGGACCCTTTGCTGGATCATTTGACACACAGCAGCTGTGCAACAGCTTCAAAGCCCTGGAGTAAGAGGATTATGGCCAGAGTGTGTGTAGCTCACTTGCCATGCAGGAGCCAAGTGCTCAGACTGAACAAGAGAACAGATCTCATGCCCAACAATGAGGAGGAGTCCACAGAACTATGCATGGGGCCATTGGGCATGTTACCCAGCTTTATGATATCTTCATTTACTTCCTGGATCTTTTCAGTAATGTTCAAGATCTCTGAGTGGCCTGTAGGAATGTAAGTACAACATTCTTTCACATAACCTCTCATTCTGAAGCTCTCCGGAGGTTCCAGTCATGGTGGCACTGCCTGAGTCCTATAGCTTTTCCTCTCTATGTTAGCATGTAAGGTTCCTCATACTATCTGGGCTTCTTGCAAAGTATGAAATGAAGAGTTCTGAAGAGAGAAGAGAGGAATCCAGAATTCCTGTAGAGTGGTTAGGGTTTCAGTTCTGGAATCAGGGCCACTGTTTCTCCTTTTTCAGTGAAACTACCAACTGATCTCTTTTTCCTAGCAGACAAACCAATGGGCCAAAATGGACCTTAGGTAATGTCAGAGGTGATCTTGAGAGTAGGGATTAGTGTACCAATGTAACAAGTTCCTGTCCAATTTGTGGGTAGCAGCTAATAGACTTCTGTGCCAGATTAAATACCAGTCATTGGGAGTCGCCCAGTAATCTGGTTTTGGCCAAATACTCCTAAGGGATTATCAAATAATGCTGTAAAATTTTGACATGATTCATGAAGAATAGTCTGGTGTCAGGCAGTGAATTTTGTAGTATCAAAGATCATTGGTGGGAGGGGCAGGTGTCAAAAGAAAAATGATATATCTTAACTTGTAACATCTGTGAATGTGAGATACTCTCCTGCCACTACCTGTTCCCTGATCCCCTTCCAAGTTCTATTTCAGTGAAAGTTCAGTTGCAAAGACTAGTTATCACAAAAGGACCCAAAGTATTATTTCCGTAGAGGCAGGATTTCTGGCCACTTTGCCTGCTGTGAAGTTTGCCAACTAAAAAGTGAGTCCAGCTACCTAGAAAACCAACTGATTTTTTTACAAGGAACTGGGACCAAGCAAAGCTGGTTGGTTCCCAAGAGAAGCTGGCATTTTCACCAGTTCATGGGTAAATTGTAGCTGATATGAGAGTCATGGGCTTCCCAGGTAGCTCAGTGGTAAAGAAGCCACCTGAAAAATACAGGAGATGCAGGTTTGATCTCTGGGTCGGGAATATCCCCTGGAGGAGGAAACAGCAACCCACTCCAGTGTTCTTGCCTGGGAAATCTCATGGCGACAGAGGACCCTGGAGGAATACAGTTCATGGGGTCACAAAAGAGTTGGACATGACCAAGCAACTAAACAATAGCAACAACATGAGAGTGATACCAAGGAAGGATAAGGATGCAAACAGCAATATTAGAAATAGGGATTATAAATAACACAGTGAAATGTAGACTTAAGTGAATAAGAGGATAGAATATAGGTAAAAGAACAGAAAGCCGAGGAGTACAGATTATAAAGTAACAATCTGTGATCTTGTGCCATGGATCTTGGGCATAGCTGTCTACATCCAAAGGCTGTCTGCTTCAGGATGGCTCCTGAGAACCCTCAGTCTGAGGTCACCAGTAAGGACAGTCTTCCAATAATTTGAGGATGGTTTATGTCTCTTTAGTTGAAGGACATGAGTCTAAGACTCAAACCACTTAAGCATTTCATTACTGTGCTAGTTGTTAACAGAACCTGACAGAGTCCTTCCAGACAGGGTTCTGAGAAAGTAGAAACCTCTACAAAGTTTTCTTTGTAGAAAATAGAAATTCTGGCCCACAGCTGAGGTTTCAAGAAAGCTGTGGGGATACAAGTAGTATCTGGAGGTAACAGAGACATAAAACAGCTAGGTTAACTTTTAACCATCAAAAGTGAAATATTTCATAGCAATAATGAAATTGACAAGAGTTTGCTTCCATAGCACTCAAAACAAACACAGTTAAGGCAATCTTTGAACAAAATATCTATAATGATTAAGTACATTTTTATAGACAATGAACATTATGTCAGATTTATAGGTGGTTGAACAGATAAAGACATGTCTTTATAGATAAAAATATCTTGAAGTATAATACACAATTTAAAACATATACACACATACCAAGACACACCAAGCATATAAGAAAAATATTTCAAGACTATATCAAGTAAAGATATTTCATAAATTTGGAGTAGGTCCTAAGCATCTGTATTTTAATAAAACTCCATAGGTAAGGCTGATGTTCATTTCCAGTTGAACACTGGAGGTCAGATGAAGCACTGATCTTAAAAAGTTAGCTTCAAAATTTTAAATTGCTATCAAATAAACATCTTAAATGATAACTGAATTGTGACTGATAATTATAGTACTGCCTAACAGGAGAAAATCATCATCAGGACTCTGATAAATAGGAACAAATCATGGCAGAAAAATCATTGACAAATCTCTAGGAGCAGCCCATAGAGCATACAATTGCTGAAATATTTATTAACATTTGACCTTTACCAGTTTAACCTAGAAAAGTCTCAGCATCTGTTCTGATTGACACCTCTTCCCGTGAAACTCCAAGTAATTCTGCCAGGAGCCGGCGTGAGGAGCTCCACCCGTGGCAAAGGTCATGAGGAAGGAGGCCCGTGTAATTCCAGTAACATATCGAATAACCCTAATAGTTTCTGGCTCGTCTCTTTTTTAGGAAATGGAAGAGCAAATCTTTGTGACTTCCCAGGGCCATCTGGGAAGTCACAAAGATAGTTTTAGATACAAAAGATATTCTGAAAGTAATTATACTTCATTTTACACTTCCAAATCAGCCTTAGGAAGAAAAATGAAATCAAAATTTTTCAGATTTGATGGGAATTCCCTGGTGATCCAGTGGTTAGAACTCAGCACTTTCACTGCCGTGGGCCCAGGTTCAATCCTTGGTCAGGGAACTGAGATCCAGCAAGCCACGCAGTGCAACCACACAAAAAAAAAATAGGATTTGAACACAAGATAGGATCATGGGTGCCTTGGAAACAGTATTTGGCTATTTAGTTGAAAGTGACAAAAAGACTTTAAAATATATATATATATATATATATGTATATATACTTAGAAGGTAACATGATCACCTACGAGAACCTTAGCACTTTCAAAAATGACGAAGCTTTGTTTCCCCTAAATAACCAAAGCCATAATGAAATCAAGACAAAACACAGAAAATTATTGTGGGAAGACTCAGAATCTTTGCTATATAGGCAGATAAGTGATGGGAGGATCCTTTATACTGTAGATGAAGGCAACAAACAGTAAACAATAAAAATAAACAGAAACAAGCCCATCAAAATTGAGCAGATTTTGTTAGAATTTTAACATGCTTAATAGCTTCTCAGACTCATTATTTACTCATCTATAATCCGAGGCCAATAAAATTCACTTTCCATGACCTTTCTGTTATTTCCTGTAACCATTCAGGTTTTGCCCTTCACCATGCTCCTTTTGCTCTGCAACAACCTGTTATATCATTTTAGGACAAACCTATTCCTTTTCCCTTAACAAAAGCACATTTCTTTACTTTGCATACAGAGTTGTACCTTTCTGTCAGAATGAATCATGGTAGAGTCTCACTGAGTTATGACCCTTAACTGAAGAAGCTTTTGGTTCACAAAACAAGCTGGGAAGGTGGAGACTTGTCAGGTGTCACACATCAGCACTTTAGACTAGCAGAACTCATGAGTACACTAACACAACTTTCTACAAACAAACTCAACCCACACATAATTTTTCAAAGGGAAAGGAAGGTACATGTTCATTTATAGACATGAAGCTATTACTTCTATGTAGCATATTTTTTAAAAAGAAGCAGAAGTATATATACTTAAAATGATGGCGATTTTTAGTCACTAAGTCGTGTCCGACTCTTGCACCCCCATGGACTGTAGCCTGCCAGGCCCCTCTGTCCATGGGATTCTCCAGGCAAGAATACTGGAGTGGATTGCCATTTCCTTCTCCAGGGGATCTTTCCGACCCAGGGATTGAACCTGGGTCTTCTGCACTGCAGGCAGATTCTTTACTGACTGAGCTATAAAGGAAGCCCATACTTAAAATAATGCTTAGCAATCATGGACAGAAGAGCCTGGCGGGCTATGGTCCATACGATCACAAAGAGTTGAACACAACTGAAACAATTTAGCGTGTAGCACAATCAGTGTTTTAGAATTCCATCTTATTTAGAATGAGATAAGCATCCAATGAATATTCATTAATTCCCTTTAATATCAGTCCAAAGTTTCAAGATCTTGGAATTTTTTTAATTAATTAATTAATTTATTTTATTTTTGGTGCTGGGTCTTTGTTGCTGCCTTCAGGCTCTCTCTAGTTGCAGGGAGCTGGGGCTGTTCTCTACTTGCAGTGCACAGGCTTCTCATTGTGGTGGCTTCTTCTTGTTGTGGAGCACTGGCTGTACAACACACAGGCTTCGGTAGTTATGGATCATGGGCTTAGCTGCCCTGCAGTATGGGGAATCTTTCCAGACCAGGGGCCAAACCCATGTCCCTGCATTGGCAGACAGATTCGCAACCCCTATACCACCAGGTAAGTCCTAGATCTTGGAAATTAATCTTACAGCTGGGATACTATAAAATAGAAATACTAATGAAATCAAATGTTCATAATAATGAATTAAGCACAAATTTAGGTACTTCATAATTTTAAACATGATGCAGAAATAATGCTGAAAAAACGAGGTCCATTGGAGGAGTGAATGACAAACAACTCCAGTGGTTGTCTCAAGAACCCCACGAACAGTATAAAAAGGCAAAAAGGTATGACACCAAAAGATGAGCTTCCCAGGTTGGAAGGTGTTCAATATGCTACTGGGGAAGAGTGGAGCACAAATCAGTGAACTAAAATGGACAGGAATGGACAAATTTAATTCAGATGATCATTATGTCTACTACTGTGGGTAAGAATCCCATAGAGGAAGTGAAGTAACCCTTATAGTCAACAAGAGTCCAAAATACAGTACTTGGGTACAATCTCAACAATGACAGAATGATCTCAGTCCATTTCCAAGCAAACCATTCAACATCATGGTAATCCAAGTCTATGCTCCAACAACTCTAATACCTAAGAAGCTGAAGCAGTCTGGTTCTATGAAGACCTACCAAGACCTTCTAGAACTAACACCAAAAAAGATGTCCTTTTCATCATAGGAAATTGGAATGCAAAAGTAGGAAGTCAAGAGATACCTAGAGTAACAGGCAACTTAGGCCTTAGATTACAAAATGAAGCAGGACAAAGGCTAACAGAGTTTTGTCAAGAGAGCATGCTGGTTATAGCAAACACTCTTTTCCAACAACACAAGAGATGACTCTACATGTGGACATCACCAGATGGTCAATACCAAAATCAGATTAATTATATTCTTTGCAGCTGAAGATGGAGAAGTTCTAAATAATCAGCAAAAACAAGACTTGGAGCTGACTGGTTCAGATCATCAGCTCCATATAGCAAAATTCTGGCTTAAATTGAAGAAAGTAGGGAAAACCACCAGCTCATTTACATATGACCCAAATCAAATCTCATATGATTCAGTGAAGGTGACAGATAGATTCAAGGGATTAGATCTGATAGACAGAGTACCTGAAGAACTATGGATGGAGGTTTGTGACGTTGTACAGGAAGCAGTGACCAAAACCATCACAGAGAAAAAGAAATGCAAGAAGGCAAAGTGGCAGTCTGAGGAGGCTTTACAAGTAGCCAAGGAAAGAAGAGAACTGAAAAGCAAGGGAGAAAGGGAAGGATATACCCAACTGAATGCAGAGTTTAACATAAAAGCAAGACTAGATAAGAAGGCCTTCTTCAATGAACAATGCAAAGAAATAGAGGAAAACAATAGGATGGAGAAGACTAGAGATCTCTTCAAGAAAACTGGAGATATCAAACAAACATTTCATGCAAGAATGGGCATAATAAAGGACAGAAACGGTAAGGATCTAAGAGAGGCAGAAGAGGTTGAGAAGAGATGGCAAGAATACACAGAAGAATTATACAAAAAGGTCTTAATGACCTGAATAACCATGATGGTGTGGTTATTCACCTAAAGTCAGACATCCTAGAGTGTGAAGTCAAGTGGGCCTTAGGAAGCATTGCTGTGAACAAAGCTAGTGAAGGTGATGGAATTCGAGTTGAACTATTTCAAATCCTAAAAGATGATGCTGTTAAAGTGTTGCACTCAATATGTCAGCAAATTCAGAAAACCCAGCAGTGGCCACTGAACAGGAAAAAGTTAGTTTTCATCCCAACCCCAAATAAGGGCAGCGCTAAAGAATGTTCTAACTACCAGACAGTTTTGCTCATTTCCCATGCTAGTAAGGTTAGGCTCAAAATCCTTCAAGCTAGGCTTTAGCAGTACTTGAATCAAGAACTTCCAGATGTACAAGCTGAGTTTAGAAAAGGCAGAGGAATAAGAGATCAAATTGCCAAGATTTGTTGGATCATAGAGAAAGCAAGGGAATTTCAGAGAAACAGCTACTTCTGTCTCATTGATTATACTAAAACCTTTGACTGTGTGGATCACAACAAACTGTGGAAAATTCTTAAAGAGATGGGAATACCAGACCATCTTACCCTATCTCCTGAGAAACCTGTATGAGGATCAAGAAGCAACAGTAAGAAACTTACATGGAATGGACTGGTTCAAAATCAGGATAAGAGTACAACAAGTCTGTATATTGTCACTCTGTTTAACTTCTATGATGAGTATATCATGTGAAATGCTGGGCTGGATGAATCACAAGCTGGAATCAAGACTGCTGGAAGAAATATGAACAACCTCAGATATGCAGATGATACCACTCTAATGGCAGAAAGTGAAGAGGCACTAAAGAGCCTCTTGATGAGGGTGAAAGAGGAGAGTGAAAAAGCTGGCTTGAAATTCACCATTCAAAAAACAAAGATCATGGCATCCAGTCCTATGACTTCATGGCAGATAGAAGGGAAAAAAGTAGAAGCTGTGACAGATTTTCTATTCTTGGGCTCCAAAATCACTGCAGATGGTGACTGCAGCTATGAAATTAAAAGACGATTGCTTCTTAGAAGGAAAGCTATGACAAACCTGGACAGTGTATTAAAAAGCAAAGATAGCACTTTGCCAAAAAAGGTCCATATAATCAAAGCTACGTTTTTCCAGTAGTCATGTAGGAGTGAGAGTAGGACCATAAAGAAGGCTGAGTGCCAAAGAATTGATGCTTTCAAATTGTGGTGCTGGAGAAGACTTTTTAGAGTCCTGTGGATATCAAGATCAAACGAGTCAGTCTTAGAGGACATCAACCCCGAATACTCATTGGAAGGACTGATGCTGAAGCTGAAGCTCCAGTACTTCGGCCACCTGATGTGAAGAGCTGACTCACTGGAAAAGAACCTGATTCTGGGAAAGATTGAAGGCAAAAGGAGAAGAGGGCAGCGAGGATGAGATGGTTGGATAGCATCACCAACTCCATGGGCATGAACTTGGGCAAACTCCAGGAGATAGTGAGGGACAGGGAAGCCTAGCATGCTGCAGTCCGTGGGGTCACAAAGAGTTGGACACAACTTAGTGATTAAACAACAACAGAAATAATGCCAGTATATTTAATCAATGAACCAATGTAAGTTTAGGAAGAACCTAAGTAGAATAAAACTACAATATTGCATTATATTTAATGCTGAAAAATCAAAGAAGATACAGGATGATTGGGGCTGTTGCACTGGGATGACCCAGAGGGATGGTACGGGGAGAGAGGTGGGAGGGGGGTTCAGGATGGGGAACACGCGTACACCCGTGGTGGAGTCATGTTGATGTGTGGCAGAACCAATACAATATTGTAAAGTAAAAAAATAAATAAAAACAAACAAACAAAAAACATGTTTGTTCTTATTAAACCAGAAGTATTAAACTAATTCCCCTGGAGTAGGAAATGGCAACCCACTCCAGTAATCTTGCCTGGAAAAATCTATGGACAGAAGAATCTGGCAGGCCACAGTCCGTGGAATTGCAACAAGTTGGACACAACTCGGTGGTTGAGCACGCACACACACATGCATTAAATTAATTCATTTGCCAAATGCTTATTAAATTCCTAGGATTTTTTGGAATATTTAATTTATATAAACACACTGATATCTTATGAACCAATCAAATGAGCTCCTTTATTTTATTATTACTCATGTATTTATGTATGACTGCACTGCATCTTCAGTGCTGCGTGTGCACTTTCTCTGGTTGTGGTGCCTGAACTCTAAGGCTTACAGGCTTCAGTAGTTGTGGCTTACAGGCTCTAGAGAGCAGGCTGAGTAGTGGTGCACAGGCTTCGTTACCCAGTGGCAAGTGGAATCTTCCCAGACCAGGGATCAAACTCATATCACCTGCATTGGCAGGTGGATTCTTAACCACTGGACCACCAGGAAAGTCCCTCCTACAAATTTTGATAAGTTTTATTTTCATTTAAATTTAGTTCAAAGTATTTTAAAATTTCTCTTGAGACTTCTTTATCCCATATGTTATTTAAAAGTGTGTTGTTCTATCTTCAATCATTTTGGTATTTTTTAAGTTATCTTTCTCTTAGGGATTTCTAAGTTAATTCCATTGTGATCTGACAGCATATTTTGAATAATTTCTATTCTTTTAAATTTGTTAACTTATGTTCTATGGGCCAGAATGTTGTCTATCTTGGTAAATTCTTTAAGAAGAGTGTATGTTCTGCTGTTGTTGGATGAAATGTTTTATAAATGTCAATGAGATTCACTTGATTGGTGGTGCTATTCAGTTCAATTATGTCCTTACTGATCTTCTGCCTGTTCTATCTTTCAGTTACTGATAGATGTGTGTTGAAGTCTCCAGCTGTAATAGTGGATTTGTCCATTTCTCCTTGCAGTTTTATCAGATTTTGCCTCACATATTTGGGTGCTCTGTTGTTAGGTGTGTAGATATGAGAGATTGTTATGTCATCTTGGAGAACCAGCCTGTTTACTAGTTTTTTAAACTTTTTATTTTGTATTGGGGTATAGTCAATTAACCGAAAGTGTTGTCACAGATTCAGATGAACAGCAAAGGGACTCAGCCATACATATACATATATCCATTCTCCCCCAAATCCCCCTAATGCCCTACTTTATCCCTAGTAACTTTCCCTGCTCTGAAATCTGTTTTGTCTGAAACTAGTACAGTTATTCTAGCTTTCTTTTGGTTACTGTTACCATGATATTTTTTCTCCATTCCTTTACTTTTAGTCTATATGTGTCTTTATATTAAGTGGATTTCTTATAGACAACACATAGTTGTCTTTTTTAATTCACTCTGACAATCTGTATCTTTAATTGCTATATTTAGACCATTGACAACATTTACCATATTGGCCACAGGACTGGAAAAGGTCAGTTTTCATTCCAACCCCAAAGAAAGGCAATGCCAAAGAATGCTCAAACTTCCACACAATTGCACTCATCTCACACGCTAGTAAAGTAATGCTCAAAATTCTCCAAACCAGGTTTCAGCAATATGAACTTCCTGATGTTCAAGCTGGTTTTAGAAAAGGCAGAGGAACCAGAGATCAAATTGCCAACATCCACTGGATCATGGAAAAAGCAAGAGAGTTCCAGAAAAGCATCTATTTCTGCTTTATTGACTATGCCAAAGCCTTTGACTGTGTGGATCACAATAAACTGTGGAAAATTCTGAAAGAGATGGGAATACCAGACCACCTGATCTGCCTCTTGAGAAATGTGTATGCAGATAAGCAACAGTTAGAACTGGACATGGAACAACAGACTGGTTCCAAATAGGGAAAGGATTTCGTCGAGGCTGTATATTGTCACCCTGTTTATTTAACTTATATGCAGAGTACATCATGAGAAACGCTGGACTGGAAGAAACACAAGCTGGAATCAAGATTGCCGGGAGAAAGATCAATAACCTCAGATATGCAGATGACACCACCCTTATGGCAGAAAGTGAAGAGGAACTAAAAAGCTTCTTGATGAAAGTGAAAGGAGAGTGAAAAAGTTGGCTTAAAGCTCAACATTCAGAAAACTAAGATCATGGTATCTGGTCCTATCATTTTATGGGAAATAGATGGGGAAACAGTGGAAACAGTGGCTGACTTTATTTTCCTGGGCTCCAAAATCACTGCAGATGATGACTGCAGCCATGAAATTAAAAGACGCTTACTCCTTGGAAGGAAAGTTATGACCAACCTAGATAGCATATTCAAAAGCAGAGACATTACTTTGCCAACAAAGGTTCGTCTAGTCAAGGCTATGGTTTTTCCTGTGGTCATGTATGGATGTGAGAGTTGGACTGTGAAGAAGGCTGAGCACCGAAGAATTGATGCTTTTGAACTGTGGTGTTGGAGAAGACTCTTGAGAGTCCCTTGGACTGCAAGGAGATCCAACCAGTCCATTCTGAAGGAGATCAGCCCTGGGATTTCTTTGGAAGGAATGATGCTAAAGCTGAAACTCCAGTAGTTTGGCCACCTCATGCAAAGAATTGACTCATTGGAAAAGATTCTGATGCTGGGAGGGATTGGGGGCAAGAGGAGAAGGGGACGACAGAGGATGAGATGGATGGATGGCATCACTGACTCGATGGATGTGAGTCTCAGTGAACTCCGGGAGTTGGTGATGGGCAGGGAGGCCTGGCGTGCTGCGATTCATGGGGTCGCAAAGAGTCGGACACGACTGAGCGACTGATTTGATCTGATCTGATCTGACCATATTTGTTGCTGTTGTCTATTCATTGCCCTTGTTTTTTGTTCCTATTCTTGTCTTCCGCTCTTTTTCCTGTATTTTGTGGTTTTTGATTGAGCATTTTCTATGACTCCAGTTTCTTTCCTTTGTAGCATATCAATTACACTCCTTTTTCACTTTTTTTTAGTGGTCGTAGAGTTTGCAATATACAGTTAGGACAAAGTCAAGTCCACTTTCAAACAAAACTATACCTCTTCATGGGTAGTGCAGGCACCTTATGACAGTGTTCCCAATTCCTCCTTCTCATCTCTTTAACATTGTTGTCATTCATTTCGCTTACCTATTAGCTATAATCATCTAATATATTGTTGCTATTATTATTTTAAACAAACTCATCTGTTAGATTGAGAATAAGAAAAATAAAATATTTTACCTGTCCTTTGTTCCTTCTTAAGTGCTCTTTCTTTATGACCTACGTCATTTTCTTTCTCTCTGAAGAACTTAACATTTTTTGCAAGGTAAATCAACTCAACTTTTGTTTGTCTGAGAAAGTCTATTTCTCCTTTATGTTTGAAGAATAATTTTGTTTAATACAAGATTAGGCTGTGGGGTTTTTTTTTTTTTCTTTTATTGCTTTAAAATATTTCACCTCACTCTCTTCTTGCTTGTGTGGTTTCTGAAGAGAAATCTAATGTAATTCTTATCTTTCCTCCTTTATAGGTAAAATGAGTTTTTTTCTTCCTCCCTCTGGCTTCTTGCAAGATTTTCTCTTTGTCTTTGATTCTCTGTAGTCTCAATACAATATGCTTTTAGATTAAAGCATATTGGCATTTGTTCTTCCTGTTATTTTCTGAGCTTCCTGCATCTGTGGTTTGGTGGTTGTCATTGATTTTGGACATTTTTCAGCCATTATTGCTTCAAATAGTTCTATTTTTTTCTCTCTTTCTTCTCCTTCTGGTATCCCCATTACTCTATGTTACACATTTTGTGATTGTCTCACAATTCTTGTGATATTCTGTTATCTTTCTTTTTTCCTCTTTGCTTTTCAGTTTTGGAAGTTTCTATTGACGTATCTTTCACTCAACTGATTTTTTTCTCCTTGACTATGATCAGTCTACTACTGAATCCATCAAAGATATCCTTCATCTCTCTTATGGTGTTTTTTGTTCCGATCATTTCCTTTTGATTCTTTTCAAAAGTTTGAATCTCTCTGCTTACATTACCCATACGTTTTTGTATACTGTCCACATTTTCCATTAGATTTGTTAGCTTATTAATCATAGTTATTTTTAAATTATTGGCCTGATAATTCTAAAACCTCTGCCATATCTGAGTCTGATTCTGATGTTTTCTCTGTCTCTACAAATTTTTTTTTTTTTTTTTTGCCTCTCAATGTCCCTTGTAATGTTTGTTGAGAGTCAGCATGATGTACTGGGTAAAAAGAATTGAGGTAAATAGGCCTTTAGCATGAGGTTTTATTTTTGTCTGGCTAGATGTTAGATCGTGTTCACTGTTCATTGTAGTTGTAGGTGTAAGAGGACCCAATTTCCTTTAAAGTTCTTGTTCTTGTCTCTCCAGATGTTTTGAGTTTACTTGGGAACTCCTTTTTTTTTTTTTTTTTAGTCTGGGCCTTGCAATTCTTTCCATTGTCATCTCCTGTCATTGTATCAGAATTCTGTTGATGTAGCGGTGAGATACGGGGCAGGGGAAGTTCTATAATCTTGTGACTAGATTTCAGTCTTTCGTGAGCCTGTGCCTCTGGGCTGTGACCTTCACAAATGTTTCTCAGCCTTCTCCTGCTAGCCTTCAGTGAGACAAATTATCTAGAGGTCTGGAGTGGGGTACTTCCCTTCCTCCAGGTCAGTTAAACTGGTAAACTCTGGTCAGTTAGGCTCACTCTGGGAAAATAGTTTCCCTGGAGCCTAGGTATAAAAGAAAAACTCAGTTTTTTCTTTCCCACCTAGGGAAATACCCAATTCTTCCCTACTGTGAGTTTCTTCCCTGTGTGTCTCCTTTATCACTTACACAGAATACTTCACTTCTGACATTTCACCAAATGTGTGGATAGTTTTCCTTATAACAAACAATTCTCAATGACATTGCTGGGTGTCCCACAATATAAGTCAACTGTGACACTACCTACCCAAAGATAGCATCAGACCCCACAGACTCATTTCCTCAAGACTACAACCCACTTCAGATGCCAATCACAAGCCCAGGTGCTTCTGACCAACCAGCTATAGATCAAAGTTTCCAAAGACCCCCTCCTTGTGTTCAGTTATATTTGCTAGTTTAGCTCACAGAACTCAGAGAAATATTTATTTACATTTACTAATTTACTAACAGACATAATAAAAAATGGGCTTCCCTGGTGGCTCAGATGGTATCTGACTGCCAATGCAGGAGATGTGGGTTTGATACCTGGGTCAGGAAGATCGCCCGGAGAAGGGACTAGTTACCCACTCCATTATTCTTGCTTGAAGAATTCCATGGACAGAAGAGCCTAGTGAGCTACAGTCTATGAGGTTGCAAAGAGTCAGACACAACTGAGCGACTAACACAACAACAACATGGTAGAGAATGGGCTTTCCAGGGTACTAGTGGTAAAGAAAAAGTTAGTCGCTCAGTTGTGTCTAACTCTTTGTGACCCCATGGAGTGTAGCCCTCCAGGCTCCTCTACCCATGGAATTCTCCAGGCAAGAATACTGGAATGGGTTGCCACTCCCTTCTCTAGAGATATTCCCAACCCTGTGATTGAACCCAGGTCTCCCACACTGAAAGTGAAGTCACTCAGTCGTGTGCAACTCTTTGCAACCCCATGGACTGTAGCCTACCAGGATCCTCCATCCATGGGATTTTCCAGGCAAGAGTACTGGAGTGGGTTGCCATTTCCTTCTCCAACACTACAGGCAGATTTTTTACCATCTGCGCCACCAGGAAAGCCTGCTAAAGAATCTTCCTGCTAATTCAGGAGACACAAGAGACACAGTTTCGATCCCTATGTCAAGAAGATCCCCTGGAGGAGAGCATGGCAACCCACTCCAGTATTCTTGCCTGGAGAATCCCATGGACAGAGGAGCCTGGTGGGCTACAGTCTACAGGGTCACAAAAAGTCGGACACAATGGAAGCGACTTAGCATGTGTGCACATGATAAAGAATACAGATGAAGAGATACAGACAGCAAGTCTGGGAGTTGGGGTATGTCACCCTCCTGGTCTGTGGATGTGTTTACCCATCTGGAAGCTCTCCAAATCCACTGTTACTGGAATTTTATGGAGACTTCCTCATGTAGACATTAGCATTTTTTACCTTCCTTTCTAGCCCCTCTCCCATCTCTTGAGAATGGGAGTGGGGTGGGGATGACAATTCCACGCTTCTAATCATGGAGTGGTTTTTCTGGTGACCAGCCCCCATCCAGCCATTCAGGAGCCCACCAGAGTCACCTCTTTAGAACAATAGATGCTTCTCATGCTGTTAGGGTTTTACAGAGATTTTGGGACCTCTGTGCCAGAAAGTGGGGACAGAGACCAATACACATTTTCCATTATCTCACAATAGGCCTTTGTTAAAGAGAACAGGACACTGAGTTACTTTTCATGTTTTAAAGTAACAACTTTCTCCTCCCTCTGCTAGAAGCACCAGGGATTTTTCTACAGTCTCCACAGTGAGAACCTGTTAGGGCGCTCAGGAGGTAAAACTCATTTAAGTGTGCCCCCTAGGCAAAGGAGAAAGGGAAAGATATACCCATTTGAATCCAGAGTTCCAAAGAATAAGAAGGAGAGATAAGAAAGCCTTCCTTAGTGATCAATGCAAAGAAATAGAGGAAAACATCAGAATGGGAAAGACTAGCGATCTCTTCAAGAAAATTAGAGATACCAAGGGAACATTTCATACAAAGATGGGCACAATAAAGGACAGAAATGGTATGGACCTAACAGAAGCAGAAGATATTAAGAAAAGGTGGCAAGAATACACAGAAGAAATGTACAAAAAAGATCTTCATACACACCGAGGAAACCAGAATTGAAAGAGACACGTGTACCCCAATGTTCATCACAGTGCTTTTTATAATAGCCAGGACATGGAAGCAACCTAGATGTCCATCAGCAGATGAATGGATAAGAAAGCTGTGGTGCATATGCACAATGGAGTATTACTCAGCCATTAAAAAGAATACATTTGAATCAGTTCTAATGAGGTGGATGAAACTGGAGCCTATTATACAGAGTGAAGTAAGCCAGAAAGAAAAACACCAATACAGTATACTAATGCATATATATGGAATTTAGAAAAACGGTAACGATAACCCTGTTTGCGATAAAGCAAAAGAGACACAGATGTATAGAACAGTCTTTTGGACTCTGTGGGAGAGGGAGAGGGTGGGATGATTTGGGAGAATGGCATTGAAACATGTATAATATCATATAAGAAATGAATTTCCAGTCCAGGTTTGATGCAGGATACAGGGTGCTTGGGGCTGGTGCACTGGGATGACCCAGAGGGACGGTATGGAGAGGGAGGTGGGAAGGGGGTTCAGAATGGGGAACACATGTACACCCATGGCGAATTCATATTGATGTATGGCAAAACCAATGCAATATTGTAAAGTAATTAGCCTCCAATTAAAATGAATTAAAAAAAAAAAGATCTTCATGACCCAGATAATCACGATGGTGTGATCACTCACCTAGAGCCAGACATCCTGGAGTGTGAGGTCAAGCAGGCCTTAGGAAGCATCACTATAAACAAAGCTAGTGGAGGTGATGGGATTCCAGCTGAGCTATTTCAAATCCTAAAAGATGATGGTGTTAGAGTGCTGCACTCAATATACCAGCAAATTTGGAAAACTCAGCAGTGGCCACAGGACTGGAATAGGTCAGTTTTCATTCCAATCCCAAAGAAAGGCAATGCCAAAGAATACTCAAACTACCACACAATTACACTCATCTCACACGCTAGCAAAGTAAATGCTCAAAATTCTCCAAGCCAGGCTTCAATAGTACATGAACCATGAACTTCCAGATGCTCAAGCTGGATTTAGAAAAGGCAGAGTAACCAGAGATCAAATTGCCAACATCCGTTGGATCATAGAAAAAGCGAGAGAATTCCAGAAAAACATCTACTTCTGCTTTATTGACTACACCAAAGCCTTTGACTGTGTGGATCACAACAAACTGTGGAAAATTCTTAGAGATGGAAAAACCAGACCACCTGACCTGCCTCCTGAGAAATCTGTATGCAGGTCAAGAAGCAAAAGTTAGAACTGGACATGAACAACAGACTGGTTCCAAATAGGAAAAGGAGTACATACGTCAAGCTGTATATTGTTACCCTGCTTATTTAACTTATATGCAGAGTACATCATGAGAAACGCTGGACTGGATGAAGCACAAGCTGGAATCAAGATTCCCAGGAGAAATATCAATAACCTCAGATATGCAGATGACACCATCCTTATGGCAGAAAGTGAAAAAGAACTAAAGAGCCTCTTGATGAAAGTGAAAGAGGAGAGTGAAAAAGTTGGCTTAAAACTCAACATTCAGAAAACTAAGATCATAGTATCCGGTCCCATCACTTCATGGCAAATAGATGGGAAAACAGTGGAAACAGTGACAGACTTTATTTTTCTGGCTCCAAAATCACTGCAGATGGTGACTGCAGCCATGAAATTAAAAGATGCTTGCTCCTTGGAAGGAAAGTTATGACAGCATATGAAAAAGCAGAGACATTACTTTGCCAACAAAGGTCCATCTAGTCAAAGCTATGATTTTTCCAGTAGTCATGTGTGGATGTGAGAGATGGACTGTGAAGAAAGCTGAGCGCCGAAGAACTGATGCTTTTGAACTATGGTGTTGGAGAAGACTCTTGAGAGTCCCTTGGACTGCAAGGAGATCCAGCCAGTCAATCCTAAAGAAAATCAGTCCTGAGTGTTCATTGGAAGGACTGATGTTGAAGCTGAAACTCCAATACTTTGGCCACCTGGTGTGAAGAACTGACCTATTTGAAAAGACCCTGATGCTGGGAAAGACTGAAGGCAGAAGAAGGGGATGACAGAGGATGAGATGGTTGGATGTCATCACCAACTCAATGGATGTGAGTTTGACTAAGCTCTGGGAGTTGGTGATGGACAGGGAAGCCTGGTGTGCTGCAGTCCATGGGATCACAAAGAGTCAGACACAACTGAGCGACTGAACTGAACTGAACTGAACCTCCTCCGAAGACTGGACCCTGCAGTTTTTAACTCTCAAGTTAGTCCACACTGAACCTCCAGCATTTCATCAATTACAGTTTGTATTCCTACCAGTAATAGCCATGCTTTTTATCTTCTAAAGTCTGATCCTATAACACCTTGAGGCTTTGCTGGCCCTGGAGAGACAGCCCTCCCAGTTTTAGCTAATTCTTAGAAATAGCAGACAAGTCATCAGCAAGCTTTCCTTTCATATGCAGACCCACCAACCCAGAGCTTATAAGCTCAACCACCTCCTTATCAAGTTCATACTCTGGACTTCTATCCACCTACCTTATTCAACCCAGGACCTGTTACCAGAAAACTAGGGAAAGTCCCTATGCTTCAGGGCCCACTGAAAGTATTCAAAATAGCCAATTATAGCTCTGCATATGCTGGCTCACCCTTTCCTTTCCCTAGAAACCATAATAAAATTTCTTCCCCACATCCTTCCTCTCTACCTTGCCATCGACTGAAACTGCTGCTGCCTCATGTAGCCCTATGTGGCATGGTGTCTCTTGGGATCTGTAAGTACATGATGATCATTTCTGTGTCTGAGTATCTAATTAAAATAAGCCCTGAATGCTCTTCCTTTGGGCTTCCCTGGTGGCTCAGGAGTAAAGAATCTGCCTGCAGTGCAGGAGACAAGGGTTCGGTCCCTGGGTTGGAAAGATCCCCTGGTGAAGGAAATGGCAACCCACTCCAGTATTCTTACCTGAGAAATCGCATGGACAGAGGAGCCTAGTAGGCTACAGTCCACGGGGTCACAAAAGAGTCGAATACGACTTAGCAGTGGAACAACAACTCTTCCTTTAAGCACTATGGGTACTGGCTTCCATGGAGGGCTTCTGCTCAAGATAAGCTATGATTCTCTGCCTCTCTCTCCAGTTTCTGGACGGTAGCTTGCCCTACAAACCCAATTCTCTGATGGA
The DNA here is from genome assembly GCF_003369695.1 of Bos indicus x Bos taurus. NCBI lineage: Eukaryota > Metazoa > Chordata > Mammalia > Artiodactyla > Bovidae > Bos > Bos indicus x Bos taurus. The sequence continues at coordinate 30,760,417 of NC_040088.1, forward strand.
TCTATTTATAATTGGTTTTTAGTTCACTAAGATTTTTTTTCTTATTGTTAGGATGGAGCTCTTTACAGATTGGTGTGAAACCCAGAAGCCCAATCATTTAATTTTCTTACCTATTTTCTCTATCTTCTTAGCCAAGGCAGAACATTTCTTTTCCCAGTATCCTTTGTGGTTATAGTTTCTCCAAGTATCTTTATCAATAAACTCCCTCCATTGGGGTTTGAATACCGAATGGGACCTTTATAAAAGCATGAACTGACCATATCTTCTCTGCTTAAAATATTTCTGGGTCTTTCCCACCCACTCACTACCTAACCCTACCCTATACCCACCCACTGCCCACACACACACCTCAACACACACAAACTCTGTTTTCAGGTCCTAGTTTAGAAGTTTCTTCCTCCAGTATATTTTTCTCAGGTCTGGGTAAAACTCACCACAGTACTTCTTGAATCCTACAGTATCCTAGCTTGAGATCCAAGAAGAGAATTTTGGGTAGTTTTTCTTTGAAACGCAAAGTAAATTCTGCTTGCTAAATCCAGCATGTTACAGCTTACATCACACTTGTAGACATGTTTTTTCAGTTGAATTTACCTACCACACTTTGAGATGGGTGTCTATAGATAGATCAGGTATCTAGAAGAGATGGGGATTCTTGTGCCTGTGATTTATTGAGGGCAGTTCTCAGGTGATAAGCAGTAAGGGAAGCAGGACAGATCAAGGGAAGAAGCTGAGCAATGATGTGCGTTCAGCTGGAGCCTAGCCTCTGCCTGATCCCATGGGGAGCCCTGGAACATGAATGAACCACCAGCCTTACTCTGCCTGGAGGCCAGAGGACTGGACATTTGTATTCCATATCAGTTAGCAATTGTCTGTCATCTGACTTGAAGAGAGGGGACAGATGTAAACTCCCAGGCATTTACCAGCAAGATGGTTTCCATCAACCTTGGGCTCCCTTGGAAAGGGAGAAGCTGTGAACTGTCAGGGCCAAGATGCAGAGCAGCTAAGGAACAATGCAGTGGCCAGATAATGGAGATCTGGTTAGACCACCAACAGCATACCCACGAGGAAACTGATTCGGGAGACTAGGCAACCTGCCCAGAGTTACCCAGGTAGTAACCAGCAGAACAAGGCTTCAGGCTCAGATACCCAGACTCTAAATCCCCAGTTCAGTCTGCCCAAATCCACCAGTGACCAGTTTTTGTTGCTGTTTCACAGGGTGGCTTGCTTCTCAGAATGTAAAGTGCAGGGATCAGGGGAGCAGTGAAGAAAACTCTCTGTGGCTGCTACATTACATGCACAACCTTGAGAGGCTGGAAAGGGAGTGGGACAGAGGCAAGAATTTGAGAACTTGGGACTCCTTGTCCTGGATTCCATCGCTGATGTGACTGCCACTGGGGATGTTGGGTGACAAAACTCCACTCTGTTCTGTTTTGCCCAAAGTTGGGGCTCTCAGAACTCTGTTGGGAAAATCAGCCTGGTCATAATCAGGCAGAAAAGCCTGGGTGGGGAGCCTCTGTGAACAGTGAGAAACTGTGCTCTGCAGCCAATCGGGTTCTAGGTGCCCACATAGAGCACAAAAGTGGCAAGGCAGGCTGAAGGGGCAGTAAGGGAAAGGCCTTTGTTGTGTTCCTCCCATGAATCAGATCCTTTATTCCTATTAATTTTTTTAATTGATTTATTTTATTTTATTTTATTTTTTAACTTTACAATATTGTATTGGTTTTGCCATATATCAAAATGAATCCGCCCCAGGTACACATGTGTTCCCCATCCTGGACCCTCCTCCCTCCTCCCTCCCCTTTATTCCTATTTGAATTAACCCAACCACGTAGGGGAATAGCAGCTACTAATGGCACCCCACTCAAGTACTCTTACTTGGAAAATCCTATGGATGGAGGAGCCTGATAGGCTGCAGTCCATGGGGTCGCTGAGGGTCGGACACGACTGAGCGACTTCACTTTCACTTTTCACTTTCATGCATTGGAGAAGGAAATGGCAACCCACTCTAGTGTTCTTGCCTGGAGAATCCCAGGGACAGGGGAGCCTGGTGGGCTGCCGTCTATGGGGTCGCACAGAGTCGGATACGACTGAAGTGACTTAGCAGCAGAGCCATTTTACAGATGAGAAAACTGAGGTTCGATAAAGCTAAGTAGTTTATCTGTGGTCACAGAGATAAGTACAAGATAGAACTGATATTTTCATGCAGACTGGCCTAGCTCCAAACCTGTGTTCTTTTTACAAGTAAGAAGATCTTATTTCTGGATAAGAGTATCAGAGTAATGATGTCTGTTCTCAGATGTCAGTCACTGTGTCATGTTCATTAACAAGCTGTTGGAGAGGTAACATCCCCATGTTAGAGATGAGCTGAGGCCCAGAGAGGTTAAGTGACTGGCTCAGACATCCTGCTAGTAAGTGATGGAGAGGCTGCTTATTAATACTAGAATCTCATTACAATTTTTCCTGTGTTTAATGTTGTAAATGCCCAGATAGGATAGTTGTGCTTAAACAAGGAGTTGGGCAAGCTGTTGCAGAAAGATCACACTGTAGAGCAGATTCTGTTTATGCTAAGTCACTTCAGTCGTGTCCGACTCTCTGCGACCCCATAGACGGCAGCCCACCAGGCTCCCCCGTCCCTGGGATTCTCCAGGCAAGAACACTGGAGTGGGTTGCCATTTCCTTCTTCAATGCATGAAAGTGAAAAGTGAAAGTGAAGTCGCTCAGTCTTGTCCAACTCTTAGCGACCCCATGGATTGCAGCCTAACAGGCTCCTCCGTCCATGGGATTTTCCAAGCAAGAGCCTTTTGCCAGTGTTATAAAGTAGTAGTTTAAAATAACAGCATCAAAAAATAAAATAACAGCATCAAGGTTGGGGCAGTGCTGAGGAGCAGGATAGGCTCTGGCACCTGCCCTGGCTCTCATGCCAGGCAGGACACATAAGGGGACAGCCCCTGGAGAGTGGAGCCAGCAGGCCAGTGGTCCAGCCTTACCAAACAGAGGCCCATGTTTGGCCTTGGTCCTGGGCAGAAGCAGAGGACTCAGCTGTGACCCCAGTGGACCGCACCCCAAGCAGAGGAAGGCCTGGGTCTTTAGCTGAGGTTTAGATGAGAGTGTGGGAGTGCCTGCTGCTCAGGGAGAGAGACCTTAGCTCTCACCCCAGACCAGAGGCTTTATCTGAAAGAGCCTTTGGAGCCAGTAAGCTCCAGGAAGCATCTATTTTTAAAAAACATATTTATTTATTTTGGCTGCACCAGGTCTTAGTTGTGGGCTGAAAGATCTTTTAGTTGCCATGCTAACTCTTAGTGTGACAGGTGAGATCTAGTTCCCTGACCACGGATCCAACCGGGCTTCCTGGTTGTAAGGAGGAGTCTTAGCCACTGGACCACTGACGTCTCACTGCTGGGGGCACTTTCCTGGGGAGGAGGCCCCTGAGGCCAGAACTACTTATTCTCTGCCCTTGCAGGTGACAGGTCCAGGAGGAGCCCCTCGATGAAGCGGCCTCATAGAGCCGAGAAGGCGCCAGTTCCGCGCAGAGCCCAGCCAGGCCAGAAGGAGCGGGCCGGGGGCAGCCCAGGGTCCGGGTCTCCTCGGAGGAAGCAGGCAGAGCGCAGGGGACGCCGGGAGCTGCTGGGGGACCGGGAGCGGGGGTCAGCAGAGAAGACCTGCCGAGGGAGGAGGAAGGATGGGAGGGCTTCCCTCAGGGAGCAGAGAGCTCCTTCAAAGAAGGAAAAGGAGGTCCGGAGGAAGGAAGAGATGTGGAAGCAGCTGAAGAAACACAGGTGTGTTGTGACCCGACTTCAGGCGCGTTTCAATGCGCCCTCTCCCTCCTGCCAGCCCTGCTCCCTCCCTTGAAAGGGTCAGGTGCCATCCTCCCTACCCCCTCCCACGAATGGACGGCCCTTGCTCTCTCCAGCTTCCCTCTGCCTCTACCTTCGTCCCTGCCCGGCTCACCGGCTCACCGCTGGGGCCAACCTGGATGAGGATCACACTCATCCCAGGTGGAGTGGCCCTGCGCACTGTTGTCCCAACCCCTCCAGTAGGGCAGGTGCAAGCGGAGGCTGTGAATGGGGAGGTGACACAGCGGCACAGTGGGACAAGATCCCAAATCTCCTGAATTTCAGCTGTAGTGGTGACTCACTACAGCTCTTGAAGAGGAGCTGAGAGAAATCTAAAATTAATTATTAAAAATTAAAATTTTTAAATTTCTAGTTAAAATTGGAAATTAAAAATTAAAATTGAATTTAGGAGTCATAAGAGGGCTTAAGCATGCCGTTTCCCAACCTGACCTGCATCCTCTTCTGTGAAATATGGTTTTGATCTAGAAGAACTTCAAGAGTCCCATCAGCTCTGAAATTCCAGGATTAGGGGGTTTATTTGCTGTATTTCCTTTGTTCTATTAGCATTGGCACACGGGGGGTTAATTGATAGAGTTGGTGTATGGAATCAACAGGTTGGGATTTTAGTTTCATTTTTTTGCTACCAATTTTGATGAACCATCTCCCTCTCTTTGCCTCCCTCTTCCACTTTACTTTGCATCACTTCTGAGGATGTTTTAAGAATCCCCATTGTTAATGGGTGAAGAGGCTTTGGAAACAGATACTAGGATTATGGCAAAGAGTTGATACTCCTTCCACCCATTTCTAATAAACCTTATTTGCCCACACTCTCACTCAGGTGTTCCACTGTACATCTCCAACTTTACAGAGGGGAAATTAAGGCCCTCAAAAGGGGCCACTGATTTCTTCCATCACCCCTGCCAGCCATTCCTGGCTCCCTTAGGGCTTTTGTTTATTGTCTGGTTGTCCCTGCTGCTGCTGCTGCTAAGTCACTTCAGTCATGTCCAACTCTGTGTGACCCCATAGATGGCAGCCCACCAGGCTCCCCCGTCCCTGGGATTCTCCAGGCAAGAACACTGGAGTGGGTTGCCATTTCCTTCTCCAATGCATGAAAGTGAAAAGTGAAAGTGAAGTCACCCAGTCGTGTCGGACTCCTTGCAACCCCATGGACTGTAGCCTACCAGCCTCCTCTGTCCATGGAATTTTCCAGGCAAGAATACTGGATTGGGTTGCCATTTCCTTCTCCAGGGGATCTTCCCAACCCAGGAATCGAACCCAGATCTCCTGCATTGTAGGCAGACGCTTTTGCCATCTGAGCCACCAGGGAAGTCTCCTGTCTGGAAGACAGATGCAAAGTAAGGGATAAGGACTCAATTGTGCAATTTTCAGCTTCATGCCATAGCAGGGCATAGAGATGAAAAATATCCAGCCTTCTTCCCCAGAGGCTGACAGTCTGACATGGGAAATAAGACAGGGTTATCAGCTATCATAGCACAAGTGTTAATTGCTCAGTTGTGTCCGACTCTTTGAGACCCCATGGACTGTAACCCACCAGGCTCCTCTGTCCATGGACTTCTCCAGGCAAGAATACTGGAGTGGGCAGTCATTCCCTTCTCCAGGGGATCTTCCAGATCCAGCATTCAAACCTGGGTCTCCTGCATATTTCAGGCAGATTCTTTACGGTCTGGGCCATCATCATAGCACAAAAGAGAAAGCAATATGTATACCAGAAAGGATTTGATGAAGAGTGTACTGCTGGGAGGCTGGGGTTCCTCTATGGAGAAGGTAAACATTTCAGTAAGACTTGGAAGACCAGATGGAATTTGAACAGTGACTGAATGTCGCACCTCCACCACCACCCAAACTGAGGGAACACCTTATACAGAAACTCAAGGGCAGATGTCCTGGGGTGTGCGTGAGGCACGGCAGAAAGCCCCTGTGCTCTAGGCTTCCTAGCATTCAAGAGCTAGGGTCCCTCCTCTCCACCTCATTCCTATGACCGCTCCTTGCTCCTCAGGAGTTGATCAGAAGCTAAACTCACAGAGTCTGCTGCAAACTGGTCTCTAAAGCCCATGGTAACCCAAGTCCACATCCTGATATTTCCAATTATGACTTGCTAAGCAGGCTGCCCAGGAGAACCCTTCTCCAGCCCCTCCCTTACCCTCTGTCAGTTGCTGCCAACTCAGCTGAGAGTCACTGTTTTTATGAGTGAAGGAGGCTGTGAGCCACACAGACAAGAACTTGGATTTTGTGGCAACTGAGCGCACAGTCTTTGTCAGATGGTGAGGGTCCTCACACCCTCCAGCTGGAAGGGTTCTGCAGCTGTGCTGTCCCATACAGCAGTCACTAGCCACATGTTGGGCATTTGAAATGTGGCTGCTACAACTGAGGAACTGAACTTTTAATTCAATTTAACTTTAATCTGATGTTAATACTACTGAGTTAAAACAAGAATTAGCCTTGCCCAATGGCTCAGCAGGTAAAGAAAGCTTCTGAAATGCAGGCGATACAGGTTCAATTCTGGGTCAGGAAGATCCCCTGGAGGAGGAAATGGCAACCCACTCCTGTATTCTTGCCTGAAAAATCCCATGGACAGGGGAGCCTGGTGGGCTACAGTCCAAAGGGTTGTAAAGAGTTGGACGCACTGAATGCACACACGCACACACACACACACACACACACACCAAGAATTAGTAAATTTACTTGGACAGATGTAGTTTTGAGGTTGATTTAATTTTGAAACCAAAGCATTTCTTCCCCCCAAAAAAGACAGTTTCATCAGTGCAGATGTGAACATCAAAGGAAAATGATATTCTATCACTTGATTCATTTATGAGAAAAGTTCTAAGTATGTCTAAAACAATTTAAATATGTGAATCTACTCTTTCAACTAAATTTTATGAAATCCAAATACAGATTAAATATGTTCAATGAAAATTTCATGTCTGAATTGACAGTGAGTACAAGGTGAACACTGGATTTTGAAGACAGAACAAAAAGGATGTAAATTGTCTCATTAATAATTTTTTCACTGATTATATGTTTAAATTATAAAATTTTAATATATTGGGTTAAATGAAGTGTATTATTAAAATTATTAATAATATATTCATGTTATTTTATAATATAGCCACTAGAAACTTTAAAATTATGACACGTTTCCATTGGGCAACCCTACGCAAGTGAGGATGTCTGTGTGGGTAGGATTCAGAGGCATGGAGTTTGGAGATGCAGCCCTCAAGGCACTCCAGGCTGCAGGAAGAGTAGTGGCCTCCTCTGCCAGATGGGTGAAGTCACAGAGGGTTCTGAGCAGGGCAGGCCTGTGCAAGGTGGCAGCTGGGAGCATCTCAGCATTCTGTGGGGCTCCTTGCATCCCACAGAATCCCCGAGGACCCCGCCCTCCTCCCCACTCTCCTCCACTCCACCCCGCCTCTGCTCCAGGTCATCCTCCGTGGCCTCCAGCACCTCCAGTGGGGAGTCTCTGTCTGAGGAGGAACTGGCCCGTATCTTGGAGCAGGTGGAAGATAAGAAGAAGCTGATCGCCAGCATGCGGAGCAAGCCCTGGCCCATGGCGAGGAAGCTGGCAGAGCTCAGGTGAGGGGTGGCAGTTGGCCAGGGCTCTCCCAGTTGAGAAGGCTCAGCTCCTCTAATGGGCTTGGGAATCCCTTCTCCTCTCCTCTCCACCTAAAAGAGTTCAACAAGAATGGGGGTTCACCCTTCCACCCTGCTTCGGTCCCCCTGTCCCCAGCACATGACTGGCCACTGGCCCTGCTGTTGGTTAGCACCGAGCCAGGCCTAGTAAGAGACAAGGAGGATCATGGCCCTTGGGCTACACCCTGCCTCCACTGCCTCGTCACCCCTTTGTCTCACACCCCACCCCATCTGGTGGCTTCTGCGCTTCCCTCACAACTAAACAGACATGCCTTCTTTGTATGTGTGTGTGTGTTAATTGCTCAGTCATGTCCAACTCTTTGAGACCCAATGGACTGTAGCCTGCCAGGCTCCTCTGTCCATGGAATTCTCCAGGCAAGAATACTGGAGTGGGTTGCCATTCCCTCCTCCAGGGGATCTTCCTGACCCAGGGATCGAACCTGGGTCTCCCTCATTGCAGGCAGATTCTTTACCATCTGAGCCACCAGGGAAGCCCATGCCTTCCTTGGTGGTGGTGGTGGGGTGGGGGGCGATTATGATCCCCCGCCTCAACAAGTTCCTACCTCTCTTGTGTTCTCTAAGCACCAGAATCTCTCCCCTTGTCACACACTCACCCTTGCAGTGTGGAGAACAGGGGGATGGGCTGTCTTAGCTACACTTGTGTCCCGGAGGCCTAACATGGGGCCAAGCTTGCAGTGACGCTCCATAAATATTGCCTGGCCTCGTGCCCATGCCCCTGAATTCTATTTTCAGCTCAGCTGCTTCCCTGGTTTCCATATGACCAGCCAGCTCATCACTCATCAGTCTCTGCTGCAGTTTTGAAAGAAGAGCAGGATGTTTCTACTAGAAAACTATAATCTGATTTTACTGTCTTCCCCCAAGTCCTGCCTCAATCTTTCTGCCATAAGATTGGGTGACTCCCTTCCTCGTTCCCTCTATATAAAGCTATTATTTTTCTCAGCTCTTCTCACACCTGAGTTTCCTCATTGCTCAAATGGCTCACCCTTTATCACAGAACAATTTGGCAGCCATATTTTGACCTTCAGCCTCTCTGTTTGTGTCTCCAAGGCACAGCAAGGATGTTGGCTGTGCAAATGGGGTCTGGCCCTGACAAGTAATCTGGTAAATAGAGCTTACTCCACTGTGTTGAGGGCTCCCCAGGTGGTGCCATGATAAAGAATCTGCCTGCCAATGCAGGAGATGTGGGTTCTATCCCTGGGTCAGGAGATCCCCTGGAAGGGGATATGGCAACCCACTCCAGTATTCTTGTCTGAAAAATGACATGGACAGAGGAGCCTGGCAGTCCATGGGGTTACAAAGAGTCGAACATGACTGAGCAACCGAACACACCTGCCACTGCCCTGAGAATATTACCTTCTCTCAAAGTCAGTTGCTGGAAGAAATGCCTCCCCGCAGTGCCTCCAGGCCAGTGCTGACCAACAGAACTTTCTGAGATAATGGAAATGTTCTAACTCTATGCCAATAGAGTAGCCACCAGTCACATGTAGCTAGTAAGCACTTAGAAAATAGCGCAACTGAGAAACTGAATTTATGTTTTATTTTAACTTATTTAAACTTAGGTAGTCACACAGAGAAGGCAATGGCAACCCACTCCAGTACTCTTGCCTAGGAAATCCCATGGACGGAGGAGCCTGGTAGGCTGCAGTCCATGGCGTCGCTAAGAGTCGGACACAACTGAGCAACTTCACTTTCACTTTTCACTTTCATGCATTGGAGAAGGAAATGGCAACCCACACCAGTGTTCTGCCTGGAGAATCCCAGGGACGGGGGAGCCTGGTGGGCTGCCGTCTATGGGGTCGCACAGAGTCAGACACAACTGAAGCGACTTAGCAGCTACAGCAGGTAGTCACAGGTAGCAACAGTTTAAGTGGTAGGTACAGCTTCAGGCAGTGGGCTGTCTGCCTTGCCAGCTCCCTTTTTCTGAGTCTCTTCTTCCTGCTCCCCCAGGGCCAAGTTCTTCCTCCTTCCATCTGTCTCTCTAACAGAACCTCATCCCCACTCAAGTGTCACTGGGACACATCTTTTATTAACAGTGGAAAAAGAGCAACCTTGCTGTTTATGGAAATGAGATAGCCAGCTGACTGGAACTCTCAGGGACCATGAACATCCCTGAGCTGCCCAGAGGAGAAGTCTGTATCTCCTCCAGGCCTGGGGGCAGAGTTCCTGCTCGTGGTCAGTGTGGGAAGTGGCTAAGGCCCGAGAAGCTGAAAGGACTCTCATCTCTCCCACTGGAGCAAGTCCTCCTGACAATAGTGATCTCTTCCCTCCAGCCTGCCCGCCTTCCTCTTCCCTCTTGCAAGGCTCCCTATCCCAGACTCAAGTTTCAGGCTCTCCAGCCTCTGGGTCTCAGCTCCAGTAATGCCTCTGCCTTGCCCACCTGGCGAGGTCCTACCTTTTGAGACTCAGGCCAAGTGTTGCCTCTGCAGGGAAGTCCCTACTGATCCTACCTGCATTCAGGCTGAGTTAGTTACCACTTCTCTGAGCCTTAAGGCCCTATCCCTCACTTGACTGGCTGCTCTAGTTTGCAAAGCTGTGTCTTATTCATCTTTTAATTTCTTTCTTTGTTATATTTTGCCAACATTTGCTGCATGCTCCCTATGTGCCAGATATTGTTCTGAGCCTGGATGTGTAAAAATTCATTTAATCTTCCTAATCACCCTCTGATGTAGATACTATTGTTATTGTCCCCATTTTACTGATGGCAAACTGAGACACAGAGCAATCTAATAATTTTTCCAGGCCACACAGTGAGTTTAGAGGCCTGGCCAGAATTTGAACTAAGGAATTCTGGCTCCAGAACTTGCACTCTTAAATTATAATTGCCTCTCTAGAATTCCTAGACATTCTAGAATACACCCTTTGCCTCCTGTATGATTTCCTCTTCTGGCATAAAGTCTTCAACTGCAGATCTGCAGATAGCATCCCCAGACTACATCTTTTTTTAGAAGCAATGGTGTGGGGACCCCAGTCTCTGGCCGACTCAGGCAGCTGGCTGACTTTGGCATACTTGTTGTAGACAATTGAAGAAGGGTGGTAAGGGATATAAAGCAGCAGCAGTGAACTGGGGCAAGCCTGCATTCACACTTCTACCATATCTGGGTGATTTGACTAGCTATTCAATCCCCCTCAGGCTGGCTTCCTTCCCTTAACCTCTCTGAGCCTCACAGCCTTTTTTGTAAATTAGGAGTAATATTATCTACCTTCAGAGTTATTTTGACAAATTCAAAATATTTATTTAAGAGCCCAGCATGTAATGTACAATTAATAGATAGTAGTTATTGCTATTATTAATGGTTGAACATCTTGTGCCAGACACTGTGCTAAACCCTGAGAAATGAGGATGGGGAACAAAGGTGAATCAGAGGAGACTTCACTAGTGATGCACATCAATAATGGCACAAGGCAGGCTGATGATGTTGGTAAATGAGTTTCTTGTGCCCTTGAGTCTGGGATGTTTGCTTTAATCATAGAATTAATTAGGTGTGTCACTCAGCTTTGTCAGAAACCCAATGTGCTAGAAAATTAGCCAAAGTGCTTGCTCTCTTCAGAGAGATCTGAAGAATTCCACTTCCAAAAAGACACAATAGACATACTTCTCCATAGTCTTCCCATGAAGCACAACTGAAACCCCAGACAGTATGTGTAAAGCAAACATAAGAGACTCAGAAAGGTGGAGAGAAGAAAGCAGACTGGCTAAGGACCTCAGGGTCAAATGGATGACAGGGCATCAAGTTCTAGGTTTCCTTTTTGTCTATGTATCCAAACTGGATACTGGGAATATTGGAGAAGCTGGCAGCCCCAAAACATGGACAGATACTCACAAAAACACCTCAAGAAAAGACAGAATACTTGGCAATGAAAACAGTCCTTCTCCAACCAAACACCATAAATAAAAAACATCTCTAGCCCCACTCCTGGCAGCAAAAGTCAAGTCAATGTTTCCTCTGTTGCCAGGATTTAACATGATATCCCAACACCCTTATTAATAAATTATCAGAGAAAGCCAAGTGAGGAGCAGGGACATTCATACCCACTGTAGTAGCAAGCTCTCCCTCTCCCTGTGGTGTCAGTGGAGACCACACAGGGAGCATGAACTTTCACCACAACCAGGCAGTAACAAATTATACCTTCAAGCCAGGATGGTATGAGTAGAATGCTTGTGGAAGCCTGAACTCCCATCCTGACTCACCAGTAACAAGGAGCTCCAGCCCAGTCCCAGGTGTCAAAGGAGGCCAAGTGAGTAATCTGGACTTCTACCTAGAAGTAACCGGGCAGCATCCCCCTTCACCTACTGAAGCAGTGTCAGAAGAGGCCTGCTAAAACACAAGATTTAAGTAAGATCCAGACTCGCATAACAAAAAATCCCAAATGTCTAGGCTTCAATTGAAAACTCACTCATCATACCAAGAAACAGAAAGATCTCAAACTGAATGATAAAAGATAATCAACAGATGCTAACATCAAGATTATATAGATGTTAGGGTTATCTGACAAAGATTTTAAAGAAATCATCACAAAAATGTTTCACTGAGCAGTTATGAACACACAAAACAAATAAAGAAATAGTCTCAGAAAATGAATAGAAGATATAAAAGAGAGGAACTGGAAATTTTAGAAATAAAAAATATAGTAACTAAAAATTTTTGAATGGGCTCAACAGCAGAATGGAGAAAACTGAGTAGATTATCAGTGAAGGTAGAACAAGACAGATCACTCAATCTGAACAATAGCAAGAAAACAGCCTGGAGGGAAAGTGAATAGAGCCTCAGGGACATGTAGGATTATTTTTAAAAAATCTAACCTTGGTGTCTCCTCCAAATCCCTAGATATGAAAGAAAAAAAGGAGTTGTCAGAACATAGAGTGGGGCTGGAAAAAAAGTCTTCAAATATATAAGGACTGAAAAATTTTCAAATTTGACAAAACTTAAGTATTCAAGAAGTTAAACAAAACCCCAGTAAGATAAATCCAAAGTAATCCATGCTAATACACATCATGGTCAAACTTCTGAATACTTTTAAGAGTCTGAGAGAAGCAATGCATTACTAAAGAAAAAAAAAAAAAAAACAAATAGAAAGACAGCATATTTCTCATCAGAAACCATGGAGAACAGAAGTACTAAGTGAAAAGAATTGTCAGTCCAGAATTCTATATCCAGCAGAAACATCCTTCAAGAATAAATGAAAAATCAAGACATTCTCAGATGAAGGAAAACTAGAAGAATCTGTTACCAGGTATACCCTAAAGTATAACTAAAAAAAGTTCTCTAAAAATAAAGGATATGATAAAAGAAGGCATCTTGGAACATCATGAAGGAAGAACATGGTAAGAGAAAAAATCTTGGGAAATACCATGTTTTTTCCTTCTCCTCTTGATTTTTAAAATTATGTTTGAAAGTTGAAGCAAAAATGAAAACACCACCTAATGTGATTCTCAAAAATGCAGAGAAAATAGTTAAGACCATTATAAATGAGTAGGATAAAGTGACATAAAGAGAAATAAGGCTCTACACTTCACTCTAGCTAGTAAAATGAATCCATAGGTTTTGATAATACATATAGATAGGTAGATAACAGATAGATGGACGACAGATATAGGTCGACACATAGTAATGCCTAGAGCAACTATTGAAAAGGCTATACAAATTGATATACTAAAAAACACTGCAGGTTAAACAAAATTGAATTCTAAAAAAATGTTCAGGAAGACAGGGAAGAAGGCAAGTAGAAATGAAAAACAGAAAACAAGAAATAAAATGTTGTATTTAAACTGTAACATCTAAATAATTATGTTAGTGGTCTAAATATATCAATTAAAAGACAGAGATTGGCAGACTGGATTTAAAAGATGATCCAAGTACATGCAGTCTATAAGAAACTCACTTTAAATATGATATACATAAGCTGCAAGTAAAGAATGGCAGAAAATACACCATGAAAAATTAACCAAAAGAAAGTAGGAGAAGCTATGTAAATGTCAAAGTCAATTTCAGAGCAAAGAAAATCACCAAGGTTACAGAGGGACACTATATAATGAGATGGCAAGAGTGAATGTCAACATTTTAGGAATCAGTGAACTAAAATGGATGGGAATGGGCAAATTTAATTCAGATGACCATATGTACAACTGTGGGCAAGAATCCCTTAGAAGAAATGGACTAGTCCTCCTAATCAACAAAAGAGTCCAAAATGCAGCACTCGGGTGCAGTCTCAAAAATGACAGGATGATCTCGATTCATTTCAAAGCAAACCATTCAATAACAGTAATCCAAGTCTATGCCCCAACTACTAATGCCAAAGAAGCTGAAGTTGAATGAGTCTATGAAGACCTACAAGACCTTGTAGAACTAACACCAAAAAAAAAAAAAAGATGTCCTTTTCATCATAGGGGACTGGAATGCAAAAGTAAGAAGTCAAGAGATACCTAGAGCAACAGGCAAGTTTGGCCTTGGAGTACAAAATAAAGCAGGACAAAAACTAACAGACTTTTACCAAGAGGATGTGCTGGTCATAGCAAACACCCTCTTCCCAAAACACAAGAGACAACTCTACACAGGGATGTCACCAGATGGTCAATACCAAAATCAGATTGATTATATTCTTTGCAGCTGAAAATGGATAAGCTCTATACAGTCAACAAAAGCAAAACCAGGAGCTGACTGAACTTATTGCAAAATTCAGACTTAAATTGAAGAAAGTAGGGAAAACCACTAGGCCAGGAAAACCGCATGACCTAAATAAAATCCCTTATGATTATACAGTAGAAGTGACAAATAGACTCAAGAAATTAGACCTGACAGATAGAGTGCCAAAAGAATTATGGACAGAGTGCTGGAGTCAGTGATCAAAACCATCCCCAAGAAAAAGAAATGCAACAAGGCAAAATGGTTGTCTGAGGAGGCCTTACAAACAACTGAGAAAAGAAGTGAAAGGCAAAGGGGGAAAAGGAGAGAGATACCCATCTAAATGCAGAGTTCTAAAGAATAGCAAGGAGAGATAAGAAAGCCTTAAGTGAACAATGTAAAGAAATAGAGGAAACAATAGAATGGGAAAGACTAGAGATCTCTTCAAGAAAATTAGAGATACCAAGGGAACATTTCATGGAAAGATGGGCACAATAAAGGACAGAAATGGTATGGACCTAACAGAAGCAGAAGATATTAAGAAGAGGTGGCAAGAATACACAGAAGAACTGTACAAAGAAGACCTTGATGACCCAGATAACTGCGATGGTGTGATCACTCATCTAGAGCCAGACATCCTGGAGTGTGAGGTCAAGTGGGCCTTAGGAAGCATCACTATAAACAAAGCTAGTGGAGGTGATGGAATTCCAGCTGAGCTATTTAAAATCCTAAAAGGTGATGCTGCAAAAGTGCTGCATTCAATATGCCTTAGCACTGGCCATAGGACTGGAAAAAGTCAATTTTCATTCCAATCCCAAAGAAGGGCAATGCCACAGAATGCTCAAAGTACTGCACAATTGCACTCATTTCACAAGCTAGCAAGGTAATGCTCAAAATCCTTCAAGCTAGGCTTCAATAGTATGTGAACTGAGAACTTCCAGGTATACAATCTGAGTTTAGAAAAGGCAGAAGAACAAGATATCACATTGCCAACATTTGTTGGATCATAGAAAAAGCAGGGGAATTCCAGAAAAACATCTGCTTCTGCTTTATTTACTACACTAAAGGCTTTGACTTTGTGGATAACAAGAAACTATAAAAAATTATTAAAGAGATGGGAATACCACCTTACCTGGGCTTCCCAGGTGGCTCAGACGGTAAAGTATCTGCCTGCAATGCAGGAGACCTTGGTTCGATCCCTGGGTCAGGAAGCTCCCAAGGAGAAGGGAACGGCAACCCACTCCAGTATTCTTGCCTGGAGAATCCCATGGACAGAGGAGCCTGGTTGGCTATAGTCCATAGGATCACAAAGAGTTGGACACGACTGAGTGACTAACACTTACCGCCTCCTGAGAAACCTGTAGGCAGCTCAAAAAGTAACAGTTAGAATCAGACATGGAACAACGGACTGGTTCCAAATTGGGAAAGAACATCTAGACTGTATATTGTCACACTGCTTATTTAATTATATGCAGAGTACATCATAGGCAATGCCAGGCTGGATAAAGCACAAGCTGGAATCAAGACTGCTGGGAGAAATATCAATAACCTTGGATATGCAGATGACACCACTCTTATGAAAGTGAAGATGAACTGAAGAGCCTGTTGATGAAAGTGAAAGAGGAGAGTAAAAAGCTGGCTTAAAACTCAACATTCAAAAAACTAAAATCATGGCTTTTAGTCCCATCACTTCATGGCAAATAGATGGGGAAACAATGGAAACAGTGACAGACTTTATTTTCTTGGGATCCAAAATCACTGCAGATGGTGACTGCTGCCATGAAATTAAAAGACACTTGCTCCTTAGAAGAAAAGTTATGACCAACCTAGACAGCATATTAAAAAGCAGAGATACTATTTTGTCAACAAAGGTCCATATATCAAAGCTATGGTTTTTTCCAGTCATCATGTAAGGATGTTAGAGTTGGACCATAAAGAAGGCTGAGCACCAAAGAACTGATGCTTTAGAACTGCGGTGCTGGAGAAGACTCTTGAGAGTCCCTGACAGAGATCAAGCCAGTCTATCCTAAAGGAAATCAACCCTGAATATTCATTGGAAGGACTCTTGCTAAGCTGAAGCTCCAATACTTTGGCCACCTGATGTAAAGAGCCAACTCATTGGAAAAGACCCTGATGCTGGGAAAGATTAAAGGCAGGAGGAGAAGGGGACAACAGAGGATGAGATAGTTGGATGGCATCACTGATTCAGTGGATATGAGTTTGAGCAAACTCCAGAAGATAGTGAAGGACAGGGAAACCCAGCATGCTGTAGTCCATGGGGTCGCAAAGAGTTGGTCACAGCTGAGCAAGAAAGAAAACATAATGATAAAAGGGTCAATATACCACGCAAACAGAACAATCCTAAATGTATATGCACCAAAGAGATCAGTGGTTTGGATTCTATTGGTTATTAATTTTCCAGTGCTATGTAATAAATTACCCTAAAACTTAATAATTGAAAACAATAAAAAACATGTGTTATCTTCTGTTAGTCAGAAATTCAGGATCAGTTTAGCTGGCAGCTCTAACTTGGAGTCTCTTGTTGAGGTCCTTTAATGGACCGGAACTTGGTGGTCCAGAGTCGATGAAAAGAAAGTAAAGGAGAGAAAGAGGCTGATAGTCCTTCGTTTACACAGAAAGCCAATAAAGCCCCTGCACAGGGCTTGCTCTGTTCACAGAGGCCTCAAGCGCCCTCTCGATGGGGTGAAGGTGCAGAGCACCTTCTCGAGAGGGTCTTAGAAGCCGGACAGGAAAGTGAACTCAGAGAGCCTCTGCGCTGCAGGGGATCAGCCTGAAAAAGAGAGAGAGAGAAAGAAAGAAAGACACGGGGACCAGAGCTCTGATGGAGCAAAGGTGTTTTAATCAACATGGTGTGGGCATATATACTGTCTTACAAAGTAGTTATTCTCAGCAAAGATAAAGATTAAAATTCCAGACTTACAAAACATAGGCAATCCATATTAAAGAGAGAGATTTGTAAACAATCACTTTTACCGTATGGCCGAAGAATTGATGCTTTTGAACTGTGGTGTTGGAGAAGACTCTTGAGAGTCCTTTGGACTGCAAGGAGATCCAACCAGTCCATTCTGAAGGAGATCAGCCCTGGGATTTCTTTGGAAGGAATGATGCTAAAGCTGAAACTCCAGTACTTTGGCCACCTCATGCAAAGTGTTGACTCATTGGAAAAGACTTTGATGCTGGGAGGGATTGGGGGCAGGAGGAGAAAGGGACGACAGAGGATGAGATGGCTGGATGGCATCACTGACTCGATGGACGTGAGTCTGAGTGAACTCCGGGAGTTGGTGATGGACAGGGAGGCCTGGCGTGCTGCAATTCATGGGGTCACAAAGAGTCAGACACGACTGAGTGTCTGAACTGAACTGAACTGAACTCACAAGAAGGAAGAGGGTACTTATCACCGTATAGAAACACTAATGAAGGAAATGCCTGGATTCCTCAGTCCCGGGAGAGGCTTGCCTCTCCTCTTAATTCCTAAATATTCAGGAATTAATACAGAGCAGAGAATTCCTGACAGATCCAAAACAGCACACAGGAAGCCTCCTGTTAAATGCTTCCTGACAGTCTCTCATAAGGTTGAGTCAAGTTGTTGGTCAGGGCTTCAGCCTTCAGATGACTGGGGGTGGCAAAGCCACTTCCAAGGTTGCTCATATACATGGATGACAAGGTGGTTCTGATTATTAGTAGGGGCCCCAGTTTCTCTCCATATGGGCCTCTCCATAGGCTGCTTAAGTATCCTCATAACATGACAGCTAGCTTCCTCCAAAAGAGGGAGATTTCAAGGGGAAAGTCACGACACATAGTTTCAGAAGTCCTAGTCTCAGAAGTCATAAGTTGTCACTTTTACCACTTTCTATTCCTTGGAGGCACATTGCTGAGTTTGGCCCACATTCAAGGAGAGAAAAATTCATTTCTCCATTTTAAAGGGAGGAATGTCAAGAAATCTGTTGACATAGTTGAAAACCAACACATATGGGAAGTTAGGTATGCTTGGTTAGCCTCAGGTACCTTTAGATTGATTCAGTGACATCTCTAGGCCTGGCTTTGAGTTTCCACTCAGAGTGAGCTCAGCATCTGTTTGATCTTTGCCTCCACAACTGAAAAATAAAAACCACTTGGAGCCAAAGGGAGACACCAAACCAGCGTAATCCAAATTACCTTCAACATCTGGCCATCTCCAATCTCTGGCCACCTCTCTTTGGCCATCTGTGTCCCCTACCTTAATCTAGATGTCTTCTGGATTTCTGGCTGACTCATACACTTTCCCAGTGTTCTGCATGGGACAGCAAAGCTCTGCAAGGATGCTGTCAAACTCAGGCTGCCCTGTGTCTATTTGTACCTCTGCATTGCAAAACTAAGTGTGATTTTGAATCTGATCTGCTTCACCAGCGGTGGGTTTTTGGATGTATCTGGTCTCTCTGAGAGATACTTTGGATCAACTTCAGAGTATCCCTGTTGTGGAAGGCTGCATTGCTGAGTCCCTTGTCCAGACCCCTGCGGAGAAGAAGGCCCTTCACAGCAGCCCCCTGTGCTAGCAAAGAGTCTTTATCAGCTGTCTACTTTAGGAGCTGATATTTCCCCAGAAGGAGAAGAGTGACTGCTTGCTAAATGAAACCACTGTGCTCACATGGTCTGCATCCACATATTTAAATCTCATAACATCAGGCCCATTTCTAGATGAAAACTGCCACCCCAGGAGGCACAGAATCTTGCCTGGCTCTCTCTGGCACACAATAAACCCCTTTTCTCCCAGCAGTAATCACTGGCCACCCCGATGTGTCTTTCAAGCTGTTATTTGGGCCACTTTATCAACAAGGAGGGTCTTTCTAGGGCAATGTGAGGGGCTCCTGAAGTGCTGTCTGTGGGTGGCTACTGAGGAAAGCCATGCCTCAATGGCTTCCTCCTCTCCTGAGTGTTGGAGGGGCCTGAGGGGTTGATAACCACATGTCAAAAGTGACCTTGAAAAAAAAAGTGACCTTGAGATTCAGGCCCCTAGAACTTTACACAAAGCAAAGGATCCCATCTCTTTTGCCTTTTTGCTTCATTTTTCACACACCATCTGGTTTGAGGAAGAGGAGAGATGAGCTTGCATGAAGTTCCCCATTTGAAAGGAGGGGAAAAGGAGGGGACAGGAGCACCCTACAGAAGGAAGATTTGCAGGGATTTCCCCCGGTTGTCCAGTGATTAGACCTCCACAATTTCACTGCCAAAGTCATGGGTTCAATCCCTGGTTTTGGAACTAAGATCCTGCAAGCCACACAACATGACCAAAAAAAAAAAAAAAAAGAGGGTTTGCAGCAGTTGGGAAGTGCAGGGCAAGAGCCAGTGTTTCCATAAACCAACTACTATTTCTAGTAAGGAAGCACATGGATCACAGATAACAGATGTAAAAGGATTTGCTATAAAAATGTTAGTTGTGATTATTTATACACTTTTACTGATCCAAAAAAGCTTGTTGCATCCATCAAAATTGTTAGACTGCTTGGTCTGTTTGCAGTGAACGATCCTTAGAGTTTGTATCCAGTTCTGAGCAGGGACCTCTGTTCTTCTGAGGGCTCTCTGGGTTTCTGGACACAGTCTGAATGTCAAGAAAAGAAGCATTTGGTGCCAGGTTCAGTGGCTCAGGCATAAGATCTGGCTCTTACGTTTGAGATTCTTTTATACAAAGTTACCAAATCTTAAAACGTTGTCACATTCAAACTCACAAACCCTGAATGCTTAGGAGTCCCTACCCACTCATGAAATATAGGAAGAGGACAAAAATATGAGTTTCATGAAAACATTCTTTGTTGTCCTGGAGTCATTGGTAGTCACAGATAACTCACTGCCAGAATGACTGCAGCCTGGGGGGTGCACCCCCCAGGGGCTGACCCCACCAAGGAGCCTTAATCCCATACAGCCCTGCTTTTGACCCCAGACCCAGAAGCTACACAGATGGCCTCATTAACATTGGGACATCATTGAGACATCCTAATAAAACCAGTCCTGGGATTAAACCAGGTTAGAATGTAACTTTGACAGGTAGCAACTACCTGCATTTGCACTTTGGAGGTGGTGTAGGTTATGTTGCCAGCAGGAGAGCCCGAGCAACAGCAGCCAGACACCCAATGTCTTCTTCCACCCACGCTGAGATGGATTTAATTCTTCAACTACTTGTATGGTCTTATCCAGTGGTTGCTGATAAACTGATTCTTTGGGTGTTGGCATGGGAAAGCCCTGATGTGGAACACTTGCTGATTCCCATAGTTTAAATACTCCCACCATGGCCAGTTTCAAGTCATCAACAGTTTAATAATTGGTGGACCAAGTTTCTGAGTATTTAACAATCAGTTCTCAGAAGCCAGCCCTCACTAGCTCCAGCATTTGACCCAAAGTATTTAACAGAGAGGCCTATCCATGTGTTTCTCATGCAGTCTTCCTTGGATGTTCACTTACTCATTCAATGTTCATGCACTCTAAAAATATCTAGTGAATGCTGTATTTTTTTTTATTGCTGCTCTAACAAAATACTACAAATTTAATAGCTTAAGACAGTTTATTAGCTCACAATCCTGTTGGTCACAAGTTCAGAATAGTGTGGCTGGATTCTTTGCTCAGGGTCTCACCAGGCTAGATCAAGGTATCAGCAGGGCTGTGGTTCCCTCCCACCTGGGACTCAAGGTCCTCTTCCAGGTTCACTGACTTTTGATAGAAATTCATTTTCTTCTCTTGCTCTCCAATGTGGCATCCTCCAGAAGGGCCCCAGCAACAGAGGAAAGAGGATTCTCCTTATTCTAATTTCTCTGATTTCCTTTTTTGCCACATCTCTCTCTGACTCTTCTGCCTTCCTCTTCTTTTTCTAAGGGCTCATGTGATGTATGGGCCCTTCCAAATATCCAGTGTAATCTCACTAGGTTAAAGTCAGTAATCTTAATTACATCTGCAAAATTCCTTTTGCTATTCACAAGGGGGTGAAGGTCATGGAAGCAGAAATTCTGCCTACAGGTGCCAACCATGTACCAATCACTGTCCTTGGCATTTGGGAAACTTCAGTGGACAAAACAGACAAAATGTCCTGCCTTTGTGGAACTTACATTCTAAACTAGGGGTATAAAACACTCAAGGCCCTCGGCCATATATATGCCTTCATAGTTCAGATTTCTTTTGCTTGGGTGTTAATTAAATTTCTGCCTTATTCCCTCCTCTAACCAGGGAGGCCCAAGAATTTGTGGAGAAGTATGAAGGAGCCTTGGGAAAGGGCAAAGGCAAGCGACTCTACGCCTATAGGATGCTGATGGCTAAGGTGTGTGGTTCGGAAGCTGCAAACCTATGGGAGGACTTGCTCAGTTCCTGACCATCGCAAGCACCTGCCTGGCTTCACAACTTGTGTCCACCTCCCCCAGAATCCTGAGTCTGAGGTCCAGTCAGTCATTCTAATTTATCCAGGAATGAAACCAACTGTCCATTTCTCTCTGATTAACTGTGAGGGCTTCAATATACTGGAGATTTGTTTCCCTCCAGTGAAGAACTAAACTCACAGAATTAATGGTGTTGAATCTACTGGGATATTATTTTCCAAGCCCCCAAATCAAGACTTTGGTTTGGTGGAGACCCAGAAGGGCCATGGTTTAATCAGAGTCATACAGAAGACAAACAGTGATGTCAACAGAGCATCAAGGACAGCTCTGGTGTGTTATGTCATGACCTGGGCTTCTGATTCAAGCTTAAGTAATGACCTCTAATTGGATATTTAACTATGAAACTATGGAAGTATCTTTCCTTTACCTACTAATCTGAAAAACTATCGTTTTCATTCACTTAATTCTTGTATAGGGCCTTTTTTGAAACTTTTATTTGAATTCATCATTTCAACTATTGATTCAGTCTAATGGCTCATAAGGCTTCCTCTTTTTACCTTTCTTTCTCAAAAATGTCTTGGCCAGTCTTTCCTATGTTTCCATTTGCATTTTGTTATGTTTTATTAGCATTATTTTTTTTTCCATATGCAATTTTAAAATCACTTTGCCAATTCCAATATAGTCCATTGAGATTTTGGTTGGAAATTGTTTTTTAAATGTAGTCAATTTTGTTCTCCTTAAACCACAAAATAGAGTGGAAATTTTTTAAATCTTTGGTTTAATTTGGGAAAACTTATCTGTAGAATATCCAGTCTTCACATCTAAGAATATCATAATTTCTCAAGCTTTAGTTTTATATCCTTCAGCAAAGTTTGTCATTTTCTTCATATAGATCTTTTCTATGTTATATGTTATTTCTACATATATTTTTGTACATATTTACATTTTGGTTGCTTTTGTGAGTGAGATCATTTTTCCTTTTATTTAATAACTAGATATTGCTGGTATGCAGGAAAACTGTGTATTTGAATATTCATTTTTAATCCGCTTCCTCTATTGTACTTCCTTATTAGTTTTAATCATTTTCATCCAATTGTGTATGTAAAGATATTTTTCTTGAGTTCTAAGTCATTCCTGTCCTGAACTGCAGATTAGCAATACTAGAACTGTTTCAGTTGATAATGGTGATCATAAGTCTCTTTGCTTTTCCATTACTTTAATGAAAATGACTCCAATGTTTCACATTAGATTGATGAGAGTTGTTACCTTGACAACTTTGAAATAGATTTTCTTTCTTATGATAAGAAATTATCCTTTTATTTCTAGTTTAATAAGACTTCCATTTTATTGGAATTTCCAAATAGATATTCAATTCAGTTTAGTTCAGTCGCTCAGTTGTGTCCAGCTCTTTGCGACCCCATGGACTGCAAAACACCAGGCTTCCCTGTCCATCACCAACTCCCGGAGCTTGCTCAAACTCATGTCCATTGAGTCAGCGATGCCATCCAACCATCTCATTCTCTGTCATCCCGTTCTCCTCCTGCCTTCAATCTTTTCCAGCATCAGGGTCTTTCCCAGTGTCAGTTCTTTGCATCAGGTGGCCAGAGTATTGGAGCTTCAGCCTCAGCAACAGTCCTTCCAATGAATATTTAGGACTGATTTCCTTTAGGACTCACTGGTTTGATATCCTTGCAGTCCAAGGGACTCTCAAGAGTATTCTCAAACACCACAGTTCAAAAGCATCAATTCTCCCACACTCAGCTTTCTTTATGGTCTAACTCTTACATCCATACATACATCCATACATCCATATATAACCATAGCTATGGTTTTTCCAGTATAGTGAAAACCATAGCTTTGACTAAACATACCTCCTTTGTCAGCAAAGTAATGTCTCTGCTTTTGAATATGCTGCCTAGGTTTGTCCTGGCTTCTCTTCCAAGGAGCAGACATCTTTTAATTTCATGGCTGCTGTCACCATCAGCAGTGATTTTGGATCCCAAGAAGATAAAGTCTGTCACTGTTTCCACTGTTTCCCCATCTATTTGCCATGAAGTGATGGTCTTAGTTTTTTGAACGTTGAGTTTTAAACCAGCTTTTTCACTCTACTCTTTCACTTTCATCAAGAGGCTCTTTAGTGTTTCTTCACTTTCTGCCATAAGGGTGGTGTCATCTGCATATCTGAGGTTATTGATATTTCTCCTGGTAATCTTGATTCCAGCTTGTGCTTCTTCCAGCCCAGCATTTCTCATGACGTACTCTGCATATAAGTTAAATAAGCAGGGTGACAATATAGCAGCCTTGATGTATTCCTTTCCCAATGTGGAGCCAGTCCATTGTTCCATGTCTGGTTCTAACTGTTGCTTCTTGACCTGCATACAGATTTCTCAAGAGGCTGGTCAGGTCGTCTGGTATTCCCATCTCTTTAAGAATGTTCCACAGTTCGTTGTGATCCACACAGTCAAAGGCTTTGGCATAGTCAATAAAGCAGTTGATGTTTTCCTGGAACTCTCTTGCTTTTTCGATGATCCAACAGATGTTGGCAATTTGATCTCTGGTTCCTCTGCCTTTTCTAAATCCAGCTTGAACATCTGGAAGTTCTCGGTTCACATACTATTGAAACCTGGCTTGGAGAATTTTGAGCACTGCTTTGCTAGCGTTTGAGATGAGTGCAATTGTGCAGTAGTTTGAACATTCTTCAGCATTGCCTTTCTTTGGGATTGGAATGAAAACTGACCTTTTCCAGTCCTGTGGCCACTGCTGAGTTTTGCAAATTTGCTGGCATATTGAATGAGGCACTTAATAGCATCATCTTTTAGGATTTGAAATAGCTCAGCTGGAATTCCAACACCTCCACTAGCTTTGTTCATAGTGATACTTCCTAAGATAAATAGATGTTAGATTTTGTTAAATACTTTTCCCATATGTTCATAAACTTAGTTTTGTCAGGCACATCTGATTTTCAAGTATTTTATTTATAATTTTTACATAAAATTTCACAAGATTGATTGAATTTATGTGTGCACACACACACATGCATGCTGTCCTGGCATATTTTAATATTAGGGTTGTACTTGCTTTGTAACATTAAACGAATAGCAAGCATTACCTCCCTTTTATGCTGTAAATCAGCTTGAGGAGCATGATTTTTTTTTTTTTTTTGGAAAATTGAAAGATGACATCCTCAAAACTATACAGGTCAGGAAGCATTTTATAGAATATCTTGATAATTTTTTAATGTTTTTCCAATTGGGATAGTCAAGGTTTAACTTCTTCTTGGGGTCATTTTGATATTTTTTATCTTCCCAGACTTGATCCTTTCATTAAGAGTTTCATATGTATTAACAGAAAATTGCAAATAGATAGTCTCATAATTTTTGTAACTACATTTTATATATGTTGAGTTTAAATCTTTTTTATCCCTAATATTATTTTCTCTTCCTTTTCCATTATAGTTGCCTGACAACTATCTATGGGTCACATTAATTTTTATCTAAAAACCATTTATCATTTAACTGCACACTCAGAATTTTCTTCTCAACTGAGGAACGTGTTCTTCAAATATGTCTGATAAATGATCTAATTTGTTTCTGTTCCAACAGTTCCAGCTTCTGCACTAGGAGAAGGATGGCTGCCAATTCCTCACTCTTTGCATTTACTTTCCCTCACGATTTTTAATTCTTTGCTTATTCTCTCTCTTTGCATCTCAGAAATTTCTCAGGTTTATTTTCAGTATCATTGGATCAATTTTCTTTTGTCTCAGTTAAAGTATAATGTTTATTTTCATTCTATTACTGAACTTTTAGCAATCTTGTAATCAATTCTTCCATACTTCACCTGTATTCTTTTATTTTCCAGCCACAAGGCTTGTGGGATCTTAGTTCCCTGGACCAAGGATTGAACCCATTCCCTCAGCAGTGAAAATGCAGAGTCCTAAACCACTGGGCTGCCAGGGAATTCTGCCCCCCACACACATACCCCATATTCTTTTTTAAAACTCTAATTGCCATCCTGTACTTTAGAAGCCATGTTTTTTGTATCCTGCTAATATTGATGGCGTAGAAAATGGTAACCCACTCTAGTATTCTCACCTGGGAAATCTCATGGACAGAGGAGCCTGGAGGGCTACAGTCTGTGGGGTCACAAAGAGTTGGACATGACTGAGTGACTAAGCACATATGCAAGCAAGAATATTGAACCGTCTCTCAAAATTTAATTATGTATCCTGGAGGAAATACTTTCTAAAAACCTGAAAGAAAGGGATCTCTTTTTCCTTGTTTTTCACACTATTTCTCAGGCTTCACTGGTCGTTTTTGGTTATTCAGATTCAGGTATCATCCTCAGGCAGGATGTGCCGTGTCTCATTTGACTGCTGTTTGAAATCTTTTCTCCTATATACAGCTGAAGAGCAAGATGACACACACAGCCAGGAACCCTGTCCAAAGGGGCAGCTACCATGTCACACAGTTCTGGGGGAGTTGAGGTCTTCTCCCACCCACGCCCAAGCTCAGTTTTCTGATGCTCTAAATCAATGAAGAATAAGAGTTTCAATGCTGAGCTTCTCCCAGACCTCTCTCTGCCTATGCCCCCCACCTCCAGGCATCACTTTTAGGCTGAGATGCCCTCAGCCTTGAGGGGCTGCAAGAGGTTGCCAAGTGACCAGACTGGCAGACTGTGTCTCCAAGGGCCTCACTTGGCAACATGCATTACTCCATTGATCCTTAGCCTCGCAAAGCTATATTTTATACTGATTTTATCAGCACCCTGACAGAGGATCTGTCTCTCAGGGAAGGACTTACATTAACAAAGCTTATAAGACAAATATGTAAAATCAGATACCAGATTACTAATTTACAAGGAGGAATAACCAATGCAAGAACTGAAAAATTTGAAGTCCATAACAGTGTCTTTTATTTTTGATAGTACAGTTATGTGCTATGCTTAGTTGCTCAGTCGTGTCTGACTCTTTGCGACCCCATGGACTGTAGCCTGCCAGGCTCCTCTGTCCATGAGATTCTCCAGGCAAGAATACTGGAGTGGGTTACCATGCCCTCCTCCAGGATCTTCCCAACCCAGGTCTCCACACTGCAGGCAGATTCTTTACCATCTGAGCCACCAGGGAATCCCAATACAGTTTTATGGGAAGCTAAACAATAATCCCAGGCTTCCCAAGTGGCTCGGTGGTAAAGAATCCACTGGAGGAGATGCAGGTTCAATCCCTGGGTGAGGAAGATCCCCTGAAGTAGGAAATGGCAACCCACTCCAGTATTCTTGCCTGGGAAATTCCATGGACAGAGCCTGGTGGGCTACCATCCATGGGGTTGTCAGACATGACTTAACATGTACACATGAATTATTATTCCAATTCCAATCTACTAATTTGCAGTGAAAAAAATTACTGCCATAGAAATCAAAATATTCACAGCCCAGGTGATGGGCAAATGCTTTCCTTATAGACAGACCTACATAAGAAGCCAAATAAACCAAAGATGGTTTTCAAGCACAGAATCAGAACTAGGAAAGGTAGAAGAAGCAATGGGATTGGGGTAGCCAGTGTCTCCACATCCCTGCTCATCTTAAGAAGATCTTTGCCATTATTATGAACCTGTCCTTTGCTGATGGGTCCCTCTTCTCCTTGGCATCTGTGACCATCTCCCTTCTGACAGGTGGTTTCCTTCCTTATATAGTAATTATCCAATAACTATATAGTTAAAGCCTTTACATCTGGAAGTCCATCTGGTTCCTTCAGATAAATTTTCCCTTTTATGCTTTAGTGAATTTACAAATGAAAATCTCATTTCCTTCATGAACAAGTTCTTCTGAGACCTTTGTAACAATAGAAACTGATCTTAGAATTTTCTCTTTACTTTATCTTTGCCTGCTATTTTCTATAAGTTTTTAAAAAAATTCCAAATGGATTTATTTTCAGGGGATAGGACTGTTGAAGAGCATCCCCTGAAAGAGTTGACAGATTTTCATGCAGCCAGCAGACAGCTGCTCAGGTTTCTGATTGGTAAAAAGTGAGTGTTGGAGCTGGAGGAGACCCTGGAAAGGTGCATAATGCCTTCCTAACTAATGTTAGTGGGGTTAAAAAAAAAAACACAGGCTGCCATTTCACTGGAAGAAGAATGGGACACCTGGGGCTGAGATCTCTTTTAGCACTGCCTTCAGTCTTATAGTTTAGCAACAGTTTCTATGAGATTAAGGCACTCGACCGTCTGCCAATTGTAGGTGTGAGATTTTTTTTCCCTTGAATTTTTGGTTTTAGATGAAGGAAGTTACATAAGAGTTTGCTAAACCAATTTGATTTCCCAAATCAGAAATTATACATAGACTTTCTAAGTTCATATGTAAACTGTCCAAACCTGAAATTTTACCAGCATTATAGAAAATCGCAAGACATTGTGTTGCCCTGGCTTCTCTCTCACTCACACCTAGCTTTGAAAGTGATGATGTGAGCCTCCACCTCAGACAGCCTGGTCTCAACAGCTCCAGCGTGACAGCCTCACTCACCTGTTGACCTCGTGTTGACATGTCAACATCCACATGCACCTCCAAGCCCCAAAGCAGCATGTTAAGGAACTGAGGGTGTTGTCTGTTTCATTTCAGAAATGGGTCAAGTTTAAAAGAGACTTTCATAATTTCAAGACTCAGTGTATCCCCTGGGAAATGAAGATCAAGGACATTGAAAGTGAGTATTTTGGTGTCCCTGTTTTTAGTTGGTTTGCTAAAGGGTTTTCCAAGGGTTTGGACTGTGTCCTGGACCAACGGGTTAGTTTATCATAGGTTCTGTTGTATTAGAAAAAGGAATGGGCTTTGGACTAGTTAGACCAGAATTTAAATTGTGCTTCTTCACTTTCTGATTGTAGGAACTTAGGCAGATCGGTTAAGCCCTTTTTATTTGGGAAAAAAAGAAGAAATATGTGTTACACAGACTGACATGCAAATTGTACCCATCACACACATACAGTGCTTGGCAACGTTACCATTCTCCTTCTGTAACACTTACACCCACCATCGTCTTCTCTTCAGGTCACTTTGGTTCTTCAGTGGCATCATATTTCATCTTCCTCCGATGGATGTATGGAGTTAACCTTGTCCTCTTTGGCTTAATATTTGGTCTAGTCA
This sequence comes from Bos indicus x Bos taurus, assembly GCF_003369695.1. Taxonomy (NCBI): domain Eukaryota; kingdom Metazoa; phylum Chordata; class Mammalia; order Artiodactyla; family Bovidae; genus Bos; species Bos indicus x Bos taurus. The sequence continues at coordinate 30,789,025 of NC_040088.1, forward strand.
TAATCCCAGAGGTAAGAAAAGAACTGCCTATAACTTTGGATAGTGTTATGAGGCTTATCATGACTACCATCTTCATTTATATGAAACAAATACTCTGTTTTACAAAGAATCCATCATTTGTTTTTAATTCGATGCTCACATCAATTGCCCAGAGAACCCAGTATGAAGAATGGAACCAGAATGTTTGCATGTCTGAATGAATATGTGGACCCTACATTTTTCTACCTTTTATTTTACTTTGAGATTAGTCAAGAATTAATACTTCAGTGAGGTGTTTTCTTTTACCCTGAAAAAAAAGAGAGATAGAGTTCACATTACATTATAATTTATTACCCCAAAGAAACCCTGCATTTGAATAGCGCTCCTCACTATTCTCCCATATACAATCTTATTATGGATGTAGATAGATCCTTACCTATAAATGAGTAATAGAGAGACAAAAAACGAACAACTGACCTGTGCAAATCTACATGATAAACTTGTGGTGAATGAGATGCCAGGTTTCCAGAGTGCTGTCCTGGGTCCCTTTCCAGGGGTGACTGTGGCCCACTAGCACTCAGCACAGTAATTGCTATAGTCCTGTCTGAACCTCCTGGCACTAGTGCTGGGCACAGCGGCGGATTTACCTCTACAGCTTAGAGGGTAATGATATTTATGAATTTAGTAGTTTTTCCTTCCAGATTTATTAATCGGCTCTATGATAGATTACTGATTCCTACTTTATTACAAATAATTCCATGAGAATTTTAGAGTCAATTCTATCTGTAGTCACATCCTTGGGAAACATTCCTAAATATCTATTTTTCATGAAATTAAAAGACTTCCACAGAATGTGAATTAAATTAGTTAGAAAAGGTTGAGGATCTATTATAATAGTATTAATACTTGGTAGCAAAGGAGTGTTATATTACTTACAAAATCATTGAATTCTTTTCTACATTACCTAAAGAGTGCACACCTGAAAATCAAGGATTATGAGTCAATCCACTTTGTCCTATAGCCTTAAGCCATTGTCACTCTCGCATACAAAGAAAAGGATTTTAACCTTCTGGTAAATGTATGCAGATGTTCTTGAAACAAATCTGGGTGTCTTCAAGTGGAAAATATTGTCAGAAGTTAAGTTTCACTTCTCCTTTCCATAACCTAGGAAGTAAGAGTTTTCTGCAGTAGTCAGTGAGGAATTTTATCTTCGCAGACTCTTTGCTTTTTTCTTGGGAGTTTTTGATTCCAAATGACTTTACTTCCATAAGAAGAGAGTACATTTAAATGCTGTAAACCTATGAGACATCCCTAGAGTTTTGCTATACAATGGTCCAAGAAGGCTGTGTGTTACGGAAGTTGAATAATTTTAAAAATACTGAGGATTTTTTCTTCTCAAAGAAAACCTTACATCTTGTATAATTTATATAAATTAATATCCAGTGGACGTTTGTTTGAAAAAAATGAAAATTTAGTGATTGGTGCTTTCAGTGAAGAAGGCAAGACCTTAACTGTCCAGGCAAGAGTACCTTGATTTCATTGGCAGGTGTTTATGAAGCTGTATTGGAATAAGATGGAGGAAAGAAGAGAGAGAGAGAGAGAGAGGGAAAGAATAGAACAGAGAGGACTTGATGATGGGTTGGACAACCACAGTTGAGAATATAGGGTATCTCAAAATGCCCTCAATTAGGGTAGTGGGTCTGTCTAGTCAAAGCTATGGTTTTTCTAGTAGTCATGTATGGATGTGAGAGCTGGACTATAAAGAAAGCTGAGCACTGAAGAATTGATGCTTTTGAACTGTGGTGTTGGAGAAGACTCTTGAGAGTCCCTTGGACTGAAAGGAGATCCAACCAGTCCATCCTAAAGGAGATCAGTGTTGGGTGTTCATTGGAAGGTCTGATGTTGAAGCTGAAACTCCAATACTTTGGCTACCTGATGTGAAGAGCTGACTCATTTGAAAAACCCTGATGCTGGGAAAGAATGAGGGCAAGAGGAGAAGGGGACGACAGAGGATGAGATTGTTGGATGGTATCACTGACTCAGTGGACATGGGTTTGGGTGGACTCCGGGGGTTAGTGATGGACAGGGAGGCCTGGCGTGCTGTGGTTCATGGGGTCGCAAAGAGTCCAACACGACTGAGTGACTGAACTGAACTGAACTGAATGGTGTTTCTCAAAGAGCAGAAAGTTGTAATTTTTATGAAGTTCAAATTATCACTTGAAAAAATACCAATTTATTTATTTTGACTGTGCTGGGTCTTTGTTGCTACACGTGGGCCTTCTCTAGTTGCTGCGAGCTGGGGCGACTCTAGTTGCCGTGCAAGGGCTTCTCATTGTGATGACTTCTATTGTTGCAGGGCTTAGGCTCTAGGCATGCGGGCTTTAGTAGTTGTGGTGCATGGCTTCAGTAGTTGCCGCTTGTGGCCTCCAGAGTACATGCTCATTAGTTGTGGCACGTGGGCTCAATTGCCGCGAAGCGTGTAGGATCTTCCCAGACCGGGGATCAAACCAGTGTCCTTGTATTGCAAGGTGAATTCTTAACCACTGAACCACCAGGGAAGCCACAGATTAATTACTTTTTTTTAATGATTCATGCTTTTTGTGTCCAATCTAGGAAGTCTTCATCTATCTTTGGTTGACAGAACCCTAAAGTGACCCCCAATAACCCACACTTGTGTAGAATTTCCTTCTCTTGAATGTGGACTGGACCTGTGAATTTGCTGAAATTTTATGGTGATGAAATTTTACCCCTATGTTAAGTGCTCCTATGGTAGGCAGGTATCTCAGATTGCCCCCAGTGATCCCCCTTTCCTGATATCATGCCTTTGTATAATCCCCTCACTTGAGTAAAGGCCAGACTTTGTGGCTTGCTTTTAACAAATAGAATATAACCAAAATAACAAACTGTCACTTACAGGACTAGCTTATAAAAAACCATGACTTTCATCTGGCATTCTCTCTTGATTCCCTTCTTGGCTCACATGATTTGACGAAGCAATCTGCCAGACTGGAGAAGCCCACTGGCAAGTAACTGATGTGACCTTTGGACAGGAGCCAGCAAGGAACTGAGACCCTCAGTCCAACAGCCCACAAGGAACTAAATCTTGCCAATAACTATGTTAGTGAATCTGGAATCAGATCTTCCCCACCAGGCCTACAGATGAGACTAAAGGACCCAAATAAACCAAACCCAGGTTCCAGACCTGCAGAAACCAAGAGATAGTTGTATGGTAATTTGATGCACAGCAGCAGACATTGGATCCAGTTCCCCAGGGGATCTTAATGTGCAGCCAGGGTGTACATTGCTGCTGTACATTAATTAATTAGCCTAAATAATTCTTTAAAATACCTTGTAAATTCTGCTCTAGGATTCACATAGGCAGCACTCAAGGATTATGAGTTAGTCCACTTTGTCCTATATTCTCAAGCCATTGTCACTCTCCAGTACAGAGAAGCCTCGTATTGATACTTCTTCTAAACATAACTGTTAAAAATTTCAGATATTTAGAAAGGTATAAAGAATGAGCCCACTCACCTACTACTAAGTTTAAGAATAAAAATTACATGCATACTAAAGTCCTCCATCTGCTTCTCCCCAGTTGTATTCAGTTCAGTTCAGTTCAGTTCAGTCACTCAGTTGTGTCTGACTCTTTGTGACCCCATGAATTGCAGCATGCCAGGCCTCCCCGTCCATCACCAACTCCCGGAGTTCACTCAAACTCGCGTCCATAGCGTCGGTGGTGCCATCCAGCCATTTCATCCTCTGTTGTCCCTTTCTCCTCCTGCCCCTAATCCCTCCCAGCATCAGAGTCTTTTCCAATGAGTCAACTTTTCACATGAGGTGGCTAAAGTACTGGAGTTTCAGCTTTAGCATCATTCCTTCCAAAGAAATCCCAGGGCTGATCTCCTTCAGAATGGACTGGTTGGATCTCCTTGGAGTCCAAGGGACTCTCAAGAGTCTTCTCCAACACCACAGTTCAAAAGCATCAATTCTTTGGCACTCAGCTTTCTTCACAGTCCAACTCTCACATCCATACATGACCACTGGAAAAACCATAGCCTTGACTAGACGGACCTTTGTTGGCAAAGTAATTGTATTACCCACATAATTCTCACATGTAATCAGTCTCCTGAACTTTCCATTTCAACTTACATTTTAAAATATATTGGCTTAAAGTTAAATAACATGGTTTCTTTTTTTTTTAATCACTCATGTATCTGAAGTTATATTCCCTTTTGCATGATAGTGTAATTTTTTTCCTCTTTCATTTACATTGAAGGTTTGTCTCTTTTAGTTATTTTATTAAAGAAACAACTGGCTTTGTTGATTCTCTGGCATGTCTTTTTTTTAGTTCACGTTGAGCAGGACATAATGTACATATTGTAAACCTCACTCTTTTAAAGTATACAGTTTGATAAGTTTTGACAAATATATAGAGTCAAGTAACTATCACCACAACTTCTATCACCTAGAAAGTTCCCCGATGCCCCCTTTGCAAGAAATCTCTCCTTACCTCCAGCCCTTGACCAGCAGTGATCTGATTTCTGACCCTAAATTTTTGCCTTTTCCAGAATATCCTATGAATAAAATCATGCACTCTGTAGCTTTTTGTGCCTGGCCTCTTTCATTTAGCACAGTGTCAATGAAATTCATCCATGTTGTTGTATGTATCAAATAGTTTGTCCCTTTATTGCTGGGTAATATCCTGTTGTATGGATGTACCATAGTTTGTTATCTGTTCACCAGTCCATGAATATTTGGGTTGTTTCCAGCTGAGGACTATGATGAACAAAGCTACTGTAAACATTCACCTTTCAGGCCTTTGTCTTATGTATCTCTATTTTCTACATCCTTAATTTCTACTCATAAATTAATAGTTTCTTTCCTGCTCATGTCTTTGAGTTTGTATTAGTTATCTATTGCTGAGTAAGAAAGGTATCCCGAAATTTTTACTAAAAAAACAAACATTTGTTATTTCACTATTTCTGTGGATTAGGAGGGGCTTATCCAAGGTGTTATGAAAACCAGGTGGTATTCTGTTTCTTAAACGAGGTAGTGAATATACGCTAGTTAATTTTCTTTTCATTATGATCAGACATATATACATACATATATATATATACTATTTTATATACAATATGTTTCCCAATAAGCAGAGGTGTGGGTCAGCAGTGGCCTGCTACAGGGTCAGGGGCGCTGAGTGTGGCAGTGTCTGCACAGCACATTTTGAAGGAGGTTGCCATTATCTTCATTACCTCCATACCTTCATTACCTTCACCATAGTTTGGCCTCAGGTCAAACAACAGGGAGGGAACACAGCTCCGCCCATCAACAGAAAGTTGGATTAAAGTTTTACTGAGCACGGACCCGCCCATCAGAACAAGACCCAGTTTCCCCCACAGTTAGTCTCTCCCAACAGGAAGCCTCCATAAGCTTCTTATCCTTACCCATCAGAGGGCAGACAGAATGAAAACCACAATCACAGATATAATATAAATTTTATATATTTTAAAATAATATAAATTTTAAAGCAAGCAAAAAGAAATAGGAGTGAATTACCTAAAAATTATGAACCTATAAATTAAAAAACAAATGTTACATTAGATACTAAACAATAAAGCTCATGTTAGTAAAACTCAAGAGCAATATGGAATGCCCATCCCAGCACTTTTCAACTTTATTTTCAAATTTCTACCTAATGCAATAAGAAAAATAAACTTATACATTTTACATAAAAAATACAAAATTCTTTTAATTTGCAGGTGATATTATCATATACCCCCAAGTACCAATGAGTGCCAAGTACCAAAAGTTTCTTGAATTAATAAAAAAATATATAGAGATGACTAGAGTCATTTTCACTTTTTCATACTGTTCATGGGGTTCTCAAGGCAAGAATACTGAAGTAGCTTGTCATTTCCTTCTCCAGTGGACCACGTCAGAACTCTCTCCCATGACCCGTCCATCTTGAGTAGCCCTACATGGCATGGCTCATAGTTTCATTGAGTCAGACAAGGCTGTGGTTCATGTGATCAGTTTGAGTAGTTTTCTGTGATTGTGGTTTTCATTCTGTCTGCCCTCTGATGGATAAGGATAAGAGGCTTATGGAAGCTTCCTGTTGGGAGAGACTAACTGTGGGGGAAACTGGGTCTTGTTCTGATGGGCGGGTCCGTGCTCAGTAAAACTTTAATCCAACTTTCTGTTGATGGGCGGAGCTGTGTTCCCTCCCTGTTGTTTGACCTGAGGCCAAACTATGGTGATGAAGGTAATGAAAGTATGGAGGTAATGAAGATAATGGCAACCTCCTTCAAAAGGTGCTGTGCAGGCACTGCCACACTCAGCACCCCTGACCCTGTAGCAGGCCACTGCCGACCGACACCTCTGCTGGAGACTCCTGGACACTCACTGGCAAGTCTGGTTCAGTCTCTTGTGCGGTCACTGCTCCTTTCTCCTGGGTCCTGGTGTGTACAAGGTTTTGTTTGTGCCCTCCAAGAGTCTGTTTCCCCAGTCTTTTGTATGTTCTGGCACCTCTATGGTGGGGTTAATGGCAACCTCCTCCAAGAGGGCTTATGCCATACCCAGGTCTGCTGTACCCAGAGCCCCTGCCTCTGAGGCAGGCCACTGCTGACCCATACCTCCACAGGAGACACTCAAACACTCAAAGGCAGGTCTGGCTCAGTCTCTATAGGGTCTCCTGGTGTGCACACGGTTTTGTTTGAGCTCTCTGAGCATCTCTGATGGCTATGGGGTTTGATTCTAAATGTAATTTTGCCCCTCCTACCATCTTGCTTGGGCTTCTCCTTTGCCCTTGGATGTGGGGTATTTTTTTTTTTTGGTGGAATCCAACATTGTCCAAGCCAGGCTTCAGCAATATGTGAACCGTGAACTTTCAGATGTTCAAGCTGGTTTTAGAAAAGGCAGAAGAATCAGCGATCAAATTGCTAACATCATCTAGATCATCGAAAAAGCAAGAGACTTCCAGAAAAACATCTATTTCTGCTTTATTGACTATGCCAAAGCCTTTGACTGTGTGGATCGCAATAAACTGTGGAAAATTCTGAAAGAGATGGGAATACCAGACCACCTGATCTGCCTCTTGAGTAACCTGTATACAGGTAAGGAAGCAACAGTTAGAACTGGACATGGAACAACAGACTGGGTCCAAATAGGAAAAGGAGTACGTCAAGGCTGTATATTGTCATCCTGATCATTTAACTTCTATGCAGGGTACATCATGAGAAACGCTGGGCTGGAAGAAGCACAAGTTGGAATCAAGATTGCCGGGAGAAATATCAATAACCTCAGATATGAAAATGACACCACCCTTATGGCAGAAAGTGAAGAAGAACTAAAGAGCCTCTTGATGAAAGTGAAAGAGGAGAGTGAAAAAGCTGGCTTAAAGCTCAACATTCAGAAAACTAAGATCATGACATCCGGGCCTATCACTTCATGGCAAATAGATAGGGAAACAGTGGAAACAGTGGCTGACTATTTTTCAGGGCTCTGAAATCACTGCAGATGGTGATTGCAGCCATGGAATTAAAAGATGCTTGCTCCTTGGAAGGAAAGTTATGACCAAACTAGACAGCATATTAAAAAGCAGAGACATTACTTTGCCAACAAAGGTCCGTCTAGTCAAGGCTATGGTTTTTCCAGTAGTCATGTATGGATGTGAGAGTTGGACTATAAAGAAGGCTGAGCACCGAAGAATTGATGCTTTTGAACTGTGGTGTTGGAGAAGACTCTTGAGAGTCCCTTGGACTCCAAGGAGATCCAACCAGTCCATTCTAAAGGAGATCAGTCCTGAGTGTTCATTGGAGGGCCTGATGTTGAAGCTGAAACTCCAATACTTTGGCCATCTGATGTGGAGAGCTGACTCATTTGAAAAGACCTTGATGCTGGGAAAGATTGAGGGCAGGAGGAGAGGGGATGACAGAGGATGAGATGGCTGGATGGCACCACCAACACAATGGACATGGGTTTGAGTGGACTCTGGGAGTTGGTGATGGACAGGGAGGCCTAGTGTACTGTGGTTCATGGGGTCACAAAAAGTCAGACACGACCGAGCGACTGAACTGAACTGAACATTCTCCTGTCAACAGTTATTCAGCAGCAAGTTGTAATTTTGGAGTTCTCTCAGGAAAAGATTTGGACTATAAAGAAGGCTGAGCACCGAAGAATCAATGCTTTTGAACTGTGGGGTTGGAGAAGATTCTTGAGAGTCCCTTGGACTGCAAGGAGATCAAACCAGGCAATCTCAAAGGAAATCACTCCTGAATATTCATTGTAAGAACTGATGCTGAAGCTGAACCTCCAATACTTTGGCCACCTGATGTGAAGAACTGACTCACTGGAAAAGACCCTGATGCTGGAAAAGATTGAGGGCAGGAGGAGAAGGGGACGACAGAGGATGAGATGGCTGGATGGCGTCACAGAATCGATGGACATGGGTTTGAGCAAGCTTCAGGAGTTGGTGATGGACAGGGAAGCCTGGCGTGCTGCAGTCCATGGGGTTGCAAAGAGTTGGACACGACTGAGCAACTGAACTGAACTGAGAGTCATTTTAAATAAACAAACATCAGTGATATTTTCTACATTCTCAGTATCAAGTTTGAAATTAAATTTAAAATGTTCATACTCAAAATAGTAATAAATCTATGAAATAACTAGCAATAAATTTAACAAAGTAGATTTCGATGAGGAATATTATAAAGCAAGGCAGGACAAAAATATCACCAAATAAACAGGAGGCACATTCGTGGAAGATAAGATTTAATATCATTTAAAAAAGATCAATCCTTTCTAAATCAGTATGTAAATTTAATATAATTCTGATTTTTTAATAAATAGCAATGTGAATCAAGGCATATATATATGTATATATCTATAGATAATAGAATTATGTACACCCAGACAGCAAATTAAAAAGCAGAGATATCATTTTGCCAACAAAATGATTCCACCAGGTCCATGTAGTGAAAGCTATGATTTTTCCAGTAGTCACGTACAGATGTGAGAGTTGGACCATAAAGAAAGCTGAGTGCTGAAGAATTGATGCTTTTGAATTGTGGTGCTGGAGAAGACTCTTGAGAGTCCCTTGGACTGCCACGAGACCAAACCATTCAATCCTAAAGAAATCAGCGCTGAATACTCATCGGAAGGACTGTTGCTGAAGCTGAAACTCCAATACTTTGGCCCCCTGATGCAAAGAGCTGACTCATTGGAAAAGACCTTGATGCTGGGAAAGATTGAGGGCAGGAGGAGAAGGGGGTGACAGAGGATGAGATGGTTGGATGGCATCACTGACTCAGTGGACATGAGTTTGAGCAAACTCCAGGAGATAGTGAAGGACAGTTTCCTGGCATGCTCCAGTCCATAGGGTCTCAAAGAGTGGGACACGACTTAGTGACTGAACAACAACAACAAAGAACTTGAAATACTCTAATTAATCCAACAATACGGGATTTTTAAAATAGGTTTGGGGTACATACATGTGATTAGGTATTTTGAAGTCATTTTATTTTGAAAAATACCATATGCCATAAGGAACTGGTAATAAAATAATAGTAAGCTAAATAGCCAAGCTAAAACATACATAAAACTCAGAAACTTTGAAAGAAAATATATGAATATCTATCAATCATCTTTAAGATGTGAAAGTGATAGGTAATTTTTTAAACACTCTTCTTTACTTTTTCACATTTTCTACAATGAGTATATACTGTTTTAAATCAGGAAAGTAATTAATGTTATTTTTTTTAAATGAGTGTTCCTGCTCTGAGAAGGAATTTAACCCACTGTGTGCACATTTCTGTGTGTTTGTATCTCCTCCACATTTAATTGTGTCATTCTGTCCCAACACAAGGTGCTAATGGGCATGCCCTATGGAAGTATTCCCAGAAAGACGGTGCCTCGGGCTGAGGAAGAAAAAGCCATGGATTTTTCTGTTCTTTGGGATTTTGAGGTACCATTGCCAATGTGCACAATGTTGTGAGTGTGTATAAGTGTTGAAATGTTTAATTATTGGAAAGCCAGTGCTTCAACCAGCGGGATCCCGGCACTGTGCAGAATAAGCTAGCCAACCATGTCCACCTAGGTCCCCTTCATGGGTCTTTCCATCACACATCCTGATGCGCACAAGTTCCCCACAAGGTCACTGCTCCCCCCATTCTGCCAGATCTATGTAAGGCAATCTTGCAAGATGGTTTTATCTCATTATAACCCAGTAAGACCCCAGGGCTATTGCCAGTCCAACCTTTCCCCAAGCTTCACTTGACATCTTCAACTAAGTATCAAATTTGCTTCTCAAATCCAACAGCTATCCAACCAAACTCACATCATCTTTTCTCATCTCTTTTATGGGAACCACCAGTCATCCAGTCATTCAAGTCTGAAACCTGAAAGTCATCCCACATTTTTCTGTCATCACTACCACCCCTCACATCCAACGAATCACTGAATCTGAGCCTGTCTACTAAATATTTCTTAGTCTCCTTTTATCTTTCCCTTGGACCTCTGCTCTGAATAACACTGTACCAAGATCACTGTCAGAATCTTCTGCCTGTGCTCCCAGCCTTTTCTTGGCTCCTCACATCTCCATTCCCTATGCTGCCAGGGACCTTTCTAAAATACAAGCGTGACCCTGTGACTCCCCATGGTCAATATTCATTCATTCCCATTCCCAGTTGGAATAAAACCGAGTGTTCTGAATTGGGTTTACAAAAGAATTGTTCATGACCCAGTTGCCCTCTATCTTGCCAGTCCCAGTCTGTCTAAGACCTCATATTTTGTGTCGCAATATTATCAACCTGGGGGGAAGTCCAGTGCCCCGTGCCTTTGCTCAGGGTCCTGTGCCCATCCTTCCCTCAGAAAAGTGTGAAAGTGAGTTGGAGACTTTTTTTCAAGTTATCTGGAAAGGAGTGTTTCAAATAATTACTATACCACTAAGAATTGCATACTATTGCCACTATATGTGGGTTTCCTTGGTGGCTCAGCAGTAAAGAATCCACCTGCAATGCAGGAGACCCGGGTTTGACCCCTGGGTCAAGAAGATCCTCTGGAGAAGGAAATAGCAACCCACTCCAGTATTCTTGTCTGGGAAATCCATGAACAGAGGAGCCTGGCGGGCTACACTCCATGGGGTCACAAGAGTCAGACACAACTTTAGCAACTGAGCACACACACACACCACCACCACTACTATATGCTGCTACTGGGAATTTCCTTTATTTTTAAAAATATTTATTTATTCATTTATTTATTTTTAGCTACTCTGGGTCTTCCTTGTTGTGTGCAGGCTTTCTCTAGTTGCAGCAAATGGGACTACTCTCTAATTCTGGTGCACAAGCTTCTTATTTGCGGTGGCTTCCTTTGTTAGCTCAGTTGGTAAAGAATCCGCCTGTAATGCAGGAGACCTCGGTTTGATTCCTGTGTCATAAAGATCTTCTGGAGAAGGGATAGGCTACCCACTCCAGTATTCTTGGGCTTTCCTGGTGGCTCAGCTGGTAAAGAATCCACCTGCAATGAGGGAGACTTGGGTTCGATCCCTGGGTTGGGAAGATCCCCTGGAGAAGAGAAAGTGTTCTGGCCTGGAGAATTCCAGGGACTGTATTAGTCCATGGAGTTGCAAAGAGTTGGACACGACTGAGCAGCTTTCACTCTCTTGTTGCAGAGCACAAGCTCCAGGCACATAGGCTCAGACTTAGTTGCCCCATGGCACGTGGAATCTTCCCAGACCAGAGATCTAATCCACATCCCCTGCATTGGCAGGAGGATTCTTAACAACTAGACCATCAGGAAACCCTTCTTTATTCTTTATTTCACCCAAGAACCCTTGTTGAAATGTCCTACCCACCCCAGACCAACAATTTTTTCAGCAATAATCCTACGTTGTATTGTTGTTGTTGCCAAGGATAAATTTTTATATTTCAAGTAAAAATAGAAATTTTGGAAAACTTACATCCACCACCATGACAATGGCAGTTTCTCAGTAGTTAAATACTTTTCTGATGAGATCAATGGAGATGTGATTTTGGGGAGTCCAGTGGTTAAGACTCTGCTTCCACTTCAGGGGCACAGGTTCAATCCCTGGTCAGGAAACTAAAGATCCCACATGCCATGAGGCACAGCCAAAGCTAAAACAAAAGAGAAATTTTCTTATACATTGCTTGTATAAGAAATGTGTTGACATTTGGTGTATGTTCATAACTCAGTGAACTTTCCAGATGACCAATACAAAATGATGTGTGAGTGAAAGATCCCACATCTTGATAGCAAAAGATAGAGCAATTGATTTTTTAAAACTTTATATTTTGAGATAACTTTAAACTTATAGAAGAGTTGCATAAATATTACAGAGAGTTCCCATATACCGCTCACCCATTCACTATGATATCCATAGAACAATCATCAAAACTAAGAAATTAATCTTCATCCAGTATTATTAACTGAAATACTGTATTTATTTGGATTTCACCTGTTTTTCCACTAATGTTCTTTTTCTGTCCCAGGACCCAATTCAAAATCTCACATTGATTTGTCAAGTCTCTTTACTCTCCTCCAACCTGTGACTATTCTCTATCTTTCAGTGACCTTGACACATTTGAATAGCTGATCAGTTGTTTTTGGAAAATGCCCCTGAATTTGGGTTTGTCTGATGTTTTCTCATGATTGTATTAAGGTTATGCATCATTGGGAAGAATACCACAGAGGTAATGTGACTTTCTCAGGGTGTCAAATCAGAGTTACATTATGTTGAGCTCTTGGTTAAAGTGGTATCTGCCAGAGTTCTCTACTGTAAAGTGAGTATTTTTCCCTTTTCAATTACTTAGTACTTGGGGGAGAGCAATGGATCTTAAGGTATAAAAAGTTCATTATATGATTCATATTCCACATGATAGCTAACTTTTAAGAACTAGTTATGGGGTTGAGGTAAAATATCAAAGAAGAAATAGTCACAAGTATATGAAAAATACTATTAAAATTTGGCTCCTCTCTCCAACTACACATCTGTGTGAAGCCAGAATAATCCCATGTTTTATGTTCAGCAAAGATACAAAAGAAGTGCTAAAATTCTAAGTTAATATTATACCTAAATACACCTAAAAATTACACTTAAAGTCAATTATGTGCCTGTGCTTTTGTGCTTAGTCTCTCAGTCATGCCTGACTCTTTGCGACCCCATGGACTGTAGCCCACCAGGCTCCTTTGTCCATGGGGATTCTCCAGGCAAGAATACTGGAGTGGGTTGCCATGCCCTCCTCCAGGAAAGTAAATTATACCCAGAACCAAACTGAAATTAAAACTCAGGTTAGATTGTGAGCTTTATCACACAGTTTTCTTTAGAAGTTTTGAGACACTGAGAAAGTTCATGGATTTCCATCTAGTTCGAGAGCGTTAAATTAAGACCCTGGGCACAGGAGGCAGAGCGGAGGGGAGCTTGGAGTGGTATGTGCAGGCACACACAGACACACACACACAAATATCCCTCATCCCTAATTCATCCCAAATGTTAACCATAATCTCCTCTCTCTTCTGTATCTCCGTGTCCTCTGTACTCAGTGTAATGGAGAAATAGAAGGGGAAAGGAAAGAGGGGAGAGTGGAGACCTGCACAGACTCTGGAGCAAACCAGGGGAGTGAAGGGAAGAACAAGAATGTCCAGAGCCCTTCCTTCCTCCCCTCCAGCTCCCATCATACCTCTGAAAAAGAAACCCCAGGTCGGACAGGAGGGTCTGATGACTGTCACTCTAAGCTCACTAACCCAGAGCATTTGCTTTGCTGACGCCCAGGGCTACATGAAGTATTCTGCTCTCTTCTATGGCTACTACAACAACCAGAGGACCATCGGGTGGCTGAGGTACAGGTTGCCCATGGCTTACTTCATGGTGGGGGTCAGCGTGTTCGGCTACAGTCTGATGATCGTCATTAGATCGTAAGTATGATTATCTCATTTACAGGTATTTAATCTTCCCACAAACAGCCCACTCCTATGGTCACACTGTGCCTACTTACCGTCTTCTCAAGGATTTAGAGAGAAAACAAGGAAACAAATAAAGCAAATGCAGATTGTCATACGAGGCATGAAAGATATATACAGGTTAATGTGGGAAGTTCTGGAAAATGGGATAGACACTCCTTTAGAAGAAGCTGGCACAGCACTTTAGACAAAGCAAGAGCATGTGCAAAGGCCCTGAGGCAGTGAATATCCTACTGGGCCCCCAAAACAGTCAAAAAGCCAGTGTAGGGCTTCCCTAGTGCCTAAATGGTAAAAAATCTGCCTGCCAGTGCAGGAAGCACAGATTCAATCTCTGATCCAGGAAGATCCTACCAGACATGGAGCAGCTAAGCCATGTGCCACAACTATTGAACCTGCACTCTAGGTCCTGGAAGCCACAACTACTGAAGCCCACATGCCCAGACCCCATGCTCTGCAGCAAGAGAAACCACTGCAATCGCAGCAAAGAGTAGTCCCTGCTATCTACAACCAGAGAAGGCCCACAGAGTGAGGAAGACTCAGGACAGCCATAAATAAATACATAGAAATGATTAAAATCTTAAACAAAACAAAACAGTATGGCTTGAAGAGGAACATGGTACCTGGTAAGAAAATGCTGGAGAAGTTTTCGAGGCCTGTTTCGGTTTTCCTCAGAGCCTGGCTTCCTCAGAAAAACCCTCTGCTGTAAGCTCACATGAGAGCTGAGGAGGCACTTACGAAGAGGCTAAATGAGGCCATTGAGGCTTCACACAGCGTATGTGGCAGTGGCTAACCTTGGTGTCCTCTCTGACCCCAACTCTGCTTTTCTCTGTGGTCAGAAATGGTGCTTTAATACATTTGTGCCTCTTAATTCATATTCTCTGAAGAAAAAAACTTGGCTTACCCCTCCGGATTGCCTTCTTCTAAGTCAGGGGATCCCAGTCAGCACAGGCTGTGCAGGATGGGGGCACAGTCTGTGCACAGACCTGACCACCAGGCCCCCCCTTCAGCAGGGCCACCGGAGGTCACGTATTCTAGAAGAGCAGAGCAGCTGTGTATGCAGCAGAAGCGGAGAGCCCTTGAAGCCCAGCCAGGACCCCCGCAAGGCGATGGACGGGCCCAGCTGGGTTTTCTATCTCATCCACTCAGAGGAAAATGCTGCTGTTCGTGAGAGCCTATCTGCCATGAGACAGTGACCACTACATGACATGTGGCTACCCAGCTCTATCAAGCAAAAGGAAAAAAACAAGGGGGCAGGCGAGACAGGGTTGGTTTTATTCTTAGCCCTGACATTGTTACATTTTTCCCAGAGAAGTGTAAGGATATGGAATGTTTCCCTGTTGAACCAAAAAGCTAACGAAAGCAACCAGGCCCCTGAAACAGCAAATCCCAAAAGCCAACATGTCAGACAGAGTCAGAGAGAAGCAAACCCCCCATTGCATATGATGGAACCCCTGCCTGGAATTCTATGGTTCTCCCAGGGTGGACCTCCAGGAAGCACAAAAAGAGAATGAGGACAGGGAGGTTGAAATAGGGGGCTATTAAAGCAGCTCCAAAGTACTTTCCTCCAAGCTTGCTTAAAAAAAGGATGTGTGCATGATCCGGCTGTAATACCAACTGCCTCAGGGCGTATTGAATTTTATATCAGAAAAATATAATTTTTATCCAAGAAAATAGATGAATTAGAAGGGGATGTTCTTGAATTTATGGTTGCTAGGGGGAAGGATGAGGGGAAGGGATAGTTAGGGAGATAGACATCTACACACTGCTATATTTAAAATGAATAACCAACAAGGAACAACTGAGAACTCTGCTCACGGTTATATGGCAGCCTGGATGGGAGGAGAGTTCAAGGGAGAAGGGATACATGTATATGTTTATATATGGCTGAGTCCCTTTGCTGTTCACCTGAAACTATCACAATATTTTTAATTGGCTATACCCCAGTGAAAGCGAAAGTGAAATTTGCCCAGTTGTGTCCAACTCTTTGTGATTCCATGTCACAAAGGCTCTATACAGTCCATGGAATTCTCCAGGCCAGACTACTGGAGTGGGTACCCTTTCCTTTCTCCAGGGGATCTTCCTAACCCAATAAAATACCCCAACAGAAAAGTTTAAAAATTAAAAAAAATACATGTGCAAAGAAGTAATGGAAATAAATTTTAAAAAAGGAAGGGATGTTCTCTGTGAGAAGAGTTCTAAAACATTGGCAAATGAGTCAAGTCACAAGAATTTAGACGTCAGGGTAGAAAACATGGTTACGTGTCCTGAACCCATGCTGGATTCTTGTTGTCCAACTGACTCCATGTATGCTCACAGGGCACTCTGACTTTGAGAGGAAGGTGCTCTGGCTGTCAGTAGCCTGACTCAAATCCATCTTAGCTCTTTTCCTTCACTGGATATCTGCCACCTGTGCCCAAGACTGGGCTGACACAGCAGACACGGAGCAGACCTAACGACAGCGGTCTATGCCCTGCAGGATGGCCAGCAACAACCAGGGCAGCACGAGCGAGGGGGAGAGTGATAACTTCACATTCAGCTTCAAGATGTTCACCAGCTGGGACTACCTGATTGGGAATTCAGAGACCGCTGACAACAAATATGCCTCCATCACCACCAGCTTCAAGGTAGTCACCTCAGGGCCGTTCCCACTTCCTGGGGAACTCTGAGTCCCTCTGGTCACTGGGAGAATTTTCCCAGCCGGGGCATGGGAAACAAGATCCCTAATTAGTTTGTGGTAAGAACTTTCCCTGAAGTGGGAGCCTAGCTCTCAAACCTTCAAGAAAGAATGCTCATGGGTGGTACTCACCATCTGTTTCTTAATACGGTTGAGAATCATGGATGCTGGGCCCTGCCTCTTTCCTCTCAGAACTGCTTTCTGCTGGAGGAAGTGAAAGGAATCATGTGGGGCAGCTGTTCTCAACTTTAACACGTATTTGCTTGATCTGAGGCACTTTAAAAAATCTTCTGGGCCCCACCCCCAGAGATTCTCATATAATGGGTCTAGGGTGGGGTCCTGGCATTGGTTTTTTTAAAAAACTTCCCCAGGCAACTAGAACACCCATAGAGAGTTGAGAACCCTGGTTTGGGGGTGTGGGAATAAAGGAATCAGTTAAATGTATAATTCCACACTTAATTATCTTATTAATTTGCTCACAAGAGAGACGTGAGGTGGCCTACAGAGTAAAGAACAAAAACAAGCCTGAGGGTAAGCAGTTGGAATGAAGGGGGAAGCACTGCACATCTCAGTTTTTCCCTCCATGACCGTGTATACCACTCAGGGTTCTTTACTTTTAATTGAAGTATATTTGATTTACAACGTTGTGTTAGTTTCTGTTGTACAGCAAAATGATTCAATTATACGTATATATTCATTTTCATATTCTTTTCCATTATAGGTTATTACAAGATATTGAATATGATTCCCTATGCTATACAGTAGGACCTTGCTGTTTATCTATTTTATATATAACAGTAGTTTGCATCTACCAGTCCCAAACTCCTAATTTATCCCCCTGCTATCTCCTTTAGTAAACATAAGTTTGTTTTCTAAGTCTGTGCGTCTGTTTCAGTTTTGAGGAAAAAAAAGTTTATTTTTATCATTTTTTAGACTCCACATATAAACAGTATCATGACATTTGTCTGTCTCTGATTTACTTCACTTTCTATGATAATCTCTGGATTCATCCATGTTGCTGCAAAAGGCACTATTTCATTCTTTTTTATGGCTTTTTAAACTTTCATCCTTTTTAATATATAATTTTTCATATGTACCACATCTTCTTTTTTCATTCATCTGTGAATGGATTCTTAGGTTGCTTTCTTGTCTTCGCTGCTGTAAATAGTGCTGCTTGGAACATCGGGATGCTTATATCTTTTTGAATTAGAGTTTTCATGTTTTCCAAATATATGCCCAAGATTGGGATTGCTGGATCATGTGGTAGTTCTACTTTAGTTTTACTGTTCTCCATAGTGACAGCTCCCAGGTAGCCAATGCAGGAGACATAAGAGATGTGGGTTTGATCCCAGGGTCAGGAAGAGCCCCTGGAGGAGGACATGGCAACCCACTCCAGTATTCTTGCCTGGAGAATCCCTTGCACAGAGGAGCCTAGAGGGCTACAGTCCATAGAGTCACAAAGAGTCGGGCACGACTGAAGTAACTTAGCATGCATGCATATAGTGGCTGCAACCACTTACATTCCCACCAACAGTGTAGGAGGGTTCCCTTTTCTCCACATCCTCTCCAAAATTTGTTATTTTCTCCCATTCTGTAGGTTGTCTTTTTTTTTTTTATGGTTTCCTTTGCTGTTCAAAAGCTTATAAGTTTGATTAGGCCCCATTTATTTATTTTTGTTTTGTTATTTTTATTGCCTTAAGAGAAGGAAGGAAATTTTTCAATCAGCTAACAGGTATTGTGTTCAGGTTCAGCTTCAACTAACTCATCAGGCAGTTAAAATACATTAATGTACACAGTTCTCACAACATGTGCCCTGTTATATATTATTTTGGCTTTTAACATATTCAAAGGAGAAGCCTTCTCCTTCCTAGATGTTCAAAGTGCTTCATAGGCATTGACCTGCTTTGCCTCTCTCTAGTAGTACTGGAGGAAGGGTCAAAACCCCTGTTGATCCCTACCCTGCCCTTAGATGCTCCATCACAGGCTCCCTGTTGCTGTGGATGGGAGAACTGAGCCAGCTCCCTGCTCCAACAACTGTCAAACCTAGAGGACTCTGGGGCTCATGACTCAAGCCCTGTCCCTGGTGGGTTTACCTGCCTTCTGCAAGCAACAACTGGTATCAGTGGGCAGCAGTCCATTCTCCTCCCAGAAGGGCCAAGAGAGAGGAGAGGGAAGAAGACAAGACCATCAAGCACTGCTGTGGTGTAGATCTGACCCCTGTAAGGTCCTGGAGTAACAAAGTCTGACTGATCAGACAGGGGAAGCATTGGACTATCAAGAACTCTGAATGGTTTCAAAGAAGACATACAGATGGCCAGCAGGCACATGAAAAGATGTTCAACATTGCTAATTAATAGAGAAATGCAAATCAAAACTACAATGAGGTGTCACCTCACACCAGTTAGAGTGGTCATCATGAAAAAAATCTACAAATAACAAATGCTGGAGAGGGTATGGAGAAAAGGGAACCCTCCTTCACTGTTGGTAGGGATGTTAGTTGGTATAGCCACTATTGAAAACAGTATAGATGTTCCTCAGAAAACTAAAAGTAGAATTACGATATGATCCAGCATCCCACTCCTGGCCATATAGCCAGACAAAACTATAATTCAAAAAGATACATGCACTACTGTGTTCATAGAAGCACTATTCACATTAGCCAATATATGGAAACATCTAAATGTCCAACTATAGGTGAATGGATAAAGAAGATGTAATATATACACATACTACTTGGTCATAAAAAAGAATGAAATAATGCCATTTGCAGCAACATGGATGCAACTAGAGATTGTCATACTAAGTCAAGTCAGAAAGAGAAAAATACCGTATGAGATCTCTTATATGTGGAGTCTAAAATATGACACAGATGAACCTACCTATGAAACAGAAACCGACTCACAGACGTGGAGAACAGACTCGTGGTTCCAAGGGGGAGGGGGCTGGGGGAGGGGTAGAGTAGGGGTTCAGGTTTAGCAGATGTAAGCCTTTATATATGGAATAGATAAACAACAAGGTCCTACTGTATAGCCTAGAGAACTATATTCAATTTCCTGTGATAAACAATATTGGAAAGAATGTTTTTCTAAAAAGGAATGTATACATATTTAACTGAATCACTTTGGTGTGCAGTTGTAATTAATACAACATTGTAGATTATATTCAACTTTGAAAAAGTAAAGAAAGATCTCCTTCCAGGACTTTTGTGTCCAGGGGACCTCGTTTTCCACCCTTATTCTGCCACATACTAATTGTGCCACATTCTAATTTCACATACGATAAAAAACGTACTAATGCAGGGTATAAGTTTAATAATAAAAAATCTATTGTATTTGTATACACTAGCAGCAAACAATTAGAAAGCAATTTCATTCCATTTATAATAAAATGACACAAAGTACAATAAAATGACATAAAGTATAAAAAATTCCAAGGAATGGATTTCACACACCAAAAAAAGTGTGCAAAGCTGCCTACACCAAAAAAGTATAAAACATTGCTGAAAGGAATTAATAAACTCTAAATAAATGGAAAAATATACCATGCCCATGGATTAGAACAGGGATCAACAAACTATAGCCCTGGGTCCAAATCCAGCCTGCTGTCTATTTTTACAAATAAGATTTTATTGAAATAAAGTCATGCCAATTTATTATATATTGTCTATAGTTGCTTTCATGCTACAGCAACACAGTTAAGTAGTTATGAAAGACACCATGTGGCCTGCAAAACCAAAACTATTCACTTTCTGATTTTTTTATAGAAAAAAGTTTGGCCAGAACTTTTTTATAGAAAAAGCCAGCCCCTGGCTTGGAAGACTCGATATTTTAAGATTCAATTTTAATCTATTTGATCTGTAGATTTAAAACAATCCCAATGGCTTAGAAAAATCTCTCTGGGCATTAGTATCTATAATTTGGGTAATAACAGTAACTACAGTTGGTTTATTGTTGGGACTAAGAAGAATAATGCATGGAAAGCATTTAGCACTGCAGCTGACATACAGTAAGTTTCCAATAAATCTAAGCTTTTGTCATTACATGTACCGAAATAGCAGTAACAACAAAAAATGTAATTTTTTAAGATTCCTTTTTTTCCTTCCAGTTCTATTGGAATACAATTGAAAGACAGCACTGTATAAGTTTAAGTTGTACAGCATAATGCTTTGACTTACATCATGAAATGATTAACACAATAAGTTTAGTGACCATCCATCATCTCATATAGATACAAAATTAAAGAAAAAAATTTTCCTTGTAATGAGAACTTAGGATTTACTCTCTTAACAACTTTCATATATAATACACAGTAGTGTTAATTAGGTTCATCATGTTGTACTTTGGGACTTCTTTATCTTATAACTAGAAGTTTGTATCTTTTGACTACCTTCATCCAGTTCTCCCTCTGCCTCCAACCCCTATCTCTGGTAACCACAAATCTGATCTCTTTTTCTATAAGTTTGTTTGTTTGTTTAAATATAACTGACCTACAATTCAGTGTTACTTCTTCTTGTACAGCATAGTGATTCAATATTTCTATACAATTCAAAACGGTCACCGTGGTAAGTCTAGTCATAATATGTCACCAAAGATATTTGTACATTTTGTACATTTGTACATTTCATACTCATGACTCAGTTATTTTGCAAGTGGAGGTTTGTGCCTCTTAATCTCCCTCACCTATTCAAAGTATATTTTCTTAAAGAACTAACTCCCACGAGACAGCAGTGCTCTCTACCACCCCAATTATTTAATTTCTGAAAATACAAAAAGTAGTCATCTCAGGAACCGAGCGACAATTCCTTGTTATAATTCACATTTCATTTTCACCATCCAGGAGTCAATAGTGGATGAACAAGAGAGTAACAAAGAAGAAAATGTCCATCTGACAAGATTTCTCCGTGTCCTGGCCAACTTTCTCATCATCTGCTGCTTGTGTGGAAGTGGGTACCTCATTTACTTTGTGGTGAAGCGATCCCAGGAATTTTCCAAAATGCAGAATGTCAGCTGGTATGAAAGAAATGAGGTAAGATGCTATACCTGCTGAAGTGAATATCCTGAAATTACCCTGTTCCTATGCCATTCATCTGGACCATGGGACTTATTTTAAAAAGTGAAATTACATTGCTTTCAAGCCAAGTAACATGAACATCTTGAACAGTCACCTGTTATTAGGCTTTCATAGCTGGATAAAGCTGGATTCAATTAACATGTCAATCAGCTAAGTAGCCAGTTGTCATAACATGAATTTTTTAAAAAGATGGTCCTTTCCTCAGGTCTCTACAGAACCGTAGATCATAAGTCAGTTGTCTAGTACTGCATGGGTGTGATTCTGGGCTGCCTTTCTGTTCCACAGGTCTATTTGTTTATTCCTGCACTAATAACATATTGATAAACTGTGACTCTATAGTATGTCACTGACAGAGTGAGTTCTCTCATCAAGATTGACAATAAAACATATTAAGGTTTTATTGTGATTATGTTGAACCTATAAATCTCAGGAATTTGACATCTGTGGTAGTTGGAAAAAATGGCTACAAGTTCTTCCCATCCTTATATGCACATTTTTTTTTGAAATGTGATTTTATAGCCCCTCCCATGAAGACGTGAAATCTGTTTCCCAACACCTTGCCTTAGTCAGTGAACAATAACAACCATGATACAGTTCAGTTCAGTTCAGTTGCTCAGTCACGACCGACTCTGCAACCCCATGGACTGCAGCATGCCAGGCCTCCCTGTCCATCACCACCTCCCACAGTTTACTCAAACTCATGTCCATCAAGTTGGTGATGCCATCCAACCATCTCATCCTCTGTCATCCCCTTCTCCTCTTGCCTTCAATATTTCCCAGCATCAGGGTCTTTTCCAATGAGTCAGTTCTTCTCATCAAGTGGCCAAAGTATTGGAGTTTCAGCTTCAGCATCACTCCTTCCAATGAATATTCAGGACTGGTTTCCTTTAGGATGGACTGGTTTGATCTCCTTGCAGTCCAAGGGACTCTCAAGAGTCTTCTCCAACACCACAGTTAAAAACATCAATTCTTTGGCGCTCAGCTTTCTTAATAGTCCAACTCTCACATCCATACATGACTACTGGAAAAACCATAGCCTTGACTAGACAGACTTTTGTTGGCAAAGTAACGTCTCTGCTTCTTAATATGCTGTCTAGGTTGGTCATAACTTTCCTTCCAAGGAGTAAGCGTCTTTTGATTTCATGGCTGCAGTCACCATCTGCAGTGATTTCAGATCCCAGAAAAATAAAGTCTGACACTGTTTCCACTGTTTCCCCATCGATTTGCCATGAAGTGATGGGACTAGATGCCATGATCTTAGTTTTCTGAATGTTGAGCTGTAGGCCAACTTTTTCACTCTCCTCTTTCACTTTCATCAAGAGGCTCTTTAGTTCTTACTTTCTGCTATAAGGGTGGTGTCATCTGCATATCTGAGGTTTTTGATATTTCTCCCGACAATCCTGATTCCAGCTTGTGCTTCTTCCAGCCCAGCATTTCTCATGATGTACTATACATATAAGTTAAATAAGCAGGGTGACAATATACACCTTTGAGGTACTCCTTTTCCTATTTGGAACCAGTCTGTTGTTCCATGTCCGGTTCTAACTGTTGCTTCCTGACCTGCATACAGGTTTCTCAAGAGGCGGGTCAGGTGATCTGGGATTCCCATCTCTTTCAGAATTTTCCACAGTTTATTGTGATCCACACAGTCAAAGGCTTTGGCATAGTCAATAAAGCAGAAATAGATGTTTTTCTGGAACTCTCTTGCTTTTTTAATGATCCAGCAAATGTGGGCAATTTGATCTCTGGTTCCTCTGCCTTTTGAAAACCAGCTTGAACATCTGGAACTTCACGGTTCATGTATTGTTGAAGCCTGGCCTGGAGAATTTTGAGCATTACTTTACTAGCGTGTGAGATGAGTGCAATTGTGCGGTAGTTTGAGCATTCTTTGGCATTGCTTTTCTTTGGGATTGGAATGAAAACTGACTTTTCCAGTCCTGTGGCCACTGCTGAGTTTTCCAAATTTGCTGGCACATTGAGTGCAGTACTTTCACAGCATCATCTTTCAGGATTTGAAAGAGCTCAACTGGAATTCCATCACCTCCACTAGCTTTGTTTGTAGTGATGCTTCCTAAGGCCCACTTGACTTCACATTCCAGGATGTCTGGCTCTAGGTGAGTGATCACACCATCATGATTATCTGGGTCATGAAGATCTTTTTTGTAAAGTTCTTGTGTGTATTCTTGCCACCTCTTCTTAATATCTTCTGCTTCTGTTAGGTCCATACCATTTCTGTCCTTTATGGAGCCCATCTTTGCATGAAATGTTCCCTTGGTATCTCTAATTTTCTGGAAGAGATCTCTAGTCTTTCCCATTCTATTGTTTTCCTCTATTTCTTTGCATTGATCGCTGAGGAAGGCTTTCTTATCTCTCCTTGCTATTGTTTGGAACTCTGCATTCAAATGGGTATATCTTTCCTTTTCTCCTTTGCTTTTTGCTTCTCTTCTTTTCGTAGCTGTTTGTAAGGCCTCCTCAGACAGCCATTTTACTTTTTTTTTCTTGGGGATGGTCTTGATAACTGTCTCCTGTACAATGTCACAAATCTCCATCCATAGTTCATCAAGAACTCTGTCTATCAGATCTAGTCCCTTAAATCTATTTCTCATTTCCACTGTATAATCATAAGGGATTTGATTTAGGTCATACCTGAATGGTCTAGTGGTTTTCCCTACTTTCTTCAATTTAAGTCTGAATTTGGCAATAAAGAGTTCATGATCTGAGCTACAGTCAGCTCCCAGTTTTGTTTTTGCTGACTGTATAGAGCTTCTCCATCTTTGGCTGCAAAGAATACAATCAGTCTGGTTTTGGTGTTGACCATCTGGTGATGTCCATGTGTAGAGTCTTCTCTTGTGTTGTTGGAAGAGGGTGTTTGCTATGACCAGTGTGTTCTCTTGGCAAAATTCTATTAGCCTTTGCCCTGCTTTATTCTGTACTCCAAGGCCAAATTTGCCTGTTACTCCAGGTGTTTCTGGACTTCCTACTTTTGCATTCCAGTCCTCTATAATGAAAGGACATCTTTTTGGGGTGTTAGTTCTAGAAGGTCTTGTATGTCTTCATAGAACCGTTCAACTTCAGCTTCTTCAGCATTAATGGTCAGGGCATAGACTTGGATTACCATGATACTGAATGGTTTGCCTTGGAAATGAACAGCGATCATTCTGTCATTTTTGAGATTGCATCCAAGTACTGCATTTCAGACTCTTTTGTTGACTTTGATGGCTACTCCATTTCTTGTAAGGGATTCTTGCCCACAGTAGTAGATATAAGGGTCATCTCAGTTAAATTCACCCATTCCAGTCCATTTTAGTTCACTGATTCCTAAAATGTCGATGTCCACTCTTGCCATCTCCTGTTTGACCACTTCCAATTTGCCTTGATTCATGGACCTAACATTCCATATTCCTATGCAATATTGTTCTTTACAGCATCAGGCCTTGCTTCCGTCACCATGATACAAGCAGACTTGAAAAGTGCTTGTGTTTTGGAACTTGCTTTCTTGGGAACCTGAAATATCCATCATGTGGATGATGCCAGGCTGGCCTCCTAAATGATGAGAGACACATGGCCCAATTTTCTCATCACCCTAGGTGATTAGCAGATCCACCACCAGATGTATAAATGAAAACATCAGCCATCAGCTGACTATAGATATTAATACATGAATGAACCCAGGTGAGACCAGCAGAAGAACCACCTTGCTAAGCCCAGAAAATATTACAGACCCAAAGAAGAAAGAATCTTCCTCCCATCAAAAGGCAAGAAAGGATAAAAAAGGAAATGTGGAACTGGCAGGACAAATATAAAGCAGAAAATCAGATAGACTTAAGTATAAATGTATCAGTGATTTCAATGAAATGTGAATGAATGAAAGCTATAGCTCAAAGTCAGTGATAATCAGATTGAGTTTTTTTTTAATTATATTTACACTTAATGTCTAAAACACTAAGTTATGAGAGGAATACAAAGATGCTCAAGATGAATTCTGCCTTTAATGGAATTGCCAATCTCCTCAGGAAGCAGGTTTGGCAAGAATAAACTTTGGCACAACCAGTAATAGGCAGGAAGAATGTGATCAAATAAGATGTTTTGCATTTCAGATGTGTGACAGGTGGGAAAGCCCATGTGAGCCAGAGAGACTGGGGGATATTATGGCAAAGGCAGGAATCAAGCTGAGCATCAGACAAACGTTAGAGAAGGGCCTTGGTGGATGTGATGCCAGGATGGCTTTCTAGGTGGGAAGAACTGCATGAGCAGGGCTGAAGGAATGAAGGTTATGAGAAGCCAACCCAAAGGTCAGTGTGAGAGGGTGGAGGGGAGTGAGCCACAGTCCAGAAGAGCTGATCAACCTGCACTTTGATCAGCAGTTCAGGATACTCTCCACTAGGTGGGCAGAATCAGTGGCAGAGAGAATGTTCTACTGTGGCTGGCAGTTCCATTATTCGAGTCAGGATTTTCCCAAAGTTGAAGCCAAAATTTAGTTCTTACCAGTTCTGTGCTGTCGGCTTATGACTTATCCCCTGATTCTTACAACGAAGTCCACCATCACCATTTTACACACAAAGAAACAAGAAGCTCAGAGAAATTATGTAACTTTCTCTAAATTACAAAGCCAGCAAGCAATAGAGCAGGGGCCAAAACCCAGAGAGCTGACCCCAAAGGTCACACCCCACACCACATACCTCTACTGTTGATTTTGTTCCATGATTTCAGCTTCTGGTCTTCCATTCTCCTGAGATGAGATGACTCTTAATGATACACAACTTTTACCAAACACAAAGCACTGTCCCATGTGT
The DNA here is from genome assembly GCF_003369695.1 of Bos indicus x Bos taurus. NCBI lineage: Eukaryota > Metazoa > Chordata > Mammalia > Artiodactyla > Bovidae > Bos > Bos indicus x Bos taurus. The sequence continues at coordinate 30,815,518 of NC_040088.1, forward strand.
TAATTCATTTCCTTCTCAAAGATTGCTATTTTTATCAATGCTGCTGGTAACAATCATTGTGACAAGCAGTCCCAGGGCATATTGGTTCCTATGTCAGGGTCGCACAGCAAGTTGTGGAGACCCCAGGTGGGGCTTTTCTAGAGGCAGAGGAGGGGGCAGGCAACCGGGAGATGGAGATGCATGACCCTGAGGGTACAGAGGCGGTGGACAACCAAGTGACATTGATGACAAGCTAGCCCAGCTCTCCTGACTTCCAGGTAGAAATTGTGATGTCTCTGCTTGGGATGTTTTGTCCCCCTTTGTTTGAAACTATTGCCGCCCTGGAGAATTACCACCCACGCATTGGATTGAAGTGGCAGCTGGGGCGCATCTTTGCACTCTTCCTGGGAAATCTCTACACCTTTCTCTTGGCCCTGATGGATGACATCCAGCTGAAGGTAGAGACCACAAACTTCTTCCCAATTCCTAGTATCCAACATGTTGCTTTTTTAAATATAATAATTTCCTTGTGTATGATTTATATTAAGTAAATTTTAGAAAGGTCAGAAAAATAAAATGAAGAAAAAATGTCACCAGATTCCTATGACCCAACTGTTAACGTTTTGCTTCAGTTCTTTACTGTCTGTTTCATAGGCTGTCTTTTTTCACATCCTCCTCTAGTCCTTTGATAACCTTAATATTTTGTCTGCAGCCTTTCCAGTACTGTTTCTTAGCTGCCATATGTTTACTAGCTGACAAGTGTCCATTGAAATGATAAGTGATGGTTGAGTTACCCTTTCATCCCTGCTCACTAGTTATGGTGCACCCACCAAGTCAGGCCCTGGGGGTACAGCAGACAGCAAGACACAGTCCTGTTCCAGGGGAGACAGACTCATTCATCACAGCACTCTGGGCCAGGTGCTTCAGTGGGGGTGAGCCCAGGGTAGCAGGACAGTGCACAGGAGGGGCTGCAGACCCCACCATGAGGGATCTTAGCGGACACTGGAAAAAATCAGAGGAAAGAGCTTATGCAAATAGAGAACTGTGAATTAGCTGAACAAGTGCATGAAGGGCAGGAAGTGAAAGATGAAACTGGACAAGGGTCAGATGGTGATGCTCCTCTTTCCCATGCCTCCCTCCTCATGAATTTTCCTGAGATTAACAAGAAGCTGCTGGAAGATTCTAAGCATAGTAGTGACTGGATCTGGCCCTTGCCTGCCCTCCATCGGCATCTCTCACTTCCCTCCTACCCTAAAAAACTGCTTCACCCTTCTGAGCTCACATTTCCTCCTCTCTTGCCTCACTCTCCCCTCTCCTCCCCGTGTTTGACTAGTTGAGTTATCCTTCTGCAGTTTGGCTCAGATGTCCCCACCTCCAGGAAAGAGCCCCATGGTCTGAGGTGGATTTCCTCAGTCCCCAGAGAAAATTTCCCACAGCTTCTATCACTCTGTTCTGCAAGTGTCTGTTCATCTTTCTCACTTACTACTAGACTGAGGAAGTGTAAGTATCATTTTCTAGACTGGCAATTTTCTGAGGTAAACTCCGTTCACTACTATGTCACTCTTGTGTCTCCATTGCCTTATATGCCCAGAATAAATTAATCTCAAAATAAGAATGTATACTTGGATGGATGAGTAATAACTTAAAGAAGAAAAATTCCTGGAAAAGACCCAGGGACTTCAGCCAGTTGCCCCCGCCTCTTCTCTATAGATTGAAAGGCTGGGGAGGGCAGTTCTGGAGAGACCCTGTTAAGGGATAGGGCAGAGGCTAGATGGTAGGGTTGTGGCATATGCTGGCTTGAATTGTTCTTTCTGTAGAAACTGTTGAACCTTCCCTGGCTCTTTCCAACCCCACATCTCCATCTTCCCTTCTAGCTTTCTAATGAAGAGACGATAAAGAACATCACTCACTGGACTCTGTTTCACTACTACAACTCCTCAGGTTGGAATGAGAGTGTCCCCCGGCCCCCCCTGCACCCTGCAGATGTGCCCCGGGGTTCTTGCTGGGAGACGGCTGTGGGCATTGTGAGTAATTACGCTCTCCTGAAAAGATGGTCCCTATTCTCAGTTCTTTGTTATCCCTTCCTTGATGTTTCCATGTCTCCAAAATATCAAGCCAGCATGTCTTAGGAAAGTTCCACCTTTTCACATTGCCCTTTTTCTCAGCGTCTCACACATTTCTCTATGTCTTCCATCTGCCAATCTATACCACTTGAATTTATTTAGAGTTTTACTGCAGATTTCACTAAAAGCCTGAGGTTCTCCACCTGGAAATCATAAATAGATAATCCTAAAAACTGGGTACAGGATTTTGTGTGTATATGCATCTGTGCATTTTTCTGTAAAGAGAATTAAAGGTTTTCATTAGAAAGTCAAAAATTAACAACAACCATTTCCGCTTACCCACTTTCACTACTGTCCTTATACTTTCACGGTGCAGATTTCTAGGGCTAGTGTTCTTTGTTTTCACAGGCAGAAATCTGAAGTATTCACGGGTAACATAGGGATCAGCTGCCATCTCCTCCTCAGCTGCATCTCTTTGCATGGGGTTTCTATTCACCTGTCACTGCTGAATAATCTAATGCACCCCTAGAGCATTAGACAGAGAAGGCAATGGCACCCCACTCCAGTACTTTTGCCTAGAAAATCCCATGGACGGCGGAGCCTGGTAGGCTGCAGTCCATGGGGTCACTGAAAGTCGGACACGACTGAGCGACTTCACTTTCACTTTTCACTTTCATGCATTGGAGAAGGAAATGGCAACCCACTCCAGTGTTCTTGCCTGGAGAATCCCAGGGACGGGGGAGCCTGGTGGGCTTCCGTCTATGGGGTCGCACAGAGTTGGCCACGACTGAAGCGACTTAGCAGCAGCAGAGCTTTAGAAAATAATGTTTTTAACTGAGGGTAGTGAAGTCCAGTGGAAGAGGGGATTAATCATACACCCTGACAAACACTGCCTGCAGGTCCAATAACAGATATTTTCCTGCTGCAGAGTCTGTTTCCCACAGGGTCCTGGGGGATTTTCTCTCTACTTGCTTCATGGAGGGCTAAGACTCACCACTTCTCATGTCCTCTGGTTCAGAGTACCCCATTCTCATCAAGTCCTCTTCATCTTTAATGTGAAGAGCAACTCACATTTCTAAACCCATCACAGCTGTGTAACAGAGAAAGTCTTCACATGAGTAAAACCCACCCTCTTTGGAAGACAGAAGAGTTCATTACCTACATGATTCCTTTGGAATATTCTGCTGTAGAATTTCTCTTTTCCCACCTCACATCCTTGGAGGGCATCTCTCTTGACTCCTCCCTAAATGCCCATCACTGATTAAAGCTTGCTTCTTTCTGAGCTTGCTGGTGATGATAGGTTTGAAATGTTATGTCCTGCTTACCCATGTTCATCTCCACCCCAGGCCCCAGAGCATCACCTTGCACAGATGTGGAGACCAAATACAAGTTGGTTTGCCTTTTACTTAACAGCATTAGGATTGAGGAAAAACCATAAAAACTCATCAGCTGTTCATCCAGCAAACATTTATTAATCATCTTGGAAGACACAAAAATGAATAAAGCAGGCCCTATGCCCCTGGGAACTCCAAGTCTATTGGATGTCTTGAAGGCTTAATGATGTCTGGTAGATCTTTTCAACTTTTTAAAAAATTAATAAATTATATGTACTCTGCAAAGCAGAGAAAACTTTGTTTCTTTGCATTGAGCTCTTATTCCATATGCCTCTGTAAAAAACCTAGATTATTTTCTCTACATACCCCCCGCCAAAAAATCAATCAGCAGGGGGTGAAGAATGTCAGCGGCTGTCCCCAAGGACAGTGGTCAGATTCAGTCTTAGTTGGTACAGATGGTACTTCAGAGCAGGTGGGGGAAGCAAGGAGTAAGCCTTCAGATCTTTCATTTATGCAATAGTGCTAATAACTACCAAATACTGGGTGTTACCAACTGCCAGAAAATTTGTATGCATAATCATTAAGCTTCCCAATAAACTTGCAAGGTTAATGTCAACATCAAAATGTTCAGAGACTATTCAAAGCAATAAATTAGTAACTTGTAACTAACTTAACTGGAAACTGTAGTAAGCATTTTTCAAAGCATGGAGTCTTATCTGCACCACCATTCTGCTACTATCAATCAGAGAGTCACAAAAAAGAATATGGAGTTGGGGGGCATGGCATGGCTGCAGTCAGTTGGGAGAAGTGGGCATGGTCAAACCCTGACCACCCCCTTTCGCTTTGTTCCTTTTTGCAGGAATTCATGAGGCTGACAGTGTCCGACATGCTGGTAACGTATATCACCATCCTGCTGGGCGACTTCCTGCGGGCTTGTTTTGTCCGATTCATGAACTACTGCTGGTGCTGGGACCTGGAGGCTGGATTTGTAGGTCACTATTTCCTGAACATTCTGCAGAAAGGCATTCCAACCATCCTCTCTGATATAGTTAGATGCATTATATTATTCTGACATTTAGATGTTTAATGTCAATCTCCACTCTGTGAAGTAGTAAAGTATTTCATTTTTTTCTAGGCAAGTCACAAAATTCAATAGATAAAGAAGTTTTAAAAAATATTTTCAAATTTTAAATCCCCAAGATTTAACCTTCCTGTATTTGGATTTGGCATGTTTCCTCCTTTGATCCACACTCATGTGACCTTCCTTTTCTCTCTCCTAACTTTGTTTTCCTCTTCTCTCATTCCTGTCACTTTTTATCTCCATAGCTGGAAGACAAATCAGGAAGCAGGTTTAAGCTGGCCTCACAAAGACCCCAGCTCCCCACTGCAGCTCCCCTGTGCTCACACACTTTGTATCCTTTCAAACAATTGACTAATCTCCAAAACTCTGAAAATCAGAGTCAGGTTGAAAATGTGAATCTGTCTGAGCTCACTCCTTTCCAAGAGGAAGATGAGAAGGAGAAAAGAGAATTGGAGGAGTGATTGATTTATTTTGTTTGCTTTTAAAGCTTTCTTTACATTTGACTCCTCGTTTAATTATTTGCATTTTGTTATTTATTTTATTCACACTTTAGATTACTTGATCATAATTTCAAGATACATTTCTGATTAAAGCATTGATAAAACATTCTCTTAGGGGGTGTCCCAAGAACACACTGTCAACCTGCAGGCCCTAAAAGGTAAAATTCTCTCTCATTTTTTAAAAATCTGACTACACCCTGTGGCTTGTGGAATCTTAGTTCTCTTACCAGGGATTGAACCTGGACCCCCAGCAGCAGAAGGAAGGAGCCCTAATCCCTGGACCACCATGGATTTTCCAAAAAAATAAATCTCATTTTTTAAATTGAAGAAGACATTGAAGAATGCTTCAAGTTTGAGAAATTTAAAACTCTTTTTAGGGGCTTCCCTGTTGGCTCAATGGTAAGGAATCTGCCTGCCAGTTCAGGACCACAGTTTCAATCCCTAGTCCGGGCAGATCCCACATGCCACGGGACAACTAAGCCCGTGGTTCAACCACAAGTATTGAACCTGTTCTCTACTGAGCCTGTGAGCTGCAACCACCAAAGCCCAGGCACATTGCAAAGCCATGTGCTCTGCAACAAGAGAAACCACTGCAATGAGAAGCCCGCGCACTGCAACTGGAAAGTAGCCCCTGCTTGGCACAACCGAAGAGCAGCAACAAGCTCTCCACGAGCAGCAATGAAGACCCAGCACAGCCAAAAATAAATAAATAATAAATAAATCTTAAGAAAAAAAAAAAGCTCTTTTTAAAAAGTTGAAAACATGTTAAAGAAATAGAACCCTGAATCTGAGGTTCCTCTCTGCTCACCAGAGCAGGCTCTTTGGGGTGGAGTGGCTTGGTCAGTTGGCTGGTGGTGGGATCTGGCTGACACCACCTAACAGACTTTCTCTCTCTCTCCTCTTTCTCTCTTTCCCTCCAGCCCTCATATGCTGAGTTTGATATTAGTGGAAACGTGCTTGGTTTGATCTTCAACCAAGGAATGATCTGGTGAGTTATCCATTTCCTCTGGGCATCAGCTCATCTGGGAAGTCAAATAGCTGGAATCCCAGGCTTAGCCTCTCAGTCAGCAGGAGAGAAGCTGGGCAAGTCATCTGGCCTCTCTGACCTCCTTTCCTTCACTTGAGCAGGACTAGATTTGAACCAGGATGGTGTCTGGCCCACTCTGTTGCTACCATGTACATAGCAAGAGGAGAGAAGAGTGAAGGAGAGAGAAGGAAAAAAGGAAGAGGGAGGAAAGAGAGAGGAGAGAAGCAAGAAAGAAAAAAGGAAAAAGTAGGATGGGAAGGAAGGAAGAGAAAGAAAGGGAGGCAGGAGGAAGTGGTGGGGAGGAAAGATAGGAAAGAGGGAGACACATGAACTAAGGAAGCTGCCTGACTTCAGCCAAAGGCTTTCAAGTGTGTTAGTTGCTCAATCATGTCCGACTCTGTGACCCCATGAACTGTAGCCCACCAGACTCCTCTGTCCATGGGATTCTCCAGGCAAGAATACTGGAGTCGGTTGCCATTTCCTTCTCTGGGGGATCTTCCAGACCCAAGGATTGAACCTGGGTCTCCTGCATTGCAGGCAGTTTCTTTACCATCTGAGCCACCAGGGAACTGGGCAAAGGCTTCCACGGGCTCATTGCAAGCCAATATCCAATTCTTTTAATTTAAGGACTTCTGATACTTTTCTGAGCAGCAGCGCAGTTTAATGGAGACCACAGAGTAACAGGAGGCCATGTAATTTGCTTCATGGCTGGAGGTGGGGCAGTGGTAAAATCCTGGCCAGAACCCAAGCCAGTAATGCTTAGAACATCCCTGTCCTGAGGAATGGATGGCTATGGCTTGGTGATAAATGTCCTGGCTAAGTGGGAGATCCCTTCCCTTGGGACGTACAGGGAAAGCAGCAAGGCCTCCTGCCCCTAGCCCATCAGCCCCATTTCCTTCTGCCGTCTTTCCCTGGCCTCTCCTGCTGTCTAGTCAACCAGGTGTGCCATCTCTGCCCTTCCAGGATGGGTTCCTTCTACGCCCCAGGACTGGTGGGCATTAATGTGCTGCGCCTGCTGACCTCCATGTACTTCCAGTGCTGGGCAGTGATGAGCAGCAACGTCCCCCACGAACGCGTGTTCAAGGCCTCCCGCTCCAACAACTTCTACATGGGCCTCCTGCTGCTGGTGCTCTTCCTCAGCCTCCTGCCCGTGGCCTACACCATCATGTCCCTTCCGCCCTCCTTCGACTGCGGGCCATTCAGGTGCACAGTCTCGGTTGGAGGGGAGCAGCTCCTTTCCTGGGGCAGTCTGCTCAGAGGTCTCAGGCCCAGAATTCCAGTTCTGATATCACATCAGCCTGCAAAAGGCCATGGAGTGGAGCTTTGGGCAAGTTATTAACACTGTCAACAGAGCTTTCTGCAGGATGGAGATGTTTTATGTCTGTGCTATCCAACATGGTAGCCACCAGCCACATCTGGCTGTGGAGCACTTGAAATCAGGACCAAGAAGTTCAAGTTCTAATTTTATTTCATTTTAATTAATTTTAATGTAAATAACCAGCAGTGGCTAATGGCTACTATATTTGTTATGGTATGGTTATAGTTCTCCAACTCATATTGGAAAGTGCAGTTCTAACTTTTTAACATATGGGTAATCTACTGCCCTGGATTACCTTAGGATGAGTTAACAGGGAGTATTCTGAAAATGAAATGACCATCCGTTTACAAGTGCCATTCAAATGTGAAGCAGCTGCCGAGACTCTTGACTGGGTCCCCATGCTCTACAGAGCACTATGGGCCAGACTAGGTTCAGAGACAGTATATAAAGAGATAATTATGTAAAGAGGTAGATGGAGAGGTAATGTGTATCTACTGCTCTGCTTCCAAATGCAACACCCTCTGAAAACAAAGCCCTTTCTTTCCTGTGTAAAAAAAGACTGTGGTTCAAGAGTTTGGGATGCTGCCCCTCTTATCAGCCACCTCCTTACTTAGAAATACGCAGTGCACACTCCTTTATTCAAGGCTCTGCAGTAACGTGCAGGGAGATATGGTGTGCAAGCTGGTGCCTCTATCCCCAATAACCACAGACCCTTGCTTCACAGAACACCATCCAGGGCCAGGAGGAGGGTGAGGCAAGTAAGGTGCCCACCCTGCACTTTTTCAACCCCAAGGGCAGTACCTCGTTAAACTGTGCACCCCAAGGCCTCACCCACCTCACTCCAGTCCTGGCCCTGCCTGCTAATGTGGGTCCACATGCTTTGGGAAATGCTGAGCTGGAACTTAGTTTATAACAGACTGACGTTGAGAAAGCCTGTGGTTGTGCCCCACAGCAAGGGCCTGGAGTTCTGAGGAGTTCTTGGCAGGAAGGCTCACAGCAGAGTGTGATAGGGCTGAAAAGGGGTCCAGACAGAAGAAAAAGGGGGGCTGAATCCAGAGTGGAGCACCACACTGAGCCGTAGGAGGCCTACGTGCCAGGCTGAGGGACAACCTCAGCGGCAGAAGTGGCAGAAGCTTCTTTTGGCTTCTTCCTGAGCAAGGTTTGGAAGGCTGGGCTCTGGAAGTGAACTCTGGTGCCCCTTTTTCCAAACCGCCCACCTGTCCCAGGCAGGAGGTCAGTGAGTGGGCCCGCACCACGTCTGGCCCTCAGCACCTGCCCCACTCTTGCTTCATCTGCTTCCTGAGGCCCTTGACAGCCGACCCCCAGATGGCAGAGGAAGGGACCTGAAAATGGAGCCAGGAGAACATATGGCTGCCACCTCCTTCCTATCCGTCTTCTGATCAAAACCCAGCAACAGCTAGAACATTCATCACAGCTGTTCTCTCACTTCCTTCAGTGAAAGTGAAAGTTGCTCAGTCCTGTCCGACTCTTTGTGACCCCGTGGACTATGCAGTCCATGGAATTCTCCAGGCCAGAATACTGGAGTGGATAGCCTTTCCTTTCTCCAGGGGATCTTCCCAACCCAGGGATTGAACCCAGGTCTCCCACATTGTGGGTGGATTCTTTACCAGCTAAGCCACAAGGGAAGCCCAAGAATACTGGAGTGGGTAGCCTATCCCTTCTCCAGGGGATCTTCCCGACCCAAAAATTGAACCAGGGTCTCCTGCATTGCAGGGGGATTCTTTACCAACTGAGCCATCAGGGAAGCCACTTGTTTCAGAGCTTTACTCAGTGGTCTCATTTTCAGTGAGGCCTTCCCTAGAAATGGTAACTAAAATCACACATACACACACACACACCCCTTATCATTACTTCTGATTATCACATCTCTTCATCAACATCTAGCACGCCACTCTTTTTCCTTTTTTAATCTTATTTGTTGCCCCGACCAGACCATAAGCTCCATGAAGGTATGATTTTCTTTTTCTTCCTTTCTCCCTGGTTTACACCCAGTATCTAGGAGAAAACACCTGGTTTATGGTCAATGCTTAAACCAGCCCCTTCACCTTGCAGAAATTCATTTTTCCAGGGAGGGACTTAGGGTTTGGACCAAATCCAGGCAGGCAACATAAATGAGTGAGGTGGACAGCATTGTATAGCATGAAGTTAAAAGTAAGGATTGGCAAACTACAGCCATGGACCAAATCCAGACCACCCCTTGTTTTTGTAAATAAAGTTTTATTGGGACATAGCCTCATGCATTTCCTTGCATATAATCTATGGCTGCTTTCTAATTACAACAGCAGAATTTAAATAGTTCCAACAGAGACCACCTGGTTCACAAAGTCTAAAATCTTTTCAGAGAAAAATTGCCACCCCCATGATTTAGAGCATAGAGTCTAGAGCCTGGTCTGTTGTTTGCCAGCTGGGTCATCTTGAACAAGTTACACTGCAAGTTCATCATCTCTGAGATGGAAATAATGGTAGTGCCTCCTTCATAGGGTGGCTATAAGGATTTAGTGGGCTATTATCTATTAAGTACTAGGAGAAGTATGCTAATCCATTGTAGGACATATATACAAGTTTGTTAGTTTCAGTCCTGCCCAAATCTGGGGTAGCTGGTAGTCATAACAATACTACGAGGTGGTGAGCATTATCTATACCAGGGATCAGCTAACTTTTTCTTTTAGAGCCGGAAAGTACATATTTTAGGCTTTGGGGATCAAGAGGCAAAAATCAAGACTATTATGTAGGTACTTATATAACAGGAGAGGAACAAACATCCACAAAGTTTTTATTGACAAAAATATGATAATAATAGAGTATAAATTTTTGTAATACAGGGCTATGCATGAGAAGAATGGAATTCTTCTGAGGGAAAGGAGGTGATATTTCACACAATAGAAGTTCAAAGTTGCTATTCTCTATCGTCAAAAATTAGGGGATTCCTTGGTGGTTCAGTGGTTAAGACTGCACTTCCACTGCAGGGGGTGTGGATTCAATCCCTGGTTGGGGAACTAGGATCCCACAGGCCATGCGGCCAAAAAAAAAAAGTCAGTTGTCCTGCCCAGACTGCTGCCTTTTCTGCCTGGATCCACTTTAGTAACATGGCAACACATCTACCACCATAGGAAAAAAAATTGACACAAGCTTCTTTACTGCCAAGCCATTGAACTGCTGTGCAGTAGGACAAGTCAGGATATTCTGTTTCTATTTCTGATAAAAATTTACAAATATTAAAATGATTAAAAGTCATGAAAGAAAATGTTTACCATTGACATTGTTGATTCAGTTGTACACGATAGATTCAAATGTTTTCTGCAAATTACTTAGTGATGAATAAGAATAACCATAGTCTGCACAAACTGAAAATTTCACAAGCTATGTTAATTTGTTCAGTTGTGCCTTCTTCTTCACTGTATATAGTTTGACCATTGTCAGTTGTAGCACATCATAGCAGATTCTCCTTTATTTCAGTTGTGCTGAATCCCAGTCAATTCAGTTGTACTAAATTAGTGTTTTCTCAATTTCTTTGAGAAACTTTCACCCATATATGTCCTGCACAGAATATTCATGGGATTTAATTCTCCAGTCATCTTAGACTTGGCATTAACTCCTCAAATAAATAACTGATCAGTATCAGTTACATCTATTGACTCATCAAAAGCCAAGGTAAACCACTTGAGATCACTTGCCTTGTGTCTGAATAGGACATCATTCTCAATATTTTCAACTCCTCAAGCAGCTGCTCTTGGTGGAAAATCTAAAAGTTTTAAGTTTATTTTCTCTGAATACATTTCTTTAGCTCCTACGATTTAATTACTTCATCACTGGTAAATGAGAAACATTTGGAAACTAGAGGAAAGGGGATCCTTGTTGTATAGAGACAGAAAGCTTTAGCTAAACTATGTCCTTCCGTTACATGGAAAGATAAATTTGTAAACGATAAACTTGAATGTTTAGCTGAGGATGTTTTTTCGAGATCAATCTTAGTAAAAACTATTTTTCTCTGTTTTTTAATTGAAGTATAGTTGATTTTCAATGTTGTGCCAATTTCTGTTATACAGCAAAGTAGTTATATACATGCATACATTCTTTTTTAAAATATTCTTTTCCATTATAGTTTATCCCAGGAGATTGGATATACCTTCCTGTTCTATAAGTAGGACCTTGTTTATCCATTCTAAATGTAATAGCTTGCATCTCCTAACCGCAAACTCCCAATCCATCCGTCCCCCAATCCCCGCTCCTTGTCAACTGCAAGTCTGTTCTCTGTGACTGTGAGTCTGTTTCTGATTTGTGGATAAATCCATTTCTGTTATGTTTTAGATTCCACATATAAGTGATATCATAGGATATTTCTCTTTCTCTTTCTGACTCACTTCACTTAATATGATAATCTCTAATTGTGTCCATGTTGCTCCACATGGCATTATTTCATTCACTTTAATGGCTGAGTGGTTTTCCGTTGTATGTATGTACCACATCTTCTGTATCCATTTATCTGTCAGAGGATACTTAGGTTGTTCCCATGTGTTGGCTATTGTGAATAGCGCTGCTATGAACATAGGGCTGCATGTATCTTTTTGAATTACAGTTTTGTCCAGGTATATGCCCAGGAGTGGAATTGCTGGGTTATATGGTAGTTCTATTTTTTCGGTTATTTTAAGGAACCTCTATAATGTTCTCCATAGTAGCTGCACCAATTTACATTCCCACCAACAGTGTAGGAGAGTTTCCTTTTCTCCACACCCTCTCCAGCGTTTATTTGTAAACTTTTTCATGATGGCCATTCTGATCAGGGTGAGGTAGTACCGCATTGTAGTTTTCTTTAATTAATTAACTTTTTATTTGATTTTTGTTTGTGCTGGGTCTTCATTGCTGCGTGCAGGCTTTCTCTAGTTGCTGAGAGTGGGAGCTACTCTCTAGGTGCGGTGCTCAGGCTTCTCACTGCGGTGGCTCCTCTTGTTGTAGAGCACAGGCTCCAGGGACACGAGCTTCAGAAGCTATGGTGCATCGGCTTAGCTGCTCGCAGGCAAGGGGAATCTTCCTGGACCAGGGATTGAACCTGTGTCCTCTGTGTTGACAGGCTGATTCCCATCCACTGAGCCACCAAGGAAATCCCTTACTGTAGTTTTTATTTGCATTTCTCTAATAATTAGTGGTGGTGAGCATCTTTTCATGTGCCAACTGGTCATTTGTGTGTCTTCTTTAGAGAAATGTTTATTAAGATCCTCTGTCCATTTTTCAGCTGAGTAGTTTGTTTTTCTGTTGTTGAGTTTATAAGCTGTTCGTATATTTTGGATATTATCAGATCAGATCAGTCGCTCAGTTGTGTCCGACTCTTTGCGACCCCATGAATCGCAGCACGCCAGGCCTCCCTGTCCATCACCAACTCAGGAGGATATTTCTGAGCAGTGTTGAAGGTGCAGCCTGGTTACTTCTTGCCATTTATACTAAAATGTAAGAAAGAGATAAATTGAGGAAAGAACTGATAAGCAAAAAGGAACCAGGACTTGATGATTTTAGAAATTCTCAGCCTAGTCAGACTGCAGAAGACACGAAGAGCAGATTCTCTGTCAGGAAAACATGCTCTAAGGAGAAAGTCAAGGGGGAAGCTGGACAACCTTTTGCTAGCACTTCTAAAGGATCATAAGATCTGAATATTCATTCACACAGAGGATTCTTTTAAGAATCTTTAAAGAAGGTTGTTCAACTCAGATCCCCTCAACCATCTCAGCAGAAGCCTGAAGAAGCAGAAGAAATAGAATATCCAGGAATGATCTGTGTAGGACTCTCTTGTGTAGTGAACTGAATTCCCATGACATGGGTAGAAGATCCACCAGGTATTTGAGAATGTGTTATGAGCAGTAACACAGCTTGGCCTGAAAGGGGAATAAAAAAGACAAAACGAAGGAAGCTGCTGGACTCCAAATATTCTACAGACAGTAAACAGGCTAATTAAATCTCCTTAGCTGAAACATGTGCTACTCTTCAAGAAAAGGGAAGGATAATTCCAAGGCCAGAGTTTTGGACCTGGAAGGCAGAGCTGCATGCAGGCAGGTATGTCAAGCCAAGGAAAGATTATTTTCAGGTCTTTGAAATCTAATGGAATTTGGCTGATTGGATTTCAAAATTGCTAGGAACTTGTGATTTCTTTCTTCCTTCCTTTTTCTCCTTTTTGAATTGGAATGTCTATAACTGCTATCCTGGCTGGCCCACCATTGTGTTTTGGGAGTAAATAACATGACTGAAGTGATTGAGCATGCATGTACAACTTGCTTTCTAGTTTCACAGCTCTCATTAGAGATAGAAAGGAATTTTGCCCCTAAAATGTATCATACTCTTGAGTCTTATCTACATCTGTTTAGATGATGAGATTTGGGACTTTGAGTCCATGATATTTAGGTGAGCTGAGACTTCAAACATGTAGAGATGGTGGTGAATGTATTTTGCAGGTAGAATGAGTATGAATCTTTGAACCCAGAGAGCAGACTGGTGGGTTATATAATGGTTCCCCAAAATATCTAGGTCCTAATTCCCGGAATGTTACCTTATATATCATAATGGCCTTTGATTATCTGATTAAGGATGTTGAGATGGGGAGATTGTCTGAATTACCCTGATAGGCCCTAAATAGCAAGTGTCCTTATTAGAAGGAGGCAGAGGGAGATTTGACTATAAAAGATCAGTAAGTGGTGTGACTTTGAAAGCAGGAAGAGATTTGAAGCTTTTATCCTGCTAGCTTTGAAAACAGAAAGGGGCCATAAGCCTAGGAATGCAAGGAATGAATCTTTAAAAGCTGAAAAAGGAAAGGAAATAGTCTTCCTTAGAGCCTCCCTCTGAAAGGGGAGCAGCCCTGCCAACACCTTGGTTTCAGTCCAGTGAAACCATTTCAGACTTTTTGGGCTCCAGAACTGTAAAAGAATAGTTTGTCTTGTTTTAAGCCACCTATGTAGTAATTTGTTATAGAGTAATCACTGAAAACTGATACATCATCTAATACATTATAATTCAATGACAAAATAATCTACACTCTATTGTGACTTAAGCGTACCATTTGAAGTCCACTTTTCTTGTTTTTACAAACAAGAAAATGGGTATGCACTGGTAATTTTAAAAATAATAAATTAAATGTCACAATATGGTGATATGTATGGCACCTGAAACCACAGACAATACACAAATAAATGAGCATGGTTGTGTGCCAGTAAAACTTATTTACAGACACTGAATTTTTATAAGTCTCAAAATATTCTTCTTTTGATCTTTTCCTGTTATTTAAAAATGTAAAAATCATTCTTAGCCCCCAGCCCTTATAATATCAGGTAGCAAGCAGAATTTGGTCCATGGGCCTTTGTTGGCCAGTCCTAATTGACACATAAGAGCAAAGCAAAGCTTCTAAATGCAACATTTTGCAGGGCACTTATAATTTGACAGCCCCATCCTCAATATTTCATATGAATTCATGTCTATATTCTCTAAACAACCTTCTGAGGCAAATGCTGTTATTATATTTATAATACCATATTATACTATATCATTACTGTACTATATTATACAGATGAGGAAACCAAGGCAGAGAAATTTTCAGTATCTTACCCAAAGATATCAAATCTCTGCAGCACTACCCAATAGAACTAAATGAGGGGGAAAAAAAATCCACATCAGCTCCTCAAATATAGGAGCTATTAGTCACATGACTACTGAGCAATTGAAATGTGACTAATATATTGAATTTTTAATTTAATTTTAATAGTCACATCGGACAGTACAGCTCTACCAGGGAGAGTGAGGGTATAAATACAGGCAGAAGGTAAGAAAATTGTCTGTGGTGTCCCACAGCTAATAAATGGAGAAATGAGGATTTAAATCAGGACTTTCAAAACACAAATTTCATTTCTTGGCACCAAACTACCAATCAAAAGCTAACAGCAGTCAGTAATCTCTGGGCGGGTATTTATGGAAGGCAGCCTACAAAATGGTTGTTAGGTATTCAAAGAATATCAAAGTTACTGTTGTAAATTGTCCAGGAGCCTACCCTAGGCAATCAGTCTCCTGGAATTACAACCTGAAGACTAACTGTAGGTATCTTTGAGTCACCATGACGGTGTCCATCACATCAGTCTCTGGAGAGCTGCCCCCAAGTCCAGGGGCCCAGAGGAAGCTCCATGTTGGTCTCTAAGCCACATCACAGACCATTTTCTCCCATGAGAGTACATAAGGAAAAAACAAACATTGTCATCTTGCCAAGGAAGGGACCAGGCACAGGAAACCGAGGTAGCTGAGAGATCATGAGGAATGGTGGGCTGGGGAGTCAGGATGCTGGGGCAGCCCTCTCTCACCTACAGGACATCCCCTCGTGGGGCTTTTTTCCTTTTTTCAACTTTTATTGGACTACAATGTTGTGTTATTTTCTGCTGTATAGCAAAGTGAATCAGCCGTTTGTATACACGTATTTCCTCTTTTTTGGATTTCCTTCCCATTTAGGTCACCACAGAGCATAGAGCAGAGTTCCCTGTGTCACACAGTAGGTTCTCATTAGTTATGTTTCATACATACTGGTGTCTGTGTCAATTTACTGCAGTCCCTGTGCAGAAGAGCTCTGTTCTTCCAGGAGAGCAGTGGTGAGTGGCAGCCTGGACCCTCCAGGTATGGACACAGTCATTCATGCCATATGAGCTAAGAAATATGCTATAATGTATCCTCTCCTCTTTCCAGTGGGAAAAACAGAATGTATGACGTCATCCAAGAGACAGTTGAAAATGATTTCCCAACCTTCCTGGGCAAGATCTTTGCCTTCCTCGCCAATCCAGGCCTGATCATTCCAGCCATCCTGCTGATGTTGTAAGTTAGCCAGGAGCCATGGCCCTGCCTCATGGAGACCTCCCCTTGCAGTTGAGACTTCCTTGGCAGGTCCTTCTTTCTTGCCCTCTCAATCTAGATTTCCCAGAAGTAGATCCTCAGACAAGGATTTAAGTGCAAGCAGTTTCTTGGAGGGGACAGTGTGTGTAGGGACATAAGACAGAGAAGGGACAGGAAGGTGCATTCTAACTCCTGTGGTGACTTTAATCCTGATGGAAGCTCTGGGAAACAGTGTGCCTCTGAGTTATCCTGCTCAAGGGTGAAAGATCGGGACATTTTAGGTCAGTTCCCATCCATCACGGGTTGAGCGCCGCTGGATGTGGCAGGGGAGAGGTGTTGGTTAACTCCCCAGCAGTTTGGGCCAGCGGCATCCATGGGCAGAATGATTTCTATGCAGGCTGGAGAGGAGGCATCAGGCACTGGCAATGTATGTCTTTCAGGGAACACACTGAAGACAGGGCCCAAGGATAAGGGGAGTCTGGCAGCAGCTACAGCTCTCTCCAAAACGTCCATCAGAAATATCAAAGACCCACCCCTCAAGAAAGCCGAGGCTGATGCAGCCTGTGCCTGGCTGGCCTCACGGGATTTCTCTGCAGAGCACCCTGTACACGAGCGCATTTGCTACATTTGTCACCATCATCCTCACAGACCGAACCTGTGAGTGGGCTTGGTGATCTCTGTGTGCCCAGTACCAGCTCCATGGCTGGGGCACAGAAGGCAATGAATGTTCAAGGAAGGAAGAGGGCAGTATGAAATATTCCCAACGTACAGACATATACAGACAATCATGTGCAAGACCACAAGATTAAGCAGATGTTAACATTTAGCAATATTTGCTTCCGATCGGCCTCTTTTTAAAAGAAATAAACAGTCCACGTCAAGCCCACCTAATTTTCTCTCTCCCTCCCTCTCCAAAGGTAACCGCTATTTGGATTAATTTTAATCATTTTCAATCTGAACCATTTAATCACATGTATGTACTATTGCTTCTGAGTTATAAAATTTTTCATGACTGGTTCAGACTACATAGCTTCCCTCACTCACATTATGTTTGGGGGACTTTCTCATGTGGATACATGAACACACATTTTAATGACTCTTCTGTGTTCCACTGTGTCTCAAAAATAATCAATAAACAATCTATAATAGGAAGAGAAAAGGATTTTATTTGAGCCAAACTGAAGACTATATCCTGGAAGACAGCCTCTTAGATAACTCTGAGAAGCTGCTCCAGAGAATCCTGGTTTTCAGCACAGTTTTATATCTTGTCAGAACAAAGAACATTAAACAAATCAGGGATACATTCCTTCAAGGTTTCAAAAAAAAAAAAGAAATAGATCAGCACATACACAATGAGTTGGTATGGCCTTGGCACCTGGGAAGAGAGTCTTATCATTGAAGAAGGACTGGAATTGAAATCCTAGGAAAGGAGACATTTAATCTTTGTTTTTCACATGGACATTCTTTACGTCTAGTCAATGCACCCTTTTCTTTCATAATTAAAGCTGATCTAGGAATCCCCTGGTGGCCTAGTAGTTAACACTGGACTTTCACTGCCCTGGCTCAATCTCGGGTCAAGAACTGAGATCCTATAAGCCAAGAGGAGAAAACAAAGAAAGAAAGCAGATGTACAGTGTATGTTTCATAGGCCACAAACGGGCTATTTCAGTTAGCATAAAATTCAAGTTAACTCCTTTTTAAGCCAGAGTGACTTCCCCAAACCTTAATATGTGAAAACTGCTTTTATCAGTTGTATGAATAAACCATAATTTACCCATTTCTCTGCATAGAGATAGGTTGTTTCCACTCTTCTGCTATTGCAAATGCTCTCCTTATATATGTTTCCTTGTACACAGAGTTTTCTCTAAAACAGACTTCCAGAAGTGGAATGGCTGGGTCATAGGTATGTGTTTCTTCAATCTTTGTAGACAGTGCTGAATTGCTCTCCAAAATAGGTATATTTCCTTACATCCTTGATTTCAAATATCCTCTGCATCTAGTCTGAATGTGAGGGAAGGTTGACATGGTCGTGACCACCACCTGAGGAAATGCTGCAACCCAAATGCCAAACCCGACCTTGCAGGCTGCACAGGGAAACGCTAAGCTTGGAAACAGCCTCAAAAGAAACAGCTACCGAGGAGCATTTTATCATCTCTCATCTCCAGCTCCTCCCTAAAGAATGCGCTGTGAATTAGGAGAGCAGGCTGCGCGCCTTCCCGACAGATGGTGGTCCCTTCACTTGTCCTCCCTTTGGCCTCTCATCACCCATAGTCCTCTGAGTCTTTGCTTTAGGAGGCTCACAGGACACCTCTGACCTATACTCTGCCAAAGGCAAAGTAGTTCCTCCCTTCTGCCTGCAAGAGAGCTCTTGGACCCCGCTGAAGTGACTCACAGTGGCCCCAGGGCAAGGATCAGATGACCCAAGCTGGGCAGCTGAGGCTTGAAATGCAGGAAGAAAAGAAACAGATAAGGACAAGCTGGCAGAGCACCTAGTCCAGGAGGCATCCCAGGCTTTTGTGGCCCCTCACTCTCAAGTGGTACATCCAGGTCATAACCCCAAATCCCAGGTCCCATGAAAGAGAAACCAGGCTACAGCTTTAAGGACACCCAGTCAGCCAGCGGGGGCTGGCCTCTGAAAACCACAAGTCCAGGACAGACATTTCTGTCCATGTACCCTGAGGGAGGGTCTTCAGGGTCTATGCACTTGTGTTTCTAGGCAAACTTGGAGCAGGTCACCTAGCACCTCTCTCTCCTCCCTCTGCATGTGAAGACTGTGGAAAGGGCTTTGGCATCAAATTTGGCCTCTGACAAGTGCTAACAGATAAGATGGCCTTGGGCAAATGACTTAACTCTCTGCATTCCGGGATGCTGACCCTTAAAGATGGAAGTCATCATTTCTTCTTACGGGGTTTCAGCAAAACCATGGAGATGTGGAGTGGGATCCACATGGCACAGAGCCTGGTACCCAGGCTGCTCCTGCAGACAAGAAACACTGCCTCTGCCCTGCCTCTTCAGATTTCCAAGAAGGGGAATGATTCCTCTAGCTAACCTTTATTAAACACTCAGAGAACTAAAAATGTGTTCAATAAAATAGAGAGAACAGGGATATCTAAGACCTTCTTGATACTAGGCAGGGAACTTAGGATGGTTAGACTTCCCACCACCCTGCCCAGAGGCAAAGTAGGTCACCTATTCCCGGAAGCCAGCTATGATTCCTAGGTAAGGTGTCCAGCTCTCATCATCTTCCAAGATCACAGTACCCCTGGAGCATTCTTTTCTCTTGCAGCCTGGCCATCTACTACTTGAACTCAGTTTCCAAAAGCCTTTCTCGAGCAAATGCCCAGCTGAGAAAGAAAATCCAAGCGGTAAGTCTGTCGGGAGTTTTCATTAAACAAAATGTTGTGTTTTTGGCTTTTGCTAATTCACCTTTTGAGCCAAGTTGTATTCTTTAAAGGCCTTCTCCTAAACCAAACCCCAAGTTATCTGTATGGTAGGAAGCAGCCTTGAGAGATTCAGTGACACCCATTTATATTCTGAGGGTATTTGGGAATACATAATAGTAATCCCCTGGTGGGTCAGATGGTAAAGTCTGGGTGCAATGCGGGAGACTGGGGTTTGATCCCTGGGTTGAGACAATACCCTGGAGAAGGAAATAGCCACCCACTCCAGTATTCTTGCCTGAAAAATCCCACGGATGGAGGAGCCTGGCACGCAATAGTCCATAGGGTCGCAAAGAGTCGGACATGACTGAACCACTTCACTTTCTTTCAACAGTAACGACTTAGATTTTGAGCAGTTGCTAAAGAACAGGAAAAAGTCAATGGGTTAAACCGGTGTTCAAACATAATAAAACTAGTACCCACAATAACTCCTACTGATTAAAACTGTTGTAGCCACACGTTCCAGGAAACATACTCACTCAGAAGGACAATGCAGATAGTGGAGTGCAGTTTATTACACCGGCGGGCCCAAGGCAGAGTCTCCTCTTAGCCAAGGACCCCGACCAGCATTTGTGAAAATCTTTTGTACCCCATGTGTACGTGTCTGAACCCACCACTCCAAATTCCTTGAGACTTACATAAACCAAGGAAAATACAATCCCAATAACCCCATCATTCACATACTATGTGCTCACGTGCTCAAACAGTCAAACAATTAGCCAATAATCAATAAACCCAAGGTTACACTCCGATTGATACGGAAAAATTTATGGCCTGTCCGGAGGAAGGGGTGATTAGTGGATGTTTACTCTTAGGCGATGAGTAACCTAGATACGATCTTCAAGGTTCCCCAGTCTGGAGGGGCCTTATCCTTCGGTTGTTGTTTTCATAGGCACTAAACACAGAGTTCAGAGTCCATTGGAAAGGTGGCCGAGCATGATCAGCATGAACAGGCCTAAGATGGAGTCCAGGCCCTATGAATTCCTTCTTCAAAACGAGTACTAGAAATACTAAAGAAAACAGCATTGTCAGAATGACATAGTGCTTGTGCCCCATGGCCTAAGGAGCCTCTGTAAGTCCCCTCCACACAAGCACAGCCTCTCTCAACATCCCATGACACCCTGACTCCTCTCCTGCTCTCACAACACCCACCCCCACCTCTTTAATGTGGAAAAAGCTGGACCCCAACCCTCCCTAAGCCCTGTCCTTGCTTTCTCACCCTCTCTTCTGGAACTAATCTCGTCAGCCTCGCTGCCAGTTCCCCACCCACACTTCCTTCTGCCACTCTCACTGTCCTCCTGCCCAGGTGTAGAAAACCACTGAAATACAGGATTGGCTGAGGGTGTCTTCCCCTAGCCAGATGTTCCTTCAAATGCTATGCAAACCTGAGTCCTGGGGTGCCCTCTCTGACCAGTGGTGAGAACAAGAACCAGTGATTTAAGGTGGCTCCCCTCTGGATCTCACCATCCTGGGGTCCGAAACTCAAAACACCCATTTCCCTGGCCAGGACCAACCATTCATTTTTTCTCTGCAGCTCCGTGAAGTTGAAAAGAGCCATAAATCTGTCAAAGGCAGAGCCACAGCCAGAGATTCAGAGGACACGGATAAAAACAACTCCAAAAATGACACCCAGCTCACCAAAGAAGGTATATTCTATTTCACGATGATTTTTACAAGGCGACATGGAAAGTGAAAAGAGCAAATGCTATGAAATCAGATGCATGTGGGACTGAAGTCAGAATTCTAACAACTACTAACTAGCTGTATGAAGTTGGGCAAATAGAAGCAAGAGTAAATCATAGGTAACCTCACAGGGTGGTGCAAATGAGGTGGGATTATGCATGCGAAGTGCTTACAGACTTCCTGGAACCAGTAGGAGGAGGAATGTCTGTAAAATGGGGAAATAACCAGGGTTGTTTCCCTCATTTCTATCCTGAGTCTCTTGCCACATTTTCTATGGTGATCGTTCTTCATTTCTGAAGTGACTTTGCCTTCATCTCACTCCAGATCCATCATTTCCCATGTCATATCCTCTTAGTATCTGGCTACTTAAACCACTGTAAGAGCATGCCTGGTGTCCCACCCATATCCCTTTAAGATGCCCTGAGGTTGGCAGCTGCCAGGGATGGAGGAGCTACTTGTTTTCTGCGCTGTTTTGAGCATTTTTTTTAAGAGAAGAAATAGGGACATTTGTATCTAGCTGCTGCTACTCCCACCAGAACCAATTCATTTTCTCTTAAAAGACAAGAAGCACTAGAACAGCTAGAATTACATGGTGAGGAAGGGCCACACACATTCCAAAGTTGTGACAGAGCTTCAGAGGGGAGTCATCACAGACCACCTCTGCTTCGGCAGTGAGGAAAGCAAACTGAAGGAGACCGTCTCTGAGCTGTTCTTGTTTTCCAAGGATTGTCCCTGTATCAAAATTTAAGTATCAGCATGCAGCAATTTTGACCTTTCATGTGGGAACTCAATGAGATGCACAAGAAATGGCTGAGAGTTTAGGAGTTAGAATTTATAGTACGGAAATTACTTGCCATTTATTTGATGCCTTTATAACGTATAGGCAAGACTTCAGGAAACAAAACCAAGAATCTAATCCCACAGTGGTATTTCCCCGAAGGTGAAAACCCTCAGTTCCCCAGATGCAATAGTGCAGAGAGTGACTGTAGAAGCAAGTCAGGAGGAAAAAGGGCACCTGTGTGGATATTCCTAGCAAATGCTCATTGATATTGGAATAGCAACAGGTTATTAAAATAAGCCATGAACAAGTGGGGGTTGCAAAAAGAGGACAAGAAGTCTGTGTGAACACAGAACCTATTCCTGGTGAGTCTCAAAAATGTATGGAAGGCATTTCAAAGCTACAGCCCTCTTAGCAAGATCAGCTGCAGTCCGTCCACAGCTCGGAAGGCTGGTTCAGAGATGAAATGCCACAGAGCGAGTGGTTGGTATTTATCATGGAGCTGAAGAAAGTGTTTGAGTTCACCTGATTTTTTTCACAAGGGGTAGGAAATGGAATAAATGCGATATTATGTTGCTGTATCACCAACAAAAAAAAAGACAAAAAATGGAATGCATGTATTTGAACATCAATGGAAGAGAAAAAATAGGTTTATAAAACATTTTCCATGAGAAAGCAAGAAACTAACGTTGGTTTGACAGTGGTCCCTTCATGGCCCCATAGTACCAAGGTTCCTGTGCCCCTTATCCACTCCCTTCCTCTACTTTCTTTACTGGCTGCTGTTCTAAAGTTTGCTCCTCTCCAAATTTGAATTTTTTATTACAGATCTGAAGCTCTTTTGATTTTATGCTAATTAAATCAATATTGCAGTGTTTGATTTTTTTTTTTTTTTTTTAATGAATGGGCTATCAGAACACATCAGTGGGACTAGGATGTTGGGGGAAACTGAGGAGTGTTAAACTTTCACCTGGAAAACTCCCAACAGCAGCTATTGCTGCCTTCATTTAACTTCTCTTGTCATTTCCTTCTCCAGAGAATCTTCCCAATCCAGGGATTGAACCTGGGTCTCCCACACTACAGATTCTTTACCATCTGAGCCACCAGGGAAGCCCTCTCTTTCTTGAAGTATTCACTAATATGACACTGCTCTAACAAGCAGGCCTAAAACAGCTAATGACTCAAACACAATAAAAATTTCTCACTCTATAAAGCCCAAATTGGGTATTTCCACTTGATGGCCACTCTCCTCCCAAGTAGTGATGTGGGGAAGCCTGGCTCTGTTCATCCTGTGACTATACCTGCATCAGGCTGGGAGTGGGAGGAGCCTAGAGGTCACACATGGATACAGTGCCCATCAAAGCCTGGACTTCAGCCACAGGCCATACTATCCACAATGGAAATTTAGTCTATTTCCGTCCTGGAACTGGGTTTGGTGAAGAACAAGCCAGTAATTTTCCCCAACTCGGAGTTAGGGAAAGGAAGGAAACAAGTAGGTCAAAGGGCTGGAAATGGATCTGACTAGCAAGGCACTGTCCTGGGGTTGATCCAGTTTCCACAACCCTTTCTATCATCATATTTGACCCTGGTAGCCATTTGTGAGCTGTTATTATAGCTCCAATTTTATTCTCAACAAAACCAGGCTCAGAGAGTCTAGCTTAAGGCCAGCATTCAAAATCTAGCTCTCTATCCAGCAGATCACACTCCTCCAACACAGCTGTTTATACCAAGAATGGGCCAAGGTGCCCCCAGGTGCCCAAAGGGTGATTCAACCATTCTCACATCACCAAATAGGACTGGAATCCACCTAAAGCACGGGGCAGCTTCCAAGAACTCCAATTCCACACCAGGACACTGTAGGGAAATCTCCTATATCCTCATTCTTGTCTTGTTCATTTCCAGGGACTGCCCATCACTCTGCTAGCCAAAGCCTGACCCTGGACCAGAAGGCGCAGGGCCCTGGGGCCTCCAGTTCTGCCGGCAAGACTGTGCTGCCTGCCTCCCAGCACCTCCCTGTATCTCGGGCCCCTGGTGTCAGACCAGACTCTGGCCAAGCCCGGCCTCAGGCTCATCCTTGGAGGTCAACCTCTGGAAAGCGGGCCTGGAGACCACCCCACTGACAGCTGGGACTAATGGAGCATGGTCCTGGGGCTGATCCTCAGACCCCACCAACTCACCCCACCCCCCAAATCAGTCTCTCTTCCTCTCTTCTCTAGTACACATGCATGTTCTCTCTACTCTCACTGAACGTGGGAACTTTGATTACTCAGTCTCAGGCTCTTGTTAGCTACCAAAAGAGGACGATGGCTTCATCCACCTCTTAGGAGAGCTGAGCCTTCCCCCCACTAACTATCCATCCCAGAGTCTTGGCTCAGGCAGCTCTGGACCCTGCACTCACAGCAGATTCCCTCAGCTCCAGACTCGGGAGCAGGTGCAGGGCCATGATCACCATCATAGACTTTTTGCATGGAGCCCACTTGGGGACAGGTTTCTACCAGCTCCACCAACTGGTAACAGGTTGCAGAGGGACACATGTTCCTGACCACCAACCACTTCCTTCCAAAGGGGGTGATGCAGTGTAAACAAAAGGTTCAAGAAGCCAATGAAAATAAAAGTAAAATGAAGTCCAGCCTTGGTGAGTGGGAAGATGGTGATTCTCCAGAAACCAGCTGGAGGAGAGCTGATGCCATCAAGCATCAAAAGGGCACTGGAGCCTCCCTGGCAGCAAGGCAAAGAGAGAGCAGCATGGTTCCTCTGACCTAACTGAGAGTGTTAGTCACTCAGTCGTGTCTGACTCAAGACCCCATGGACTGTGGCCCACCAGGCTTCTCTGTCCATGGAATTCTCCAGGCAAGAATACTGGAGTGGGTTGCCATTTCCTTCTCCAGAGGATCTTCCTGACCCAGAAATCAAACCTGGGCCTCCTGCATTGTAGATGAATTATTTACATTCTGAGCCATCAGGGAAGACCTGGTGAAGGAAACAAAATACTGCTCAGGGCAGAAAAATCTTTCTCATGCAAAAAATACTAAAATGAATGATTGTTTACTATAAAGGGTTTGGGGGGGGAGAGGGGGCGGAGTTCTGCAAAGAGTACAGTGCAGAGCCTTGTCTCTGGTGATCACATCCTGCATTTCACATCCTGGTTCTGTGCAGAAGTCTTGTGGGGGCATCAGCCCTGGAGGCCAGACCACTGAGGAGGCCTTGCCAGCATGGGACAAGTATCAGCAGGGTGCCAGTCTCAGTCCAGGACTCCCAGAGGGTTACCCTCAGGCTTCCAAGGCTGACCAATATCCCTACTCACCCACCACAAATACAAATTATCCTGCTCTGATGACACATAACTTTATGTGAAGGAATGTATGTTATCTATTGTTACATAATAAATTATCGCCCAAACTTAACAGCTTAAAACAGTATACGTTTGTTATCTCACAGTTTCTGTGGGTCAAGAATTTGGGATTGGCTTCACCAGGAAATTCTGGTTCTGCACATTGCAGTCACAATCTGAGGCAGGGCTTCAGTCATCAGAACATTTGTCAGGAGCTGGAAGATACATTCACAAGTAGCTCACTCGTGGCTCCTAGCAGGAGGGATCCTTGCTGGCCATCCACAGACTTGCTTACTCTCTACACTGACCTCTCCATAGGGCTGCTTAGGTATCCTCACACACAGCAGCTCACTTCCCCCCAGTGATCTGACAGCAAGGAGGAAGCCACACCTCTTATAACCTGTTCTCAAAAGTTACACTGTCAACTCCACCAGTTTCTGTTCATTAGAACAGAGTCACTAAGTCTAGCTTACACTCAGAGATGGAAATTAGGCTCCAGCTCTTGAATGAAGAGTGGTCAAAGAATTTTTGGACACATTTTAACAGGTTTCTTAATTTAAATGGTTACCAGATCTCTGTCATGAAAACACTGAAGCTTTTCTGAAAGATCCATCAGTGGATTCGTTAATGGTGGATCCTGGGATCATCAAGCAAAAGGAAACTTCTAATGATCTAGGGAGATGGGTAGAGGAAGAAGGCATGGGTAAGAGAGAAGGGATGTTCATCTGGTGTGACTTTATAGCTGGGACATTTCATTAGAAAACGGTGTGAGGGGAGTTTCATCTCTGCCTTCTCAGGGCTGATCTTCCAGCTCATTCCATCTTAAAGCTTCAGTTATCAGCCTAGGGATCATCAAGCATGAAGAGCACCCTTCCATCCTTCCCTCTTTCCTTTCTTTCCTCAATTCACCTAAGAATGATTTGAATTTTGTTGCTGTTCAATCACTAAGTGGTGCCCCATTCTCTGTGACCCCATGGACTTCAGCACACCAGGCTTCCCTCTCCTTCACGATCTCCCAGAGTTTGCTCAAACTCATGTTCATTAAGTCGGTGATGCCATCCAACCACCTCATCCTCTGTCACCCCCTTCTCCTCCTGCCCACAATCTTTCCCAGCGTCAGGCTCTTTTCCAGTGAGCTGGCTCTTTGCATCAGGTGGCCAAAGAACTGAAGCTTCAGCTTCAGCATCAGTCCTTCCAATGATTATTCAGGGCTGTTTTCCTTTAGCACTGACTGCTTTGATTCTTTGCTGTCCAAGGGGCTCTCAAGAGTCTTCTCAAGCACCACAGTTTGAAAGCATCAATTCTTAGGCACACAGCTTTCTTTATGATCCAACTCTCACATCTGTACACGACTACTGGAAAAACCACAGCTTTGACTATACAGACCTTTGTTGGCAAAGCGCTATCTCTGCTTTTCACTAGAGTGGATAGCCATTTCCTTCTCCAGGGGAATCTTCCTGACACAGGAATCAAATGCAGGTCTCCTGCATTGCAGGCAAATTCTTTACCGTCTGAGCCACCAGGAAAGCCTGATTGAACTAGCAAGTCTATTTAATAGTTTATCCAGAGAACTATAACTGTTATCTTACCGATATTAGCTTAGTTTCTCTGCACATTCCTTACTGGAGGGAAATGAAACAGACACTGAAATTTTCTGTCAGACACTATTTTTGAAGGCTGATTCTTTCATTTCTAAGAATCTACATGGTTAATGTCCATAAACAGGTCCATTATACAAAGAAGCATATAAGTAAAAACACACTCCTGCTGCAGATCGAGGGGGACACCTGATTGCCCCATGACTCAGATACTCACAGAAACTGGAAGTGATGCACCAGCCAGCAGGAACCTAGGCAGGGTACCAACAGCACCCACTACACTGGTGACCCTCAATTCAGATACGCTTTGTAGAGCCCACCCAAAGCTGGGGCACCAAAGTTCCATATGCTGTAAAAGGGACAATAAGGAATAAACCTGCCATGCAGAAAGGGACATTGGTCTATTTTGACCTCAGCAGAAAGTGGAAGACGAAAAGTCTCCTTTGAGAAATTATATCACAAGACCCCCCTCACACAGAGAATCAAAAATCCCCATACCAGCTGTGTGTCAGAAAAACTCAAGGGGACTTCCCTGGTGGTCCAGTGGCTAAGACTCCATGCTCCCAATGCAGGGGGCCTGGGTTTGATCCCTGATTGGGGAACTAGATCCAACATACTGCAAATAAAGATCCTGTATGCTGAAACAAAGACTGAAGATCCCATGTGCCTCAACCAAGACTCAGCCCAGCCAAATAAACAAACAAAAAAATATTTTAAAAGTTCAAATGGAAAATTTAATTTAAAGTGACCTTAGGTTATTTACAATCACATCAAAATGAATAAAATGCCTAGGCATAAACCTACCTAAAGAGGCAAAAACCTGTACTCCAAAAAACTATAAGATGCTGATGAAAGAAATTAAAGATGACACAAACAGATGGAAAGATCTACAGTGTTCTTGGATTGGAAGGATCAATATTGTTAAAATGACCATATTACCCAAGACAATCTACAGGTTCAGTGCAGTTTCTATCAAATTACCAGAGGCATTTTTCACAGAACTGGAACAAAACCAAAATTTAACTTGCATGGAAAAAAACAAAAAGACCCTGACTAGCCAAAACAATCTTGAAGAAGAACAGGGGTGGAAGAATCTGAATTCAAAATAAACTCCAAAGCTACAATAATCAAAGCAGTACAGTACTGGCACAAAAACGGACACACACGTCAGTGGAACAGGACAGACAGTCCAGAAGCAACCCCTGCTCTTACGGCCAATTAATCACAACAAAGACGGCAAGAATACACAGCGGAGAAAAGACTGCCTCTTCAAGAAATGGTGCTGGGAAAACTGGACCACTGTATGTAAAAGAATGAAACTAGAACATTCTCTAATACCACATACAAAAATAAACTCAAAATAGATTAAAGACCTAAATGTAAGACCAGATACTATAAAACCCCTAAAGGAAAACATAGGCAAAACACTCTTTAACATAAATCACAGGAATAGTTTTTTGGGTTCATCTCCTAGAGATATGCAAACAAAAGCAGAAATATGCAAATGGGACCTAAGTAAGCTTAAAAGCTTTTGCATAACAGGGGAAATCATAAACAAAATGAAAAGATAACCTACAGAATGGGAGAAAATGTTTGCAAACAATGCAGTCAGCAACAGATTAATTTCCAAAATACCAAAACAGTGCATACAGCTCAATATCAAGAAAAAAAGAAAAAAAAAACTATTTAACCAAAAAATGGGCAGAAGACCTAAATAGACATTTCTCCAAAAATGACATACAGATGACCAACAGGCACATGAAAAGATGTTCAACATCACTAATTATTACAAAAATGCAAATCAAAATTACAATGAGGTATCACCTCACACTTGTCAGAATGACCATTATCAAAGTCTACAAATAATAAATGATGGAGAGAGTATAGAGAAAAAGGAACCCTCCTGAAATATTTTTGGGAATACAAACTGGTGCAGCCACTATGGAGAGGTTCCTTTAAAAACTAGAGAGTTACCATATGATCAAGCAATCCCACTCCTGGCATATATTCAGAAAAGACAAAAACTCTAATTCCAAAAGGTACATGAACCTCACTGTTCATAGCAGCACTATTTTCAACAGTCAAGACACAGAAGCAACCTAAAGGTCTATCAACAGATAAATGGATAAAGATATGGTAGGGACTTATCTGGTAGTCCAATAGCTAAGACTCCATGCTCCCAATACAAGGAGCCAGTACACACACACACCTATCTATCTATATAATGGAATATTACTCAGCCATAAAAAATGAAATAATGCCATTTGCAGTAACATGGATGGACCTAGAGATTATCACACTAAGACAGAGAAAGACAAGTATCATATTATTATATCATTTATATGTGAAATCTAAAAAATTATTATGCAGATAAACCTCTCTATGAAACAAGACTCACATAGAAAACAAATTTATAATTACCAAAGGAGAAGGGGGGATAAATTAGAAGTTTGCAATTAACAGATAAGTTGTTGTTCAGTTGCTAAGTCATGTCTGATTCTTTGCAACCCCATGGGCTGCAGCACGCCAGGCTTCTCTTGTCCTTCACTATCTCTAGGAGTTTGCACAGATTCATGTCTATTGAATCAGTGATGCCATCTAACCATCTCATTCTCTGTCATCCCCTTCTCCTCCTGCCCTCAATCTTTCCCAGCATCAGGGTCTTTCCCAATGAGTCGGCTCTTCACATCAGGTGGCCAAAGTATTGGAGCCTCAGATACACAGTGCTATAAATAAGAATCTACTGTATAGCACAGGAGACTACATTCAATATCTTCTAATAAACTCTAATGGAAAAGAATCTGAAATATATATATACATGAGTCACTTTGCTATATACCTGAAACTAACACAACACTGTAAATCAACTATACCTCAATAAAAAAAGAAAAAATACGTTACTAAAACATTAAAAATAAAGTGATCTTAGGTTACTAGTGCCTCTAAGAAAAAGGACAGGGGACAAAGAAACAAAAAACAGCACAAATACAAAGCATATATGACACTAGAAATAAATCAAAATATATCAGGAATTAACCTAAGGACCGGAGAAGGCAACGGCAACCCACTCCAGTACTCTTGCCTGGAAAATCCCATGGATGGATGAGCCTGGTGGGCTGCCATCTATGGGGTCGCACAGAGTCGGACACGACTGAAGCGACGCAGCAGCAGCAACCTAAGGACAGGTGCACGGGGACCTCCAGATTCTGTTGTGAAGATTCAACAAGCTGACACATATAAGACTAAGTGCCAAGCATCAGATTAAGTGCTCAATAAGCAACAGATATCATCATAGGCCTGGGTAAGATCAAACATCCTCAGGCTCAGGTCATGAACACAAACAGCATTGACTTTTTAAAACTTTTACCCAGTATTCCTAAATGATCTTTCTAGAAGGCTTCCCATTCGTATGTGTCTCTGTAAAGAAATGCTGCAAATATGTATAAATCATTACCAAAGAATGTTGCAGGGTTTATTTGGCCTAGGAATTGCCAGATGCCTTTGGAATTTGATGTGAAAAATTCAGGAAATGAGTGTTAAGTGCTGCCATCCTGTGGTTGTTTCATGTAATTTCCTTTCCTGAAGCTCTGCCTAGTCCTTTGAACTTAAATAGCACATTAATTTCCGTAAGTCCCCATTAACACTGCTCAGAGTAAAACCTCTGGCTTAATTACACCAAAATGACACAGTGAGCCATATTTTACACACCAGGCTAAATAAAAGAGGAAGAGATGCTGCAGTGTATTATCCTTCCCGATGGGTGAATAGAGACAAGAAAGGCCCACATGGCTTGTCAAAGCTGAGCCTGGAGCACACCTGGCAAGCCAGTAGCCTCCTTCAGACCTGCTGCCATTTTCTCAGCTGGAACTTGGTGGGAAATGTTTTGCACATCACCTCTAAACTAATCTGCTAAGACTGCCTTATGGAGAGTAAGAGTCATCAGGCCCAAGGCCCTCACCCTGGGCTTCATTCGAGGCTTCATGCATTCTAGATCTTTCATGTTAGATCCTTCAGTCTTTCATCTAACTACCGAGCAGGATGAATCTCTTACACCTCCAGGAGTTTCTTCTCTCTGGATTGGCTTTCAACTCTTTCCACCCTCCATCTCTAAACGACCTGTTTAGAGATGTTCTGTGAACACCTAACTTCCTGCCCCTGAAATCTTCCTCAGGAACCCTGGTCAGCCTCCCACACTGCCACATCTAGTGAAGTCTCTGAATGAAGAGGCCATGGGTTAGCACTATCACTGCTTTCATCATCCTTCCACATCTCTGCTCGAAATGCTGCCTCTCCACTGAGGGACTCGATGCAACCCTCCTTAACATGTACCAACGTCTATGGTACCAAGTATGTGCTACATACTTACTTGATTCCGTGTCTCCTAGGATGTAAACTCCACGGTGGCAGGGACTTGACTTTGTATACCACTGTACCCCCAGCATCTACAAAGATATTTGGCATACAGTAGGCACATAAAAACCATTTTTTTTCTTCTAAGGAATGGAAAAACTGATTCTGTAGCTTCTTGAAATTCATTACAGAGCTGATGCCTCATCCACAAAAGATGTTAGATCACATAGTCTTCAAGATGCCCACTAGCTCAAAACTTAGCTGTTCTTAGGGGCCCCAAAAAGACCAGTTGAATTACATGACTTAGTTAGGGTTCTGAGAAGATGAACAGATGCAGCTTTAGGCTCATTTCTCCATGCACCCTCCCACCACCCCCACCAGTTCAAGCTTCCTGTCTGTGAGGTATCTGCAGACTACAAATGAATCCCTGGGCCTCACGTGAACACATAAAATGATGCCAGCTGTCAGGGCCACACCAGCACTTAAAGAACTAGGTGGATACTGACAGAAGCTGGAACAATACAATCAGGATAGTAAATCTGAGATGAGGAAGTACAACAGCCTGTAGCACCCCATAACTGTTTTGATCCATAGTATCTTGCCTCCTCATCCAAAAAGTACACTCCTTCCCAGTACGAAATCGAATGCTACCAGGCAGTAATGGGTGGCTGGGGGTTTTCTCAGAGAAAGAGGAAATGATGTTTAGAAAGCAGCAATGGAAAGCAAGGAGGACTTCACCCTTTAATACCCATCTAAACAACATGTGGGTCCTTGAAGCAATCATAATGGAAACTAGAATAAATTTGATTTGAATTATAATGAAAGTATTGCATGCCAAATTAGTGAATACAGCTAAAGAAGTGTCTACAGAGAAATGCTTATTGAAGGAGAATATTTTAAACCAAAGAAGCAACTTCCATATTAAGAAACAAAACAGCAAAATAAAGCCATCAAGTA
The DNA here is from genome assembly GCF_003369695.1 of Bos indicus x Bos taurus. Classification (NCBI taxonomy): domain Eukaryota; kingdom Metazoa; phylum Chordata; class Mammalia; order Artiodactyla; family Bovidae; genus Bos; species Bos indicus x Bos taurus. Next base: position 30,847,819 of record NC_040088.1, read on the forward strand.
GAAGAAAGGATAATACAAGAATAAAAGTAAAAAAAATACAATAGAATCAACAAAATCTAAAGTTCAATGTTTGAAAAGGAAAATAAAATTAACATATTTCTGAGGATGAAAATAAGGTAAAAATAAATATTAAGGATAAAAAAGATCACAGCTATATATGCTACACAAAACATAAAAAAAAATCTATCTATACTAAAAAATGTGAAAGCACAGATGAAATGCTTTATTTTTCTTGGGCTCCAAAATCACTGTAGATGGTGACTATAGCTATGAAATTAAGAGGCTTGCTCACTGAAATTAAAGCTATGACCAACCTAGACAGCATACTAAAAAGCAGAGGCATTACTTTGCCTACAAAGGTCCATATATTCAAATCTATGGCTTTTCCAGTAGTCATGTATGGATGTGAGTTGGACCATAAAAAAGGCTGAGTGCTGAAGAATTGATTTTGAACTGTGGTGTCAGAGAAGACTTTTGAAAGTCCCTTGGACAGCAAGGAGATCAAACCAGTCAATCCTGAATATTCATTGGAAGGACTGATGCTGAAACTTAAGCTCCGATACTTTACCCACCTAATGTGAAGAGCCGACTCACTGGAAAAGACCTGATGCTGGGAAAGACTCAAGGCAGAAGGGGACGACAGAGGATGAAATGGATGACATCACCAACTCAATGGACAAGAGTTTGAGCAAACTCGGGAGATAGTAAAAGACAGGGAAGCCTGGTGTGCTGGAGTCAATGGGGTCATGAAGAGTCAGACACGACTGAGTAACAAACTATATGAAATGAACAAATTCCCAGAAAACTAACAAAACTGGTACAAGTAGAAATCCCGAACAATTTGTGACCATTATAAATTTGAATTATTTAAAATATGCTTTCAAGACCGTCTCTTGGTTCTTGGTGTTTTGCTGGTTTCTTACAAGGGTACAAGCCTGGACTTCTTTATCCTGTTTGAGACGCATTCCCGTACCTCTGGCTCGATGTTTTTCATCAGTTCTGGGGAAACTGCGTCCACCAGCTCTTCAAATATTGTTCCTCCTGATGATGGTTAATTTTACGTTGTCAACTCAGCTAGACTAAGGGACCCCCAGATAGCTGGTAAAACACTGTTTCTAGTTGTGTTTGTGAGGGTGTTCCTGGAAGAGATTAGCATCAGTTGGTAAACTGAGTAGAGCAGATGGCCCTCCCAAACATGGATGGTCATCAACCAATTCACTGAGAACAAGAACAGAACAAAAAGGTGAAGGAAGGGCAAACTCGTTCTATCTCTGCTTGAGCTGAGACATCCATTTCCTCCTGTCCCTCGGACACTCTGGGTTCTCAGGCTTTCAGTATCAGACTTGGACCTACATCAGCTGCCCTCAACCCCATTCTCAGGCCTTTGGGTTCAAACTGAATTAACATCATCAGTTTCCCTGGGTCTCCTGCCCACAGATGGCAGACAGGAACTTCCGGGCTTCCACAAACATGGGAGCCATTTCCTATAATAAATTTCCTCTTATCTATATCTATCTATGTGCGTGCATGCTAAGTCGCTTCAGTCACATCTGACTCTTTGTGACCCTATAGACAGTAGCCAACCAGGCTCCTATGCCCAGGGGATTATCCAGGCAAGAATACTGGAGTGGGTTGCCATGCCCTCCTCCAGGGGATCTTCCCGATCCTTTGATTCTCCAGGGATCAAACCGGCTGTTTCCTGCACTGCAGGCAAATTCTTTACTCCATTCTGAGCCACCAGGGAAGCCCCATTCATTGTATCTATCAGTTCAGTTCAGTCACTCAGTCGTGTCCGACTCTTTGCAACCCCATGAATCGCAGCACCCCAGGCCTCCCTGTCCATCACCAACTCCCGGAGTTCATTCAGACTCACGTCCATCGAGTCGGTGATGCCATCCAGCCATCTCATCCTCTGTCGTCCCCTTCTCCTCCTGTCCCCAATCCCTCCCAGCATCAGTCTTTTCCAATGAGTCAACTCTTCGCATGAGGTGGCCAAAGTACTGGAGTTTCAGCTTCAGCATCATTCCCTCCAAAGAAATCCCAGGGCTGATCTCTTTCAGAATGGACTGGTTAGATCTTCTTGCAGTCCAAGGGACTCTTAAGAGTCTTCTCCAACACCACAGTTCAAAAGCATCAATTCCTCGGCGCTCAGCTTTCTTCACGGTCCAACTCTCACATCCATACATGACCACAGGAAAATCTATAGCTATACCCTATTGCTTCTGTTTCTCTGAAGAGAACCCTCACTAATATCCTTCCTGCTTTCTAGGCTTTCTAGGCTAGACATCTCCTAACCTTGTTGCATTCTCAATAAATTATTTGGTTAGATCTTCCAGTTCACTAATACTCTCGTAAGCCATGTCTATTTGCTAACAAGTCAATGCATTTCTTTTAAATTTCAACGAGTTTTTCATTTCTACAAATACCATTATCTGTTCACTTCTGCCATGCTCCCCAAACATGGCACAGATGAAACTGCCTACCTCCAAGAACAGGGACAGCCATACGACCCTGAAAACACCCAATCTCGTCTGATCTCAGAATAGGGACTAGCAATCCTTTTGCATAAATTGTCAGATAATAAATATTTGAGACTTTGTGGGCCACATATATAGCCTCTGCACACACTCCCCAAAAACTTAAAACCCTTTAAAAATGCGAAAATCATTCTTAGCTCTGAGGTCCTACAAAAATAAGCCACAGGCCAGATTTGGTCCCCAGGGTCATGGTTTGCTGACCCCTGCTCTATCGGTCCCACACTCAACCTGATGCAATGGTCAGTGCAGCAGAGGAAAGCTTACAGAGCATTCATGAGGAGTGGGTGGCCATTCCCTTCTCCAGGGGATCTTCCCAACCCAGGGATCAAACCCAGATCTCTTGCATTGCAGGTAGATTCTTTACTGTCTGAGACACCAGGGATGTCCTTCATGAGCAAAGGGTTAGGATAAAAGTTCCTCTGGTGATAAGCGTGGTCCTCCCAGCCTATACACGGCAGACAGGTGACCCCAAAGACCACACATGCCTTAGTGAGGAGTATTTCCACCAATAGAGGCCTGACATAAGAAGATACAGCTCAGAGATTTCAAGTATCTGGCTAAGATCAGTGTGGCTCAGAGGATAAAAGTATACAGGTCCAGGGACCAGTCCAAAGCAGCCATTTTATAGCAGGGATTGATGGTGTCCCAAGACACAGCACCAGATCCTAAGCACAGAGAACTGAGAAATCCCCCCTCTTCCCCTGCAACTAGGGTATAAGAGTGCTCCCACAAATCCCACTGCCATTTTGAAAAGACCTGAAGAAGACAGAGGAAACCTGAAAGATTCTTAGCAACCCTATTTAAATAAAAAAACAACCGAGATACCAATAACTGGCAGGTTAGCTGTCTTCCGTGGTGGCTCAGACGCTGAAGCATCTGCTTACAATGCAGGAGACCTGGGTTTGATCCCTGGGTTGGGAAGATCCTCTGGAGAAGGAAATGGCAACCCACTCCAGTACTTTTGCCTGGAAAATCCCATGGATGGAGGAGCAGTATATATGTTCAGTATATAAAATATGTTCAGTATATAAACTGGCAGGTTTATATATATATTGAACATATTTTCAGGTTTCAACAACATTTAACCAGTAAACCGTCTATCTACTGCCACTGGAAGTTGAAAAACAGAATGCGTAACTGTTTTACCATGTGAAACTAAACTTAGTTTTAGAAGTGCTCTGTCTATGTGTGTAAGTTAATGTTAGAAATGAATCAGAGTAGTTGGGTTTATAAAGATTGGGGTTTTAATAGATTCTATGAGAAGTGATGGGAGAACTGGGACTCAACTGAGAATAGGTAAAATGAAATAATGTGATAAAAAATTATCACTATTCACTGATAAAAGAGATTAAAAAAAAAAGCCCACCAATATTCATTGAGTTCCTACTACATGCCAGGTACCACACCTGTGTCACACCTGGCCTATGTTCAGTAAAATGTATGTTGAGGGATGAATGAATCCTCCATCTTCATTCTGAAAAAAAAAAAAGAAAGCAAGCTTAGGAAAGTTGGGTGATTAACTTAAGGTCATGTTGTAAGCAGCAGAGCTCAGATCTGAACCCAGGTTTGCTGACTCTGATTCATATTTACTGCTACTTAAAAATTATCCCCAAATTCAGTGAATTTAACAAACAGCTCAAAGGCAAAGGAGATATCATCTTTGACATCACATACTGCAAAGATGCCCATGGAGGTCAGGATTATGAAGCACAAGGGGAGATAATTTAGCAAAGAGAGGGAGATAAAGGAGTGTTCGGAGAAGGCAATGGCACCCTACTCCAATACTCTTGCCTGGAAAATCCCATGGACGGAGGAGCCTGGTTGGCTACAGTCCATGGGGTCACTAAGAGTTGGACACAACTGAGCGACTTCACTTTCACTTTTCACTTTCATGCATTGGAGAAGGAAATGGCAACCCAATCCAGTGTTCTTGCCTGGAGAATCCCAGGGACAGAGGAGCCTGTTGGGCTGCCATCTATGGGGTCGCACAGAGTCGGACACGACTGAAGTGACTTAGCAGTAGCAGTTGAAGTGCACTTTTCTTCAGCTACCCCTCTAAGTTAGCAAACTGCTTTAACACAGTTCCTTTATAACCAGAGGACTCAAATCTATCTAAAGCCATGAGGTAAACTTTCAACTCAGTGACTCTCAGGCTTTTAGTACATAATCCACAGAAATGTGCATATACATAACATATATATGGTGTATATATATGTATATATTTGTATATACATGTATATATGTATATTTACACATATGTATATATACATGTTTGAAACAAAAATTTTAACAAATCAATACTCCTTACTCTATGTGATGGACTATTATTTCCTTATTTTTTCATCCTACTTTTTTAATGCTGGCCAAGAATGTCTAAATTAATTCTGCAAACCGATTAATGGATTCCAACCTCTCCTCTGAAATTCCCTACTTTAGCAGACAAGCACCTGTAACCCCAGGAATATTTAGGATTAAGTATAGAAGTAATCCAGTAAATCAGTCATAGCAGTAATATTTTCCAGTACATTTTGGAAACTTCTATTTAATTTGGCATTTATAATGCGTTAACATTCTCATGTAACAGATTAATTTTGCAATTCCATTTTAAAACATGAGATGGAGTAACTAATCCAATTCCATTTTAAAAACATGAGATGGAGTCTGAACTCATGATTCTAAGTGGATACAGGCAACAAAATGTAAGCACATTTGTAAGCAATATTAAGACTGAGATTTTAAGATTTATGATTAAAATTTAATCTATTAAATTTAATCCAGATTTTAAGAGCTCAATACTCGAATCTTGTCAAATAACTGAACTGGCTTAAGAAAATACCTTGAATTTATAAATGCACGCTAGTTGTGGGAATTTAAGTTGTAAAAATCCCCTTAAGATGATTTATTTTTAAATTTACCAACATATATATACCATTTTGGGGTAACCAGGTTTTGGACTTGTAACTCAGACATTATTAAACAAAACTATCAATAATTTCAAAACAGTCTCCTGAGTGCCTTAAAGCTGCCCAGAGGACACGACAGCAGCTCCCGTTCACTTGGAACTAACGGGGTACTAAGAAGTTGGGAAGTGCCCCAGGGCGAGTGACACGTGGCCCCGCAAAAGAAAGGTTCTGCCGAAGCAGGGAACAATAAACCGAACCGAAAAAAGATAGGATCATCTTTCTTTCCTACTTCAGCGCCTGAAGCCCTTATTTTTAAAAATAAAATATAACTGAAAAGCACGAAGTCAGGCAATGGGAATCACGACTTCAAAGTCCGCGCCAGCGCGCCCCAGGCCCAGCTTCCGCCCCAGTAATGAGGAAAGCCCGCGCAGAACCCTGGCCCAGGAGAGTGTAGACCCCTATTGCTGGGTGGGGAAGCAGGGGATCCTGGTATCCTGGGGGCGGGGGCGGGCCTAGGTCCTGAGATGCCTAACGCTGCGGAGACTGGGCTCCGCAACAGTTTTTGCTCTGAAGTGTCACCGCGAAAAGTGCGGGGGTCTCCAGCCCGGATCCCACCAAGCTCTGCTGCCTGTAATTTACAGGATGAAAACAAGAGTGAATGGACAGTTAGCCAGAAAAGCGCCTTTCCAAACCGTTTTGCAGCCTGCAGGGCCCGTTCCGGCCGGCGCGTACCAAGCAACCACGCCGCAGCACAGATCGGAAAAGGAAGACTTGCCGGCGCTCGCGCCCCATTCCCGCCTGCGGGCCGTACCACCCCGGGCGACCCCTCCCGACAGAAGGTACCGTCCCCGGCCCCTGATTGGCAGACGAGGCGGGGGCGTGGCCTCCAGAGCCTGGTTCCGCGCGCCAGAGCGCGCTCGCCGCAGTGCGAGCCGGACCAGGAGCGAGCGCCATGGTGAGGAGTGGTTGTAGGTTGCGGGCCAGGTGGAGGCCGTGGTTTAGGCCTGGGTTTGGGCTGGAGCGTGGGCCGGGACCAGGGCCTTCCCCGGGGACGGGGCTAGGCAAACGTGAGATAGGCGCTTACTCTGGCGTTCCGGCTCCCTTTTCAGGTGCTGCTGCACGTGCTTTTCGAGCACGCGGTCGGCTACGCGCTTCTGGCGCTGAAGGAGGTGGAGGAGATCAGCCTTCTGCTGCCGCAGGTGGGTGGACGTGGTGGGCTAGCCGGCGGCTCCGCAGCCCCTCGGGCCGCGCGTGCCCCAGCATGCACCGCGCGCTCCCACGTGGCCCGCCGCGCGTTGGGAGGTGCGCTGGGCCCGACAGTTCCAAAGCAGGGGGTCCTTACCTGCATTCGTGATTAGAATTGCGTTAGAAGCATTAAAAAGTAAGCTTCCCGGACTCCACCCCGTACCGATGAAGCGGAACCTGGATTTAGGACCCATGATCTGTCCATTTTTAGTGTTCGGTTGGTCCTAAAAGTGCGTTCAGGTCCAAGAGCTGCTGCTGCTTTACTGCGCCCTAGAGGCAAGAGGGAGGGAAGAAAATCACTCATCTTTCTCCCCCCAGGTGGAGGAGTGCGTGCTAAACCTGGGCAAATTCCACAACATCGTTCGTCTTGTGGCCTTCTGTCCCTTTTCCTCGTCCCAAGTTGCCTTGGAAAATGCCAACGCTGTGTCTGAAGGTGAGTGAGTTGGCCACTAAATATTGTAGGGAGATGAGCCGAGATGTAGTTCTTGCTACTGTTAACCCTTTAACAACCTAGGATGTAGGCTTTATTTCTTGTGGGCACTGTAGTAATAAATGATTTTTAAGTGAAATCAGGCTGGGGTTGAGGGGCTGGTATAATGGTAGATCCAATCAAATGTGGTTCTCTGCTAGTTTGTTCAGTTGATTGCAAAGGGCAATTTTGATGCCAAAAGCCTGGAGAAAGAGTTTTAGTCCCAGAAGGCAGATCTGGTACTAAATACATCCATTGTGCTCCAGGGTGTGTTTCAAGCTTTCAGTAATATATTTTACATTTACGTTATTGGGCCTGAGTTCTGTTCTCCTATGGTTGATGCTGGCTTTGCAGTGATGACTTGAGTCTGTCAATCCCCTGAGTGAGTTTAATCACTGATGTCTCCATGTCTCTGAGCAAAGCCTCTGAGTAAGAGGAGGTCTGTAGGCACAGGCCATCTTAGCATGCTCTGCAAGACCAATGTAAGATCAGTCTCACTGATCAGTAGTTGCTTTTTTACGATTTAAATATCCTTCAGCATGTTAGTGGGAGCTCTGTTCTTTGCCTTGAGGTGTTGTTCATGAGGACCTCCGCCTGCTCTTGGAGACTCACCTGCCACCCAAAAAGAAGAAAGTACTTCTGGGAGTTGGGGACCCCAAGATAGGTGCGGCTATACAAGAGGAGTTAGGGTACAACTGCCAGACTGGAGGTGTCATAGCCGAGATCCTTCGAGGTGAGACAGTTTTGAAATCTGGGGGTGGGGGTGGTTCTGGAAACCTAGCAGGTTGCTTTTTAGAAGCCCTCCTGCTTGTCTGGTGCGTGTGTGTGCAGGAACTAGCTCAGAGCCTTTCCTTACTCACAGTCTCACCCTCTTCTAGGAGTTCGTCTGCACTTCCACAACCTGGTGAAAGGTCTGACCGATTTGTCTGCTTGTAAAGCCCAACTGGGGCTGGGACACAGCTATTCTCGTGCAAAAGTTAAGTTTAATGTGAACCGAGTGGACAACATGATTATCCAGTCTATTAGCCTCCTGGACCAGCTGGATAAGGATATCAATACCTTCTCCATGCGTGTCAGGTAAAGTGCAGGGGTGACCTGAGAAACAAGGTCTTGGGTCTGTGGGTTAGCTAATTTTGAATCCTAAAATCAGAACTGGTAGAGCTGGGCCTCCTGATGCTTACCACAGGCTGTGTTCTTACACTGACTGTATAGAAAGAGGAGGCAGAGTAAACCCACCCCATATACACCTCAGCCCAGGCAGGCCCTTTACCTGGTCTGCATTGTGAATGGGGAGACATGGAGGTTTTTGGATCTGATTTGTTCCCATTTCCTCCAGGCATGAAGTAGATATGGAGAGGGCTGAGTGTAGCTTTGAGGCATGGCAGCTGGGCCAGGGAGTGATTGTGGTTCTTTGCAGGGAGTGGTATGGGTATCACTTTCCTGAGCTGGTAAAGATCATCAATGACAATGCTACGTACTGCCGCCTTGCTCAGTTCATTGGAAACCGGAAGGAGCTTAATGAAGAAAAGTTGGAGAAGCTGGAGGAGCTGACAATGGATGCAGCCAAGGCTAAGGCTATTCTGGATGCCTCACGGTCTTCCATGGGTCAGTACAGAGCCTAGCAGTGAAAATAAGGTATGGGGCTCTAAATATTGGGCTTCTGCATTCACACTTGACATTCTTTAGGCATGGACATATCAGCCATTGACTTGATAAACATCGAGAGCTTCTCCAGTCGTGTGGTGTCTTTGTCAGAGTACCGCCAAAGTCTACACACTTACTTGCGATCCAAGATGAGCCAAGTAGCCCCCAGCCTGTCTGCCCTGATTGGGGAAGCGGTGCGTCATGGGAAACCAAAAGATGGGGGATTATGGGATTACCATGTATATTCGTCATATTGTTGTTGTATTTCGTGACCTATCATATCTTCCCCAGTTGAACTTGATGGGGAAGGAGGTTGAAGCAAGTTATACAATTGGTATGTTGGCAATTCCAGCTTCATTGACTCCTTGACTCTTTCTCTAGGTAGGTGCACGTCTCATTGCTCACGCTGGCAGTCTCACCAATCTGGCCAAGTATCCAGCATCCACAGTGCAGATCCTTGGGGCTGAAAAGGCCCTGTTCAGGTACCAGTGAGGGCACCTGCTCACACTCAGGTGCCACTTCTGGTGCCCACTTGCTTGTTTGGGGATCACAGTGATGGTTGACCAGGGCTCCCTGACCTATACAGGCCTCTGCTATGGGGGTGATGGCCAGTCCTGGTGTCTGAGTGATTCCCTGGGCCCAGCAAAGGGACCAAGTTTCCAGGTCAGCGACATTGGATGCCTTCCCTCTGCCTCTGGGAGCGGTGGGTTGGCATGAGGTGGGGTAGCAACCCAACCTGGCCTGAGGCTCACTCTGGAAACTGCGGGGAAAGGGAAGGGAGGCACTGCCTTAGCTAACACCGTTGAAGTTTCTGATCTTAAAAGTCTCCGCTGAATATTCTTCTCCCAGAGCCTTGAAGACAAGGGGTAACACCCCAAAATACGGACTCATTTTCCACTCTACCTTCATTGGCCGAGCAGCTGCCAAGAACAAAGGTCGCATCTCCCGATACCTGGCAAACAAATGCAGTATTGCCTCACGAATCGATTGCTTCTCTGGTATGGGTGGGGGAGTGGGCAGTTGGGAGGGTGGGGAGGCTGACTACCCTAGCAGCTTCTACAATGATGGCAGTATTTTTCGTCAACAGCAGTTCACCTAGTGAGTGTTGATACTTTGGGTCTGAGTAAAGCTGAGGGTAGATGGAATACTGGAGGTTGAACTAGTAGTTTGTCCTTCTGGGGGCTGATGTGCTTTATTTACTTATATAAACACATCCAGAGGTGCCCACCAGTGTTTTTGGGGAGAAGCTTCGAGAACAAGTTGAGGAGCGGCTGTCCTTCTATGAGACTGGAGAGATTCCCCGAAAGAATCTGGATGTCATGAAGGAGGCAATGGTTCAGGTCAGTTTGGGTCAGGTCAGGTGGGGTAGAATAAGAGTTGGCTGTTGGAGGTGATGAACTGTCTTACCCTGACCATGAAGTGTGGAGGCAAAAAAACTGATTTAATGAGCCTGATCCAACAAAACCATGAGAGAGACCTAGGGAACCAGAAGTCTTCAAGCATTTTCAGCATCTTTCTTTGGCCAGGCAGAGGAAGCGGCTGCTGAGATTACTAGGAAGCTCGAGAAACAGGAGAAGAAACGCTTGAAGAAGGAAAAGAAAAGGCTGGCTGCGATTGCCCTGGCTTCTTCAGAAAATAGCAGTGCCCCGGAGGAGTGTGAGGTCAGTAGTAAACTGTCAGCCCTCAGCCCTAGGTAAAGATCTTAGGTTGTAGGACAGAAAACAGCAGAACAGAAAATATAGCATCTCAAGTCAGGGTCTAGAGTACATGCTTATGGATTGAATTGAAGTCTTGAAGTCTACCTCTTGATTCTATAGGAAGGAGATAGGTGCTGAGAGAATTCATTCAAGAGCCCAGAGAGCTGGTTTGTAGCAACACCTGTTCATTCCCTGGGCAAGTGTGTTCTGCCTCTGCTGCCTTCCAGAAGTTCCTAATCAGGGGTAGTGCAAACTGCTCTGCTTATTCTCAGATGTATCTAGAGATGATAGCAGCTCATACTGGGAATGGGGAACAGGGAGGACTCCAATGTGCTGCTATGGTAGAATCATTCTCCCTAGGAGTGTCAGCAGTGCCAGTGTTTCAGGGTCCCCTCTGGAACTTGGCATCATGATTCTTTTTTGTGACCAGCATGGTGAGGTTCTTCTGTAAATTACCTAAGGATATTTGTGTGTTCTACCTTTTTTTGACATGGATTTCCAAAGCTAGAGCCATTCCATTAAAAATCATCCCAGAAACAGTGAGCAGTTTTAATGCCATTTTCACTAGTCTTTCTTCCCTGAGTACTTAACAGCTGGAATTCTAATAAAACAGATGACACTTCATGCCCATTTTTCCCTTTCTGCCATCAGGAGACAAGTGAAAGACCCAAAAAGAAGAAAAAGCAAAAGCCCCAGGAGGTTCTTCAGGAGAATGGAATGGAAGACCCTTCTGTGTCTTTTTCCAAACCCAAGAAAAAGAAATCTTTTTCCAAGGAAGAGCTAGTTAGTAGTGATCTTGAAGAGACAGCTGGTACTGGAAGTCTTCCCAAGAGGAAGAAATCTTTTCCCAAAGAGGAACCAGTTACTGACCCTGATGAGTCAGAAAACAAGAGGGTCCCCAAGAAAAAGCGGAAATTGTCTCCCAAGGAGGAGCCACTCAGCAGCGGACCTGAAGAGGCTGCTGCCAGTAAGAGCAGTGGCTCCAAGAAAAAGAAAAAGCTCCGAAAGCTATCCCAGGAAAGTTAGAATGGACCCTAGTGGGGCATAACTTAACACAGGTATTCCCCATCCCATTCCCTAGAGCCCAATAAAAATAAAAACAGATTCACAAAGAGTCATACCATGTTTTATTGGACATCTTAACATGGGTGTGGGTGGGACCTATGGGTTGGACAGGGCACCAATGACAGCCTCAGTGAAGTCTTGGCAGGTGGCATAACCACCCATGTCAGAAGTTCGAACCTGTAGGGGAGAATTGTTATCATCTCTGTGGCCTGGGCCCCATCCCTAACCCCCCACCACCTAACTGTTCCCTAAGGAAGCCAGCTCTCAACAACCTAGGCTCTGCCCAGAAGGTAATTATGGTCTAGAAGTATAGGGCTCTTCTCTGGTCCACAGTACTGAAGGGAGGTGTATGGTCCTTGTGAGGTTGGAGGGAATAAAGGGCTCTAGCCCCCATAGGGGTGCAGGTGGCCGATGACAGACTTGATGAAGTCGGTTGTGGTGCTGTAGCCGCCCATGTCTCGAGTCCGTACCTACAGCCACCACCGGCAATAACCGTGGTGAAGAAGAGAAGAGAGCCCATGAAGGTGAGGGGCAGGGCAATGTGATGGAAATGGAATCCAAAGAGGGTGACAAGGCCAGGAAAACAAGATGCGATGCAGCAGAGATGCAAGGAGGCAGCCAGGTTTGGAAAAGCACAAACCTGTGCGCTCCTGTCTTCTGAGGGCCAGAGCCACGATTCATGCTCTGCTGCAGCCTCAGCAGGTTAAGCTCAGCATGAGTGAGATGGGAAATGCAAGTCAGACAGAAGGAAGATACCTAACTGCAGGGTGGCAGATAAGGATAGGCTTCCAGGTGTGGAGAAAGTGGTGCCTCATCCTGTCAGCTATCTCCCTCTGCTGCTCCATCTCCCCCCACGCTAGATAGGAAGCTACAAGTTCTGCCAGTGGATGAAAGAGGAAATAGCAGATGGGAAACTAAGAGGCAAACATGATCAAGAGAATGAGACAGCCCTGACAGGATTGGGGGAAGAGCAGAAGCTCTGGGGACCTGGAGGGAAAGGAGGCCCCAACTCAGGTTCCCAGAAATTAGTGCCCAAGACCCTAAACCCCACAGCCTTTCTAAACTTACCTTGCCAACTTTAATCACCTTCTTCACTGCCTCTGCAATCATGTTGGAGTGATGCTCGAGACTGCCAATGTGGACAGAAACTAAATTACCCCCACGTCATCTTCCTGATTTCCCCACCCATGCTTCCCAAACCACCCAGCCACCATCCTAGCCTGGCAGTGACCTACTTGAGATGCCGCAGCATGTTGGAAGCTGACAGCAGCATAGCTGTGGGGTTGGCTATATTCCTGCCCACTGCCTGGGCAAATGGATGCCGGGCACCCTGTGGACAGATGAGCAGGCCAGAGTCACTAGCAGCAGACATTCTGCAGAATCTGAGGCCAGGAAAGGGTATTACATGAAAGGTCAGGCGAGGAACACTGAGAAGATGCAAGGGGTGGGGGGACAAGAGCAGGCCACGGTCATGAGCAGGCCAGGGGAATGCACTGGTGGAGAGCTATCGGGGATATGAGGTCAGATGAAGGGCACACAAGAGGGCTGAGGGAGGAGATGACCTCACTCACCGTCTCAAACACTGCGTACTCTGCACTGTAGCTCTCACCAGGGACCACACCAGCTCCCCCAACCAGGCCAGCAGCCAGATTGTCAATAATGTTCCCATAGAGATTGGGCATCACCAGCACGTCAAACTGGTAAGGATTCTGCACCAGCTGGGGGCATGGAGAAGAGACATAAATCCAACTCCTTGCCTTGCTTCTCACTGAGAACAGAGACACTGGGAGGGCCTTACCTGCATGCAGCAGTTGTCTATGATCATTTTCTCAAACTTGATCTTGGGATACAGTTCAGCAACTTCCTCACAGCACTGCAGGAACAACCCATCCCCCAGTTTCCTGTTCATGGGCCAAAGGGAACAGATTCAGCTGGGAGAGTGCTGGGGGCTACCTTCCCAGGACCCTACCCCATGCAAAGTTATGTCCCTCACATGATATTGGCCTTGTGGACAGCCGTGACCTTGCCCCGCCCCTTCTTAGTGGCATAGTCAAAGGCGAACTTTGCAATCCGCTGTGATTTGGTTCGAGTGACAATCTTCAAGCACTCAATCACACCCCTCGCACTCTGCATAAGAGAGAAGCAGCTGGGTGACACTGGAAAGAAGGGAAGAAGGAGCTAAGCCTCTCTCCCCTCTTCACCCCTGCTCCCCACAGTTTCTAGGATCTCACCTCGTGTTCCAGAGAACTGTACTCCCCTTCTGTCTGCTCTCGAATAATCACCAAATCTAGATTGTTGTGTCGAGTCTTGTACCCAGGAAGTGACTTCACATGGACCACATTGGCAAACAAGTCCAACTTCCGCCTGGGGATAGGGCAGAGCCATAAACACTGTGCCTGGTGCCCCAGTACCCCCTCACCAATAGCCTCCCATCACCTACCTCAGCCGCATATCATAGGAGGCTAGCTCCCCTTTATACTCCATTGGGGTGTGGATCTTTCCTGCATAAAAAAGGAGAGGTTGTGGGGGGAGAATCAAGCACAGGCCAAGTTCAAGGAAACCCGGAGTGGTGTCCCCTCAGTGACATAATGCAACCCACACTCCCACCTCACACTCCCAAATAAGTGACCCTTAAATGCCTTTGGAGGCAAGGGGCAAAGGAGAATAATGTAGTTAAAACCAGAAACATTGTGTCCACTGTTTCATTTCTAGTCACCAGATATATGTTGAAACTTCAAAATAACCTAAGAGGAGAACAGAAAAAAATTTTCTCATGTTCTCAAAGGGCCTGGATTAAATAGGTTGAGAAACAACTTAGATCTGTGACCTTTCTTGATGTTTCTGTGTCTACATATGTGACATCTTTTCAACCAACACATGTGTCAGGCACTAGGAATACCAACCAAAAAACAACACAAACTCCTGTCTTCAAGGGCAAACAATGCACTGGGGGAAGAAAGTCATAGGAAGGACATGATAAATACCGTGGGAGAGGTATTACCAACGTGCACAGGAGCGCAGAGAAGAAAGGGATGCACAGAGGGATCTGGTGGTACCAGGAAGTATCATAGAACATCTGGCACTTCAGCCAGACCTTAGTCTGAGTGAGTGTACCAGGTTAAATAGTGATCCCCAAAATGATATGTCCATGTTTTAACTCCCAGAACCTGTAAATGTGACTTTATTTGTTAAGACAGTGTCTGCAGAGATAATAAGTAAAGGATCTTGAGATGGATTCACACTGGATCCTTGTAGGTTCTAAACCCAGTAACAAGTCCTTTACAAGAAAAGAAGGAGAAACAGATACACAGACACAGAGTGGAGAAAACCATATCAAGACAGAGGCAGAGACTGAAGTGACACGTCTGCAAGTCAAGAAACACTGAGGAATGTCAGTAGCTACCAGGAGCCACCAGAGAAGCTGGAAGAGGCTAGGGAAGATTCTTCTCAAGTCTTTAGGCGAAGCTCTGCCAACACCTTAATTTTGGGATTCTGGCCTCCAGAACTGGGAAAGAATAAAATTTCTATTATTTTAAGCCACCAAGTTTATAGTAATGTGTGGCAGCATTCAGAAACTAATACAGTGAGTAAGGAAGATTCTGACAGGAGGAACCAAAAGGAGAATACTGTGGGCAGAAGGAACAGCAAAAGTCAAGACAATACACATTATTTGGAAACTAACACAGCCTGGAGTGACCAAAGAACAGAACACATGTTGCATAAACAAAGGCAGAAAAGCTGAGGCAGAAAAACTCATAACGAACTTACTTTCCTACCCTAGGGCTGGGACTGGCAAAGTCATGGTGGTCTTTCCAAGAGAAGAGCTGTAGAGGATGGACTGTAGGGGCAGAACTGAAAGCCAAAAAGTCTAATGAGGCAGTTACTATAGGAAAGCAGAAGGAAAGACAGAAAAGAGGCAGCTAGAAAATGGCATTTCTGAAGACACAATTAACAAGACTTGATGACCACTTCCCTAGAGAAGGAAATGGCAACCCATTCCAATATTCTTGCCTGGAAAATTCCATGGACAGAAGAGCCTGGCGAGCTACAAGCAAAGAGTCTGACGGGACTGAGCACCATGACCCACGACGCAGCCCCATGACAGACTACAAATTCATAAAGCCTTCTTGCATAGAGCATGAGGCACATGATCTCTTAGCTCCTGGGTTTCCAACTGGGTTCCCACTAATGGTCACCAATCAGTGGTGAGAACTCAGAAGAGTTAATGTATTAGTGTGTGCTGAGGGAAGCTTAATGTGCATTTATTCGGCACACATACCAATGATGGCCACTTTGTTCTCCTTCATGGAACTCAGCACCTGCTCCAGCTTCTCCTCAGATGCCATATTCTGCACCTCGCTCAGGTGATGCTCCTGGAACTCCACTGGGACAGAGGCAGCCTTCAAGAACAGGTGCCAAACATCACAGGATCAGAATCGAGTAAATCCTTTGCAACTTAAGCAATCGTCCCTGTCACGCCCCAGGGCACTCACCTTGAACACCTCCTTGACAGCGTGCATCAGCTCAGGCCCCACGCCGTCTCCTGGCAGCATAGTCACGGGAAAGGCGCCCTCCACCCTCACGTCCTCGCCCTGCAAGCAGGGGCAGCAGAGCTAGAGCTGGGGCGAGGAAAGGGGTTCTGGGGCGGGGTGGAGGGCATGACCAGGAAAGGAGATGTCAGGGGACTGAGCGAGACTGGAGCCGGGCCTGCGCTTACCTGGGTCCGCGAGGAGGCTTGCGCCACGGTTGAGGTACACAGGCTCCTCCATGCTCCGGGATTCGGAGCGGCGACCAGTGCCTGCAACAGACACACAAGCCTTTTAAGTCGGATCTGGGCGCCTCAGGCCCCGAATACTTCCGTGAGCCCGGTACAAACCCGCCGCCCTCCCGCCTGCCGTTGCGTGTCCCGGGCCTCACTCGGGTCAGCCAGCGGACACGGCTGAGGGCAGCCATGTCATTCGCAGGAAGTCGCGGAGAAGTGACGCCGGAAGCTGGAGCGGCCCAGGGCCCCTGTTTCCGGCCCGGCAGGGATGTTGGGCGGTATCCTTATTTCCTCCAACCAAAACAGCTAACCAGATGGTTTTCCTCCGCTGGCATCCTCTTGGGCTCACCTCTTCCGGTACCCACTGATGCGGCAGAGAGCTGCTTTGTCTATTGCTTTACTTTCATTCACCGTATTTATGTTGAAACTTGAAAATAACATTAAAGGCGAATATGAGGTTTCATTTCTATCAAACGGTGACCTAAATTTAATAGCAAGTTGAAAACAATACTGGAGAATATGTCTTAATGTTTTTGTGTCCTCGTATTTGTTATTCTTTTCATCCATTCTCACTGAACAATCGTATGTCCGACACTAAAGACGTTAATGAACACCACACAATGCATAGGAGATGGTGTGTATGTGCCTGGCTTATTCAGTCTCGGAGCCTGTGCGGTTATTAATCTGTATTAATCAAGTTTCCTCGTTGTTTTTTCCTAGGTGATCTTGTTCTTTGCTCTGACCTTTGTTTTCGAATAGTGTAGCCCAGGCTTGAACTCCCCTGAGCAGGATAGTAATTAGAGACAAATTATCTCAACCTAGTAAGTGTGACCCTAAAAGGAAAGTTCAGGCCGATTTTCCAAATTTCAGTCACATGCCTAAAGCACAAGACACAAGTGGACATGGAGCACTTGTTAAAAATGCAGACTTACGTCACTCCAGACTTGCTGAATCCAAATTTCAGGACTGGGTCCCCAGAAAGCATATTTAACAGGCTCCTTCAGATGATACACACAAATTTAAAACCACTAACTAGGTTGTCTGTGATTTATGTACCTAATCCTTCCAAAAGCGTGCAAGGTATTCTCCCAGCCCAAGGGAAAGAATGCAGTGGTTCTAATCTTGGGGACCAAGAACAGGCTTTGTGTCTCTTCTCTGCATTCCTTTAGGCAGGGCGTTCTCTACTGTTGTGAGGTGAAAAGATTTAAATTAGAAAATAAATGTGTAAGAAACTTGAACACATGAAAAGTTCTGTGTCAATAAAAGGCTGTTAATAATATAGCTAATTGATATTATAATTGATAATATAATTATCAATATTAATGTGACAAACTCCTCCATCTCCAGAATCAAAACCAGAGAACAGCACCATCTTGCCTTCATAGACTCTCTAGTCCCAAGTTACACACTGCTCTTGCCATTCACCACCATTTTTTTTCTTCCAAATATTGCTCTTTCTAGTAGAGAAAAAGTGGGAGATTTACAATTTCTCAAAGCTATGTTTTCCGTTACTTTAGGAAATTGAGGGCAGGAAAGGATATGTGCCATCTTAGTCTAATCTCTGATAATCTAATTTTCATCCCAGAAAATATTAATTTCCTTGAGGGCAACTACAACATTATTTCCATACCTAAATTCTGCACAAATCTGAGTCCAGTCTGACAAACAACATCTGCTCATGATATCAAGCTGTGTGGCTGTCAAAAGAATGAAAGGAATTGATGAATGGTACCAAACGACTCAGGCCAAGGAAATGTGATCATCACTGTTTCAGGTCATTGTATTCTGGTGAGTTTGGTGAGCTCTCCTGGACTCTGAGTTCTTATTAAGGCATCTCTTACTGATATTACCTGAGAATAGGGAAGTTCAGTCTGGACCCTTGAATAGTTCCCTAACCAGACTCTTGGACAAGTGAGAGAAGTTAAACCATCTTGTTCCTTCGAGTTGTTATGAAGCATATATTAGTGTTCAGTGTGAGGCTGGATGATTTGAATGTCACTTTCCTAGGCCTATAAAAACTCCACTTCAGGGGTCCTAACCAGAGCTCCAGGTATCCATCAGTAGAAATCAGTACCATGAACCTGGATGAGGAAAATAAAAAAATCCCTTCTTTATTCTCAATGACCTTTAACTGAAACTTAGTGTTTCCTATCATTACGAATGTAAAGTGAGGGACTGCCCTGGTGATCCAGTGGTTAAGACTCTGCCTTGCAATCCAGGGGACATGGATTTGATCACTGGTTGGAAAACTAAGATCTCACATGCGCAGAGGAACTAAGCCCACCACCACAACTACTGAACCTGCACTCTCCAGAGTCCAAGCACCACAACTAGAGAAAGATCCTGCATGCCACAACTGAGACCTGGCTCAGCCAAATAAATAAATGTATTTTTAAATGAATGTAGAGTGATAGTGTAGTGCTATTTGTAGTACCCTTGATATTATCACTAATAGGAATTATAATTCATGCTGCATTTCATTTTTCACAGATATCTTCAAATATTATTTACTCTGATCACTACTTTAATATTATTTGACCTAATGTGAGATTGAGGTTATTGATATTTCTCCTGGCAATCTTGATTCCAGCTTGTGTTTCTTCCAGTCCAGGGTTTCTCATGATGTACTCTGCATATACGTTAAATAAGCAGGGTGACAATATACAGCCTTGACGTACTCCTTTTCCTATTTGGAACCAGTCTGTTGTTCCATGTCCAGTTCTAACTGTTGCTTCCTGACCTGCATATAGGTTTCTCAAGAGGCAGGTCAGGTGGCCTGGTATTCCCATCTCTTTCAGAATTTTCCACAGTTTATTGTGATCCACACAGTCAAAGGCTTTTGCATAGTCAATAAAGCAGAAATAGATGTTTTTCTGAAACTCTCTTGCTTTTTCCATAATCCAGCAGATGTTGGCAATTTGATCTCTGGTTCCTCTGCCTTTTCTAAAACCAGCTTGAACATCTGGAAGTTCACGGTTCATTACTAGCGTGTGAGATGAGTGCAATTGTTTATTTTTGTTTATTTGTTTATGTTTATATGTTTAATGTTTATGTTTGTTTGTTTATTTTTGGTTTTATTTCCATTAATCTAGGAGGTGGGTCAGAGAGAATCTTTCTGTGATTTATGTCAAAGAGTATACTATCTATGTTTTCTTCTAAGACCTTCAGAGTTTCTGGACTTACATTTAAGTCTTTAATCCATTTTATTTTTGTGTCTGGTGTTAGGAAGTGTTCTAATTTAATTCTTTTCCATGCAGCTGTGCAGTTTTCCCAGCACCACTTGTTGAAGAGGCTGTCTTTTCTCCATTGTATATTCTTGCCTCCTTTGTGAAAAATAAGGTGTCCATGTGTGTGGGTTTATCTTTGGGCTATCTTGTTCTATTGATTATTTCTGTTTTTGTGCCAGTACTATATTGTCTTAATGACTGTAGCTTTGTAGAATAATCTGAAGTTAGGGAGGTTGATTCCTCCCTCCATCTTTCTTTCTCAAGATTGCTTTGGTTATTTGGGGTCTTTTGTGTTTCCATACACATTTTGAAATTTTTTGTTCTGGTTCTGTGAAAAGTGCCATTGGTAATTTGATAAAAATTGCATTGAATCTGTAGATTGCATTTGGTAATATAATCATTTTGACAATATTGATTCTTTCAATCCAAGAGCATGGTATACCTCACCATCTATTTCTGTCATCTTTATTTCATCAGTGTCTTACAGTTTTCTGCATACAGGTCTTTTGTCTCTTTAGGTAGGTTTATTCTGAGGTATTTTATTCTTTTGTTGCAATGGTGAATGGGATTGTTTCTTTAATTTCTCTTTCTGATTTTTTATTGTTAGTGTATCCAAATGCAAGTGATTTCTATGTATTGATTTTATATTCTGTTACATTACTAAATTCATTGATTAGCTCCAGTAGTTTTTTGGTAGCATTTTTGGTGGGATTTTTGGTGGTTTTGGCATTTTGGTGAGCATTTTGATGGATTTTCTTTGTATAGTATCATGTCATCTCCAAACAGTGAGAGTTTTACTTCTTCTTTTCCAATCTGGATTTCTTTTATTTCTTTTTCTTCTCTGATTTCTGTGACTAGGACTTCCAAAACTATGTTTAAATAGTAGTCACTTCCAAAACTATATGTTTAAATAGTATGTTTAAGTAGTGGTATCTGGTTCCAAATAGGAAAAGGAGTACGTCAAGACTGTATATTGTCACCCTGCTTATTTAACTTCTATGCAGAGTACATCATGAGAAACGCTGGGCTGGAAGAAACACAAGCTGGAATCAAGATTGTCGGGAGAAATATCAATAACCTCAGATATGCAGATGACACCACCTTTATGGCAGAAAGTGAAGAGGAACTAAAAAGCCTCTTGATGAAAGTGAAAGAGGAGAGTGAAAAAGTTGGCTTAAAGCTCAACATTCAGAAAACTAAGATCATGGCATCTGGTCCCATCACTTCATGGGAAATAGATGGAGAAACAGTGGAAACAGTGTCAGACTTTATTTTTGGGGGGCTCCAAAATCACTGCAGATGGTGACTGCAGCCATGAAATTAAAAGACGCTTACTTCTTGGAAGAAAAGTTATGACCAACCTAGATAGCATATTGAAAAGCAGAGACATTACTTTGCCAACAAAGGTCCGTCTAGTCAAGGCTATGGTTTTTCCAGTGGTCATGTATGGATGTGAGAGTTGGACTATAAAGAAACCTGAGTGCTTAAGAATTGATGCTTTTGAACTGTGGTGTTGGAGAAGACTCTTGAGAGTCCCTTGGACTCCAAGGAGATCCAACCAGTCCATTCTAAAGGAGATCAGTCCTGGGTGTTCATTGGAAGGACTGATGCTAAAGCTAAAACTCCAATACTTTGGTCACCTCATGGTGACTCACTGGAAAAGACCCTGATCCTGGGAGGAATTGGGGGCAGGAGGAGAAGGGGATGACAGAGGATGAGATGGCTGGATGGCATTACCGACTCGATGGACATGAGTTTGAATAGACTCCAGGAGTTGGTGATGGACATGGAGGCCTGGCATGCTGCGATTCATGAGGTCGCAAAGAGTTGGACACAACTGAGTGACTAAATTGAACTGAACTGAACTGAGAGCACTTGTCTTGTTTCTGATCTTAGGAAGATATGCTTTCGGTTTTTCACTGTTGAGAACAATGTTTTCTGTGGGTTTGTCATATGTGGCCTTTATTATGTTGAGGTATGTTCCTTCTATGCCAATTTTCTGGAGAGTTTTTTTTTTATAATAAATGAGCAATTAGTTTTGTCAAAAGCTTTCTCTGCATAGATTTTTTATCACAGTTTCAATTTCAGTGCTTGTGATTGGTCTGTTCATATTTTCTAATTCTTCCTGGTTCAGTCTTAGAAGGTTGTACATTGCTAAGAACTTGTCCATTTCTTCCAGGCTGTTCATTTTATTGGCATATAGTTGCACATAGTAATCTCTTATGATCCTTTTTATTTCTGCATTGTCTGTTGTAACTTCTTTTTCACTTCTGATTTTATTAATTTGAATCTTCTCCCCTTTTTTCTTGATGAGTCTGTCTAATTAATGGCTTGTTAATTTTGTTTATCTTCTCAAAGAACCAGCTTTCAGTTTTATTGATCTTTGTTATGTTTTCCTTCATTTCTCTCCCATTTATTTCTGCTCTGATATTTATATTTCTTTTTTTCTTCTTTTTCTAGTTGCTTTAAACGTAAGGTTAGGTTGGTTATTTGATGTTTTTCTCATTTTTTGTGGTAGACTTGTATTACTATAAACTTCTCTCTTAGCATTGCTTTTACTGCATCCCATAGGTTTTGAGTTGGCATGTTTTCATGGTCATTTGTTTGAAGGTATTTTTTTATTTCCTCCTTGATTTCTTCAGTGATCTCTTGGCTATTAAGAAGTATATTTTTTAACCTCCATGTGTTTGTATTTTTTACAGTTTTTTTTCCCCTGTAATTGATATCTAATCTCATAGCATTGTGGTCAGAAAAAAATGCTTGATACAATTTCAATTTTCTTAAATTTACCAAGGCTTGATTTGTGACCCAAGATGTGCTCTATCCTGGAGAATGTTTCCTATGCACTTGAGAAAGAAGTGTATTCTGCTGTTTTTGGATGGAATGCCCTATAAATATCAATTAGGTCTGTCACGTCCAATGTGTCATTTAAGGCTAGTGTTTCCTTATTAATTTTCTGTCCAGATGATCTGTCCATTGTTGTGAGTGGGATATTAAAGTCCCCTACTATTATTGTGTTACTGTCTATTTCCTCTTTTATAGGTAATAGCTTTGCCTTATTATTGAGGTGCTCACATGTTGGTGCATATTATATATTTATAATTGTTATATCTTTTTGGATTGATCCTTTGATCATTATGTAGTCTCCTTCCTTGTCTTTTGTAACAGTCTTTATTTTGAAGTCTATTTAATCTGATATTAATATTGCTACTTCCACTTTCTTTTGATTTCTACTTGCATGGTATATCTTTTTCCAGCCCCTGACTTTCAGTCTGTATGTGTCCCTAGATCTGAAGTGGGTCTCTTTTAGACAGTATATATATGAGTCTTGTTTTTTTCAATCCGTTCAGCCAGTCTGTGTCTTTTGGTTGGAGCATTTACTCCATTTACATTTAAGGTACCTATTGATATGTATGCTCCTATTACCATTAACTTTATTGATTTGGGTGTGGTTTTTTTGTTTTGTTTTGTTTTTTTAGGTAAGAAATGGTTTTATTCAGACTCAGAGAGAAGCACACTCCACAGACAGAGTGTGGGCCACTGCAAAGGGCAAGTGCCTTGGATTTGTTTTTGTAGGTCTTTTCTTTCTGTTTCCTGTGTAGAGAAGTTCCTTTAGCATTTGTTGTAAAGCTGGTTTGGTGGTGCTGAATTCACTTAATTTTTGCTTGCCTGTAAAGATTCTGATTTCTCTGTCAAATCTCAATGAGATCTTTGCTGGGTAGAGTATTGTTGGTTGTAGGCGTTTCCTTTCATCACTTTAAGCATATCCTGCCACTCCTTTATGGCCTGCAGAGTTTCTGCTGAAAGATCAAGCTTTTAACCTTATGGGCATTCCCTTGTATGTTATTTGTTGCTTTTCCCTTGCTGCTTTTAATATTTTTTATTTGTGCTTAATTTTTGTTAGTTTGATTAATATGTGTCTTGGCATGTTGCTCTTTTTGGATTTATCCTGTATGGGACTCTCTGGGCTTCCTGGACTTGGGTGGCTATTTCCTTTCCCATGTTAAGGCATGTTTCAACTATAATTCCTCAAATATTTTCTCATACCCTTTCTTTTTCTCTTCTTCTCTGGGACCCCTATAAGTCGAACGTTGGTGCATTTAATATTGTACCAGAGGTCTCTGAGACTGTCCTCATTTCTTTTCATTCTTTTTTCTTTATTCTGTTCTGCTTCAGTTATTTCCACCACTCTATCTTCCAGCTCAGTCAGTTATTCTGCTATTGGTTCCTTCTAGTGTATTTTAAATTTCAGTTACTATGTTGTTCATTGTTGATTGCTTGTTCTTTAGTTCTTCTAGGTCCTTGTAAATTATTTCTTATATCTTCTCAATCCTTGTCTCCATTCTATTTATCTGTGCCTCCATTTTATCTCCAAGGTTCTGGATCATTTTTACTACCATTACTCTGAATTCTTTTTCAGGTAGATGGCCTATTTCCTTTTTCGTTGTTTGGTTTGGTAGTTTTTACCATGCTCCTTCATCAGCTGTATGTTTCTCTGTCTTCTCATTTTGTTTAATTTACTGGGTTTGGGGTCTCCTTTCCGCAGGCTGCAAGGTTCTCAGAAGGTCTCTGGACCTGATGTTGGTGATGTGGGATCAGCTCCGACTGAGATCTGGCCTTACTCCAACTCGTACTTGCTTCCAAAGTCCACAGTTGCCCCCAAAGCTCACAGTCTTAAGCCAATTGCAGGGATTTAATCTGCTGCATCCGCTCCTGCCAGAGTGAATTCCTTTCCTCTTCTTTGGTCACACAGCCCCTGGTGTTCCGCTTTGGTTTTGGCCCCCGCTCTGCGTGTAGGCCACAGACAAGAGGGGCCTAATAAGGCCACGGGCTCACTTGCTCAGTCAGGCTAGGGAGTAAAAGGGGTAGGGCAGACACAATGAGGCAGTGCCTGTGGCAGTAGAGACCTGCTGAAAGCTGCTAGAGTCAGAAGTGGGTCACGTGCTCTCCCAGGCGAACTGACCCTGGGTCCCTTGGAAGAACCAAGCTACACAGTCTTCCAGGAAGTTGTGGACAGTGACCTGCTCCCACTCACAGCTTGGCAGCCACTGTGGCAGCCGTCACAGCCACCTCCGGTGTCGCAGACCATACCCTCATGCCATGCCCCACCTCCTTTGACACTCGTGCCATCGTTGATGGCAGTAGGTCCCCGGGCATGCCCACCTCTGGGGTCACAGACCACAGCCAGCTCACCCCACCTTATGACACTCACAAAGGCACAGTCCTGTAATCTGTGAGCACTTGGAGCTAGATGGTCCCAGTGGTGATGATCTCTTGCCTCTCTGGCAGACCCAGGCTTCTCCCTGGGCTCTTTCTGCATGTTGTATTAGTACCCTTAGAGTAACTTCAGGGCAGGCAACCCCAGTCCTCGTCTTGGGGTCCGACTCCTGAAGCCTGAGCCTCAGCACCCAACCCCCACTTGCTGCAGTGGGCATGAAAACTGCTTCTCAGCTGGGAGTGCTGGTCAGCAAAAATCTCTGTGCTGAATTCTCTCCCGTTTGCCTTCAGAGGACCTGCTGCACCCGCCTCTGAGGTTCCGAAGCTCCTGTGAGGAGGGTTCAGAGGAACTTTGCCTCCTTCACGACTCTCTCCCTGAGGTGCAGGATTCCTCCCATTTTCCTTGTCTCTTTTTTTTTTTTTTTTTTCTTATTGCTGTTCCCTACCACTTTATTCAAGATTAGCTATAGAGATTAGCTTGCCTTTTTGGAAGTCTGAAGCCTTCTGGCAGCATTCAGTAGGTGTTCTGTAGGAATTATTCCATGTGCATTTTTCATGTATTTTGGGGGAGGAAGAGGATCTCCACATCTTACTCCTCCAACATCTTCAACACCTCCCTTCCAAAAATATAAACTTTTGCTTGAGTATTTTTAATTGGACTGTAGGTAAATGATCACATTCCTTTTTTAAAAATTGTATAGCTTATAAATAAGGCCAAAGTCTCCTACCACCCCAGCCACAGCCCCAGTCCTTTGCCCTTTCCCCATAAGCAGCTGGTTGTCTCCTTTGAAACCTTTTTCCTATGTGCATATACCCTCCCCCTTACACACACAGAATAAAGTATTGTTTTTAGTGCGTGGGTGTGTGTTTCAGAATAAATTGTTTCATACTCTATATATTTGCTTTTTTTTTTTCAGCACTTACTGTGTTGTAATTTACTTTTTTTCCCTCAACACCATGTCTTAGAGATCTAAGATACCACGTTTTGGAAAATGGGCAGGTTCATTGTTTTATTTTGTTGCATAGTATTCTATAGTGTGAACTTACTCAATTTATTGAGCCTTTCTCAATTTGATGGAGCCTTAGGTGATTTCTAGTTTGGGCCATCACCAGTGATGATGCTGTGCTTATCCCTGTGCAATTTTCTTGTACACATGAAAAATGTGTATGAATATGATCTGCTGCAATAAGCAAGAAACTCATTAAACAAATAAGGGTTGTTGGGTTTTTCCCCCTCTTTTCTGAAGGTAAGGAGTAACTGGGATTGCTTTAGTTGTGTGGTGATGCACCCTGAGATCCAGGCTCTCTAACTTTTCACCCTGCCAACTTTAGTATGTTGTCTAATATCATCAACCTTGGTGCCTCATACTCACCATATGGTTGCAGCAGCTCTGGACATCACTTCTGGGATCAGAGCTAGAAAGGGGAAGAAAGAAAGATCATAGCCATTTATGTTCCTTCTTATCAGAAGTACAAATACTGTCTAAGAAACAATCTCAATGAATTTCCACTTAGGTATTGCAGGCCAGACCTAGGTCCTTGACCTCTCCTACTGTAATGGAGACTCAGAAAGAGGGAAGAAGCTTGTCCTGATTGGCTTAAACCAATTCTTCAAGTCTTATTGCATATTAGATACATATGAAAGTGAAAATGTTAGTCACTCAGTCATGTCTGATTCTTTGCAACCCCATATTGCACACCCGGCTTCTCTGACCATGGAATTATCTAAGCAAGAATACTGAAGTGGGATGCCATTTCCTTCTCCAGGAGATCTTCCCAACCCAGGGATTGAACCTGGGCAGATTCTTTACCATTTTAGCCACTAGGGAAGTTCATTAGCCTCATGGGTGAGCTATTTAAAAATACCCATGTCTGGACCCCACTGCCAGAGGTTTTGATGTAATTTGGTCTTCAGTGAGTTCCAGATACCGGTGTTCTTTAAAAACTCCCTGTATGACTAAAAAGTCAATCAGAGCTGAGAACCAGTGGCTTACACCAATCATGATCTTCTTCCTGGGGCTGAGATTTATCAGTTAGGATTAGATTCAGGTGCAAGTGACCATGTGCAGCATAACCACAACCCACACAAGATAGGGGTTTACTTCTTGCTCAAGTAAAAGTTCAATGATAGTTGATTCAGGGCTAGATTGGCCTCCATCCTGTCAGAGGCTCAGACTTCATTATCTTGTAGATCCACCATTCCCAACTTTATTCAAAACAGTTATTTCAGCTCCAGCCACCATTTATGTATTCCAGCCAGCAAGAAGAAGGACAGAGGAGGAGAGCAGAGGCCCCAGTCCTTTAATGACATTTCCTGCCAGTTGCACACACCACTTCTCCTCTCCTCCCACATAATACAGAAAGCAATGTGTCAGTCTTAGTCAGTGCTTTCATTTCAGAAGGTCTCCTCTACCTTAAGACAATAAGCATATTTTCCAATGTTTTTTCAAGTGCTGTAATGGTCACTAATTTATCTGAAATGTAGTTTTATATAAAATGTGAAATATAAATATCTAACTTAATTTTTTTCTGAAAGTTTAGCTAATTGCCCCAGCATCATTTATTATCTGTTCCCCCAGATAAGAACTTCTACTTTTATCATTAAATTCCCACATATATATTAGGTCAAACAATGTGAAAGTGCTGATATCTATCACTTCACTGGAGCTTTATTTTCTTAGTTATACCAGTCACTATTAGATGTCATATTTTGTTTCTTTGTTTTTTGTCTGTGTCTGCTGCTTGAATGTAAGTTCAATGAGGACTGGAATTTTGTCGTTTTTGTCAACACTGGGTTCATATGTATCTGCTAAATGAGTGAATGAAATTTATCTCTATGTTTGTTAATATATATTGATAAATGTTTTCATGACTGAGCCATCCTTATATGTTAGAAAAACTTGGTTATAATACAGTATTCTTTAAGTATACTGCTCTAGTTGATCTGTTAAGATCTATGTAAGTCCTTTGCATCTGTGATCTTAAAAGAGCTTGGGTTTCTCTTTTATTTGTTTCTGCTGCCACAATCCAATCTGGGTGTTAGGACTGAGAATCAGGGATTTTCAAAGAGACAAGCATGGCCTGGAAGCAGACATGGAGTAGGAACTACCAGGAGAAGCAACCGGCCACAAGCCCTGGGTGTCCCTGTGTGTGTCTTCCTGGGTAAGCCAAGGATGCAGGGTCCTAATGGCTCTTTGCCATTTCTCAGGCTTGTGTCTGCAGTGAGGGATGAACTAAGACCTCCCTCTAGGACAAAAAGCAGTCTTACTTATTTCCTGCTATAAAGCAAGTGGGTTCTCCAAGTTCAGTGTTCCTCAGATGCCACATAAACCCATTGTATGCAGAGCATCTACTTGGGCCCTTCATGTTGCCCCTGTGGGACTTGGGGGGCAAGGGAGCCAATGTAAACATTATGCCTATGCTGCTTGCTGTGAGTAATAGATCCTTTGTCTCTGTCCTTAAATCGTAACTTGGCCAGCATCTATGAAACATTAAGAGGCTAATTATTGACTATCAGCAGGGAAAATTCAAATGCCAGACCCTGACAGTTTTGGCAATGAGGATAGGGTGCTGACAGGGGTATGGATTGTGGAAAAGGAAGGACAAGGGCACTGTCGATCATATCAGGGTATATGCCAAGACTCGCTGGCACATGTTAGTGAATCTGCTCACTCAAATGGTGAGCAGGATGAGGGTGGCTAGAGTGAGGGTCTCACATTGTCCTACCTGTTAATGAGGCTAAGCAGTGAGAGGCAGGATTGAAAAAAGCCACCTGAATGGTGCTTTGGTTCCTGCTCACTCAACCCCATGCAGGAGGAGGGGGGATATTATGACAATGGGGCAGGAAGCTGCACAGCCTCACCCAGAGGTCAATGTGGATGAGGCTGCTGAATAAAGGGTCCCAGTATCTGAAATAAATGGTATCAGCTGGGATGTTTGGAACAGAGCTTTAAATGAGCCCCAAAACATGACAAGCTTATTTGATTGAGCCCCACAGATGGCATTCAAATCCAAAGTGAACAAAAATCTTTGCTTCTGGCATAGATCTGCCCTTTGATGCTGTGTTCCCCATCCCTCACTCCCATCCACACACCACACTCAGCTGCTTTGATGAAAAAGCGAACTATGCTGAGAACTTCATGGAACTGAGGACCTCAAATGCTTACAGCTCTGTAGGACTCAATGTCCGTGTTACCATCTTACCCTGTCCTGTGGATGAATGCAGGCAGAGGTGGCTGAAGTCACCAAGGGATGCAATGTGAAGTGGGGGCAAAATGGTCCTGGGCTTGGGTTCTCTCTGGACTGATGCTGGAGATTCACGAGGAAGGAGGCAGTGGCACACCAACCCTGAAATCAGAGGCAAGAGCAAATGAAAGTCTTCCAGCTTCCCAGCTTCCTGCCATGAGCTAGCACCCCCTACCACCCAGCACTCCTATTATTTTTATTTGTGGCTGTTGCTGTGCCCAGGTTGTGGTGAGTAGGGGCTACTCTCTAGTTGCGGTGTTCAAGCTTCTCATTGTGGGTTGTGGTGGCTTCTCTTGTTGGGGAGCACAGGCTCCAGAGTGTAAACTCAGTAGTTGTGGCACACAGGCTTAGTTGCTCCCAGGCATGTGGGATCTTCCCAGACAAGGAATCAAACCCTGCATTGGCAGGCAGATTCTTAGCCACTGAACCACCAAGGAAGTCCTTATTGCATTTCTATACCCTAACAATGAACACTCAGAAATAGAGAAATGAAAAAATAAGCCTATTTACAATTGCATCGAAAATAATAAAATACCTAGGCATATATCTAACTAAGGAGGTAAAAGACTTGTTCTCACAAAACTATAAATCACTGATGAAAGAAGTTGAAGATAAGACAAACGGATGGAAAGATATACCATGTTTATGTATTGGAAGAATTAATATTGTTAAAATGACCATACTACCCAACACAGTCTACAGATGCAGTAGACTACCTGACAAAATACCAATGACATTTTTCACAAAATTAGAAAAAATAATTCTAAAGTCTGCATGGAAACACAAAAGATCCCAGATAGCCAAAATCTTGAGAAATAAAAGCTAGTGTCATCAAAATAGCTTGATACCAGCACAAAAACAGACATTCTGATCAATGCAACAGAGTAGAGAGCCCAGAAATGAACCCACACTTATATGGGCAGTTAATCTACCACAAAAGAGATAAGAATACAGTGGAGGAAGGCTCTTCAATAAATGGTATGAGAAAAATGGACAGCTACACGCAAAAGAGTCAAACAGGACTACTCTCTCACACCATGCACAAAGACAAATTCAAAATTGATTAAAGACTTAAATATAAGACCTGAAACCATAAAACTTCTAGAAGGAAGCATAGACAGTACACTGTTTGACATAGACCATACTAATATTTGGGGGGATATTTTTCCTCAGGTGAGGGAAACAGAAGCAAAAACAAACATTTAGGACTACATCAAACTAAGAAACTTTTGCACAGAGAAGGAAAATGTCAACAAAACAAAAAGGTCAGCTACTGGATAGGAGAGAATATTTGCTCAACATCACTTAATCATCAGGGAGATGCAATTCAAGACCACAATGAGGTATCACCTCACACCCATCAGAATGGCTACTAAAGAAAAGACAACAAATAACCTTGTTGGCTAGGTTGTGGAGAAAAAGGAGCCCTTGTACACTGTTGTTGGGAATGTAAATTGGTGTAACCACTATGGAAACAGTACGGAGATTCCTTTAAAAAATTAAAAATAGAACTACCATATAAACTATGAGAGTTGGACCCTAAAGAAGGCTGAGCACTGAAGAACTGATACTTTTGAACTGTGATATTGGAGAAGACTCTTGAGATTTCCTTGGACTGCCAGGAGATCAAACCAGTCAACCCTAAAGGGAATCAACCCTAAATACTCATTGAAAAGACTGATGCTAAAGCTGAAGCTCCAATACTTTGGCCACCTGATGCAAAGAGTCAGCTCATTAGAAAAGACCCTGATGTTGGGAAAGATTGAAGGTAGGAGGAGAAGGGGACAGCAGAGGATGAGATGGTTGGATGGCGTCACTGACTCAATGAACATGAGTTTGAGCAAACTCTGAGAGATGGTGAAGGACAGGGAAGCCTGGCATGCTGCAGTCCATGGGATCACAAAGAATCAGACATGACTGAGTGACTGAATGACTGAACAACAAAAACCATATAAACTAGTAATTCCATCCTGGGTATTTATCTGAAAGTAACAAAAACACTAGTTCAAAAAGACATATATCCCCTTATGTACATTATAGCATTATTTACAATAGCCAAGATATGGAAGCAATCTAAGATTCCACTAATAGATGAATGCATAAATAAGATGTGGTATATGTAAGAAATGGAATATTATTCAGCCATGAAAAGAATGAAATCTTGCAATTTGCAACAACATAGAGGGTATTATGCTAAAGTGAAATGTCAGACAGAGAAAGACAAATGAATTCCCTTAAATATGGAATCTAAAAATCAAAACAAATGAACAAACATAACAAAACAGAAACAGAGTTACAGATACACAGAACAAACAGGTGGTTGCCAGAGGGGAGAGTAGAGGAGGCAGAAAAGAAATAAGTGAGGGAGATTAAGAGGTAAAAATGTCCAGTTGCAAAATAAATGAGTCAAGGGTATGAAATGTACAGTATGGAAGATACAGTCAATAACTCTGGCCTCCCAGAAATAGGCCTGGCAGAAGTGCAACCTTAAATCAAGGAGGCAGAGCTGAGACTGGGTCTAAATTTTTGAAATTAAAGTAGGTCTACATGTTATGTCTTTTCTTGTAAGTAAATGGAATTAGGCGCTAGGTTTCTGAAAAGTTCATTGTTGGGTGCCTAAGAGATTTGGAACCGTTTGCAGACCAATATGGTAAGTTCAGAGTTGATAGCATCCTTCTCTAAACAGGAGATCATGAGTAAGTTTTCGCCGGAGGGAGGTTGTTATGAACTTCTCATTATTATAGGTAAAGGATTTGAGGACCTGATAATAGTGAATCTAACAAAGTACACACCAATGGGAGAGTATGTGACCATACAAAGGATTAATCTAGAAGTTCATTCCAATGAGATGGTGACATTCTTGCAGCGGGAGCTCCATGTCTCTAAGTTTCTCAGCCATCCCAATACCTTGCCATATCAAGCCACTTTTATTGCAGATAATGAGGTGTGGGTTGTCACATCATTCACAGCATATGGCTCTGCAAAGGCCATCTATACACACTTCGGTATGAATGAACTGGAAATTGCTTACAGTCTGCAGGGGGCGCTCAGGGTCCACGACACCCACCACTTGGGATGCGTGCACAGGAGTCAAAACCAGCCACTTACATCCTGATCCTAACAGCAGCTCAGCACGATCAGTCACTGGCAGTAGCAGCCCAGTACTTCCTCAAGTGCTGAATCAAGGTTCTGCCTTGGCTCAGCTCATAAGTCCTCTGGCAGAATCTTCAGGTTTATGTTGCCAAATTTGACATTGCAGTGTGAGAATCACAGCCTGTGAAGTGGCTGATGGCCACGTCCCCTTTAAAGATATGCCCGCCACCTAGATGCTGCTGGAGAAGCTGAACAGCACAATGTCCTGCCTGCTGGACACCAGCACCAACCTCCCTGAGGAGCTGACCATGAGCACCTCATATTCAGCCATTATGGCCTGAGTGACAACCTGGCCACCAGCACTCCCGGGACCTCCAATGGCGACTCTCCATCCCACCCTTATCACCACAACTGCTCACCCCATTTCCTCCACTTTGTGGAGCAGTGCATTCAGTGCAACCCAGATATAAGACCAAGTGCCAGCTCCCTCATGAACAATTCTTCCTTTAAGCAGATCAAGTGACATGCCTCAGAATGTCTAACTTTGCCTAACTTTCTTCATCCTGTCACCCCCAAAACCAGTTCTGAAGGCCACTAGTCTCCAGATCACAGTGGAATCTTTGGCCTGGTACCAAACCTGGAAGAGCTGGAGGGGAAGACTGGGAGTGCTAAGCCTATGAAGAAGGTACACATTTTCCATCTGGGGCCATGTGAGCTTCTGGGACCCTTCCGGAGGGTTGGCCACATTCCCACCCTCCTGGGGGGCAGATTGGGCAGAAAGGACATTTCTGCCAGGAGGGCCTGCTGCTTGCTGACTAGGAAAGAAATTCCTAGACAGAAACTTTATTGCTCCAGGGCTTTTGAGACACAAGGGAATCCCAACAACCAGGGATCAAGAGGGGCCAAAGAGCTGATATTCCTGGTCCTGCGAGCTCAAGTGACCTGACCTCTTCAGAAGGAAAAGATGCTGTTCTGGCCAAGGGGGACTGAAGTCCAAGCCCAGGTTTTGACTCATCCACCCAGGGAACTGTGTGACTTCTTCCCACTCTGGCTTTCCTATCAGCCTCGTTCCATTCTTCTCCCCTGTTCTCAGATCCTATAGGTCCGTGGAGGGGCAAGTAATAAGATGCCCTCCCCTCAGAAAGGAAAGAAAAGTGAAGTTGCTCAGTCGTGTCCAACTCTTTGTGACCCCATGGACTGTGACCTGCCAGGTTCCTCCATCTGTGGGATTTTCCAAGCAAGAATACTAGAGTGGGTTGCCATTTCCTTCTCCAGGGGATCTTCCCAACCCAGGGATCGAACCTGGGTCTCGCACATTGCAGGCAGACTCTTTATCACCTGAGCCACCAGGGAAGCCTCCCTCCCTTCAGACAGCTCCTAGTGACTGAAGGGAAGGGTATTTTTTCTTTTTAAAGCACTAGGTTAAGGCTAGGGCAGTCCATCCTCATCCTCCTTTTCGCTGGGGCCCTGACACCTAAAACCTTCCTTTGGTTCATCTGTGTAGCTCAGTCCTTTCCCAACAAGAGTCCGTGTTACCGCCTCCTGCCAGCTGCCACGGTGCTTCTTCCAACGGCCATGATGCCTTGCCTAGCTTGAGGGCCTAAGTCTTTATGCCATGTTACATGCATTGCCGGAACAGATGAAAGCTTCCAAAGATTCCAAAAAGAAAACCTCTGTGATATCCTTACAAGGTGACATACTGTAACTAGACTTTTATTTGTGGTCATTTTAAATTTTAAAAATATCAAGTCACTTTGTTGTATAACAGGAACTAACATAGTGTTATAGGTCAATTATACTTCAAAAACAAACAAATTCATAGAAAAAGAGATCAAATTTGTGGTCACGAGGGGGTGGATAGAAGGCAAATTGCATGACAGTGATCAAAAGGTACAAACTTCCAGCAGTAAGGTAAATAAGTACTCAGGATGTATACACGTTAAATATAATTAACATTATAATACGTTATATATGAAACAATAAATTCTGAGAATTCTCATCACAAGGAAAAAATTTTCTACTTCTTTAATTTTGCATCTCTATGAGACGATGTGATAATCTTATTGTGATAATCATTTCACTATGTATGCTTTACACCTTAAACTTATACAGCACCAAACATCAATTATTAATATATCTCAATGAAGGTACTAAAAAGAAAAATCATCCAATTTCAACTGATGGGCTATGAGCGAAGTTTAGTGGGGACAGGAAATTAAATTGACCCTACAATTTAATTGTAATTTAAATGACCCTGGGTCACGCATGCTGTGCTCAGCCACTTCAGTCGTGTCTGACTCTTTACGACCCTATGGACTGCCTGCTGAGGTCCTCCATCCATGGAATTATCCAGGCAAGAATACTGGAGTGGGTTCCCAAGCCCTCCTCCAGGGGATCTTCCCAACCCAGGGATCCAACCTGCATCTCTTAAGTCTCCCGCATTGGCAGGAGGGTTCTTTACCACTAACGCCACCTGGGAAGCCCCACAGGTGGATCTTTTGAGGTCAGCTCAATGTACTGTTGTTGGGGCTGCCACTGCTGAAAGTGTAATTAGTACTGAAGTTTGTACAGGTTTGTACTGTGAATGCCCATAAATGTCAGAGGGGATTCACTCATTCAGAGACTGCTATGTGTATAGAGTTGATTCCTGAACCCTCTAGACAACCCAGAAGAAAGCCCATGAGCTTCCAAAAAGAGAAAGGGAAATAGGAAAAAGTCAATTCGATGGCTGCGATTACTCAGAGATCAGTTTCCTGCACAACAGCACCACCTTTCGGACATAGTCGGTACCTCCCTTTTGGCCTCTTTTTTTTTTCCTTTTTGGCTGTGCCATGCAGCATGCGGGATCTTAGTTCCTCAACCAGGAATCGAATGAATCTGTGTCCCCTGCAATGAGACAGCGGAATCTTAACCACTTGACTGCCGGAGAAGTCTCTCTTTTTGGAACCTCCTAATTTCTTACTTCCTGACCCACGCTCAGTCGTGTCCAACTCTTTGCAACCCGATGGACTATAGCCCACCAGGCACCTCTGTCCATGGGGATTCTCCAGGCAAAAATACTGCGATGGGTTGTTGTGCCCTCCTCCAGGGGATCTTCCCCTCCAAGGGGTGGAACCCAGGTCTCCCACATTGTAGGCAGACTCTTTACCATATAAGCCACCAGGGAAGCCCAACTGATCCATAGAGGTCTATGTGACTAGGGATGGGTAAACTTGGATCTGGGCTTCCCCGGTGGCTTAGATGGTAAAGAATCTGCCTGCAATATGAAAGATACAGGTTTAATCCCTGGGCTGAGAAGAACCCGTGGAGAAGGAAATGGCAGCCCACTCCAGTATTCTTGCCTGGAGAATTCCATGGACAGAGGAGCCTGGCAAGCTACAGTCTATGGGGTCACAAAGAGCTGGACACAACTGAGTGACTAACACACACACACACATAAATGTGGACTTGGTGGCTATCTATGGAAAGACAAAAAAAGGCCTTGCTCAGACAGTTCAGTCACTCAGTCATGTCTGACTCTTGGTGATCTCGTGGACTGCAGCACACCAGGCCTTCCTGTCCATCACCAACTCCCAGAGCTTGCTCAGACTCTTGTCCATCGGCATGAGTCTGCAATGAGTCGGCAATGCCATCCAACCATCTCATCCTCTGTCATCCTCTTCTCCTGCCTTCAATCTTTCCCAGCATCAGGGTCTTTTCCAATGAGTCGGTCCTTCACACCAGGTGGCCAAAGTATTGAAGTTGCATTTCCTTTAGTATTGACTAGTTGGATCTCCTTGCAATCCAAGGACTCTCAAGAGTCTTCTCCAACACCACAGTTCAAAAGCATCAATTCTTCGGTGCTCAGCTTTCTTTATAGTCCAACTCTTACATCCATACTTGACTACTGGAAAGACCATAGCTTTGACTAGATGGACCTTTGGTTTGCAAAGCAATGTCGCTGCTTTTTAATATGCTGTCTAGATTGGTCATGGCTTTTCTTCCAAGGAGCAAGTGTCTTTTAATTTCATGGTTGTAGTCACCATCTGCAGTGATTTTGGAGCCCAAGAAAATAGTCTGTCACTGTTTCCATTATTTCCCCATCTATTTGCCATGAAGTGATGGGACTGCATGCCATGGTCTTAGTTTTCTGAATGTTGAATTTTAAGCCAACTTTTTCACTCTTCTCTTTCACTTTCATCAAGAGGCTCTTTAGCTCCTCTTCACTTTCTTCCATAAGGGCAGTATCATCTGCATATCTGAGGTTATTGATATTTCTCCTAGCAATCTTGATTCCAGCTTGTGCGTCAACCTGCCTGGCATTTCAATGTATTCTGCATTTAAGTTAAATAAGCAGGGTGACAATATACAGCCTTAATGTACTCCTTTTCCAATTTGGGACCAGTCTGTTGTTTCCTGTCTGGTTCTAACTGTTGCTTCTTGACCTGCACACAGATTTCTCAGGAGGCAGGTCAGGTGGTCTGGTATTCCCATCTTCTGAAGAATTTTCCACGGTTTGTTTTAGTCAAAGGCCTTGCTCATCAAATGGAAATGCTATATAGTAAGTCCCCTACATACAAACCTTCATATTGCAAACTTTCAAACATGCAAATATGCACTCCATGTACAATCAGGGGTCTGGTGTACACTGTCACATGCAGGTATCCTCTTTGAGTGGCTGTGCCTTTGTGTACTTTCCTGCACAGTACTGAATAGAGTACAGTAGGACAATATCTGTATTTCAAGGCCAGGATATCCAAAAGCAAGTGTAAAATCAGCAGTGATGTAGCTGGTGCTGCTAAGAAGTGCCAAGCAATAACAAAGGAAACAAAAGTGAAAATAATTGAGAATGGAGCAAGGCAAAGAGATGGTAGACACTGCTAATTCTTATAACATGAATCATTCAACCATTGGCACAGTCCTAAAGAACAGGGACAAGATCATGGAACATGTGAAGTCTGCTGTGCTAATGCTGTCAACAATAATATTGAAGAAGTGTGGAAGTGATGAAGGAAATGGAGAAACTTCTCGGTGTGTGGATGCAGGATAAGCATCTGTGTCGAGTCCTGCTCAGCTTAATGCTGATTCAAGAGAAAGCTAAAAGATTTTATGAAGATCTGGAGAAGAATCATGGTGAAGAATCATAGGGCACATCTATTCCTGCCAGCCATGACTGTTCTCACCAGTTCAAGGCTAGAGCCAACCATAAGTAAGTAGCAAGGTAGCAAGTGCAGATATGGTAACTGCCTAGGAATTTCCTGAAACACTTTGAGAAATTACTGATGAAGGTATGTGTTTATCCGACCAGCTTTTAATGTGAATGAGACGGGACTGTCCTGGAAGAGGATGCCAGACTGAAGTTACATCAGTAAGGAAGGAGGAAAAGATGATGCCAGGCTCTAAAGCAGTAAAGGATAGGCTAACTCTGTTGTTTGGTGGCAATGCTGCTGGGGATATGAAGCTGAAGTTGCTCTTCCTTGATCCTTCAGACAACTCAAGAGCACTTCCTATTGTGTGGAAGAGTAATGCCAAAGCCTGGGTTACACAGGCCATTTTTTCTGGACTGGTTTTTTCAGGACTTTATCCTATTTTCCGGGATATTATCCCTGGGGTACGGAAATATTACTTGGAGAAGGACATCCCATTCAACATTCTTTTTTTACTCAACAATGCTCTGAGCCACGCCCATTCACGGATGACTTTCATCCCGATGTTGAAGTAGTGCATCTGCCACTGAATACAGTGTGGCTCATCCAACCGAGGGATCAAGGAGTTATAGGGACTTTCAAGAAATATAATTTATGTCACACTTTTCATCAAGCAGTAAGGGTGAGTGATAAATGAGGAACAACTTTGTGACAATTTGGAAGAACTATAGCATCTACAAGGCCATAAACAAAATCGACTTTGCTTAGCATGAGGTTACAACCATCACCATGACTGGGGTTTGGAAGAACCTTTGCACAAAGTTTGTTCACAATTTTTGTGGATTTGAGAAGGTGGATGAGGAGTCAAAAGAGGTCTTCAGCAACTTAGTGACCTTCAGCAAGAAGCTGGAGCTAGGTCTTCAAGAGGAGATGACTTCATTAAACTCCTTGTGTGCAGCCTGAGGAGCTTGCTAATGAAGACCTGATGGAATAGGAGGCCTAAAGAAAGAATGAAGAGAGACGAGAGAAAGAAGAAGTAACTGAAGAACCAAAGAGATGCATGATGCAGGAAATGGCAAGGGGATTTTCTTCATTTGAAAAGACACTTAATTTTTGAGGCACCGGACCCAAATGCAGAATGGTACATGAAGGTTGCAGCAGCCATTCAGAATGCAATCCAGTGTTAAAGGGTCATCTATGAAGAGAGAAAAAAGAGCTACTACCCAGATATCCCTGGATCATTTTTTCAAGAGGGTAGATTGAACTGAATCCAGCAAAGAACCCAAACCTGTGCCGTCGATATCAGGTATGAGTGAGATTGCATCTTGCCCTCTTCAGCTCTACCACCTTCTCTCCCTCCTCCAGTCAGTAAGTCTTCTTGCCTGTTCACTTGATGCCAGCCACTGTGTGCCAACTGTTATACTCTACTACTGTGCCTTTCAAGATTTTCCCTGGTGGCTCAGTTGGTAAAGATTCTCCTTGCAATGAGGGAGACTCAGGTTCAATCCCTGGATTGGGAAGATATCCTGGAGAAGGAAATGGCAACCTACTCCAGTATTCTTGCCTGGAGAATTCCATGGATAGGGGAACCTGGTGGGCTACTGTCCATGGGGTCACAAAGAGTCAGACACAACTGAGTGACTAACACTTTGTACCTTTCAAGGTACTGTACTATGATTCAAAATATTTTCTTTATTTTCTGTGTTTGTTCTTTTATGTATTATTTGTGTGAAAAGTATTATAAACCTCTTACGTGTGGTACAGTAATGGTATTACATTACAGTAATACAGTATGGTATTATATCGTGCATTGTGTTAGTTGGTTACCAAGGCTAATGCTGTTGGATTTACAAACAAATTGGACTTGTGAATGTGCTATCAGAATGGAACTCATTTGTATGTAGGAGATTTGCTGTATTTAGGAGCATACCTGACCTAGTTCTAACATTATCTGGGTTTTACATGAAAGGGTGGCAGTAATCCCTTTGGGGAAAACTTTATTCCTCACTTCATCACCCAGAGCATAAGTGCTAGCTCAACGGGGCCTTCAATTCACAGAGGATCTGCTAAGTGCCTGCTTGGTTCATTGGTGTTTCAGCTGACACCAGCGATGTCCATATTCAACCTCAGCACCAGCTATGCAGAATCAGAACCAGGCATAGTCATTCTGTTCAATGGGCATCACTCAAGGCAGTGCTCATAGTTCTGGCCATACCTCCCCTGTTGAAACTTAGTACATTTTTACTGCCTTTTGTAGTTGCCAATGGCCTAACTGTCTTGTCTGCAAAACTGGCAAGTTGAAGACATTCGTCTTTGGAACTACAAACTGTGGCAACAAATTCAGCTGCCAACCAGATAATCTGGCTCTCATGGAGATGCCCACGGTTAAGGGCCCTTATTTAATAAGATCAACTTAAATCATGCTGCTGATCCAGCCTGTACCACCCATATAACCACCATGACTGCCTGGATCCATCATTGCACCAGATGTGGCAACACATCCACCAGCATGAATGGGGCACAAAGTAAAGAACTATATGTTTCTGATGCAGAAAGCACCACTTCAAACAGACTTGTGACACCTCCCAAAAGTTAAGCTGTTTGTCTTATAGTAAAGAGGTGACACTGCACAGGGCATTGTTCCCCCTACTCCTGAATGACTGACTATCCCAGACCTTTGACCTCTCCTCTGGACTATCACTGGTGCCTCACTACTCTGGGGCACATTTTCAAGTTGCAGTGTTGCTGTTATAGTTTGATTAGGAGACTATGGCCTCACCATTGTAGCCCTTGTAACTAAGCCATGTTGTTTTTGACTTTCAGGTCATCCACTGCCTAGCAACAATGCACACTTTGTTGCAAAAGCCACCCAACAATGAGCCAATAGTCAAGGTATCCAATGGCTATGCCATACTCACTAAGATCTGCCAGTGTCCTGTATTACTGAACACTGGAATGGCCTCCTCAAAAATATGCTCAATCAAAACCTATGCGATGCAGCAAAAGCACTTCTAAGAGGGATGTTTATAGCAATATAATCCTACCTCAAGAAACAAGAAAAACATTGAATAGACACCTAATTTTATACCTAAAACAACTGGAAAAAGAAGGACCAAAAAACCCCCAAAATTAATAGAAGGAAAGAAATCATAAAGATTCGAGCAGAAATAAATGAAAAAGAAATGAAAGAAACAATAGTAAAGATTAATCAACTAAAAGCTGGTTCTTTGAGAAGATAAACAAAATTGACAAACCTTTAGCCAGACTCATGAAGAAAGAAAGAGAGAAGAATCAAATTAACAAAATTAGAAGTGAAAATGGAGAGGTTACAACAGACGTTGCAGAAATACAAAGGATTGTAAGAGACTATTATGAACAACTATATGGCAATAAAATAGATAACCTGAAAGAAATGGACAGATTCTTAGAAAAGTTCAATCTTCCAAGACTGAACCAGGAAGAAATAGAAATTATGAACAACCCAATTACAAGCACTGAAATTGAAGCTGTGATCAAAAATCTCCCAAAAAACAAAAGCCCAGGACCAGATGGCTTCACAGGAGAACTCTATCAAACATTTAGAGAAGAGCTAATGCCTATCCTTCTAAAACTCTTTCAAAAAATTGTAGAGAAAGGAACATTTCCAAACTCATTCCACGAGGCCACCATCACCCTGATACCAAAACCAGACAAAGACAACACACAAAAAAAGAAAACTACAGGCCAATATCATGATCAACATAGAAGCAAAAATCCTCAACAAAATTTCAGCAAACAGAATTCAGCAACACATCAAAAAGCTCATACACCATTATCAAGTTGGGTTTATTCCAGGGATGCAAGGATTATTCAATATACGCAAATCAATCAATGTGATATACCATATTAACAAATTGAAAGATAAAAAACCATATGATAATCTCAATAGATACAGAAACAGCCTTTGGCAAAATTCAGCACCCATTTATGATTAAAACTCTTAAAAAAAAATGGGCATAGAAGGAGCCTACCTCAACATAGTAAAGGCCATATATGATAAGCCTACAGCAAACATTATTCTCAATGGTGAAAAACTGAAAGCATTTCCCTTAAGATCAGGAACAAGACAAGGGTGTCCACTTTTGCCACTATTATTCAACATAGTTCTGGAAGTCCTAGCTACAGCAATCAGAGAAGAAAAAGAAATAAAAGGAATCCAGATTGGAAAAGAAGAAGTAAAGCTCTCACTGTTTGCAGACGACATGATACTGTACATAGAAAACCCTAAAGATAGTATCAGAAAATTACTAGAGCTAATAAGTGAATTTAGCAAAGTTGCAGGATACAAAATCAATACACAGAAATCACCTGCATTTCTATATGCTAACAGTGAAAAATGAGAAAGAGAAATTAAGCAATCAATCCCATTCATCATTGCAACAAAGAATTAAATATCTAGGAATAAACTTACCTAAGGAGACAAGTGAAGAAGGCTGAGCGCTGAAGAATTGATGCTTTTGAACTGTGGTGTTGGAGAAGACTCTTGAGAGTCCCTTGGACTGCAAGGAGATCCAACTAGTCCATTCTGAAGGAGATTAGCCCTGGGATTTCTTTGGAAGGAATGATGCTAAAGCTGAAACTCCAGTACTTTGGCCACCTCATGCAAAGAGTTGACTCATTGGAAAAGACTCTGATGCTGGGAGGGATTGGGGGCAGGAGGAGAAGGGGACGACAGAGGATGAGATGGCTGGAGGGCATCACTGACTCGACGGATGTGAGTCTGAGTGAACTCCTGGAGTTGGTGATGGACAGGGAGGCCTGGCATGCTGTGATTCATGGGGTCACAAAGAGTCGGACACGACTGAGTGACTGAACTGAAATGAACTGAACTGAACTGAAGGAGACAAAAGAACTGTACACAGAAAATTATAAGACACCAATAAGAGAAATCAAAGTTGACATAAATAGATGGAGAGATATTCCATGTTCCTGGGTAGGAAGAATCAATATTGTAAAAATGACTATACTATCAAATGCAATCTACAGATTCAATGTGATCCCTATCAAATTGCCAATGGCATTTTTCACAGAACTAGAACAAAAATTTCACAATTCATGTGGAAACACAAAATACCCCGAATAGCCAAAGCAGTCTTGAGAAAGAAGAATGGAGCTGCAGGAATCAACCTTCCTGGCTTCAGATTATACTACAAAGCTACAGTCATCAAGACAGTATGGCACTGGCACCAAAAAAAAAAGAAAAGAAAGAAAAAAAGAAATAGAGACCAATGGAACAAGACAGAAAGCCCAGAAATAAACCCATGCACCTATGGGTACCTTATTTTTGACAAAGGAGCAAGAATATACAATGGGGCAAAGATAGCCTCTTCAATAAATGGTGCTGGGAAAACTGGACAACTACATGTAAAAGAATGAAATTAGAACACTTCCTAACACCATACACAAAGATAAACTCAAAATGGATTAAAGACCTAAATGTAAGACCAAAAACTATAAAACTCTTGGAGGAAAATAGGCAGAACACTCGATGACATAAATCAAAGCAAGATCCTCTATGATCCACCTCCTAGAGTAATGGAAATAAAAACAAAAGTAAACAAGTGGGACCTGATTAAACTTAAGAGCTTTTGCACAGCAAAGGAAACTATAGGCAAGGTGAAAAGACAACCCTCAGAATGGGAGAAAATAATAGCAAATGAAACAACTGACAAAAGATTAGTTTCCAAAATATATAAGCAGCT
The DNA here is from genome assembly GCF_003369695.1 of Bos indicus x Bos taurus. Lineage (NCBI taxonomy): Eukaryota > Metazoa > Chordata > Mammalia > Artiodactyla > Bovidae > Bos > Bos indicus x Bos taurus. Next base: position 30,890,790 of record NC_040088.1, read on the forward strand.
CATACAACTCAATACCAGAAAAACAAACAAACTAATCAAAAAGTGGGGAAAAGACCTAAACAGACATTTCTCTAAAAAAGATATACAGATGGCTAACAAACACACAAAAAGATGCTCAACATCGCTCATTATTAAAGAAATGTAAATCAAAACTACAATGAGATATCACCTCATACTGGTCAGAATGGCCCTCATCAAAAAGTCTACAAACAATAAATGCAGGAGAGGGTATGGAGAAAATGGAATGCTCTTGCACTGTTGGTGGGAATGTAAATTGATACAGACACTATGGAAGATGGTATGGAGATTCCTTAAAAAACCAGGAATAAAACTACCATATGACAAAGCAATCCCACTCCTAGGCATATACCATTAGGAAACCAAAATTTAAAAAGACACATGTATTCCAGTGTTCATTGCAGCACTATTTACAATAGCTAGAACATGGAAGCAACCTAGATGTCCATTAATAAATGAATGGATAAGGAAGTTGCAGTACATATACACAACGGAATACTACTCAGCCATAAAAAGGAATACATTTGAGTCAGTTCTAATGAGGTGGATGAACCTAGAACCTATTACATAGAGTGAAGTAAGTCATAAACAGAAAGATAAATATATTCTAATGCATATATACAGAATCTAGAAAAATGGTATTGAAGAATTTATTTACAGGGCAAAAATGGAGAAACAGACATAGAGACTAGACTTATGGACATGGGGAGAGGGGAGGAGAGGGTGAGATGTATGGAAAGAGAAACATGGAAACTTACCTTACCATATATAAAATGGACAGCCAATGGGAATTTGCTGTATGGCTCAGGAAACTCAAACAGGGGCTTTGCATCAGCCTAGAGGGATGGGATGGGGAGGGGGGATGGGGAGGGGGGATGGGGAGGGGGGATGGGGAGGGAAACGGGAGGGAGGTTCAAAAGGGAGGGGATATATGTATACCTATGGCTGATTCATGTTGAGGTTTGACACAATACAACAAAATTCTGTAAAGCAATTATCCTTCAATAAAAAAATTAATTAATTAAAAATAAATAAACTCAAAACACTTCTGACTACTTCCTTCATCTCCTTTTGGTCCACACACCCTACTGCTACATGCTCAGTCTTTGTTGCCATGTTGAGGCTTTCACTAGTTGAAGCAAATGGAGGCCACTCTTCGTTGCAGCACTTGGACATCTCATTGTGATGATTTCTCTTATTGCAGAGCACAGGCTCTAGGTATGTGGGCTCAGTAATTGTGGTGCATGAGCTGAGTTGCTCCGAGGCATGTGGGATCTTCCCAGACCGGGGATCAAACCCATGTCCCACTGCATTGGCAGGAGGACTTCTAACCACTGGACCTCCAGGGAAGTCTCTTGAGTTTCTGTTGATAGTGTGTGTGTGCATGCTAAGTCACTTCAGTCATGTCTGACTCTTTGTGACCCTATGGACTGTAGCCTGCCAAGTTCCTCTGTCCACAGGATTCTCCAGGCAAGAATACTGGGGTGGGTTACCATTTGCTTCTCCAGGTCTATTGATAGTAGCCTTAATTAAATTCTGATTGAGACAGATTGAGCAGATTTGGTCTCAGTCTCTATTTAATCAGATTAATGAGAGTGGTGAATGGAGTGGTATATTCACGTAAATAGTCAAGTTCAGCCAACAATGTGTAGGTCAATTGTTGAGAGAGTTTAGATGCCATAGACCTTGTGCATCACTGCACATTTTTACGGGGCATGCAAAGAATATAAGGTCTTGAGCACTCTGCCTGCACTATTTCTCAGGGTGTGTGTGCAGACAGCAATCTTGAGGAATAAAGCAATCTCTCTCTCCAGGACAAAGAGCTTGCTTATTGTCTTCTATAAAAGAAGTGGGTTCCCCATTCTCCTGTTCCTCAAATGCAAAACAAACCCACTGTATGCAGGGCATCCACAGGGCTCCTTCACATTGTTCCTATGGGACTTGGGAGTGGGAGCAAGAGAAACTGATGAAAACAATGCTTTTGCTACTTGCTGTGCTTTGAGTACTTTGCTGTTCTTTGTCTCTGATCCAGAAATCTCATGTCTTCTACCAGAATTCGTGAAATGGTAACAGGTAAATCAATTAGCTTGAAAGTGGGGCAAAGTCAAATTCCAAGTAGTTACATGTAGTGAGGTGAAAGAATAAACAGTAGCTGCCAGAAAGGGCCTTTAGAAGAAAGGGTGTCTTAGGGTGTTGCTTTAGTCTGCTCAGGCTGCCATAAGAAAATACCAAAGACTTGGTGGCTTAACCAAAGAGATTTATTTTCTTACAGTGCTGGAGGCTAGGAAGTTCAGGATCAAGGCACTATCAATTCAGTTTCTGGTGAGTGAAACTGAGCTGCTGCTGCTGCTGCTGCTAAGTCGCTTCAGTCGTGTCTGACTCTGTGCGACCACATAGATGGCAGCCCACCAAGCTCCCCAGTCCCTGGGATTCTCTAGGCAAGAATACTGGAGTGGGTTGCCATTTCCTTCTCCAATGCATGAAAGTGAAAAGTCAAAGTGAAGTGGCTCAGTCGTGTCCGACTCTTAGCAACCCCATGGACTTCAGCCTACCAGGCTCCTCCATCCATGGAATTTTCCAGGCAAGGGTACTGGAGTGGGGTGCCATTGCCTTCTCCAGTGAAACTGAGCAGGAGCCTACAAAGCCTCCCCAGTGGCAGATTGCTCTGTGTTCCCCTGTTCCTGTTTGTAAAAAAAAAAAAAAAACACATAAGAAAAAGAAGAGGGTTTTAGTCACCTAGGCCTTCCCTGAATTCCAAGGAGCAGACTCACATAGTTACTAGTCAGAGAAGTGAGGGAATGCAGAGAATAAAGGAAAATCAGTCAAACAAGAAAAGTAATAACTTAAGCAATAGTTCAGCTGTAAAACAGGCACAGGACCCCTAGTTGCTTCTCAAGGGGTAAAGATAACAATCTGACACATATTCTTGAGTTGTTTTACTCAAGTTGTTTTACACCCCCCCCAACAGAAACTGCTGACCACAAGCATAAAGACCTCAGACTTGTTAGAATCAGGAGATAAATGACAAAGATTCTTGAAACATCCTGCTACCTCACCACTAACCAATCAGAAGAATTTCCATGAGCACATCATGCACCTTGCAACCCTCACCCCAATGTTGCCTTTAAAACCTCTTCCCTAAAAAACGTTAAGGAGTTTGGGTCTTTTGAGCATTAGCTACCCATTCTCCAATAAAGGCTGTACTTTCCATCACCACACTCGAATGTCAGTAGATTTGCTTTGCTTCACACCAGGAGAGCAAATCTGAGTTCAATCTGATAACATGATGACTCTCTTCCTGGCTTGCAAATGACTGCTTCCTTGCTGTATCCTCACATGAGGCAGAAAACTCTGTTATTTCTTCCTCTTCTTATAATGACACAGTCCTATCAAGTCAGGACCATCCTTTGACCTTTGACCATCATTTGACCTTTATCCTCTCCTCACAGGGCCTGTCTCTGAATCTAGTCACATTGGAAGCTAGGGCTCCAACATATGAATTTCCAAGGGACATAAACATACAGTCTATAACAGGTGACATCAGGTTTCAGTTAAGGCTAGAGATGAGAGAAACCATTTAAAGAAATGTTGAGAATATGAGGAAATTGGCTAATTAGAAAGAAGGGTTCGAAGAGTGTGGCAGATGTTTTGGGGGTGAAGAAGCGGTCAAGATGAGTCAGGGCCAAAGAGGAATAGTATGAGACTGAGTATGTGAGTACCTAACTGTTCCTACTCAAATCCAGATCCTAAGGGAAGATTTAGTAGCCTTCGTCCCTGCTGACTGAAGCTCATACAATTGCAGGGGGCGGGGGGCGGGGGGCGAGGGCAATATATATATATATATATATATATATATATATATATACACACACTATCATTTCAAATTTTCCACCACTGCTTGTGGGTAGCTAAGGGGCAGCCCTTCAGGGATACTGCTGGTGATATTACAGCTTTAGGTGAGAAACCTGCAGTTAGTTCCTGAACCTTCTCTGAAAGATGGAGGGTGAACAAAGGGTCAGCCCTGTGGAGATCTTGCTCCACAGGAGAATGGTTCCATTCCTCTTCCTCAATGGGGACTGAAATTGAGACTGGTTGTCTTCGAGATGGTTTGTGTTTGGAAAGGATGTGGACAACTTGGAATATTGAGGGGACACACAGCCTTTGCTCCAGCCCAGAGACTGAATGAAGGTGGGAGTACAACACTCCTGACCAAGTGACCACCAGTACTTGTATCATTATATAAGACTGAGTAACTCAGCCTCAATGTGGGCAATAGGATGATGAATCATCTTGAGGTCAAATAACACCTGTAGTGCAGGTTTCCCTAGAGCAGCTGAAGAGACCTCAGGAGACAAAAGACAGTAAGGCTAAGAGCTGGGGCATGCCCACCAGGAAGCCTTTTGTGATGGCCCTAGCCATTTTTGTTTCTTCCTAGAACAATGTGAACAGTCATATCTAGTGCATGCTTTAGTTTTTACATTCTTCCTATATTTTCATTCCCATCAGGCAAGGGAAGTTGATATGAAGTGGATCCAAGTGCTGAGCTAACACTCTGGAGCCTCCAGGGGGCGCTATGGCCCAACACAGTCTGGCCAAGGGCGCTTCTGCCTAATATACCCCTTTGGATTTGTTTTCTATGGTGTTGCACTCTAACTTTTAGAGAAAGGAGGGGGTTCTGCCGATTTTTAAAATATTGTTTTAAGGCCCACGCCTACAGGAAAGAGCCCAAGCGCCTCAGCATGGAATCCTAAGCACAAGCGTGATGCTCCAGGTGCTAAAAGCTTCTACTTTGAAGCAAGTGCTACAAACCCACTCATTCAGCTCTGCTAGTCTTTATAGATGTTGATCCTCTGCCCAAGACTGCTTCTCCCCTCTCAGGCTCAGGCCCTTTTGTGCTGGTCCAAGTACTGGCACCTGCATCTTTTCCAGCAGCTCAGGTCACTCTGGAGTGACACTGAGGACTTACACATCTCCCACCACCACACTGTGGCACCCATAAGGACGGCCTGTGTTTTAGGCTTTGCTTATTATCTAGCACCAGGCACATGACAAGAGCCCTCCCTGTGGGATGAGCACAAATGTCCATGATGGAGAAGGATGAGGTCAGAGGCTCTGGGCTGGTGGTCTATGGTGAGCCTCTGCCTGGGCCAGAAAGACATTCTCTATCAATTTGGGCTTGTTCAATGCCCAGCCAGGACACACCAGGCCAGAATGTGGGGAAGGGGGCATAAATGTCTCAGCCATCGGGTCAAGGGCAGGATGATTTCTGGGCCAGAAACTAAGAGGAATGAAATCTGAAAGGGAAGATTCTCTGGCAGCCTTGGACCAGCATCTTCCATCACCACCACCCCTCCAGCTCTCTGTGAACACAGCTACAACAGGCCCCCAAAGCCCTTTCTCATGAAGCTACAACAGTTTCAGAGAATTTTGTCAAAGGAACTAAGATAAGTAATACAAAATAAAAACAAAGAGTTCCAAGAAACAGACTTGCTGGATCTAAAGCAGAAATACCTAATTCTGACTCCAAAAACTGACCCAAAATTTGCCCAGTGGCTTTCTACTTGCTGGGTCCAATTGGTACCCTCACCTAGGGCCACAGATGAAGAGCTGGTTTGTTGGGAATGGGCATGAGTGTGGCCTGGGCACGTGGAGATGAAGCAGTCCCAACTCCAGCTCAAGGGCAGATCTACTTGGGAAAGGGTCGTTCCCTGGAAGCAGGAGCGCCCCTCCTCCCCATGGGTCAAGGCCAGCTCTGTCCTCACCAATGGGTGTTCAGGGCCAACAGAAGCAGATGGAGGCCCACACTAGGACACAGTTTCCTCAAAGATGGCCTCTGAGACTATGGAAAAGCCTGAGTTCTCTGGAAGAAAGGAAGAAGGGAGCAGCACACAGCAGGCTGGGGCACACCCAGGGATAAGAGGAGAGATGGTATGCTTTGGTCATCAGGATGGCCTTCTCAAGTGTGTGAACAAGGCAGGCGCAGAGCTCGGTGCTGCATGGGGGTCAGAGGGCCTGAGGCAGAGAGGAACAAACAGCAGCAGAGCTGGAAGGGAGCCAGACTATGCGGGTTTCAAGAGTGGCTTGCTGGGTGCTGACAAGGCAGCCTTGGTGGAGTGTGCCTGTGGACTTTCTTAGAAACAGGAGGGGCACAAGTTGGAGGAGGAGGAGGCGGGGACAAAAGGAGGGTTCTTTCAAGAATGAGGAGGTCTGAGCAGAGGAAAGAAGGAGGATCAACAATCAGACAGATCAGATGGAACAACATCAGGAGGTGCAGAAGAAGGGACTGAGCAAAGAGGTCTCTAAGCCCACATGCTTCTCTGGGACACAGTGGGGGAAAAGGATGGGTGAGAAGACTGAGAAAGGAGGAAAAACATGGACAGCTGAGAAAGACAGCAGGATTCTGCCAAGATTCCCTGTAATCTCTCCAGTAAATAACAGGTAGGCTGTCTGCTGGAAATTTAGAGCCAGAGGCAGGTTTGAAGGTTGGGGAGAGGGTTGGAGCAAGTATGGAACAGCCTTGGGGGTTTCTCTAGAGCACTGCTTCTCAAGTGTAATGTGCATGCCAGTCACCTGGGATCATGGTAAAAAGTAGGTTCTGATTTAGCAGGTCTGGGCAAGGATTCTGCATTTCTAACAAGCTCTCACTAATGCTGAAGCTGCTGGTCGAAGGACCACATTGGGAGGAGCAAGGATTTAGAGTCAGATAAGGTGAACTCCGGGAGTTGGTGATGGACAGGGAGGCCTGCTGGTGCTGCTGCTGCTGCTGCTAAGTCGCGTCAGTCGTGTCCGACTCTGTGCGACCCTACAGACGGCAGCCCAACAGGCTCCTCTGTCCCTGGGATTCTCCAGGCAAGAATACTGGAGTGGGTTGCCATTCCCTTCTGCAGTGCATGAAAGTGAAAAGTCAAAGTGAAGTCGCTCAGTGGCGTGCTGCAATTCATGGGGTCGCAAAGAGTCAGACACAATTGAGAGACTGAACTGAACTGAACTGAAGGAGGTGGAGAAAAAGACGGGCAAAAGAATTCATCTTCAGGGGAGACTACCTTTGATAATCTCACCTGGCGTAAAAACTGAGACCTTGAGAAGTCTGAGTGGGAGTGACAGCCCTGGCAGGTGAGGGAGCCTGGAGAGAGAGAGAGATGGTAGAGGACAGAGGTCAGGAAGGGAGGTGCAGGGGGAGGGGTGTGCCCCTAGAGTGGTAGGAAGCTCAGCAGTGGCTCTGGACCTCATTTGGATCCTTATGGGGTGGACCACTAACTGCACATCTGGAAGCCCCCCAAAAGAGGATGGGAGTCAGCTGGGACAGAAAAGAGATATTCCAGGGGTGTCTGAATGAAGCAGCAGGCTGGACAGGCCACCCCCATGCTCTTTTGCAGGAAAGTGCTGGACTCTTTCTGAGCTTGTTTAAAGCTTGGCCAGGACACACCAGGCCAAAATGTGGGGAGAACGGTAGAAATGGCTCAGCCCTGGGATCAAGGGTGAGATGATTTCTGGGCCGGGAACTAAGAGGCATGAAATCTAAGAGGGAAACTTCTCTGGCTGGGGAGCAAGAAGAAATGAATCTTAACTCAGTATCCAACTCTCATCAAAACCTAAGAGGTGTTTGAAAGGCAGAGGTTGGAAACAAGAATGCTTTCGTTTTAGGCAAGTCACGGACTGAACTAAGTGTGGCGGGTGCAGCGACTGCGTTCTGCCCGTCCGGGGCCCAGCCTAAGGGAAAAAGGTTTGAGACCCAGGCTGAGGTGAAACCGAGGTCAGGGGAAAGGCGGGAAGGACGGCCCGGGAGAGCAAAGAACATCAAGAGTAAAAGCTGGAAGGCGTCGAACTGAGCGGCAAGTGCAGGAACTGGGCATCAGCGCCCAGTGAGGCGGGCACTTGGGAGACGAAGATAGCGGAGACCAAGCCGGGGCTTAGTCCAGTGGCGACCTAGAGGCGGCGGCGGATTCTGAGCGCGGGGCCGCTGGCTCCTCTGGCTTCGGCCGGGCTCCCCCACCGCGCAGGCCCGTGTGCTCCTTGCCTGGGCCTCCCGGGTCCACGCTGGTCCCTCCAGTCCCTTCCCGCGGCCTCGACCAGGCCGCAGACCCTAGCGTAGGCGACCGACTCGCCAGGGTCCGCCCCGCCGCGGCGGCCCGGGCCCGGCCGCTCCTCCCCCGATGATGTCACGTCCCTGGCCGCCCCTCGGCCGGCCGCGCCGCCCCGCCCCCGCCTCCCCCGGCCCCCAGTCCCCTGGGCCCGCCCGCTCCCGCCATCCCTCCTCCCGCCCGCGCTCCCTCCCTTCTGCTCCCGCTCCCCAGGGAGCGGCGGCGGCGGCGGCAGCGGCGGGATGGCCCGGGCCCGCGGCCAGGCCCCGGGGAGCGGCGGGCGGCGGCGGCCGCGGCGGGGCAGCGCGGGAACCGGCCCCCGGGGGGAGTCGGCGGGGCTGCTACTGCTGCTGCTCCAGGTGCTGCCGCCCGGGGCTGCGGCAGGGCCGGGGCGCCGGGGCACGCGGGGCGCCGGCGGTGTCTGCTGGCCCAGCGCTGCCCCTGCCTTTCCTCGGGACGCGCGGCTGCTCCTGTTCCTGCCGCCGCCGCCGCCGCCGCCGCCGAGCTCCGCGCCCGCAGCATCCTCCTCCCGGATGGTAATCAGCGCCCCGCGCCGGCGCCGCGGGCGGGCGGGCGAGCGGGGGGTGGGGGCGGCGAGGGGAAAGGGCGGGCAGCCCCGCGCCCCCGCCTCGCCTGAGACAGTTCCCGGGGCCTCGGGCCCCCCACCCCCTCCGACGACCGCGGCCCTGGGCAGCCGCCAGAGCGCGCCTCTGCGCGGACCGGCTGCCGGCTCTGCTCCTCGCCCTCCCCACCCCGCGCGCAGTCCGCCCGCTGGAGCTCAGGCCGCGGGGAAATCCCTCCATCTCCCCGCCCCGCGCCCGGGGAGGGGAGGGGACAGCGCTTGCGGACCCGCTTTCTCCGAGGGAGCGCCCAGGAGGCTGGCGCGCACTGAGTGGCCGGGACGGCCGCTGCTTGCACTCCTGCAGTCGCCGGGTGCCGTTAGGCGCGCGGAGCTAGGACGCCCGGCAGCCTCGGCGGGATCGGATCCCCGGCGGTGAGGGCGCCCACTGACTGCGCGCCCTTATGTTCCCTGCTCAGGACGCTCTGCCCCGCGGCGGGCTGAACCTGAAGGAGGAGCCGCTGCTGCCCGCGGGCCTGGGCTCGGTGCGCTCCTGGATGCAGGGCGCGGGCATCCTGGACGCCAGTACCGCGGCGCAGAGGTAAGCGTTCGGACGCGACTCGGCGCGCTCCGGTTGGACGGCTCCGTGCCGCCTTCGCTCAGCTTGCTGAACTGCTGGGGCGAGGGGTTGGACGGAGCCCTAACTCTGCACTGTCCCAGCAAGCTCTTGCGCCCACCCTGCCCTGAGCGCCTGTGCTTCTTCCAGAGCATGGGGGAGGGGGCAGCCGGGGCGGGGCTTCTGCCTCCACTCCTGGATGTCCCGACTCTGATTTCTAACTATCGCTCGCGTGCCCAGTGGTCCATGGCTCAAGAGGAGGAATTCTTCCGGCTCCCCGCAGTCCCCCAGCAACCAGTCGTCAAGGAATTGCTGACCCTTCCTTCTCAGGCAGCTTAAGTGCCCCTCCTTGTCCAGTTCCACGGATCTCTGCCAGGAAAGGCACAAAACCCAGCCACCTTACTGCTTTCTATAATCCCTCAGAGTTGGAGGATGGGGGTGTGCGGGAGCCGGCGAAGCGGCTGCAGGCTGAAGAGTGGGGAAGACATGAGGTGGGCAATCGGCTTGGTGGAATGATCGGGACTGAGGATGGGGCAGGTTCGCCAGGTGTTTTTCTAGTGGGTCCTACCCAAGGCAAGGGGTCCCTAGGAACCCAGCGCCCACGCCCATCTCCTCTGACTCCTCTGCAGGAGTCTGCGCAGGAGCCTGGGTGGGGGATGGACTCCTGGATTTAGAAAGGAAGTATAAAGGTTTATGGACCCGCCCGCCCCCCCCCCCAACACCTGGGCTCCGGGCTTTTTGTATCCCCAGTTGTGAACAAGGGGAGGGGACGTTGGACATCCTACTTGGAGATCTCAGTGGCTGGGACTAAGGAGGTGGTGCCTCTGCAGACACCTGCGGCACATGGGAGCTGAACTTTCCAGAGGTCTGAGCAACTGCTTGTCCAGCCGCTGGAAAGGATTCTGCTGGGAGGTTTCAGGGCAGACCAGATCTGAACGCCAGCCACACATTCACATCCCCAGTCCTGTTCAGGGGATACCACCTCACCACCAACCCCTACCTAACCTCTTAACAGACACACACTTTGTTTCATGTTCAAACTGAATGGTGTTCCTGCGCTCCTGTTCTTTCATGACTGTCCAGAGGGAGCACTGGGGCTTCTCTCCCGAGCTCACCTCTTCGGGAAGAGAAGGGATCTTGTCTTTGAATCAATTTCCATACTTTCGCTCATGATATAACTATATTCCAGGGAAAAAAAATGAAAATAGAAAACAAAAACCCCACCTCTCTAATACAACAAACTGTCAATATTTTAATGTATTTCCTTCCCATTGACATATTTTTTTTTCTTGTGTTATACATACAGTTCTGTATCCTGCTTGTTTTTCTGTTGGTTCTGGTTTTTCATTTAACTTGTGGTGGTTTAATCACTAAGTCATGTCCGACTCTTGTGACCCCATGGACTGTTAGCCTGCCAGGTTCTTCTGTCCATGGGATTCTCCTGGCAAGAATACTGGAGTGGGTTGCTGTTTCCTTCTCCAGGGGATCTTCCTGACCCAGGAATTGAACCCAGGTCTCCTGCATTGCAGTCAGAGTCTTTACCGACTAAGCTATGAGGAAAGCCCTCATTTAATTTGAGGGGGTCAATTTCTTTGTCTTTTTCTCCATCACTGGCTGTGTGGTGAGAGCTCCTTGTAGGAGTGGATGGAGGATTCCATTAGGGCCTCAGGGTTTATGGTTCCTATTTGTCTCTGACCTTCCCCTCTGACCCTGCCAGCAGGTTTGATTAGGAGGAAGCCCTTGTATCCTGTGCAGGTTCAGGAAGTGTGGAGATGACGCTCCTCCCACAAGATGGAGCATTAGCAGTGTTGTCTGCACATAGGAAAGAGATCTTGAGTAAGGGGGACGTGTCCAGTCTGAGTCCTCAGGGCTACATCACCAGGACTAAGAATGCCCACCCTCCCACCCCCAATTTGGAGAGAGGCATTTCTTCAGGCCTGACTGCTTATCTCTAAGTCCTGAGACTTCTCTGTCTCAGAACACGGATTGGGAGTCCCCACACCTTTGGTTGCCTCTGGGCTCCAAGGAGAGCAGGTTGGGGGGATACTCCTTTCTTACTCTTCCTGCGGTGCCATCATCTCACCGGTTGGCTCTTGATCCTTCTTCAGTCCTCTGTTTGGGTCTTTTCATCCTAAAACCACAATGACAGAAATTCCTTTCCCTGCCCTGACCTTCTTCCACCTCCACAGGCTCCGCTCCCTCTGTCTCAGAAGAACTTGCCCTGGAACATTCCCTGCAAGGCTGCCTGAGGTCTGACAGCTGTCTTTGCTGTGTTCTATGCCTTCACCCCATAGCCACCTGTTTGTCAGGGCTTCTGGATGGTCCCTCCATATCCTATTCTGAATCCCAGCGCCCACGGCCAGCTCTTAACCATGACACATACTCAACACAAAGATGTGCCCTCCAAGACTTTCCTCCCTGGCCTGAAGTTAACCTACCCAGTGTATCACTTCAGCCTGCCAGTCCACTGCCCTAGCCTCTCTCCACACGCCCCCGCCCCCCAAAGCATCTGCCACACAGGGGGCCAAAGAAGATTTCCAAAGAACTTTTCTCTGATCGTGTCCCTCCCCAATTAAAAACTTCAGTGACCGCCCCCTGCCTCCCCAATTCCTCCCAGACACTGAGCATTCAAGGCCCATCACAGTCCGATTCGATCCCAAGCTTCCTCTCAGCCTCTGTGTGACACTCGGCATTCAACAATGTCTCCTGAAACAGTTCCTTTCCTCCCAGGACCCATTCACACACTGGATAACATTTTACAACCTCTGGGACCCTCCCCCTAGCACCTGCTCTCTCTCTGCTCTCTCACTCAGCCAAGGGGAGTAGTTCTGAGTACTGTCTAAGGATGCTTGTCACAGGCCAAAGTCAGCTGTGCCCTGCTGCCCTGGACTTCCTTGCCCAGCCAGCCTAAGCCTTCCTTTAGGGCCTGGATGGTGGTCCTCGGCACCAGGCTTGAGCAGTCAGAGGGGTAACGAGTATCTGCTAAAGGAAGCAGGAGTGTGTGTTAGAAGGTTACCAAGTCTGTTTTGGTTAGACTCCCCTGTTCACATTGATGGTCCACCTGATCGCAGGAACCAGGCACTGGAACAGCTACTGCTGCCCAGCTTTGCAGCACCAAGGTTTTTCAGAAGGAGGAGAAGGCCCATAGCCTGCTAAGATCAGTAAGGGAAGATCTGCCAACAGGAAGGAAAGTTCTGGGTGAAAGAGAGGTAGGAGAAAAGAGAGGCTGCGTACCATACCCTGGAGGTGATAGGGAAGGCTGGAGCATTGGGCTGGCAGGGTCTTCCCAGTGGGGAACTCTGCCCAAGAATCCCTGGCTGTTGCCATGACCATCCATCCCCTGGTCCAACAGGACTTTATCTCAGAGACCCATACCCCAGCCCTAGCCCACCTTCTCTGGACTCCACAAGCTCTTGCTGGGGTGCCCAGCACAGAAGCAATTCAGTTCTCCTCTCCTGATATGACTCCCAGCCTGGGTAGACTCCTGGAGGACCAAGGCCAGCCCTCCCCCATGAGCTGGTCCCAGAACACTAGCAGCGCCCTGAAAGGGAAGCCAACTGGGGCTGCCTTTCCTGTAAGTAGCTGCAGGCTAGCCTCCCTGCTAGGAAATGCTTTTGTTTGCTTTAATAATTAATAGCCATTCCTCAGCCTGGGACCTGGCAGGCAGGCCTGTGGGTGGGTGGCGAGGGGGTGGGCAGAGAGAAGCAGGGTGGACTGTCTTTAGGTAGAAGCAAGAGCAAGAGGAAGCATGGGAGAGCTAGCTAGTGAGTTTTGTTCCCAACTCTCCTCCCCCGGTCCAGGGGCCTTGGGGCTGAGAGAATTTCCTGGGGCAGATAAGCAGAGGCCCTCTGGGATAGTGGGAGTAGGGGATATGAAGCAGCCCCAAAGCATCATCTCTACCTGGCCCTTCTAGACACAGGTCCTGGGCAGCTGCCTCTAGGCACCGGGTCCTCCTTCTGCCTGTACTGTCCTAGGCTCAGGGCAGGGCTAGGCCAATAGATCTTGGCTGAGGCCAGGAATGCCAGGCCCAGCCTGATGATTATCAGCAGTCACAGGGACCCAAGGGACGCCTGCAGGGAGAGCTGGGGCCTGTGAAATGCTTGGAGGAAGAGAGGCTCCAGAGGAGAGGAAAGGGAGACTTATGTAGTCATGCTAAGATGGGGGAAAGAAGAGCTGGATTTAGCAGAGACCTTAGGGAAGCTGAGACAAAGGATGAGATGCAGAAGATATACAGTTTTACTCCTTCCGCCTCTTGGGTGGAGGGGGATTAAAAAGGAGCCTCCCTTCCCTGCTAATGACCTCAGGACTTCTCTCCATCACCCAGCATCCCAGATTCCAAGATGGATCAGGCCCAAGCCAAGGCACTGCTCAGAACTTTGGGCTGCCAAGGCAGGCAAGAGTTAGGATTTGGTAGAGGATGGGTAGGTGGGGAGACGGAAGGCCTGAGGGTGCCTCTGGGGAAGGGCCAGAGCTTCATTCTCAGCCACTGTCTGTGGGGTTTGGATGTTTGTTTTAAAATGCTCCTGCTAATAAAAAGCTGGCTTAAAACTCAACATTCAAAAAATGAAGATCATGGCATCTGGTCCCATCACTTCATGGTAAATAGATGGGGAAACAATGGAAACAGTGACAGACTTTATTTTCTTGGGCTCCAAAATACTGCAGATGGTGACTACAACCATGAAATTAAAAGACCCTTGCTCCTTGGAAGAAAACCTATGACCAACCTAGACAGCATATTAAAAAGCAGAGACATTACTTTGCCAACAAAGGTCCATCTACTCAAAGCTATGGTTTTTCCAATAGTCATGTACAAATGTGAGAGTTGTACTACAAAGAAGGCTGAGTGTGGAAGAATTGATGCTTTTGAACTGTGGTGTTGGAGAAGACTCTTGAGAGTCCCTTGGACTGCAAGAAGATCAAATCAGTCAATCCTAAACAAAATCAACCCTGAATATTCATTGGAAGGACTGGTGCTGAAGCTGAAACTCCAATAATTTGGCCACCTGATGTGAAGAATCAACTCATTGGAAAAGACCCTGATTCTGGGAAAGATTGAAGGCAGGAGGAGACGACAGAGGATGAAATGGTTGGATGGCCTCACTGACTCAATGGACATGAGTTTGAGCAAGTTCCAGGAGTTGGTGATGGACAGGGAGGCCTGGCGTGTTGCAGTTCATGGGGTCATAAAGAGTTGGACAGGACTGAGCAACTGAACTGAATAATTAGCATGTAATCAAGGCTATAAAGGCATATGAACTGCCTTCTGAGTTGAGAGCAGAGACTGACTGTGAAGGAAGTATCATCTGTCCTAGACAGCTTTGGCAAGGTCCAGCTGCTATGAGAAGGGCCCTGGGGCATCCTGTTTCACCTCGAAAAGGAGCATCTCCAGGGACCCCTGGGTGCCCAAGCAATAGCAACCAGACAACTCTGCAGCCCCCAGGTTTGCATCCCCCTGTACTCCGAAGCACGGGTTACCTGAGTGACTCAGGCTGGAAAGATCAGGTTGCTCTCCGTGTCACCTTTAACCTGGATTCCCAGGGAAGTACTAAGGAAGCCCACACACGCCCGTGCTTGGATGTCCTCCAGCCAAAAAACAGCTGTGTTCCCCCAACTTTTCTGTCACAGTCTCCTTTAATTTGGGGGCTATTTCAGAACAGGAAATAGGAAGGGGATGACTTGGCCCTGGTGGATATATGAAAATGAGCACTTTCTCCTCCCATATCCCAGCTCTCTAGTACAGGAGCAAAGAACTCACCACCTCAGCACACTCTGGGATTGATAGGAAAGTGTTTTGAATATTTGGTTGAAAACAATCTTTTTAAGAAAGCAAATGAAAGTGACTCAGTTGTGTTTGACTCTTTGCGACCCCATGGACTATACAGTCCATGGAATTCTCTAGGCCAGAATATAGGAGTGGGTAGCCTTTCCTTTCTCCAGGGCATATTTCCAACCCAGGGATTGAACCCAGGTCTCCTGCACTGCAGGTGGCTTCTTTACCAGCTGAGCCACAAGGGGAGCTCTTAAGAAAGCAAGGAGATGCGTAAATCATTTTGGAATCCTACAAAAGTGGTTAATGTGGCTGTTTTCATCACTCAGCTGCATTTATCCAGAAAAGGCGCACATATAGCATGCTCTGTACACTAATCATGCTAAGTGAATGAGACGTTTCTGAATTATAGGCTCCAGCAGCTCACAAACCAGGTGAGGCATCTGCCAGGCTGCACTCAGGTGGAGCTCTGCTGGCTTCCGTCACACCGCAGGCCCTTGGGTGGCTGGGAATTGCTACCCCACCCATGTCCCCTAGGGACCCTTAGGAAAGGGTCTGCTTCCTCTGCCAGCATTTGCCTCCTAAGACTTTCTTAGACCACCAGAGTCTGCTCTGCACACCTGCACACCAGGCCAATCCCACTGAGAAATGACACCCCAGAGGCCCTCAGCCGGTGACTGATGGCATTGGTGGATAAAAACCTCAACTTCCATGCCCAGCCCTCTGACGGGGTAGCTGAAGCACAAGTTCTAGGCTTGTTTCCAGGGCTCACTGGGGACTGAGCTGCAGCTGCCCACAGTGGTACCTCCCGGCTGATGCACCCAATAGGACTGCCTTTCCTTCTCTGGTCACTCCCCACCCCCACCAGGGTTTCCGCATAAAGTATTTGCACTGGAATCTTTGTCTCAGGTTCTGCTTCTGGGGAAACCCAGATAAAACACTTGCCTCTCCAGACCTCCCAGGCTCTCCTGCCTCACTTCTTTCTTCTAGAGAACAGACTCCTATCAGTAGACACCCTTTCAGTTTCTCCCCACACTCCAGTGAGGGTCTTGGGCAATCCCACTTTGGAGACCACAGAATCAGGGACCTTGGCCTTCATTCACATCCCTGCCTCTAAGCTAGTGTAGGAGCACACGTCTGCTTCCAAGGGGCCCCAGCAGGCCTCTCAGACCTCTCCATGCCCTGGGTCTATCATCTGAGTTATTTGAGCGTATGTCTATATTTCTTTCTTTCCATTCTTTAATCTTGGTTTGTTTGCTTGTAACAAGAGCATCAGCTCCTCCCAAGGGGAGAAGAACAACAGTCTCCCCCTCCCTCCGTCTTCCTTTGGGGCTTGCAGCTCTGCTCAGGGATGCTGATTGGTCATCTACTGCATGGGCAGGGAGGCAGTGCAGCTGCCTGGGGGAACCAGGAGAAGGAAGGCACAGTCTAGACTGACCTGCATCCTGTACTTAGCCGCTGTGCTAATCCTCAGGTCATTCTCTGTGTTCATAGGAAATGTGAGGATATTTCTGTTGTTTGTTTTTTAAGGGATGACACATAGGCTTCCTTACTTTTTTTTTTTTTATTGCATTTATTTGTTTGTTTTTTACCTGCTCTATATCTTTGTTGCTGCTCATGGGCTTTCTCTATTTGCGACAAGCGGGGACTCCTCTCTAGTTGCAGTGCTCAGGCTTCTCTTTGCGATGGCTTCTCTCGTTGCGGAGCACAGACTCTAGAGTGCACGGACTTCCATAGTTGCAGCACATGGGCTTAGTAGTTGTGACGCACAGGCTGAGTTGCTCCATGGCATGTGGGATCTTCCTGGACCAAGGACTGAACCCATGTTCCCTGCATTTACAGGCAGATGCTTTACCACTGGAACACCGGGAAAGTCCCACAAGGATTTCTTTAAACCAAAGCCCTTTCTATTTCACCTTGGTCTCACTTGTCCTGCAGGGGTATGAACAGAGTAAACTGGAGACATTTGCAGACCAGGAGCAGTCCTGGGCGTGCAAGCAGGGGTCTTGCCCATTCTGCCGTCCTCTCTTGGTCTGCTGGGGTCACTCATATTTTTCTGCTGCCATTCGTGATAGTAATCCCTGTCCCAGAACTGTAAGCTATCCACCTTGTCCCATTGCTTTGCCTGGATGTGTGTGACTGTGTGTGTGCCTTAGTGCCTCTACTAAGTGAGGTGGAGCATGGAGGGTGATGCTAGGCTACCTCAAGGGAAGTGGGATTGAGCCTGATCCCACAGTAGGGTAGGTCAGTGCAGCCCCTCAATGGATACAGACCCCAGGCAGGGGTACCTGCTCCCTTCCCTCTTGAGTCCCCCCAACCTCTCTCCCTGGGAATCCCCTCCTGCTGAGAGGGCAGGCCCTGTGAAGCAAGCTTGGCTTGGGGCTTAGGGCAGACTTCCCAGCTCTGGTCCTTAGGAGCTTGGCAGGAGCCAGCAGGCAGCCGGGACCCAGGACTGACTGGTATTTGCCAAGAGGGATGGATGGGAGAGGAGGCTTAGCATCAATGATTGACTCTTGGCCTGGGAACTGCAGGAGTAGCTGTGTAGATAGGGTATGTTGTGTAGACATGGGATTGTGTTCTTGCTCAGCCTCCACCCCTGTTATTGTAAGACCTCTTTCTTTCTCTGCCCCTTCTTTTTACTGTCTGAGAACCTTCCAGCACCTTTTCTGGGCCAGATGATGGAATAAAGGGTAGAGTGATCTGGGATGGCTTCACAGTCCACCCCCTTCTGGCCTTATGTCCCCCTAGGTGGTCCTGGAACCTCTCTTGAAGCTGGTCCTGGGTGGGAGAGGGGGCAGAGGAAGGAGTCAGGGTTACTGCCACCTTTAGTATATTCATTAACAGTAATCAGGGACCTGCTGCGATCGAAGTTCTTCAGGCTTCTCTGCCTCCTGGCAAGTGGAAAACAGGACAGTCAAGGCCTGGACATGAAGCCTGAGGCAGAGGAGAAGGGAGGGACCCTGGAGGAGGGAGGAGGATGATCCTGGAGGAAAGAACATGTAGAAATAACTTTTGGTGGGGAAGAGAAGGTATTGGTGGCCCCCCTCATCTTGACCAGCCTCTCACGTCCGTATGCTGGGCCTTCCCTGCCTGCAGCATCTTCTAAGTCCTGCCTGACTTCAGAGCCTCCTGGTGGCCTTTAGTCATGTTTCCCAAACCACATCCCCCAAGCAAGACCTGTCACTTTTGCCTCCAAAATCAGCATTTCATATGGACCACTGAGGCTCCCAAGCAGGCTTTCAGGAGGAGGAACAATTTTCATTCTATTGGTTATATATTTACTGTAATCTATATATGTAAAACGGAGAAGGCAATGGCACCCCACTCCAGTACTCTTGCCTGGAAAATCCCATGGATGGAGGAGCCTGGTAGGCTGTAGTCCATGGGGTTGCTAAGAGTTGGGCACTACTGAGCGACTTCACTTTCACTTTTCACTTTCATGCATTGGAGAAGGAAATGGCAACCCACTCCAGTGTTCTTGCCTGGAGAATCCCAGGGATGGGGGAGTCTGGTGGGCTGCCGTCTATGGGGTCACACAGAGTCGGACACGACTGAAGTGACTTAGCAGCATATAAGTAAAAATACAACAAGCTTCTCAAGGCCATGACATTTCAGATATTATAGCTTTGCATGAAGCCAAGTAAGGATAAGTTGATTTACAATTATATGAAGAAAAATAGTAAGCACTGTTGAGTATGGCAGAGGCCGTCACATGGCATGTCCAGGACGGACTCTGGTCTAAATGGCTCTCAAAGCAGTTCCACCATCCTCACCTCTGCATCCCTGCAGTGGCCTCTTGCTATCAGCACCCTCGGCACTCCCTGCCTGCAGCATCTTCTAAGCCCTGCCTAACTTCAGAACCTCTTGGAGGCCTTTAGTCATGTCTCCCAAACCACATGCCTCCACCAAAATGCTCCGTAGTCAAGTAAGCATGGTATGTTGGTAATCTATTGCCACGTTAAAAAAAAAAAAAAGTTATTCCCAAACTTGGTGGCATAAAACAACATTCATTATCTCACACAGTTTCTTAAAGTTAGAAAGCAGGGAGCAGTGTAGCTGGGTAGTTCTGGCTCAGGGTTTCTTATGAGGCTTCAGTCATCTGAAGGCTGGCCGAGGGCTGGTGGATCTCGCCCAGCTGATCAGTTAGTGCCGGCTGTTGGCAGGAGGGTTCGGTTCTTCTCCATGTGGACCTTCCGGAGGTCTGCTTGAGTATCCTCACAACATGACAGCCAGCTTTGCCAAAGTCACTGATTGTTTAGGGCAGGAGCCATGTATCTTGTATGACCTAACCTTGGAAATCATATGTTCTCAGTTGTGCCAGATTCTGTTGGCCATAGAGACCAATCCTGACAGTGTGTAGCAGGGACTGTGCAAGGACCTGAGCTCCAGGAGGCAGGGGTCATGGGAACCAGCTTGGAGGCTGGTTGCCACACGTGGGGACCACTGGCCTGAGCGAGTCAAAGACAGTCCCTTCCTGGAGGGTGCCCCAAGGACGCCCCCACACACACACTCGTGAGTACTCCATGAAGCCGCATCTCCCAGCAGTTATGGCTATAGCACTCCTTCATAGAACGAAGATCTGGAGCCATGAGAGAGCTAAAGAAAACATTTTGGAAGATCTTGACCCAGAGAAGAAAGTCTACACTCCATGGCCTGGTTTTTGTATGCCTACATAGTCTGGCACTTTGAATACAAACCTTTTCTCTCCTCACTTCGCACTTTGAAACCTGTGATCCAGTGACACTCACACCTACAGCCATTTCTTATGCTATTAGTTCTGCCCTTGTGCCTCCGGCCCTTGTCGAGCTCCTATTCATTCCTCAAAGACCAGAGGGAATGCAACCATCTCTGTGAAGTCTTCCCTTCATCTCACACAGAATTAATTTTTTCTTCCTTTAGTTTTATTGTTTTTTATGTAGGCACATCTCTTAGGGGGGACTCACCACTCTGTCTCGTGTTAAGTAAGCTCTCTGAATCTGTCTTCTCTCCCCTTCCAGGTGTTTCAGTCTGGCCCCACATGGTGCCATGTGGCCAGTGCTTAATACATCACCAGGGCTCAGGAAATATTTGGTAAATAGGGCCTTGGTTCTCCTACTTGCTCTAACCCTGGCTTTGTTTCTGGGGCTGGTTTCTGATGAGCCAGGAGAAAGCAAGACCAGATCACAAGATGCTTCTGCCCAAAGGAGCCAGCGGTATCCTTCTTAAAGTGTGGAGGCAGGTTCCCCTACACCTGAGGAGGACTCTTCCACCTTTAGCCATAGCCCAGAGTCCAGGCTGGGCAGTCTAGTGCCCTGAGCCAGTTCAGCGTCTCTGAGTATCTGACGGACTTCATCATCTCCCAGGCAATGCCATAGGCTCGTGCGCACAGCTATGAACTGGGTACAGTGAGATATTCATTCCCAAACCACCCAGCTGCCCCTTGAGGCCCTAAAGGGCAGTCACAGGAGCCTCAGGTCAGTAAGATGTGTTTCTCAGGTCAGTAACATGTGTTCATTTGGTTTTAGGGACCAGCTTCCAAAATGTAGGGTCCAGAGAAAAGTCTAGGAAGGAGTCTGCCAGGGATACCCTCCCATGTGCCACTTATCCCCACGGGAGCAGGTTCAGTGATCTCAGCACTGGGAGACCTCTGTCTGAAACTGAGATGGCCCTGTCAAGGGTGGCATGGGCCCGTCCAGTGTAACTCTTGACATGTCAGAGCCGAGTCCTGGTCAGAGGTGATAGGTGTCTTTCTGAAGGGCACTCACTTCCGGTGGTTTCCAGCAGCTTTCCTCCCCACAGTGGTGTGGGCCTGGCACGAGCACACTTTGAGAAGCAGCCCCCTTCCAACCTCAGGAAATCCAACTTCTTCCACTTCGTGCTGGCCATGTATGACCGGCAGGGGCAGCCGGTGGAGGTGGAGCGCACAGCCTTCATCGACTTTGTGGAGAAGGACCGAGTGAGAGGCTTGTGGGCTCACCGGGAAGGAAGAGGGTGGGGAGGTGGGGGGGGGTGGTTTCAGGGAACCCCTTCCCACTGGAACAGATGACGGATAGGCCGTGGAGGAGTGGAGAAGGGGGTGGTGAACGGATGGGAGAGGAGAGGGAGGAAGGTTGGGTGGGGAGTGGAGGGGGAGGGGAGTGACTGCAGGATCCCTGGGAGCACCGAGCATCCTCCCTATCTTGTCCCTGCAGGAGCCTGGGGCTGAAAAGACAAACAACGGAATCCATTACCGCCTCCGGCTGGTATATAACAACGGTGAGCGAAGCCCACCACCCATGGGGTACCACAGCACCATGTGACACAGTACCCCACCGTACTCCAGCTGGGAAGGGTGTGGAGTATGTTTAGTCGTCAGAAGCCACAGGAGCTCCCTAAATAACAAACCTCTCCGCCTTCCCACCCTCAGGTCTTCGGACAGAACAGGATCTCTACGTGCGTCTCATTGACTCCATGTCCAAGCAGGTGAGCCAGCCACCATCTCCCCTGAGATCGGAACAAGCATCCTTGTCCCTGCTTCCGTATCCCCCGTGCGCTTCATCCTCACCAATCTAGCTCCCCACAGTCCACAGGAGGAGGATGTGTGGCTTTTGTCCTCTAGACAAGAAAAAGACATTTTCACAAAGACTTTGCTCTTGGGTCCTGTTATCTAGAAATTCAGCCTAGATGGAGATTCAGGTGGGTTTATTGAGGAAGAGGAGAGAAGATCTCAGGAGGGGACCAGGGAGAAGCAAGACAGAGCAGGGGACGCTCAGCAAGGATGTGGTGTCAGCTGGAGTCTAGCTTCAGCCTGATCCTCAGGCTAGAGTAGGAATGTCACCGAGTTGTTGCCCCTTGAGGCAAGGAGGCCAAGATTCTGTCCCCTGTATTGGTTAGTTACTGGCTGGGGACCACTCCCAAGGGAAGTGTGTAACCTTCCAGGCATTTTCAGGGGAAGCAGCTCCCATCTGCTGAGAGCAGTTCTCAAGAGAAAGACCTTAGCAGCTAACACAGGGGTGGGTGCCTTGGTCCAGCACTGGGTGGGGCCCCAGAGCTTCCAACACTGGCCCTCAGCACTTGCTGCTTTGAAAAGATGAAAGGAGGAGGCTTGGGGCCAGCCAGAGGAGCGCTGGGCAACTGAAATCTGAGTCAGCCCTCATGCACTGTGCAGCCTTAGGCTTTTCAGAACTCTGTGTCCTGGTAAGGAGCAGGGCTGAGTCTCAGATGTGAAAATCAGTGGCCTGAACTGGAGGTGGAGGCTTGGGCATTCCCACACAGACAGGCTTCCAGCAGCCTCCACCCAGTCCCAGGGTAGAGGAAAAAGTCGTGCGTTTCTAGGATGCCTGTGGTCACTATGGTCTGGGAGGCAGACTGGGAAGTGGCAAAGTGGGATTGTATGGCCAACAAGCGTGGAAGAGGTTGGAGACTGTCCACAGAGAAAGAGACCCACAAATGAGGGATGGCTGAGAGGCCCAGACGTTTTAAGTTGGAAGCCAAATGTGTGTTTGGGAAGCTTACTCCTTGCTTCAAGGCCAAGGAGAGGCTGGGGACTGGTTGAGGGGTCGGGGAATGATCCAGCGGTCCCAGAGGAAGCCGCTGACCTGGCCTGCGGAGATGACGGATGGGGAGCGTGGCCGAGGAGCTGGCGGGAGACCCTGGGGGGACGATGCTTGTGAGAACCGTGGAGGCTGGGGCATGTGCCTGGTCTTGGTCAGGGTGATCGGTGGACCTCCCTGCCCCAGGGCAGAACTGGCTCCAGAAAGTACTGCCTGTGGACAGACAGAATCCATAGACCTCACCCCATTCTTGCCCATTCTGATGGCCGTCCCGATTTGGGAAGCTAGGTTCCCAGCTCCTGCTTTGCACTCCTGGGCCCCCAGAGAGAGTTGGAGGGCATACTCTTCTCTGGGAGGAGGGCCCACCTGCCCCTCACCTGGCCTCGAGAGGAGCCTCCTTCCCCCCAAGCTCGTGCACTTCTTCTTCCCCAGGCCATCATCTATGAAGGGCAGGACAAGAACCCCGAAATGTGCCGTGTGTTGCTCACTCATGAGATCATGTGCAGGTGAGAAGGGCTGGAGCGCTGGCACTGGCCTCTTGGCCCAACCCCCTCCCCACTGATCCCCAGGGAAGCCTGGTAGGGGGAGGTGATGAAGAGTGAGGTCCCTGGGCACAGTGCTGGCTGAGGAGAGGGTCCTTGAGGCCCCATTAGCCTGGCCTGTTTATGTGGCTTCTCCGACTGTTTGTGCAAGAAAGGCCTCCTGCTGCTACTGGGAAGCTTAACTAATAAAGCTCTGGAGAGGGCTCGCTGGGAGGTGGGGGCAGGGCCTGGGCCTCCTGGATTAGCTCCAGAGCTGAAGGAGGAAACTTTTCTGCCTCTTATGTGACCTTCAGGGAACCCCCTAGGCAGGCAGGATGGGGAAGGAGGAGCACAGCTCTTGGTTCCCCTCCCCATTACCCCAGGGCTTGGCATTTCTAGGCAAGGGCTCCCCAGGAGGTGTCAGTTGGACAAGGTCGTCCTAGGCAACTCCTCACACATGGAAAAGAAACTAGAGTTCAAAAATCTGGTTGGAACAGTGGCTACTCTTGGGAAGGGCAGTGACCAGGATGGGGCTTCTGGGATGCTGGTCATATGGTATTTCTTGGTCTGGTTACATGGGTGAGCTCATTTTGTGAAAATTCATGTGTTAAATGCTTACAATTGGAGCTCTTTGTATAAAAAGGGTACAGAGAGAGTAGATGGTCAGCATTCTATCCTTTCCTGGATCTTAAAGAGCAGCACGCCTTTGGGACAAGGGTTTCCTGGCCAACCTTATCCCCAGGGCTGGGTTCTGGGAGTGAGCCCTTCTGGGCCAGGGATTCCACACTCAGAGACAGGACATCAGCATCCTCACCCTAGAGCCACACATACACACACACGTGCGCACGCGCACACAAACACACCCCACACTGTAATCTCCCTCTCCTTCTTTCTTCCTTCCCTCCCTCCTCACCTTTCCTTCAGCCGATGCTGTGACCGGAAGAGCTGTGGCAACCGGAATGAGACGCCCTCAGACCCCGTCATCATTGACAGGTACAGGCCAGGGGAGGAGGGCCTGGCAGCTTGCAAGGTCAGGGCAGGCTGGAACCAGCCACAGAGCACAGTGGCTCCCACCACCCTTTGGTGGCTCTGAGCAAGAGAAACGGTCCCCTGAGTGAAGCCCCTGGTGGCAGACTCTCTGAGGTTGGACTTAAGAGTTGTGCTTCCTGAGGGAAGAAGCCAGAGAAGACAGGGATGGGAGGTGGTAGAGGATGCCACGGCTGGAGGAGCTAACAGGGAGTGGCAGGGAAAGTGGGCTCTGGTCCTGGTGCCTCCTCTAACTTCTCTGTTCATTTCCTTTGTTAGAAAAATAGGGAAATACTTGGTGAGTTTCAGTCATAGGATTGTAGAGGTGATGCATGTGAAAATGCATTTTTCTTTCTGAATAGGAAATATGTATATATATAAGGTACAAAATTCAAAAGATAACACAGAAGAGTAATTAAGGAAAAATAAGTCTGCCCTACACCTATGTATAACATATTGTACACAATCTTTTGTATTTAATACTTACCTTTTTTATTAATATCTTAGAACGCATTCCATATTGGAACTAAACCCTGCCTTGTTCTCCTTTAAATAGATAAATCATTCACAGTGTACTAAAATTCAAATTTAAAAGGGTTGACAGCAAAGTCTTCCACCTCTGCTTCTGACTCATCCATTGCCCTCCAAATAAGCAAGCATTGTCCCCAGTTTCATGAGTATCCTTCCTGAGCTAGCCTGTGCAAGAAAATGCAGACACAGACAGTCTCCTCATTCTTTTTTTTGCTACTGCAAAATATTCCATTGTATGGATGGACCGTAATTTCTTTAGTATCTATTGCTGGACATTTTGGCTGTTTTCATTCTTCTTCAGGGATAAAATATGCTGTAGTGAATTACTTTGTCCATGTGTCACTTAGCACGTGTGTGCATTTATATGAAGGATATTACTAGAAGCAGAATTTCTGGGTCAAAGGAGATGTACATTTGTACTTTTGATAGTTATTGCCAATTTGTCCTCAGTAGCAATTATACCAATTGATATTCATACCAGCTATTTTGAGAATGCCTGTTGCTGTAGTCTAGAGATGTAGAACCAGCAAAGGAGCCTGAGAAGCAGCTGCAGTAAAGTAGGAGGCAAATCAGGGGGGTAGAGTCCCAGAAGTCCAGCTAGAAAAATTTTCCCCAAAGAAGGCTATAGTCAACTGCATCAAGTGCTGCTCATGGAGATGATAAAAAGAATAAGAATTAACCATTAGATTTAGCAGTGTGGGGGACATTGGTCACCTCAACAGGAGCTATTTCGGTGGCAAAAGGGGCAGAATTCTGATAGGAGTATGTCTAAGAGAGAATGAGAGGAGACACTAGGGACAGTGACCAGAGGAACTCTGGACTTGCACCCTAAAGGGATCAAAGAAATAGGGTGGTGGCAGGAGCACAGTGTAAGGCTAAGAAAAAATGTAGCTTGTTCAGATGCTACTGACAAAAATCCAGTAGGAAATGGAAAATTATGATGCAAGAGTTAGAAGGGAGAATCGCTGCAGCAGTGTCCTCTGGACAGCAAAGGGCACGGTGTCTCCTGCATAGGTGGAGGACTGGTTTTACCTGGGAGCACAGACAGTTATCCATGGAGACAGCGGGAAGACAGAGAATCTGGGCATGGAAGTGGGTAAATGGATATATCCAACACAGGAGCTTGCGGACGTCCTTTTCTGATTGCTTTGTTTTCGCAGTGAAATAAGAAACAAGGTCAACAGTTGAGGGTGAGGATGGAGAGGGAGACACTAGGGCATGAAATAGTTGTCCAGGAGAGTGAGGGGACTATGGACATGTTCTGTGATTGCCAAGTGGCACTAAGGGCCCACCTGAGGTATGTTCATAAATTTACTTATCTATTTATTTATTTAAAAAATTTATTCACTTTGGGCGTCACCACATAGCTTGTGGGATCTTAGTTCCCCAAGCAGCGCACTGAGTCCTAACCACTGGATTACCAGGGAATTCCCTATGGTCATGAATTTTTTAGTTTGTTCATTTATATTTATTTTTGGTTGCACTGGGTCTTCGTTGCTGCATGCAGGCTTTCTCTAGTTGTGGAGAGCAGGGTCTCCTCTCTCGTGGTGCACAGGCTTCTCATTGCAGTGGCTTCTGTTGTAGACCACGGGCTTTGGTAGTTGCTGCATGCAGCTCAGTAGCTGTGACTTGCTGGCTCTAGAGCATGCGGGCTTCAGCAGTTGTGGCACACGGGCTCAGTAGTTGCGGCGCCCAGGTTTAGTTGCTCCCTTGCATGTGGAATCGCCCCAGACCAGGGATCGAACCCGTGTCCCCTGCACTGGCAGCTGGATTCCTATCCACTGCACCACTAAGGAAGTCCTGTGGCCATAAATTAAGTGAGCAATTTTCCCCAGCTCTGCTGAGCCACAGGAGTGCATGTGCAGAACAGGTGAGTGGTTGCATATAGCCAGAGTTAGACGTTTGCTGTGTGAATACAATGAAAGGAGAGGGCAAGAGAGTAAAAAGTATAA
The DNA here is from genome assembly GCF_003369695.1 of Bos indicus x Bos taurus. Taxonomy (NCBI): domain Eukaryota; kingdom Metazoa; phylum Chordata; class Mammalia; order Artiodactyla; family Bovidae; genus Bos; species Bos indicus x Bos taurus. The sequence goes on from NC_040088.1 coordinate 30,917,375, forward strand.
GCAAAGGGTATTTACAAAAACAGAACAAGGAATTTAAGCTCACAAGGGAGAGGAGTATGGCAGAGTGAAGAGAAAGGATGATGAATGGAGCACAGGTTCTGATGGGACCAAAGAATGATTGGAGTTGAGGTACTAGAAGGGGGTGGAGCTGGTGGTAAGGAGTGGTTGCCTGTAGGTAGGATTATTTGGAAGTTGTGTTTATTGGTAATGTGTGGCCAGGGGAGTGTAGAGGCAAGGTCAGTGGAGGAGAGATACAAAAGGAATAGAGAGAAGAATGTATTGGAAGAGTTATGTATTTAGCTTAACACTGAAATCGCCAGGAATTATGATTGATTTTAACAATTCTTTACAGATCCTATAGATCCTAGATACTGATCATTTGCCATAAGTAGTTGCCTAACTATGTTTTCCAAAGTAGTGGTACCATGTTATGTTTCCCACCAGCAGCATATGAGAGTTGTAATTCCGCTCGTTCTCATCAGCACAAGAATAATCTCTCTTTTTAATGTTACCCATTCTAATAGATGTATAGTCATATCTCATTATGGTTTTAATTTGCATATCCCTAATGACTAATGAAGGAGAAGGCAATGGCACCCCACTCCAGTACTCTTGCCTGGAAAATCCCATGGATGGAGGAGCCTGGTGGGCTGCACTCCATGGGGTCGCTAGGAGTCAGACACGACTGAGCGACTTCACTTTCACTTTTCACTTTCAAGCATTGGAGAAGGAAATGGCAACCCACTCCAGTATTCTTGCCTGGAGAATCCCAGGGATGGGGGAGCCTGTTGGGCTGCCGTCTTTGGGGTTGCACAGAGTCGGACACGACTGAAGCAACTTAGCAGCAGCAATGACTAATGATGTTGAACATCTTTCCATGTGCTTATTTGCCATTCGTATTTTTTTTTTTTTGGTCAAGTATTTGGGTTATTTTTTTAATTACTGAGTGGGAGTTCTTTATATACTGTGGAAAAAATTAGATAAATATTTTACAAAAAAATTTTTCCCAGACTTCCCCGGTGGTCCAGTGGTTAAGAATCCTCCTGCCAATGCAGGGAACATGAGTTCGATCCCTAGTCTGGGAAGATTCCACATGCTGCAGGGCATCTAAACCCATGCACCACAGCTGCTAAGCCTGTGTGCTGCAAGTAATGAAGCCGGTGCATCCTAGAGCCCGTGTTCGGCAACAGGAAGCCACCGCGGCAAGAAGCCCACACACTGCAACTAGAGAGTAGCCCCTGCTGGCCGCGACTAGAGAAAGCCCATACGCAGCAATGAAAACTCAGAGCAGCCAAAGAGAAGTTAATTTAAAAAAATTTCCCAATCCATAACTAGTCTTTTCATTCTTATCAGTTTTTTAAAAAATTAATTAGTGAATTAATTTTTGGCTGTGCTGGGCCTTCGTTACTGCCCAGGTTTTTCTCTAGTTGCAGCAAGCAGGGGTTCCTCTCTAGCTGGGGTGTGCGGGCTTCTCATTGCGGGGGCTTCTCTTGCTACAGAGCACGGGCTCTAGGGGGCGTGGCCTTCAGTAGTTGGGGCACGTGGACTCAGTAGTTGAGGTTCTGGGCTCTAGAGCACAGGCTCAGTAGTTGTGGCGCACTAGCTTCGTTGCTCCATGGCATGTGGGATCTTCCTGGATCAGGGATTGAGCCCATGTCTCTTGCATTGGCAGATGGATTCTTTACCACTGAGCCACCAGGGAAGCCCTCTTAACAGTGTTTTTGAAGAACACAAGTTTTTAATTTTGTTAAGGTCCAATTTATACATTTTTCCCTCTGTGTATTGTGTTTTTGTTGTCATAGCTAAAAATCTTCAGCTAGGTCACAGAAAAGTTCCCCCTTCTTCTGTAAGTTTTGTAGCTTCGGTATTTTTGTTTAGGTGTAGGATCCACTTTGAGTTAATTTTTGTAGATATGAGAGGTATAGAATCAAGACATTCTGTTGTTTTACTATATATATTCACTCATTCCAGTACTATTTCTTTTAAACTTTGTAAAAAAATCAATTATTTATATGTGGAGTTATTTCTGGACTCTATTCTGTTCCATCGATTCCTTACTCTAGCTTTTATGCTAATTCTACACTGTTTTGATTACTGTTACTTTATAATAATTCTTGAAATAAGGTAATATAAGTCCTCCAACTTTGTTTCTTCATTGCAACTTTTTCCTTTGCATTTCCATATGAATTTGGGCATCAACTTGTTAATTTCTACAAAAAATCCCATTGAGCTATTGATTGGTACTACTTTGAATCTAAAAACCAATTTGGAGAAAATGACATCTTAACAATATTGAGTCTTCCAACCCCTGAACATTTTCCTCAATGTCTCTCATCAATATTTTATAGTCTTTAGAGTACAGATCTTTCACATTGCTTGTTCAGGTTTATCCCTTATTATTTGTTTATTTTGATGCTATTGTAAATGCTGTCTTAAATTTCAATTTCCAATGGTTTATTTATGGTACACATAAATATGAATTTTTATGTAACTGATTCTGTAGTCTGCAGCCTTGCTAAGCCCACTTATTAGTTCTAGTAGCTTTTTAAAGAGTCCAACAGATTATCTTTATAGACAACATGTCATCTGCAAATAAAGACACTTTTATTTATTTATTTCCAATCCGGATGTCTTTTATTTCTCTTTCTTGCCTGATTGTACTGGTTAGAACTTCCAGTACAGTGTTGATAGTAGCAGGGGAAAAGATGGATATTTATCTTGCTCCTGATCTTAGGTGAAAAGTACTCAGTCTTTTGCCCTTATGTATGTTTTGTCTGTTTGTGTGTGTGTATAGCTGTAGGATTTTCATAGATGCCTTTGTCAGATTGAGGAAGTTCTCTACTATCTTTCATTATTGACAGGTTTGTTTTTTTTTTATCAGAAATCAATATTAGACGTTTGTCAGAGGCTTTCTCCACATCTATTAAGATGATCTTGTGTGTTTTTTTAGTTTGATGTGATGAATTACATCAATTTGTTTTCTGATGTTAAACCAACCCTGCATTTCCAAGATGAGCCTCACTTAGTCATGGTGTATTGACGTGAAGTGAAGTCGCTCGGTCGTGTCCAAGTCTTTGTGACCCCATGGACTGTAGCCTACCAGCCTCCTCCATCCCTGGGATTCTCCAGGCAGGAATACTGGAGTGGGTTGCCATTATATTGTTGATTTAATAAAATTTTGTTTAGAGTCTTTGCATGTTCCTGATGAATAGTTGTCTCTGATTTTCTTTTTTGTTTTTTTTCTCTTTTTAAAACCTTTTAAAATTTTATATTGGGGTATAGCCAATTAGCAAACAATGTTGTGATAGTTTCTGGTGAACAGCAAAGGGACTCAGCCATTCATATACAAGTATCCATCCTTCCCCAAACGCCCTCCCATCCAGGCTGCCGTGTAACATTGTCTTATGTGCTATACAGCAGTTCCTTGTTGGTTATCCGTTTTGAATATACCAGTATGCACATGTCCATCCCAAACTCCCTAAGTATCCCTTCCCCTGATCCTTGACCCCTCCTCCCAGCAACCATAAGTTTGTTCTTTAAGTCTGTGAGTCTGCTTCTGTTTTGTAAATAAACTCATTTGTATCATTTCTTTTTAGGGTCCACATATAAATGATAACATATGATATTTCTCCTTCTCTGTCTTACTTCACTCATATGACACTGTCTATGTTGCTGCAAATGGCATTATTTCTTTTCTTTTTATTAGCCGAGTAATATTCCATTGTATATACATACCACATCTTCTTTATCCATTCCTCTGTCAATAGACATTCAGGCTGCATCCATGTCTTGGCTATTGTAAACAGTGCTTCAGTGAACACTGGGGTGCATGTATACTTTTAGGTCTTGTTTTTCTCTGGATATATACCCAGGAGTGGGATTGCAGGGTCATGTGGTAGCTCTATTTTTAGTTTTTTAATGAACCGCCATACTGTTCTCCATAGTGGCTATACCAATTTACATTCCCACCAGCAGTATAGGAGGTTCCCTTCTTTCCACACCCTCCCCAGCATTTATGTTCATGGATTTTTTTATGATAACCATTCTAGTTATATGAGGTGACATCTCATTGTATTAATAGTTTTGACTTGCATTTCCCTAATAATTAGTGATATTAAACATCTTTTCATGTGCCTTTTGACCATCTGTATGTCTTCTTTGGAGAAATGTATATTTATGTTTTCTGTCTGTTTTTCACAGAGAAGGCAATGGCACCCCACTCCAGTACTCTTGCCTGGAAAATCCCATGGATGGAGGAGCCTGGTGGGCTACAGTCCATGAGATTGCTAAGAGTCGGACACGACTGAATGACTTCACTTTCACTTTTCACTTTCATGCATTGGAGAAGGAAATGGCCACCCACTCCAGTGTTCTTGCCTGGAGAATCCCAGGGACGGGGGAGTCTGGTGGGCTGCCGTCCATGGGGTCGGACACAACTGAAGCGACTTAGCAGCAGCAGCAGCAGCCGATTTTTTGAGTGGGTTGTTTGTTTTGATCTTGTTAAGTATCTTGAGATATTTTTAAATTTTAGAGACTAATCCCTTATCTGTCACATCATTTACAAATATTTTTTCCCAAATTGTGGGTTGTCTTTTCATTTTGTTTATTGTTTCCTTTGCTATGCAAAAGCTTTTGAGTTTAAGTAGGTCCCATTTGCTTATTTTTGTTCTTATTTTCATTATGCTGGGAGACAGTTTGAAAAACATATTGCAGCAATTTATGTCAGAGACTGTTCTGCCTTTGTTTTCCTCTAGGAGTTTTATAGTATCCAGTCTCACAATTTAGGTCTTTAATCCATTTTGAGCTTATTTTTGTGTATGGAGTTAAAGAATGATCTAATTTCATTTTTTAGCATATAGCTGCCCAATTTTCCCAGCATCATTTGTTGAAGAGACTGTCTCCAACATTGTGTAGTCTCGCCTTCTTCATCATAGATTAATTGACCATAGGTGTATGGGTTTATTTTTGGGTTTTCTATCCTGTTTCATTGATCTATTTTTCTATTTTTGTTCCAATACCATACTGATTTGATGACTGTAACTTTTTATTAGTCTGAAGTCAGGGAGCCTGATTCCTCCAAGTCTGTTTTTCTTTCTCAAAATTGCTTTGGCAATTCAGGATCTTTTGTGTCTCCATACAAATTTTGAGATTTTTTGCTCTAGTTCTATGAAAAAAGCCACTGGCAATTTTCTAATTTTCTTATAACTTTTTGTCTGGTTTTGATATATCAGATATCAGATATACTGAAATATCAAAACCAGACAGGTATGCTGATATATGGGGCTTCTCTAGTGGCTCAGATGGTGAAGAATCTGCCCTCAGTGTGAGAGACTTGAGTTCAATCCTTGGGTTGGGAAGATCCTTGGAGAAGAAAATGGCTACCCACTCCAGTATTCTTTCCTGGAGAATTCCATGGACAGAGGAGCCTTGCAGGCTACAGTCTATGGAGTTACAAAGAGTCGGACGTGACTGAGTGACTAACACTTTCACTTTTTATGCTGATATACTGGCCTATAGATTTAGTTGGGAGGTATTTCTGACTCTTCAACTTTTTGGAAGAGTTTGTATATAATTGGTATTACTTCTTCCTTAAGTGTTTGGCAGTCATCTGAGCCTGGACTTTTCTTTGTGGCAAGTATTTTGACTATAATTTTAATGTCTCTAATAGAATAGGCTGTCTATTTTTTCTAGAATGAACTTTAGTAATTTGTATCTTTCAAGGAATTTGTCCATTTTTTAAAGTTGTTGAATTTGTCGACATAAAATTATTTGTAGTATTCCCTATCCCATATCTTTAGAATCTGCAGTGATGTCACCATTCCCATGTCTGATATTGGCAAATTATGTCTTCTCTCTTTTTTCCTAATCATTCAGGCTACAGGTTTATCTATTTTACTGACCTTCTAAAAGAACCCTTTTGGTTTCATTGATTTTCTACATTTTTTATCTATTTCCTATTTACATATTTATTAGTTCTTCTGCTTATTTTGGGCTTAATTTCCTCTCCTTTTTCTGGTCTCCTGGAGTGGAAGCTGAGGTCATTTATTTGAATGACTTTTCTGTCTAAAACATACTTTTTTTCTGATTAAAATAAGCCTTTAGTGCTACACATTTCTCCCTAAGTACTGCTTTAGTATCATGCCACAAATTATGTTTTCATTTCCATTTAATTAAAAATATTTTCTAATTTCTCTTTTGAATTTTTTTAACCCATGTATTATTTAGTTTCAAAAGTTTGGGGATTCTCTTAGGATAATTCCATTGCTGGTTTCTAATTTAATTCAATTGTCAGAGAATATACACTTTGTATAATTTTAATCCTTTTGAATCTTTTGAAACTAATTTTATGGCCCAGAATGTAGCCTACTTTGGTAAATGTTTTGTGTGCACTTGGGAAGAATGTGTATTTTATTGTTTTAGATAGAGTGACCTATAACTATCAAACAGGTTAAGTTAGTTGATGTGTTGTTTGAGTCTATATCCTGACTGATTTTCTGCCTTTTTTTCCTGTTATTGAGAAAAGGGTACTGGAATGACCAACTGATATTCTGGATTTGTCTGGTTTTCCTTGAGGTTCTATCAGTCTTGCTTCATATAATTTGAAAACTGTTATTAGGTATATAGATATATAGGATTGTTTTATGCCCTTTTGTTTAATTGACCCTTTTATTATGAATCCATAAAATCTACTTTGATAGTAATATCATCATTCAAGTTTTCTTTTGACTACTATTAGCATGATAAATCTTTTCCATCCTTTTAATCTATATGTGTCTTTATATTTAATATACACTTCTTATAGCCAGCATATAGTTCTGCTTTTTGTCTAATCTGATAATCTTTGCCTTTTAATCGGTACATTTAGATCATTTACATTTAGTGTGATTATTGATATGATTAGATTTGAGTCTTATCACCTTGATATTTTCTTTCTGTGTTTTCTCTTTTTTGTTCTTTTCCCTTTTTTCTACTCTTTTAGATTATTCAGGTTTTTAAAATTATTCAACATTGTCTCCTTTGTTGGTTTATTAGCAAAATTATTTATTTTGTTATTTTAATATTAATTTAGGACATGTCTTTAACTTATTGCCCTCTATCTTCAATTATACCACTTCATACTATTGTCTTGAATTTTATTTTATATATGTTCTATAACCCACAGTACTTTGATACTAGTCAAAGTACATTGATACTAGTTTCAAAGTCAATTAGTTTTAAAGAGATTTGAGTTATATGGAAAATATACATTTACCCAGGGCTTCCAAAGTGGCGATAGTGGTAAACAACCCACCTGCCAATGCAGGAGACATGAGACTTGCATTCAGTCCCTGGGTTGGGAAGATCCCCTGGAGGAGGGCATGGCAACCCATTCCAGTACTCTTGCCTAGAAAATCCCATAAACAGAGGAGCCTGGCAGGCTACAGTCCATAGAATTGCAAAGAGTTAGACATGACTGAAGTGACTTCACAAACACACACACACACACACACACACACACACACACACGTTCAGCCATGTAGTAACTATTTCCAGTGCTCTTCATTCTTTTCCATAGATTTGAGGTTTCCATGTGGTATTATTTTTATTATGCCTGAATGGCATCCTTTAATATTTCATGTATTTTTTGAAAGATATTTTCACTGGGTATAGATTTATAGGTTGGCAGTAGTAGTAGTAGTAATTATCATTATTTTTAAAATGTTGCTCCCCTGTCTTTTCTCTTGCATTCCCAATAAGAAATATGATACCATCATTATCTTTCTTACTGTGTACATAACATTTCTTTTATCTTTGCCTTAAATTTTTTTCTTTATTATTCATTTTTAGCAATTTGACTATGATGTGCTATGGTGTAGTTTTCTTCATGTTTCTTGTACTTGGAGTTCATTAATCTTTTTGGATCTAGGAGTTTACAGTTTCACTACATTTGGAAAGTTTTTTTAACTATTGTTTCTTCAAATCTTTTTTGCCCCTCCTCCTTTGGGGACTCCAGGTATCCAAGTATTAAATTTCTTGGGTTGTCCTGTAGCTCACCAATAATTCTTTCATTTGGGGGGATGTTTTTCTTGTTTTTCATTTTGGATATTTTTTACTGCTCTGCCTTGAAGCCCACTAATCTATAATGTTCTTCCATAGTGTTTCATCTATGGTTTATTGCTTCCAATATTTTTTTATCTCAAATATTTTAATTTTCATCTCTACAAGTTTGATCTATATCTTTTTATATCTTCCATATCTCTGCTTATATTTTTCAACATACCAAATACAATTAAAATACCTCTTTTAATGTCTTTCCCTGTTAATTCTAAAATCTGTATATATTCTATGTCAGTATCAATTGATTGATTATTCTCATTTTGAGCTGTATTGTTTTTGCATCTAGACTTAGCTCATAATCTGTGATTGGATGCCAGACACTGTGAATTTTTCCTTGCCGGTGGTGGATAATTTTGTATTCCTGTAAATCTTCTTTATTCTCGGATGCAGTTAAGTTACTTGGAAACAGTTTGATCTTTCTCAGTCTTATTTTAATGATTTATTAGATGGGTCCACAGCAGTACTCAATCTGGGACTAATTTTCCCCTCTACTAAACTAATACCTTCCTGAGAACTCTATCCAATATCCCATGAATTGTGAATTTTTTCAGTCTCGTTATTAGAAATAGGGGCTGTTTTCATCACCATGTGAACACCATGTGAACACCTTTATTCCTTTTGGCATTGGTTAGTTTCCTCACATGCCCAAGGGGACCCATGCCCACGTTTCTAGTTTCTCCTTCTATGCACTTCTCTCTTTTGTGAGACTCCATCCTATGGAGTCCAGCTCCCTTGGTTTCCCTGGACACTTCGTTCTGCCTCCTCAACACTAGGAGTGTGCTGTGCTCTGCCTCAGTGTCCCATCCCAGTGCTGAAGCCTGGAGACTCTCAAAGCAGTACGCTAGGAATTTGTCAGGCTCACCTTGTTTATTTCCCATCTTTCAGGAGTCATTGTTCTCTATTGTCTGATGTCTCTAAAAATGGTGCTTTGTGTATTTTGTCTGTTGTTTTGTTTTCAGGCCGCAGGTAATGTGGTGATTTATTACCAGGCAGTAATACCATGATTAGCCATTACTATGGCTCGATCTTAAAAAGAAGCAAAAGCAGAAATGTGTTTCTTGATTTCCAAACGTTTGATATTTTCCTAGTTATTTTTGTTACTAATTTCACAACCTCATTGTGTGTCTAACTGGGTCTACCATTTTATATGTGCCTGTTTTTTCAAAGTTGTTCATTGTGATGTTCAGGTCTGTCTTTATTTATTAAATAGGTCTGCTTGACCTATTAAAAATGGAGTGATGAGATTATGATCTTCTACACGAACTTTCAGCTTATCATTGTGGGTTTCATTAATTTTATCCTACAAAGATAAGCTAAAAGTTCATGTGGAAGATTAATATATAATTAGTAATATATATGTGTGTATGTATATATATTGACTATTTTATTAAGTGTGAACAAGTTTTAAAATTTTACAGCTTCCTTCTGAATTGAACCTTTTATTAGCATTGATCCTTCATTCTTAACAACAGTTTTGTTTAAAGTCTGTTTTATCTGATGCTATTTATATGTTTGTGGCCACACTTCGTGGCTTATGGGACCTTTGTTCCCTAACCAGGGGTTGAACCTGGGCCCCCCAGCAGTGAAAACAGTGAGTCCTAGCCACTAGACTGCCAAAGAATTCCCTATCTGATATTATTTAAAGAATCTCTCAACTTTTGGTTATATTTGTCTCATATACCCTTTTTTCATCTATCCTTTTTTTCCCCAACCGTTATATGTCCCTATGTTTCAGATATTTCTCTTTTAATGATATATTGATGGGCTTATTTTTTAAATCTAGTCTATTTAACTAAGTTTATCTATGTACTTATTGAAATTATTGATTTACTTCTACTCTTTTCTACCCTTTTGCTTTGCACTTTGTGTTTGTTCCACTCTTTTGTTTCTGTTTTCCTTTCTTGCTATTTAAAAAAAAATGAATATTTTGTTTGATGTAGTGAATATATTTCTTATTCAGTTTTTCCATTCACTGGTTTAGAAGTTTATTTACTTCATTTCTATGCTTTTATTTATTACCCTTGAAGTTTACTAAATACTCTTAACAAAGTTGCAATTCCTTTCCTGACTAATACTAGGATCTTTGACAGTGGTATGCTGCAGCTGGCTCATACTGTTCCACAGGAGCAAATTGTTAGCTTCTCTTCTTAACACCTTATTTAGTAGCATCACATTGGTAGCTTGAAATCAGCCATGGGGGAAGCATATATATATAAAACCATGGAAATCAACAAACATAAATAAGGGGTTTTCCCCCCTCTAGAAGTGTTTGTTAAACATTTACCAGCACACCACTGATCTTGTTGTCATTCAGTTGCTAAGTCATAGCCAACTCTTTTCGACCCCACGGACTGCAGCTTGCCAGGCTCCACTGTTCTCCACTATCTCCCAGAGTTTCCTCAGATTCTTGTCCATTAAGTTGGTGATGCTATCTAACCATCTCATCCTCTGCTGCCCTCTTCTCCTTTTGCCTTCAGTCTTTCCCAGTATCAAGGCCTTTTCCAGTGAGTCAGCGCTTCGCATCAGATGGCCAAAGTATGGGAGCTTCAGTTTCAGCATCAGTCCTTCCAATGAATATTCAGGGTTGATATCCTTTAGGATTTACTGGTTTGATCTCCTTGCAGTCCAAGGGATTTATAAGCCATGTAGCAGAGATTTTAGCTCTTTTTAAATTCTGCCATTGTTATTATAGGCTTCCCTGGTGGCTCAGAGGTTAAAGCGTCTGCCTGCAATGCTGGAGACCTGGGTTCGATCCCTGGGTCGGGAAGATTCCCTGGAGAAGGAAATGGCAACCCACTCCAGTATTCTTGCCTGGAGAATCCCATGGACGGAGGAGCCTGGTGGGCTACAGTCCATGGACTCGCAAAGAGTCGGACACGACTGAGCGACTTCACTTCACTTCAATTCATTGTTATTATTCTTCTTCTTATATATGAACAATTTGTCTTTAGACTTACCAAATTTTTTTGCTCTTTTCCTTCTTGCTTCTCACAACTTCCTCTGTGGTCATTTTCTGTCTTTCTGAAGTATATCTTTTAGAAATTTGTACTTTAGTGAAGGTCTGTGGTGGTAAAGAGCATGTTCACTTATGTTTTGCTCTTAATATCTTTATATCACTGTCCTCTAAAAATAGTTTTCCTGGGAATTTAATTCTATTAATTTAGTTATTTTTTTAACTTAGCATTTTAAAAATATTCCCATCATTGCTGTTGAAAAGTACAGCACAAACTAACACAACATTGTGAAACAACTATGATGCTGCTGCTGCTAAGTCACTTCAGTTGTGTCCGACTCTGTGCGACCCCATAGATGGCAGCCCACCAGGCTTCCCCGTCCCTGGGATTCTCCAGGCAAGAACACTGGAGTGGGTTGCCATTTCCTTCTCCAATGCGTGAAAGAGAAAAGTGAAAGTGAAGTTGCTCAGTCGTGTCCGACTCTTAGCGACCCCATGGACTGCAGCCTACCAGGCTCCTCCATCCATGGGATTTTCCATGCAAGAGTACTGGAGTGGGGTGCCATTGCCTTCTCCGACAGTTGTCATATTTTATAGGTAAATTTCCTCTTCTCTCTGGCTGTATATAAGAATATCTGTCTTTGGAGTTCTTCAGTATCACTCTGATATGTGTAGTTGTTGATTTTTCTTAATCCTGCTTTGAATTTGATTAATTACTTTTATCTATGGATTTATATCGTTCATCACTTCTGAAAATTTCTTAGCTTTTGTCTAATGTTACATCTCATTCATTTTCTCTCTTTTCTTCTCTGGCACTCTAAATGAGACTCTCAATTTAGACTTTTATTCTCTCCTCCATATACCCTAAATAATTCTCTATTTCTGGCTTGTTTTTCTTGCTGTATTATATTCTAGGTAAATATTTTTATTCATCTTCCAACTCACTGGTTCTCTTTTTGGCTATATCTAAACTATTGTTTAATTCACCCAATAATTTTTTAATTTTAGTTATAGTAAGCTTATAATTTTGGTGATTTTATTTTTCAGTTAGAAAACTTCTACTTAGTTCTTTTTCAGACTACTTGGGTAGTCTCTTATTGCTTACTCATTTTTAAAATTAGTTTTATATCCCTTTAAAGTTTTTGTGCTTATCTTACATTCTGTTTTTGATAGTTCCAACACTGAAGTCCTTAGGGTTCTAAATCTATTTTTCATTACTTCTGGTACCGTCCATGAAGCTTGTTTCTTGGTTTGGTGTTTCTGTCATTATTGTTATGGCAGTGATAATTTCAGCTCATATTTTGTTTAACCAAATTGGGTCCAAAACAGGGTATGCTTTCTTCTGGAAGAATTTGTATTTGATTCTAACAGGAACAGGGAGTGCTATCAACCTGGGACCTTTCTAAGTTCCTCAGAGGATCCAGGTCCTTCCTCTGAGTTGTCTCTATTCTCCATTCCAGTGTTTATATTGGCATTTGCCACCACGGCTCAGCAGGTGAAGAATCCACCTGCAATGCAGGAGACAAAGGAGACACAGGTTTGTTCCTTGGGTCAGGAAGAGCCCCTGGAGGAGGAGATGGCAACCCACTCCAGTATTCTTGCCTGAAAAATCCCGTGGACAGAGGAGCCCAGCAGGCTATATAGTCTAAAGGGTTGCAAAGAGTTGGACACAGCTAAGTGACTAAGCACACAAACACACACAGCCCTAATATTTGTGTTACCTTATAGTTCATGGTTTCCACTCAGATTTTGACTCACTTTTTTTTTTTTTTAATATCCTTGGAGATTATTCTTACTTTTTAGATTAAAGGACAGGATCTATTAATAGTTATAATGGGAAGGCACTTCAAGACATGTAGTCTGCCATAATGCTGGAAGAGGAAAACATACATTTGGAATTTATCCTGATATAAGGTAGGAAATATGGGTCCATCCATACTTTTTTCTGATAGCTACTAGTTGTCCCAATAGCAATTATTGAATAATCCATTTTCCCCCATGGATAGACTATAAATGTCACCCATGCTATAGTCTAAATGTAATTGCATGTATTTCTGAACTTTCCATCCTATTTTATTACATCTACTATCTATTTATTTATGTGTAAATATGATGATGTTTTACTTTTCAAAGATTTATAAAATGTTTTAGTAACTGGTAGATCTAGTACTTCATCCTCATTATTCTAATGTTTTCCCAACTACTCTTAATCATATATTTCATATTAACTTTACAGTTAGATTGTCTAGGTTACCAAAAAATGATTTCCTGATGTCATTTTTTAAATTATGATAAAATAACACACAATATAAAATTTGCCATCTTTTCTATTTTTGAATATACAATTCAGTAGTGTTAAGTATATTCATATTGTTGTGCAACAGATCTCTTTGCAAAAATTTTCTTCTTGCAAAACAAAGCACTCTATACCCATTAAACGTCTCCCCATTTTTCCCTTCTCTAGTCCTCATAGCCACCATTTTACTTTTGTTTCTATGAATTTGGCTACTTTAGATACCACATATAAGTGGAATCATGCAGTATTAGTCTTTTTGTAACTAGAATAATGTCCTCAAGTTTCATCCATGTGGTAGCAAGTAACAGGATGCTATATATTACGTGTATTTCCTTCCCTATTAAAGCTGAATAATATTCCATTTTATGTATATACCACATTTATCTATCGATAGACATTCAGGTGCTTTCATCTCTTGGCTACTATGAATAATCCTATGAATATGAGTATGAAAATACCTCTTTGAGACCCTGCTTTCAGTTCATTTGGATATATATACCCAGAAGTGAGATTGCCGAGTCATGATTGTTTTTTAAATTCTTTGAGGAACACTCTACAGTTTTCCATGGCAGTTGCATCATTTTATAATCCCACCATCAGGGCACAGGGTTCTAATTTCTCACATCCTTACCAACACTTGTTATTTTCTGTATTTTAAAAAAATGTTACGGTAGCCACCCTAATGGGTGTGAGATGATATATCATTATGGTTTTGATTTGTATTTCTCTAGGGATAGGTGACACTGAGCATCCTTTTAGATTCTTGTTGGCCATTTACACATCATCTTTGGAGAAATGCCTGTTGGATTCCTTTGCCCATTTTTAATTGAGTTACTTGTTCTGTTGTTGTTGTTGAGTTGTGGGAATTCTTTATATATTCTGAATATTAATCCCTTATCAGATGTATGATTTGCAAATGTTATCTCCCATTTTGAAGATTGTCTTCCCAGTCTTGATTGTGTAACGTTTTAATGGAGATCATGTTTAATTCAGATCAATCTAGGTGGAAATGAAATCTTTATGATTGATCATAATAAATTAAATCTTTATGAAAGATGAAGATCCTTCTTGATCTTCTATCTAGTCACTCTATCCATTATTGAAAGTAGGGCATTGAAATCTACAACTATTGTTGAATTATCTATTTCTTCCATCAGTTCTGTCATTTTTTGCTTCATGTATTTTGGAGCTCTACTATCAGGTGTGCATATTTATAATTGTTATTTCTTTCTAATAGATTGACACATTTATAATTATAAAATGTCATTCTTTTCCTATGTAACAATTTTGTCCTAAAGTCTATTCTCTGTGTTATTAATAAAGCTGCTCCAGCAATTTTGGGTTAGAGTTTTCTTAATATATCTTTTCTAGCCCTTTTATCATCAACTTATTTCTCTGTCTTTGGATCTAAACTATCCCTCACATAGATAGCATATGAAGGATTTTTTTAATCCATTTTTCCAATTTCTGCCTTTTAATTGAAGGGTTTAATCCATTTATATTTAAGGTAATTACTGATAAAGTAGGATTATGTCTGCCATTTTGCTATGTTTTCTCTCTGTTATATATTTAGTTTCTCCCTTCCTCCCTTAATACTTTTTTCCTTAGTGATTGCCCTGGGAATTACATGTGGTATCTTAATTTAAGATTATATATATTAGATGATTAATTTCAAAGTATGCAAGTATATAAAACAATATATAATGGATTCATATATAGCTCCAATATAGCTCCATTCCCCCTCTTCTTCTTTATCACATCTTTATCGATTATATCTTTACACATTATAAACTCTTCAACACAGTTTTATAATACTGCTTTCTGATGTTTTCTTTAATAGATTTTATTTTTAGAGTGTTTCAGATTTATAAAAAATATGAGCAAAAAGTACAGTGTTCAATATATCTCCTGCCCTCACACATGTGCAATTGTATTTTAAATTAGGTAGAAAAACAAGATATTTACAAACAAAATACCTTTATAATGTCTTTTATATTTACCTGTATAGGTTCATATTACTGTCTTGTACCCTTCATTTCATACTAAAGGACTCCCTAGTATTTCTTATAGGGAAGATCTATTGGTGATGAATTTTTTTAGTCTTTATCTAGAAATGCCTTTAAAAAAATTTTTTTGTTTACTTTTTGGCAGCATCTGGCATAAGTGATTTTTGTTGCAGCAAATAGGCTTCTGTCTAGTTGTGGTACATAGGCTCAGTAGTTACAGCACATGGGCTCCAAAGTTCATGGACTCTGTAGTTTGTGGCACGTGGACTTTCTAGTTGAGGTATATGGGTTTAATTGCCCCACAGCATGTGGGATCTTAGTTTCCCTACAGGCATCAAACCCATGTCCCCTGCTTTACAACCTGGATTCTTAATCACTGGACCACCAGAGAAGTCACTAGAAATGTCTTAATTCATCTTTATTATTCGTGTAAACTTGCTTAATTTATCCTTCATGTTTAAAGGATAGTCTTGCTAGATATAGAATTGTTGGTTGACATCATTTTCTTCCAGCAATTTAACTACATCATCCCACTGTCTTCTGACCTCCCTGGTTTCTGCTAATGAGTCAGTTGTTAATCTTATTCTGGATCCCTTGTACATGATGAGTTGCTTCTCTTCCTTGTTGCTTCCCAGATTCCTTCTTTGTCTTTGTCTTTCAGTAGTTTGACTATGATGTATGTACATGTGAATTTTTTTGAGTTCATACTGCTTAGAGTTCTTTAAGCTTCTTATATATCAGATAAGTTTTTTCATCAGACTTAGGAAGTTTATGGATATTATTTCTTCATTCTTTTTGCCCCCTTTTCTTCTCTCCTGTTGGGAGGTATCTCACAATATCATGGACTCTGTTCAGTCTTCATTCTTTTTCCTTTCTGTTCCAGAACTGGATAATTTCAGTGGACTTATCTTAAGTTTACTGATGTTTTTCTCCTGTCAACTCATTCTCTCCTGCTGTTGAGTTCTTCTGGGAAATTTTTATTTTAGAATAAAGAATGTTAATTTTCTTTTAAATTTTGTTTTTATAATAATTTGTATCTTTTATTGATGTTCCTTATTTGGTGAGATATTATTCTCATACTTTTCTTCAGTTCTTTAGACGTGGTTTCCTTTGGTTCTTTAAACATTTATAATAGCTGATAGAAGATCTTTGTCCAGTAAGTCTAAGATATGGACTTCCTCACGGACAGTTCCTGTTGACTATGTCTCACATATGGACCACACTTTCCTGTTACTCTGCATGTTTCATGATTATTTGCTGAGAACTTGATATTTTAATAATATAGTGTGGTAACTCTGGATATCATATTCCCCTTGCCAGTGTTTGTTGCTGTTTGTTTGTTTAGTGACTTTCCTGGATTAATTATAGAAAGTCTACATTTTCTGTCATGTGTGACCACTAAAGTTTCTATTGAGTTAGATTAGCGGTCAGCTCATGATTGGACGGGCATTTCCTTAAATCCTTGAACCAATAAGTCTTCAACTCTTGCCAAAATGTTCTATGTGTGTATTGGGGCACACATAGGTACATTCAATGCTCCAGCAATTTTCAACTTTGCTTTAACCTTG
The DNA here is from genome assembly GCF_003369695.1 of Bos indicus x Bos taurus. Taxonomy (NCBI): domain Eukaryota; kingdom Metazoa; phylum Chordata; class Mammalia; order Artiodactyla; family Bovidae; genus Bos; species Bos indicus x Bos taurus. Next base: position 30,934,295 of record NC_040088.1, read on the forward strand.
ACTTTCTGCTTGTGCAGGGTTTCGCGGTCAGCCAAAGAGGAGAGACTCAGGCCTCTGGGGATCTTTCCTGGGCATGTGCTCTTCCCTACACATACTCATGGCCATTTATATACTGAGGAATGTATAAGAACTTTTCAGAGCCCCCCGTAAACATCTCATTCCCACTTTTTCCTGTAAGGCTTTTTGGCCAGACTTATTGTCTTGCCTCAACCACTATCATTGTCTCAAGCAACAGCAGTGTTCAATAGTTGCCACTGGTTGTTTTCAACAAATACCCTAAGAATAGGGATTTTCCCACTAAGCAAGTTCTGAGTCAGGCCAGATAACAAGTCCTGAAAATAGGGCTGTCAGGGAACTGCCAGGCAGATCAAATTGTGACAGTTGTATGAAAATACAACTTGTTGAGAAGATCCAAACCCAATCTGTCCCTTTTAGTGGCTACTAGGCTGCTAGTTTTTACAACTACTATGGTTGCGAGACTACTACAGATCTGGGAATAGGGCAAATTAAAACACTGCAGGGAATTCCCTGGCAGTCCAGTGGTTAGGACTCTGTGCTGTCACTGCTGAGGCCCTTGGTTCAATCCCTGGTTAGGGAACTAAGATCCCACAAGCTGTGTAGCATGGCCAAAAACAACAACAACTGCAAAGTTCTTCGTTCTTACTAAGATTCAGCCATTTTTCTTAAATAAATACCCCCTGGACTGTTGCAAACCTTTTGTTAATTTTCAGAATTCTGAAAAAGTTGATTTTGACAGTTTTTGCCTATGTTCCTGTTGTTTTGTGGAGGAACAGATTTTCAAAGATCCTTGCTCTTCAATTCTCAGAGTTCTATTTGGGGGCTTGATACAGCATTCATCCTGTCATAGTAATTATGAATCCGTGAGCACCTGCTGTGGGGTAGGCACTATGATAGAGGCTTGGGAAAAGATAGAGAGGTTCAAACAATGATTCCTGCCTTCTGAAAGCTTACAGAGCTGTTGAGGACACAAAATGTAATTACATGAGCCTTTACATAATGATAAGAGGAACTAGAGAACAATATAAGACTTTAAGACACACTCTGCAAAAGAATTTCCTGTAATGATGGAAATGTTCTGCATTGACCAATATGGTACTCACTAGCCACACGTACTTACTGGGCATTTGGTCTACTGTGGCTGCTGCTGCTGCTGCTGCTAAGTTGCTTCAGTTGTGTCTGACTCTGTGCAACTCCAGAGACAGCAGCCCACCAGAGGAACTGAACTTTAAATTTTATTTAATTTTAATTAATTCAAACTTAAATAACCACGTATGGCTACCTAATTGGATGCCACAGCTCTAAAACTAAATAATTACCTAATTGACCAGGATGACTGTGGTATAGGAGGGAATGGGGAAGATCTTCTCCCATGAGAGGCCCACAGCTCTCTTCCTCTGGCTCCTGTGGGTGGAAAGGCATTGTGGGCTGTGGATACTCTCTGGTATGTAATTGTGTCTGGTGAACAGTAGATGTTGTACAGTGACACTGTTGAAACAAATCGTGTCTGAGCCACCTGGTAGAGGCAAGCTCTAGTCCACCCCACTGTGGACAAACTTAGACCCCAGTGCCTAGATCAGGCTGCTGCTAAGTCGCTTCAGTCATGTCCGACTCTGTGCAACCCCACAGATGGCAGCCCACCAGGCTCCGCCGTCCCTGGGATTCTCTAGGCAAGAACATTGGAGTGGGTTGCCATTTCCTTCTCCAATGCATGAAAGTGACAACCTGACAAATACAATCTGATGAGAAGGGGTTGTGGCGGCTGTGAAAGAATAAGCCCCTCCTCCTAACCCAATGGTCAATGTCACTGTTTTTCTCTGCAGCCACAAAACAAGCTCACAGTAGCATCTGTCTCCTTCCATGATTTCCAGTAAGATGTCTTTATTCCCACACCAATGTTGCAAACACAGCTCTTTGTCTAGGACCCATTCTGGTAGTTCCCCTTGAGGAAATAGAAGTCCTATAACCTCCTTGCTAGGTCAGTGCCGAAGTGGGACAAAGGTTTTCCCTCTTGCTTGCAGAATGACCTTCACTTCCTTCCTCACTCTATTCAGAGCTGGGTGCATTTAAGGGAAGAAGAATCAAAAGGGTTTAATAAGAAATTCCCCATGTGCCCTGGGAGTCACGTGGACAAGATGCTAATCACAAGGACAAGGGTCCCCAAGCTACCCTTAATCCAGAGCGAGGACTTATGGGAAGACATCTAGGCAACTGAAGCCAACCTCGGGGTCAGAGTGGCTCCCATGCTGAGGCACGAGTAGAGCTGTGGTCAATGCCTCTAAAGGATATTGAAGGAGAGAGACAGTACAGGCAGGAGGAGGCCTGGGGAGCGTAATAGGTGGAGTGGGAGGTGGCTAGTGAGTAAACTGTCTACAATTTCAGTGATAAATTCCCTCCATAAAGGGCTAGTCAATGTTGGGGGACTCGTGCCAACCGGGACTGTCTCATCATATGACTCTGAGCAAGGTCTCACTTCCCTCAGCTTCAGTTTCCTCATTGTCAAACGAAGCTGACCTGTCGGTAAGGATGTTGTAAGTTAGGTAAGATGTATTTATGAGATACCAGCACAGAACCTGCCACAGTATTATTTACTGCCCCCATCCCAGTCTCACCCCAACTGATCCTCTTTGAGGGTAAGTAAACTGAGCCTAGATAGTAGCAGGGAAGTCCATTCAGAGTCAAAGAAGTACTTCCTGACTCTGGCCACACAGCTGAGCAAGAGAAGAATGTGAGCCTCTGCCAGGGGCCCTGGGAGGTCTGAGCTGCTAATGAGTCCTTCTCTAATAGGATGGGGGCAACATTCAACCTTCTGTCTGTTCTCTCTACCCTGTTTTGCTTGGCACATTGTGGAAGCTGCCAAGCCATGCCAACCTCCCTCCTCTTCCTCACATGATTCACAGATAGGAAGTGCAGGGTCTCTGGCTTTGGAGCCTGACTCACCCACCCAAGGCCAGAGGGACACACAACTTCTTCCCTTTAGTCTTGGGACCCCCACCTTCCTCTTTACATCCCTAAATCACTCATAAGCACACTATCCTTCTCTGTAGCTTCCATCTGCCCATCCATCCCCCCTCCCCCAGCCCTCCTACTTTTTCTCAGTCGCTCCTCCTGTTCTGTTCTTCCCCTGAAATCCAATATTCCACATTCACAGAAGATTCCCCAGGCTGGGGAGACATGCATGGGGACTGTGTGTATGTCTGTGTCCACACAAAAATAAACGGGCTTCATGCTCAGGTGACCCACTGCTCCAGTCTGTCCCAGACTCTCCACATGGGGTGCCCAGAGGCCTCCCCTTAGCAGCCCCTTCATCCCTCCTCCTCTCCCCTCAGGCCCCATGAAGGGAAAATGGAGTTACCACCACTCTTCATGGGCAGCTGGGGGCCCCTTAGCAGTCTCTCTACCTCCTCTCCCCCTCTCCTCAGGCCTCATGCCCAGCCCTGAGGTTTGGAGAGCCTAGTAAGTGCCCTATCAACATGTTAATCAAATTACTTAGGAGCTAAAATTGACGCTGTTCATTAATTATACAAGATTATGCTAATTGTGCATGCAAATGCATGCAAGGGAACAGAAGGTGTTCAGGCGCATGGTGGGCCATTAGCATAGAGGATGGGGTGCGGGTGAATTGGCATGCTAATGTATGCGCCCCAGCTATTTATAGTCCCCCAGCCCATCTGCACTGCAGCCACCTCTGCCCCAAGTGGGAATCATGGTGGAAAGGCAAGGTCCAGGCCTGGCAGGTGGCTATGGCCCTGGGGACACTCAGCCTTGGCTGCTGCCCCAGGCCAAGACCAGGAAGTAGCATGGGCCACCGCCACTGTGGCCACCCGCACTTGGGCTTAGACTGTCACACCAACCTCCTCATTCACCATCCTTTCTCTGGCCTAGGCCCTTTGGTGCCTGACTCTCCCTGGAAGCAAAATAACTCTTCCAAATAAGGCACCCCCTGCTAAGCCAGGATATTTTATTTCATTTTAATTAATTTAAACTTAGTCACAGGTGGCTCATAGCCACCCTATCAGACAGTATAGACCTAGAAAGAGGAAGTGTTGCAAAAGATATTAATACATGGGTTGAAGCAGGTGTTCAAAACAAGTATCCTAGGAAGATTTTGGGAGAGAAAGCAGGTTGAGGGCAAAGGGCAGAATCACACTAGATATTTATTGCCAAGTGCAACCTGGGATGGAGAAGTGGGAGGAGGGGTCCTCCATGAATTTTCACCCCCAAGGCCAAATTCAATTTTATTGAATTTCCTGGTGGTCTAGTGGTCAGGACTCCATGCTTCCACTGCCAAGGGCCCAGGTTTGATCCCTGGTCAGAGAAATAAGATACCACAAGTTCTGCAGCATAGCAGAAAAGTTTTTTTTGAAATTTTAGTTTCTCAGTTACACTAGCATCATTTGAAATGCTCAAAAGCCACATGTGCACAGGGACTCTACTGAATGCTCTGTGGTGACCTACATGAGAAGGGAGTCTGAAAAGAGTAGATACATGTATATGTGCCACTGATTCACTTTGCTGTACACCAGAAACTAACACATTGTAAAGCAACTGTACTCCAATAAAAATTAATAAACTACTTTTAAAATAAAATGGAAAAGAAAGCCACAGGTGGCTGCTGGATATCACTTTTGGAAAAGTTCTATCAGACAGCATTTATGATCAGATTTCTGTTTCCTTGCTGCTGACAGTCCTGTAGCTACAAGTGCCCCTGGGCTCAGCCCATCTCTTTCAGTTCCTGACAGCTTTCTCTTTGGAAGTGTGAACATAATCTCAGCTCTAAGTATTTATCTCACCAGGATGTAGGGAGGGAAAAGCTGGTGAGAGGTCTCTGCCTTAATTTCTTTAGGATGAGATTCCTAGAAGCAGAGCTGGAGATAGAGTTTCTTGGGAAAATGATTTATTGGAAGAGAGCTCTGGGGTGAAATGAGTGAGGGAAGCAGGACCGGACATGAGAGGCAGCTTAGCCAGGAGATAGTCTCAGCCGAAGTCTAGCATCAGCCTGATCCTTTGAGGAGCTCTCTCTCTTTTTTTTAGTATTTATTTATGTGGTTGTGCCAGGTCTTGGTTCCAGCGCACGGGATCTTCAATCTTTAGTTGCAATATGCAAACTTCTTAGTTGCAGCTTGTGGTATCTAGTTTCCTGCTGCTGCTGCTAAGTCGCTTCAGTCATGTCTGACTCTGTGCGACCCCATAGACGACAGCCCACGAGGCTACCCAGTCCCTGGGATTCTCCAGGCAAGAACACTGGAGTGGGTTGCCATTTCCTTCTCCAATGCATGAAAGTGAAAAGTGAAAGTGAAGTCGCTCAGTCCTGTCCGACTCTTAGCAACTCCATGGACTACAGCCCACCAGGCCCTCCGTCCATGGGATTTTCCAGGCAAGAGTACTGGACTGGGGTACCATTGCCTTCTCCGACCAGGGATCAAACCCAGGCCCCCTGCATTGGGAGCACGGAGTCTTAGCCACTGGACCACCAGGGAAATCCCCTTTGGGGAATTCTGAATATGAACAGTACTAAGAGTTGGTCCTCCTTGTGATGTTAGTCCTTCTTTGGCCACGGCCTGCTGGTGAGGAGCATATGCTTCTGGCTGAGGATAATCTTCCAGTAGTGGGGAAAGCTATAGGCCATTTATTTAGTTATTTATTTTTAATTTATTTGTTTGGCCATATCACACAGCTTGCAGAATCTTAGTTCCCCAGCCAGAGACTGAACCCAGGCTCCCTCAGTGAAAGCACTGAGTCCTAACCACTGCACCCCCAGGGAATTCCCTGGCTGTGAGCCTTTTAATAACACTCTCAGGAGCTGTGAGTGGGGGAATCCAGGCAGGCACCAGCCCACCTGATACCTGGACACAGCCTTCCAAAGAGCAGTTCCATCCCACTCTGCTCTCCACCCCTTGAGAAGCCAGAGGACTCACATCAGTCACCTCCACATTTCCCTTATGTATTGAGTGTCTCTTGAGTAAAGCATTGTGTGAGGGGAGCTTTCCTTATGCAGTGGTGTCACACTTGAGAAGTTATATATAAGTCAAATGTTTGCACTTGAGTCACATTCAATTCAGTATTTGCTTCTTTGGTATGGAATATTCCATTGACAAGGAAGGTTCATTTTAATTTCATCTTGAGTTGTGTTTACAGAGAGAAATAAAAAGCATTTATAGAGATGATTAGGAAGCCTAGACTGAGTTCAGGATGTGGCAAGGTAGGCGTGCAGGTGAATTACTCTTACCTTTCACTTAAATCATAGGCATCAGAGTCATGATGCAGAACTTCCACCTTTTAAATGCTTTGTTAGTTGGATGACCACGGTTCACAACTCATCTGGTCATTTATTAAGCTTTTTATTATAAAGAATGTTGAACATATAGGCAGAATAAAATAATGAACCACATCTATCCTTTACTGAACTTCAATAGTGATCAACTGTATGCTCATCTTAAAGTCCTGATCTTTAATCCTGAAAATCTTCTCAGACTGAGAGCAGCTGTCAGCATAGCCAAAGGCCCCACACTAGGAGCAAGGGAATCTTAGTGTCTCCTTTGCACCCCTGATGAATCTGTCACCTTGAGGAAATCCCCATGAAATGGCTAACCTGGTCCCTGCACAGCTTGCCTCTCAGGACTGCTTTTGAAGGAAGGTTTGCTGCATTGTCCTGCAGTGGCAGCCCTGTGGCTAGGGCAGGCCTGGATTGAGGGAACCCCAATTAAAAGTACTTTTCCATGACTCTAGTCATAGCTCAGTTGGTAAAGAATCCACCTGCAACGCAGGAGACCTGGGTTCAATCCCTGGGTTGGCAAGATCCCCTGGAGAAGGGAAAGGCTACCCACTCCAGTATTCTGGCCTGGAGAATTCCATGGACTGTATAGTCCGTGGGGTCACAAAGAGTCAGACAGGACTGAGCAACTTTCATTTTCACTTTTTCAGTCAGTATCAGTGGTTCATCAAAGTCCCAAGTTTGTATCCTGACTTTGCATCTACTGTGACTTTGTCGTTTATCCTTGCTGATCCTTGGTTTTCTCATCCATAGAGTGAGGATGATTGCAGACCTACAGCAAGATTATAAGAGGATTAAATAACATAATGCAAGTTGTAGGTTCAGCAGAATTCCAGCCACTAGTTAAGTGCTCAGTTAATAAGACTTGGATCACTGTTTAAATTTTTTTTTGCATAGTTTTGCATTATATTTGTAACTGATGTTTGTATTTATGGTGGTTTCTTCTAGTAATTCTAGTGGCAGCTTCTAGTACTTGACTTTTCTGTGAGGCACAGATCCTTGCCCCAACCCAGGCGGCATCCTAAAATGCTCACCCACAAGTCAGCCAGCTCTGTGGGTTTGGCCTCATCTTGCTTCCCCAAGCCTGTGGCCCATCCCAGCCAGAGAAGGGGAGCCTCCCCCAGCTCTCTTCCAGTTCCATGGGGTGGAGGAGGGGAGATGCTCAGAAACACCAGCACCAGGACTCATCCAGGCTGGGGGGGTGGGGGATGCTTCCCTGATGACAAGCAGGGTCTCACAGGCCCTCAACGAAGGGCACATGCCTTCCTGCCTTAGGTCCCTATAGGGTGACCTCCTACAGCTCCCCTTCCCACCAAGTTACCTGGCCCTCTCCAGTTCCCAGCCTGCACATCTGACCTCTGTACAGACATGGCTCAAAGGATCTGCTGCTCCTCCTTCCTGTTGCCAATGCCATTCTCCTTCTCATCCTTATCAGACTGCTCTGGGTTCTCCTCCTCTCCTCAGAGTGGAACAAAGTGTCACCTATGGTGCCAGCCTATGGAGAGGTTTCCTGGACTGTCCTCATGTTAATCCCCCCACCCCAGCCTTCCAGCCTCCGGGGACGTGGATGGTGCGTCACTGTCCCGGGGTGGGGAAAGAGGGGCCCAGAGACACCTTTCCAAGGCTGAAGGTAGCCAGGTACTGTTGAGAGGGGAGACACATCTGGGCACTACTTCTGGTTCTCTAGACTAGAACAGTCCCCCTGACTCAAGGCCCTGTGCTACAGAATTCCTGAGACTAACCTTGGAGGACAGGACCCTTTGGGTGCTAGTCACCCTTGTTAAAGCATAATATTCAATATGTTAGAAATATGATTCTCATATAAATTATTACTCAAGATGCATTGAAGTTTTCTGTAACTTACTGATGGAAGAACCAGCAGGATGACAAGGCTGGTTCAAAGGCTAAGAGGACTGATATAGACCATTGAGGAAAGAGTTGAGGAGAGAGGGAGGGAGAAAAAACAGATTATGTGAAAAATACTTAAATAAGATTGCCAAGTTAGACACAAAACTAGTTAATGTCCATAGAACAATAAAAGTGTAATCTTTAGGGCTCATTTCTCTACCAAGCAGAAGTTATTTGTTTCTCCCAACAAAAATGATTTTGCACCTCATCAGTTTTCTGCAAATTAGCACCTAAATTAATAGTCTGGCCCCAATTAATAGCAAATATGAGTCAAAGTTTTTTTCCCCTAGAGAGTCAGCTAATTCTTAGGTGGCTTTGTTAACATAATAGTCTGGAAAAACACTGTGTAATATAAATATGACATAAGCCATTATACATTTGTCATTTAAAATTTTCTAGTAGCCACATTTTAAAAAACAAAAACTGGTAAAATTAATTGTGATCATATATTTTATTGAACTCAAGATATCCAAAATATTATCTCAACATGTAATCAATACCAAAACGTTACTAATGAGATGTTGTTACATTCCTTTTTTTCTGAATGTTTGGAATCCAGCGTGTATTCTATACTTAGAGCCCACCGCAATTGAGACTAACCGTATCTCAAGTGCTCAGTGCCCCTGAGGGCTGGTGGCGGCCGTACTGGATAGTGCCACTCTAAAGCAGTCATTCCCAAACCCTAGGGTGCATCAGAATTACCTGAGGATTTATGAAAACACAAATGGCTAAGTCCCACCTCAAGAGTGTCTGGTTCAGTGAGTCTCAGGTGGAGCCTGAGATTCTGCATTTCTAGCGTGTTGCCGGGTGATGCTGATGCTGCTGGTCTGGGCACCACACTTTGAAAACCACTGTTCCAGGATGACCTGGAAAGAACTCACTGTCATCTTTTTGCCTTATTTCCAAGTCGTAGATGATTTTGCTTAACATCCCTGGTGGACCCGCAGGCTATCTGCAATGTTAGCATCAGCTTGGCCTCTGACTGGATGGGTGCTGTCTGGACACAGCCTCAGCAACTACCAGATGGCGGTGGGTGAGACGTCAGCCTCTCCACCACTGATGGCATCGACTGTGTGCAGCTCTGAGCTAGAGGTTCAGGAAGAAAGAAAAGGGGGACTGGCCTCAGTACCCCCAACAGAGAGCCCAGGCCTTGTGTGGTTGCTTCTTATTCAGTACTACCCTACAGATGATGCCAACCAGGGGTTCAGAAACTGAGATGTCCCAGGAAAGGCCTGCAAAGATGGAGGTACCAGCAGAGTCTTGGGGTTCTCAGGGAGGGGTGGTCTCTGTAGCCTAAAAGGGCCAGAAGAGGTTGGCCAGACAGAGACTGGGAATTGGCGAGGATCCAAAGGACAGACGCAACCTGTACAGGGAAGGGAGAGGGTGAGAGACCTGCCAGGCAAGGGTTATGGGAGAGGTTGATGAGGGAGCCTCCCAGGGGGAGCCAGGATCCTTCAGGAAGCAGCAGCCTGAGGCTTTGGGAGGCTGAAATGAAGGCGGGATCAGAAGGGACCTCAGCAAGCATCAATTGCTTCTCTCCTGGTTCATGGATGAGGAAGGATCCCAGAAATGTGAGAAGATTTACCCCAGGCCACACAGTGAGGCAGTACCTGGGAAGTCTTCATCTCCAGCTGCATCCCAGAGTTCTGCAGGTTTGGGAGTGGGGTGGGGTGTCCAGGGCACATGTGTGGATATAAGGGAAGTGTGTCCCATGCTTGTTGAATCTTCAGTGATGTCCAAGGGCTAGCATTAATCCACTTTAGGACAGAGACTGAGTCCTATCCAGTGTCTTGTCCTCCTCCTTCTAGCTCTGTGTAAAGGCCTAAGCACATGGATATGGAGTTTAAATGAAATGGTCTGCACCACGTGTGACTAGGGTGTCTACACTCTATGTCATGTAAATGTGGGACATGTATGAGGTAACTACTGTGGGTATAGGGCTATACACCACAGGGCCCTCATAGGGGTCTAGGGAGTTATTACTATGGCATATAGGGGATCCACACTGTAGTGACTACAATTGGGGGGCCATATAAGCTGTCTGTGCTACACGGTATCCTGTGGGGTATGCACTGTTCAGGGTCACAGGAGGTGACTGCACCTCAGAATGCTCTGCGGGGGTGTTCAGAAGGTCTACACTACATGAAAGTGTTTGGGTGGTGTCCACTGTGGGTGCAGATGTGTGCTGGTGGAACGGCTCTATGGAAAGAGAACTAAAAGGGGTTCCCAGAAGGGGACCCATTGTGTGGGGGAACATGACAGGGCTAAGGGCTCAGAGGTGGGAGGGGAGACACATCTCCAGGAAAGCGACTGCTGCCACCTTCCACTGAGGGGTGGCCCCTGGGGACACCTCTATCCAGGGGTGGTGCCCACCCCTCCCAGGACTTGGGGACTTCCGCTTTGGGGACTAGGCTTTTAGAGCCTGCTACAAATCTGATTTTATGCTCATAGAGTTTGGAGGCAACTCTGATGAGCTAAATGGATGTACACATCTGGAGTTCAAAACCAGGGGGCTGATCAACTGAGGCAGCTGACTGGAGTAGCTCAGCTCATAGAGCAGCCCAGGAGGCTATGCTTTGTACTGGGACCCCCAGAGACTGTATCCCAGAATGCTACAGTTTGTAAAGAGCAACTCCCCAGATGCTCACAGAGTCCTGCAGGGGTGAAGGCAGATGACTGATAGTATCCTGAGTTTACTAACAGTACAAAACCAGAGTATTATCCATGGTTACCTCATGGAGAGTGGGCGGGGGAAGAGAAGGTCTCACCATCCCCATCAACTGCCTGAAAGAAGGATCAAGTTCTCATGTGTTTATCTAAAAAACAGTCAGTCACATCACTGCATATACTGTGCTTTTTTCTAATTACTGTATGTGCAAAAGAAGGTATCCACTGTGTATCTGTACAGTGTGTCTGGCAGGTACACCACGTGTATATGCTGACGATATGCTCTGTGTAGTGTTTGCTATGTGTATAAGGAATATAGGGCTTCCCTGGTGGCTAAGATGGTAAAGAATCTGCCTGCAATGCAGGAGACCTGGGTTTGATCCCTGAGTGGGGAAGATCCCCTGGAGAAGGGCATGGCAACCCACTCCAGTATTCTTGCCTGGAGAATCCCCATGGACAGAGGAGCCTGGGAGGCTATCCATGGGGTTGCAAAGAGTCAGACACGACTGAGAGACTAAGCATACTCATAAGGGATATAGAATGTGTGTGAAGGAGATCTGTTTGCTGGGGATGTAGTGGGACAGAGGGTCTGTTGTGTGTGAGGGGAATTTGTTGGGGGATGTGCTAGTCAAGAAGGAAGGGGGAATCTGCTACATGTGATGACAGCACAACGTCTGCAGCGACTATTCTGGGAAATCACATACAACATAAAAATGGTGTACTCATGCATATACTCATATTCCTTCAGTGCATATACATTGTAGGATGGACATACGCTGTGCATGATGATATAGACGTATGTGATCAGCATACCTCATGTGCATCATGGGTCCAGGCTGATGTAGAGTTCATATTATATATGCTTCTGTGAAGTGCGATAGGTCTACTTTATGTGTGATGGCTGTATCTTGTGAGTAGTAGTATATAAGGCATATCCAGTGTGCGTGCATGCTACGTCACTTCAGTCATGTCCGACTCTTTGCGACCATATGGACTGTAGCCCACAAGTCTCCTCTGTCCGTGGGATTCTCCAGACAAGGATAATGGAGTGGGGTACCATTTCCTTCTCCAATATACAGAGTACATATGGTATATTTACTGTTCCTGATGAGTAACATCTCCAGACTGATAGGTACACTCTAGGGGAAGGACACGCTATGTGATACAAACACACTATGTATGTGATAAGCATGTGCTGTGCTCAGTCATTCAGTCGTGTCCCACCCTTTGTGACCCCATGGACTGTAGCCCAACAGGCTCCTCTGACCACAGAATTCTCCAGGCAAGAATACTGGAGTGGGTTGCCATTTCCTTCTCCAGTGATGAGCATATACTATGACAAATATACATGATATGGGATAAGTTTACAGGTAAGTGGGAGTACCTGCTACATGTGGAGTATATAATAATTCATGAGTACTAAGTATATTTGGTATATATATAATGGATGTGTTCTCTAGGATGAACATACTGTGTATAGATGTGATGACTATATACTTTGTGAGATAATTAAGCACTATGTAATCTACAGACTGTGGAGGTGGGAGATTTTCTGGACAGTGAAGTTGTTGTTGGGACAGGTCTCCTGGATGTGTGACATGTACCCTGTGCATATAGAGCTTAGGATGGGAATGTGGGGGGTGTACCTTGTGTGAGCAGGCAGAGGGGAAGTTGCCCTGCTGGGAGGCGGCGTGGCAGAAAGCAGTTGGATCTCCATCTGTTTCTAGAACCCCCAGACCCTTGAGCCCACCCACCACACTGTTTCAGGTTCTTCCTCAAGTTCTTCCTCAAATGCAACCAGAATTGCCTAAAGAACGCGGGGAATCCCCGAGACATGCGCCGCTTCCAGGTGGGTCTGAGGAGAGGGTTCTCCCCTGCAAACCTGCCCTTTCCTGCTGGGAGGGGGGGTGGCGGGCATGATGTGACCCTGCCACCCTAAGGCCCCAGGGGCTGATCTCTGCGCAGACCCATGTTTTGGAGCCTGGCGCCTGCTGGGGGTGGGGCAGCTCTGTCTCCACTTACTCTGGCTGCCAAGGAAGGCTTCATTAGAGTCCCACTTAAGGAGATGCTAATTGTGACATTTTTACATGATTAACGACCCAGCTAATTTGCATAGCGTGAAGCAGAGAGCAGCTGCCCTTAGCACATCCCCAACCTGCACACCCCTCCCAGTGAAGGGTAGAGGGAAGAAGGAAGTAGCCCCAATTTCCTCCCAAGGGTGGGGCTTCTGCCAACGGGTTCTCAAGCTGATGCCCCCCTCCCCCATCAAAAGGCTCACTCGCACTTGCCTAAGACCCATTCCTGACTTGGCGCCCCAGGGATACAGCCTGTGGTGCATGTGAGCGCAGAAACAGTAGCCACTCTGCCCAAGGAGTCAGAGGATTTTTTTTTCAGGGCTTTTGATTTTTCTAGCTCCTGGGGGTCCGTTCCCCTGGGCAGCCAGAGATTGTGTATGTGAGAGGGTCACCTGATCTAGTTGGTCCCCCTTCCACCAGCTCAGCCCCAGAGGGGCTGAAGCTCTTCCTCATGCCAGTGACTCTGAACTACAGTTACAGTATCCAGCCACCAGCCTCAAGTTGGCAGTGCCCTCCAGCAGTCCCTTACCGGGAGCCCCAGCCAGGCTGGCCTTGGCTCTCCCCACAGGTGGTGGTGTCCACAACAGTGAGCGTGGACGGACACGTGCTGGCTGTGTCAGACAACATGTTTGTGCACAACAACTCCAAGCATGGCCGCAGGGCACGCCGCCTGGACCCCTCCGAAGGTCAGGACCCCCCAGCCCACACCCTAGCCCCAGTCCCCACCTTGGCGTGGGCCCCTGACCTGGCTCCTCTCCTGCCTCCCAGCTGCCACCCCCTGCATCAAGGCCATCAGTCCTGGGGAGGGCTGGACCACAGGCGGCGCCACCGTCATTGTCATCGGCGACAACTTCTTCGATGGGTTACAGGTCGTGTTTGGGAACGTGCTCGTGTGGAGTGAGGTGGGCCACTCCCGCCAGTCTCCCTCCCAGCCTGGGGCTGGACCCTGCCCTCACCGGGTCAGAACCCGCAGGCCTCCCTTCTCCCCTCGCAGCTCATCACGCCCCACGCCATACGGGTTCAGACGCCCCCACGGCACATCCCTGGGGTGGTGGAGGTGACCCTGTCCTACAAATCCAAGCAGTTTTGCAAGGGAGCCCCGGGACGCTTTGTCTACACAGGTAAGGAGTCGGGTGGGTGAGGGGAGGCCCAGGGTTTCGGGAAGGAGCCCCACGTCACACACACTAGCCCTGGTATGGGAGTCGGCAAATCGCTGTGGTGTGACCAGGCGGCCAGACCCCCTAAGCCCCTGCTGGTGCTCACCCCACACCCCAGGACACCTCCTCTCTGGACTTTCTTTCCCTCACTTCTGTTTCCCTCCCTGGCCTCCACCAGAGCAACTCCCTGCACCCGCTTTACCTTCTGCACTCCCCAGTGTCTAGAACATCTCCATGGGGAGATTTATTTCAAAGATGCCCCCCAATAGGGAGAATGTATACATGTAAATGTATGGCTGAGTCCCTTTGCTATCCACCTGAAACTACCACAACATTGTTAATTGGCTATTCAGTTCAGTTCAGTCACTCAGTCATGTCCGACTCTTTGCAACCCCATGAACCACAGCACGCCAGGCCTCCCTGTCCATCACCAACTCTTGGAGTCCACCCAAACCCATGTCCATTGAGTCGGTGATGCCGTCCAACTGTCTCATCCTCTGTCATCCCCTTCCATACTGCAAAGCAAAATAAAAAGTTAAAAAAAAAAAAGGTGCCCCCAGATAACTTGCTGCTTCCCAAATCTTCCTGGTTCTCCTGGTTCCCCCAAGCCACCCCAGGCTTCATTCTGCATGCACACAAACACACATACATACCTTGCATGAAGCCAGGGCAAAAAGTTAACAGAAGACAGGCGTGTAGGCCACTCCTGAAGATGTGGCTTCATCCCCCTTCCTGGCTCTATTTGACCCCTGGCCAAATAGAGTATGCTCTCCACTGCCACCTTCCAGCACTTCTCCCCAATGCCCCACCCCACCCAAGAGATATTCACTGAGCCCTTCAAGAGGCACCCTACTTACTGCTTACTGGGGAGCTCCAATATAAGAGTGAGAGGGGACAAGCAGGGAACACCACATGGGCTGGTAGAGTTACACAGTGGAAGAGCTGGTAGATGGTCAGAGAAAACCTCCAGGTGCGAGTGTGGGCTAAACTGCTAAGCTGGGACCAGAGAGGTGAATAAGGAGGTAGAGGTGAGGAGGAAAAGGTGTCCCAGGAGAAGGGATGGCAAGTACGAAGACACTTGAAGGAGTGCCTTAAGATGGGCTTCCCTGGTGGCTCAGCAGTAAAGAATCTATCTGCCAATACAGGAGACGTGGGTTCTATCCCTGGGTCGGGAAGATCCCCTGGAGAAGGAAATGGCAACCCACTCAGGTATTCTTGCCTGGGAAATCCCACCGACAGAGAAGCCTGGTGGGCTATACAGCCCATGGGCTCGCAAAAGAGTCCGACACAACTTTAGCAACTAAACAACATCAAAAAAGGAAATTCACTAAATGTAGAGTTTGAAGTGGAGAAGGAGGTAGGGCTTTAAGGCTGGTGAGATAGGTCTCCACCAGACCAGAGGAGGGGGGAGGGGAAGGGAAGAGGGAAGAGGTCTTGGAAGCCTGGTCAGGAGGCTGCAGCATCCACCCCAGAGCTCTGGGTGTGGGCCAGCCCATTCCTGGGGCACAGGCGTACCCCTAACGGTCAGGCGCCGCTGAGAGTCCACCAGAGCGGTGATAAATGGAGATTGTTGCGCGTTTTTTTTTTTATCTTTTTATGATAAATAGTTTACTCCTTATAAGCTCAGACAAAAGCTGCAGACAAAACTCTCCAGTCTTGTCCCTAGGAGTACTTAAGTTAATATTTATACAGTTGTCTTTTTTCAAATCACAAATGAGATCCTATAGTGCATGTGTATTAATGCCAAGCAGCTGGCACAGGGCCTGGCTCAGTAAACATTTGTTTAATCAATGAGCACGAAAGGAACTGAAGAAATTTCCCGAACCTTGCTGACCCACGTGCCTAGAGTTTTCCCAGAGGCCTGGGCTGGGCTCGGAGGAGGGGTTCTGCATCCAGGCTCGGGGACTGCTTGCTGGTAGGCGCTATGCGGGGAGGGGCGTCCTGCAAACACCACCCCTTTCCCCAGCCCTGAATGAGCCCACCATTGACTACGGATTCCAGAGGCTGCAGAAAGTTATTCCCAGACACCCCGGAGACCCCGAGAGGCTGCCCAAGGTACTCAAAAGGGCGAGGCAGGGAGGACGGTGGCCGGTGGCCGGAGGGGGGATAGGGAGGGAAGAGGTAGCTCCGGGACCCCCCCCCCCCCCCCCGCACCACCGCCACCCCCGCCCGGGGCCGCCCCTCCGTCCGCCGTCTCCTCCCCTGCCCCCAGGAAGTGTTGCTGAAGCGGGCGGCCGACTTGGCAGAGGCCCTGTACGGAGTGCCCAGCGGCAACCAGGTATGGCGCCTCCGCCCGCCTCCCCGCGCTGGGCCGGGTGCTGCCCGCCTCCCGGCGCCCGCTGCTGCCCCGGCCGTGCCCGCTCTTGTCTTCGCAGGAGCTCCTCCTGAAGCGCGCGGCGGACGTGGCCGAGGCTCTGTACAGCGCCCCCCGCGCGCCGGCGCCGCTAGGACCCCTGGCGCCTAGCCACCCGCACCCTGCCGTCGTGGGCATCAACGCCTTCAGCAGCCCGCTGGCCATCGCCGTCGGGGACGCCACGCCGGGGCCGGAGCCAGGTGCGTCCGCCGCCGCCCGGAGGCCCCTTCCCTGCGGGCGCGCGCCACTGACGGCCGCTCTCCCGCAGGGTATGCGCGCAGCTGTGGCAGCGCGTCCCCGCGCGGGTTCGCGCCCAGCCCCGGCTCACAGCAGAGCGGCTACGGCGGCATCCTCGGAGCTGGCCTCGGCGGCTACGGGGCCCCGGGCGTGACCGGCCTCGGTGTGCCCGGGTCCCCCAGCTTCCTCAATGGCTCCACGGCCACCTCACCCTTCGCCAGTGAGTGTCCCCTGCCCGGGGGGTGGGGGGAAGGACCAGGCCCCGGGGAGCAGAATGAGGCTCAGCTTGGCCCCCTCCTAGCCTATGGGGTTGGAAGGAGGAACTCCCGGCACCTGTCCCTTGAGCGTCGACCCTGGCGTTGCCCTCCTGTGTGCGACCTCTCTCTGCCTTTGGAGACCCACTCCGCCACCTTGGGGCCAGGGCACTTCTCGCACCTTTATCTCTTTGCTGACCGCAGTTGTGCACATCGGTTCTAGCTTTTCCCTCCTGCTGAAATGAGCTTTAACACCAGGGTATCCTCCCTAAATCTAGTGGACCGCCGGCCTTCCCCCTTTGTATGCCAGGGCTTCAGGAGGAGGGCTGGTGCCCCCTGCCGGAAGCCTGAGGAAACTCAGGGCGCAAGAAAAGTAGGTGTCCACCTGGCCCCACGGCCCCCAGGAGACGCGGGGGCTTGAGGAGGGAAGAGGTAGCTCCCACAATCTGGTTGTGCAGAGCAAGAGAATTCTGTATAGTCAGACACCTGGATTCAGCATTTGTTGAAATGAGGAGCTGACATTCAGCAAGTTACTTCAATTTTCTCTGTAAAACAGGATCAGTATCATCTGTTGCTTAAGGTTGTTCTCAGACCTGAATGTGCAAGTGTACATAAAGGGCTTGGACACAATTCAGAAAGAGTGCAGTGACTGTGCATCCCAGCACTAGCTGTGGGCACTAACCATCTTCTGTATGGTTTCTTAGGGTGTGCAGCTCAGAGCTGGGTAGATGAGCAGAAGGCATTTATGCTTTTACCATGCATGGCCCTCAACTCCCTCCTTCCAACACGAAGTTCCAAAAGAGCCTGTCTACAGGTTCCTATAGCTTAGCTATTCAGCAGACATGTATGAAGCACTTAACTCTGTAAAGCACCTGGCTTGGGGGATAGTTCCACCCTTGCTCACCTTCAAGGAGCTTGCCCAGCAATTGTAAGAGAGCATGCACCTTGATTCCCGGGAGACACTGCTGTGCCAGAAGAATGGGAAAGCCGGCCAAGAAGGAGCTGGTTGTGTGGCTTTTCCTGCCTTTCCTTAGCTTATCCCCTGTCTTTTGTTTGCTATTGCTGAAGACCAACGTATCTGGCACCTGCCTAGACTTCCTTGCCATGGCCTACATCCTCGGTACTTCTCTTTTTGGCTGTGAGTTGGATTCTGGGGCTCTGCCTTTGGCCTGGGCTCAGTATCTGGGACCAGAAGCCCCCTGTGCTGATGTCCACATAAACCATGACCCTCTGGTGTCCCCACCAAGACTCCTGTCTCCTCTTTGCTCTAGCTAGGCTACAGTGCTCCCACTTTGCTTCAGTTCTGCACAGTACTCTTACCACCTGTCTCAGGGTTCCCCCCAGATCAAAGCTGGTGGAATTTGGAACACCAGCCCCTCTTATCCATCACACTCAGTACAATCAGTCAGCAGTGGAGAAACAAAGTGCCCCAGAGGGCCAAAGCCAACTGCCTGGAGTCTTCCCATTCAGCCAAGAGGTCAAGAATTCCCTAGCTGCTTATGCCCTACTCCAGCATCACAGCCCCACTCCAGTGCCATCTAGTAGTGTCCTGTCCAGTCCCCATCCACTCCCCTTGTGCATGCTTTGTGGTGGCACTCCAATGGGTGTATGAGTTTGCCAGGGCGTGCCTGTAATGACATCCGGAACTGTCCCTGCCAGAAGCTGTCTGCTTAGACCTCTTATCTGCCTTCTGCTTCAGCCACCAGCAGCTCTGGACTGACCCACAACTCCCAGTACTACCCAAGCTGCAAAATGCAGCTGTGAGCTCTGGGCCTTGAAAGATACAGTACATTTCTGCCATTCATGTCAAGCCCTCCATAGAGTTCCCTGGGCCTCATTAGCTAGCAGTCAGCATTGTCTTAAAGATGATGCATGGGGCTGAGCACATTTGGAATAGGGACAGCTGTTGAAGGCATCACTGTTCCAAAGTAGGAGGTGGGGGATGGGGATGAGAGTGTTTTCTAAATGCCAAAAGCAGTTTTCTCAGGCTACTGGTTTCTTTCAGGAAACCCACACCCTCACCCCATTGCCCCCTGCTTAAACAACACTCAGATCACAGTCCTATTGGTGTTTGGAAAAGAGAGGTGGGGAATTGGGTTCAGATGAGGATGTAGAAAGAGGGATCCAGAAATGACCTGGGCAGGAGCCCCAAGAGAGGAAGTGAGGCAGAAGAAGGAGGGGCAGACAAAGGCTGTGTGTGGGAGGCTCCCTGGTTATTCCCAGGAGAACAAGCCACAGCTGTGGAGGTCAGGGGGTTAGAGAACAGGACGATCTGAGAATGTGGATTTTTGTACATTTCCTTAAAATTAACGAGCTGGAAGGAGGAGATGGAGGAGGCCTCTAGGACCAGGGCTGAAGATGATGAGGACTGGCATTAAGCTGGAAGAGAACAAAGTGTTAGGAGTCAAAGGGAGTGTAATTGGTAAGGGGAACATATTTGTCAGGGGGAGTTAGGGTTCTTGTGTGAGCTGTGATCCTGGACAGAGGGGCTTTATAACAGGAGCCTACGTGAACCCCCCAAACTTCACCCTGACCACCTGCCCCAGCTCTGCTGTGAACCCTGACCTTTGACTCTAACTTTAATGCCCCTGGGCCCATCAGGATTTCTGAGTGTCTCAGAATCCCAGTGATTTTCAGCAGGAATCCTAACTTGTTCCATCTCATCTTCATTCCTATCTTTATGGACACCTCTCTGTATTTGGTTTCATTGGATGTTCTGATTTTGCTTGCTTGCTTGCTTGCTTTTTTAACCTCTTCTGGTCTTATCATCTCCAACCCTAAGAGAAAGGGGCTCTAGATTCCCCCTGCCCCAAACAGCAAGCGCTAGCCCATAACCCTAGAGGTTCTCAGGCTGCCTCCAGAGGTCCCCCCAAAACCTTGACAGCCTCCCACTGAGGGCTGAGCCTGGCACCCAGTTCAGCAGCCCGCACAGGGCATACTGCTCGTGCCAGGACAGCAGCCAGGCTGCTCACTCTGGTGCTGTCTCCCTGTTGTGTCTCCCACTGCCTTCCCTGCTGCGCCTGCCCCTCCCTGCCCCGCCCCGGAGTCATGCCCTCTAGCCCCCCGCTGGCCTCTGCCTCCTCCATGTCCCTCCCGGCGGCTGCCCCTACCACCAGCGTCTTCTCCTTCTCGCCTGTCCACATGATCTCCGCTGTCAAACAGAGGAGCGCTTTTGCCCCCGTGCTGCGCCCGCCCAGCTCCCCACCCCAGGCCTGCCCCAGAACCCACGGAGAGGGGCTTCCAGGTGAGTGCTCTGTGCTGCTTCGCTGGGACCTACTTGGTAGAGCAGCTGGGCTTGTGGGGCCCACTCCATCCGTATCTCACAAGAGCTTCAAGCCAGTTGCCCAGTTCTCCCTGGGGGGTGCAGAGAAGGAAGCTCTGCAGGGGTCCAAGGAGGCCTATCTGGACCCTCTTCCCTGGGCCTCATAGCTTGGGATGGTCTCACTCTGGACCATCAAGAAGACTCAGATACTAGTTGGAAAAGGTCTGGAAACCACTCCAGGGCCTCACCCCCATCCAGTTGAGCCCAGATTAAAGACCCAACGCACAGCTGGAGGAACCGTAGCGTGGACTGCATGCCTTTGACCTGTACCTCCCTGTGTCCACCGGAGGGTAGCATACACCATCATGAGCGACCTGGTCACTCACTCAATGGAGGGAGGCTGACCTTAGATAAACTTTAGCCTGGCTTTGCCTTCCCCGTTTTATAGATAGGGAATTGAGACCAGGTCACCCCTCCCACAGTCCATTAGTGAAATAATTTATGTACCATTTATCAATCTCTTCCAAGTCAGCATCCAACTTAACAAAGCCTGGGCTCTAACCAGTAATGTATATAGCAAGTCAAAAAGAGTTGCATCCCCTCGGATAAGATGACTCTTGGGGTGGGCTTGTTAGATGATGCTCTAGGATGATTTGAGGTAGAACATGGTCATGTTTGTCCTTATTTCCAATTTTTGGATAATTTTTAAGTGTGTTTGAAGCTTAAAATGCAGGGAATAGAAAGGACAGAGAACCACCAGTTTCTCTTGCAGCAAACCATAGCGAGGGGTTTAGGCAGAGGCAAGAGTGATGGAAGGGGTGAATTTCGTGGGATGTGGGAGGAAGACTTGCTGCCATCACTGCATTAGGTATCAGTACTTCTGGAGGCTGCCCTCTGTCCTTTCCCATCCTGATACGTGGCTGTCCGCTTCCTCACCGTGAGAGAGGCCCTCTGAAGGAGACATGCTGGAAAGAAGAAGACGACCCCGAGTCGTCTCTCTTGACTGAAGAAACTAGGGGAGCAAGGGCTTGAGGCTGCACCTCCCAAGAGGTCTGGGGGACATACCTCACCCAACTGTCTGCAGTGCTGGGCCCAGGCTAGGAGTGGGGGTGGCTGACTACCTTCAAGGCTCTTGATAGCTCTGCCCTGAAAAAGTGCGTGCTGCTTCCAATCAAGAGGGGTGCAGGCTACACATGGCTTATGGCTCCCCTCCTTGGTTACTGTAGACCAGCCTTTTGAAGATTCTGACAAGTTTCACTCTCCAGCTCGGGGACTTCAAGGCCTGGCATACTCCTAATTACGGTAGGTGTCTGGCTGGGTCTTGCCTCCCCCCCGCCAACCCCCCGGCCCTTGGATGGGCTCTCTCCAAAAGACTAGCAGGGATGGGGAGTTGAGGTCCAGGTCTCCCTCTCCAGGGCCCATCTAGACAGTTGTCAGAACCACAAAACCCAGTGGCCCAGGCTAAACAAGAAGAGAGAAGTGGCTTTCTGTCGCCTTGTGGCCAGCCTTCCTCCAGGATCTTCATCTTTTCCTTTCCCCACCAGGTCTACAGGTGTTGCCCCCACTGAGCTCGGACTAGTGGTCCCTCCAGGATTCACACCCATGCTGTGGATGACGGCACAGACAGATGCAGGGCCAGGGCTGCAGGCAGACCTCAACCCACAGCCCTGAACGGGGAGAGGGCTTCCTCCCTGTGCTCAAGGGTACTTCAGTCCTACAGGCTTCTCTCACCTCCCTTTTCTTGGGGCTTGTTGGAAGCCCCAGCACTGTGCTGATGCTCTTGTTAGGAGAGCATCCTAGGGAGGTGCTGGGATGCCTGACCTTACTTGCTGGGTCAGTTCCTCTGAAAGAGATGGACCTTGTACAGACCAAGGACATCTGGTGATACGAGCAGGATGGGGACTGTGGGAAAGAGCTCAGGGAGAGGTGGCCTGGGAAGGTCCTGTTTGCGTCTGACCATCTCAACCATCCCAGCATCCCAATTCTTTCTGGGGCAAGGGGTGGTGCCCAGCAGCCTGGCTAGGCTCCCATGGAGCTTCTGACAGCTACTTGATCCCATGGCTGCCCCACTCCTTGGGACCTGCTCACTCATTCTTGCCACATCATGAATCCCTGAGGGGGCTTTGGGCATGAAGGACACAGAAGAGGAGGTGCCAGGCCCCTTGGATTGGTTGATCTTGCCCTCAGTGAATGTCTCATGGACTCTGGCCCTCCACACAGATGACTTTAGCTGGCCCGATAGAACCATGGGTCCAGCTGCCCCTGGCCTCATGTTCTTCTGAGGTTGGAAAAAAACAATAAACACAAATGCAGCTAGCCACCTAGCCTCTCTGTCTGCTTCCTTGGCATGGGTCTGCTTCACTCTGCAGCTCTAAAATGCTCCTGAGCAGCCTTCTTATACCTTGGACTTTTTCAATAGCATCAGAGTTCAACTGACAAGTATTCCCTGCCCAATATATGCTCTCGGGTACTGTGTAGGGGGGCCCTGGAGGGGTGGGAAGCCAGCAGCCTGAAGACCCAGGACGTGGGCTCAGCACTGACTGGGAACACATTCTGGGGCCTGAGGAATCAGTCCCTCAGCTGTCTGACTGGGACCAAAGCGGGTTGGAGGGGAGGTTGTCAGAAGGACATTGCTGGGAACTAGAACAGAGCAAACTAAATACTACCCCAATGTACAGAGGCTCAGAAGTGAAATCCTTCCTGACTAGAGGCCTCTGGATGGGGAAACTTCGCTCCTAGGGCTGCCTAACACCCCTAACCTCTTCCCTCCTCCCCAGGTCTAGGCACTTGCCAGCTCTCCTGTCCCAGAGTTTGGGAAGAGAGGTGGTTAGAAAGGCAAGATTTCCCAGGCTCATTCACCCAACTCATAGGATGAATCCCAGTTGCCCCCCCGCCTCCCCCGACCAGTGTTCCCTAGACCCCAAAGGTCTGCCTCTATGACACTGGGAGCCACTTTTTTGAGGCACTGTCCAGAGAGCCCAGGGTCCAGCTCCAGGCTTCAGGCTTCCTTCTCTCTCCTGACAGCACTCCTTGACTCTGGCCTCTGGAAACTCTGTCTTTCCCCAGCCAATGAGCTTGCACCCTGCGGGCCTCTGGACAAATACACTTGCCAAGGCAGATGGGCTGGCCCTGTCCCTCAGAGGCCTCCGCTTCTCTTGTGTTCCTGCCAATCCTGGGGTTCATCTCACCTGGGCCCATGATGGGGTAGCCTTGGGTCATCCTGCCTTCTTAGTGCTTGCCTGGCCTCCCCTCAGTTCCTGCCTTCAGCCTGTGTTGCAGAGCCCCAAAGCCTGGCAGCCACACCCTGTTCCATGCAGGCTTTGAGCAGCTTCTACAGTCCAGGGCCCTCCCAAGCTGATTACCTGCTACATGCTGATCTTACGAGATACAGGTTATTACTGAGTAGAGATAGCTCAGTACCTGGAATGGGTCAGGTGCTGTGGCTGGTGTAAATAAGATGTGGTATTTGTCCTCATAGATCTCACAACTGTGCCCAAGCCACAGTTTGAGTCTATGCTGCCCACACCTGGGAATTCCTTGAGGGTCAAGTGGTTAGGACCCTGCACTTCCTCCACTGCTGGGGGTCCAGTTTCAGGAAATTGAGATCCCACAAGCTGCTCGGTGCAGCCAGTCAGTCGGTAAAGACACTTCCCACTCCCTCATTCATAACAGGCAGAGCCAATCATTTATGATATTTGCTCTAGACTGAACTGTGCACTCTCAAAATTCGTACACGGAACCCAAACCCCTCCACCTTTGTGGCTGTATTTGGAGATAGGACCTTTAAGCAGGTGATTAAGGTTACATGAGGTCATAAGAGTGGGACCCTAATCTGATAAAACTGGTGACCTTTTGTGAAGAGGAAGAGACTCCAGAGCTCTCTCCACTGTGTGAGGACACAGCAAGGAGGCAGCCACCCACAAGTCAGGAGGAGTCCTCACCAGGAATCGAATCAACTTGCACCTTGATCTGGGACTTCTAACTTCCAGATCCATAAGAAAATACATTTCTTTGTTTAAGCTACCTAGTCTATGGTATTTTGTCCTGGCAGCTTAGGCTGACTAACACAATTTTCTTTATCATGTATCTTGGTTTTGGTACCCCTAGAGGCAAAACCTGGGACAGGTTCCCTGCTGCAGGACTCTGGAAGACAGTGTAGAGCACATCTGAGTTTTCTCACCCACAGGGCCGAGGATCTGGGATATTGATCCTCCAGCCCTCATCTGTCACTGTCTAGAGGCTGCTCCCAGGAGATTAACTCTGAAACTTCCGGCTGCCTGTCCCTCCTGCAGGGAAAAAGCCACCAGTAGGCTTTGTTGTAGGATGTTGTAAACAAATTCTGAAACAGTGAGTCTGAGGGGACATGGACATGTATAACCAACAGTTCTACTATTTCACAGAACCACCAGGGTCACAAAATCCTTTTTAACACAGTCTCTAGTCAGGGCTGTCCCTTGAGATGACAACTATTAACCATATTTGGCAAATAATCACACCAAGCCTTTTTGTAGCTGATAAATTAGTGAGTGAGTGAATCTGGACCATGAGTCATGGATCAGTACAAGACAAGCCTGCAAGCAAGTCTGGGCCTGCATCTGGGTCTGCAGCACTTCTAGCAAAGCAACAAAGGCATTTTTTTTCTAGGTCTCACAGTCAGAACATGTCTCTGGACTTCCAGCATTCTCTAGTTGAAAGGTACTCCATTCTCCATAGCTCCAGCCATCCTGTTGTTCAGGTGCTCAGACGTGTCCGACTCTACAATCTCTTGGACTGCAGCATGCCAGGCTTCCCTGTCCTTCACTATCTCCCAGAGTTTGCTCAAACTCATGTCCATCAAGACAGTGATACCATCCAACCATCTCATCCTCTGTCTTCCCCCTTCTCCTCCCGCCTTTGATCTTTCCCAGCATCAAGTTCTTTTCAAATGAGTCAGTTCATCGCATCAAGTGGCCAAAGTATTGGAGATTCAGCTTTAGCATCAGTCCTTCCAATGAACATTCAGGACTGATTTCCTTGAGAATTGACTGGTTTGATCTCCTTGCAGTCGAAGGGACTCTCAAGAGTCTTCTCCAACACCACAGTTCAAAAGCATCAATTCTTCAGTGCTCAGCCTTCTTAATAGTCCAACTCACACATCTGTACATGGCTCCTGGGACAACCGTAGCTTTGACTATAAGGATCATTGTTGACAAAGTGATGTCTCTGCTTTTTAAAATGCTGTCTAGATTTGTCATAGCTTTCCTTCCAAGGAGCAGGTGTCTTTTAAATTCGTGGATGCAAAATAAATAAATAAATAAATAAATTCGTGGATGCAGCCACCACCCACCATGATTTTGGAGCCCAAGAAAATAAAGTTTGTCCAGCCATCCTGAGTCAGGGTGGTGGTAAACTAGTGACAGAAGCTCGGTCTTGATCTTACATAAATCTCTGTGGAGACCCCATTGCCCAACAAATGCTAGCATATAACCAGGTCCTAGTCTAGCGACAGTCCTGAGGCTTTGTTGACAAGACAAGACTGGTTCCCGAGGATTGACGCCTGGAGGTGCTGGACGCAACAGGCCAGTGGTGAAAGTTCTAACCCTGTGCCTATGTTCATATTCGTTAGGGTGGCATCATGCACCTGGAATGGGGGTTGTCTTCACGCAGATTCCCCCAGGAGCAGAGTGTGAGACAAAGATTTGGTCTTGGAGGGTTTATTTGGGGCGTAATCTCAGGGAGCAGTAGTGAGAGACAGAGGAAGGGAGGCAGGGGAGGCAAGGAAGCCCAATACTGTGTGTGTGTAAGCAAGTCACTTCTGTGAGTTATCTGAGGCTTAGTCCCACCAGAGAACTCTGGGAAACCGTGTAAAACACATGCCTCAGATTTCCCACCTGAGGGTCAAGGAGCAAGCGTCAGTCAGTGGTCGGAAGCTTCTGGGGGCAGTGAGAGGAGAGCACCACCTTCCTGGAACTTCTAGGGTGACAGCAGGCCCCAGAAGCTAGAGGAAGCTCTCAGGCAAAGAGATGCAGTGCGGGCAGACAGAGTCAGACAGGTGCACACTGAAGAGGCAAAGATGAGGGGCTCTGGATAAGGAATGACTGTGTGCACTGGACGTGGCCCCAGGCGGTCCAGCAGTGGAAGAGGAAGTTGGTTTTTCATAGTTGAAGTCAGTTTATGAATTTTTCATCATCTGTAGGTCCTCCCTGTCCTGGGACCGGATGACACAAACTCTGCTCAGACTGTTTCTGGTGGAGGTACCAAGATGCCAGATGACAAAGGGATCCTTCTTAGCATCAGCCCACCACCAGGCTTTTTTTTCCCACAGGGCTGATGGGGTGGGAATAAGATGGGGGTCACATTTTTAGTCACTTGACCTTTAGAGAAAGAGCATCTCCCAGGAAATCCTCTGTGTCCTTCCCATTTGTTTCCCAGCAGAACCAGGCTGCTGTGTTCTGTATCCTCCAGCAGTCTCTGGAGCTGTATTTGGCTCAGACGGGACCCACTGTGAACAGGCCTCACTGACTCCAAGGAAGTCCGACTGCAGCTTTGACCAGCCCTGACGCTGACTGTTTTGCTAAACATCCTCCTCTTGCCATCCCTGCCCATATTGGAGGGGCCCTTAGTTTCTTCCAAAAAGAAAAATCTCCCAGGGAACTCTTTGGCAGTCCAGTGGTTAGGACTCAGAGCTTTCACTGCTGTGGTCTGAGTTCAATTCCTGGTCAGGGATCTATCATCTCACAAGCCACATGGTGCAACCAAAAAAAAGAGAAAAATCTCCCAGAAAAATGGAAACTGACGTGCAATGCAGAAAGGCTGGTCTTTTCAATAAATGACTTTGGGTCAATCAGGTATTATATGAAAAGATGGAACTTGACCTCTATTAACACAGCATTCACAAAAATCAATTAAGATGAACTGTGGACATAAATGTGAAAGCTAAAACAGTAAAACCTCATGCCCTTGAATGTAAATTATTAGTTGTTTGCCAGAGTAACCTCTAAGGTCTATTTCCCCCACCACATGGTCTGCTTAGAATGAGACAAGCATTATACATAGTTGAGGTGTTTCAAATGGGCCCCCAAATCTCTTGTCTCTTCCCTAAGATGACTTCTCCAGATGGAAAGAAGTTCACAGATCATACACAGTGTCTTTGTGCCCCGGCTCTAGAAGAGCCAGGCTCTTCAGTGATTCTCAGAGACTCCTTGCTCCTACTCCTGGTCTGACTAGCTTCCCCTCCCTGTCCATAGCTTTGCACAGACACCCATGAGCTTCCTTCCTCTGCTGCCATTCCAGCAGGCAGTAACAACAGACTTCAGGTGACAGAAGGGAATGAGCCACCTTGAAGCCAGCTACTTTGAAGTCTGGTGTTCATAAGAAGACCCCCAAAGTGAGAGTCCTGATTGGTGTGGGCGTTGACCTCTCCGATGCACTCAGGTCCTCCTACCACTTCTTCCACCCTTTCCTGCTCACTCTCACTAAGGGATTTTTTGATAACTGGAATTTCTTAGTTGAATGTAGTCTAAGTTATCAATCTTTTCTTTATGGTTAGTGTTTCTTGTGTCCTTTTTAAGAAATCTTCACCTATCCCCAAATCAAGAAGATACTTTAATTTTTATATATGGTGTGAGCAAGGGGTCAAGTTTAACTCACACATAGTAATACTTTGTCCACAGATTATCTTGGATTTTCTTAAGTTGATATTGTCATCTGTGTTATCATCAGTGTTATTTCTTCATTTCCAATCCTTATTTCTGTTCTTTCCTTTTCTTTCCTAAATACACCATTGGTGCCTTCAATACAAAGTTAAATAGAAGTAGTGTTAGTGGGCAGTTTCATTTCATTCCTCGTCATGAAAGGCAAACTTTTAACATTAAGTGTCATGTTTGGTTTTATGGGCATCCTTCTATTCCTAATATTCTAAGAAAAAAAAGTTTAATTATGAATGGATGCCAAATTTTATGGAATGCGTATGTGCATATAATTGAGAGATTCATATGAATTTCTCCATTATTTTGTTAATGTGCTGAATTGCATTCATTATATGTCTAATGTTGAACCATTACAAATCAAGCGCTCACTAAGTCATTCTACCTCGATGCAAACCTGTCTCCCCTCAGCTGAACCCTTAGCTCTGGGTCCCTTCTTTTGGAGTGCCAGAAAGACACTCATGGACCCTCTGTCCAGGGACCCCTGCTTCTACTCACTTCTCAAAGGAGAAGGTGTCCAAGCCCACCCCTGCCCCTGCCTTGCCTCAGTCCTGAGGAGATGGGGAGTGAGGAGGGGCAGTTGCTGGTATTAGAGCTGAAGGGACTGTCAAGGGAAAGGGCGTGTTCTGAGTACATACACAGCCCCCACTGGAGACAGAGTAGAAGAGACTTGGTGACTTTAAAGATATGGAAGAGACTTCCCAGCAGGGCAGTAACAGAAACAGGACTTTCAAGACAAACAAGATATTTATGCACATTTCTTGTGGCAATTTTATTCCTTGAGAGAGAAAGAGCCAAGTGTTTAAAAAGGGGGAAGAAAAACACTGTCAAGCAGAGACCTGTTGTTCCTTGGAGCCTAGCATCCTGGCATCTTGGTTCTCCAAAGCCTTTCCTTCCTCATTCCCTGCCAGCCTGGGAATGAACACTGCCCTGAGGACCATTGGCTGTGCTGCAGGCCCCTTGGGGTGAGTTGCCAGGGCTCCCAGGGGAGGTGTGGGTGCCTCCCCATGGCCAGGGTGTAAGAGTGTGTCCACCTGGCACCATGGCCAAAGGCCATGCTATAATGCGCAGCCATCCCATGAGTCCAGTTCCTGAAGGCCTGCCTTGTGTGGAGGGTTGGGCAGGAAAGCCCTCTGGCCTGGCTCCCTGCCCCTGCGGCCTCTTTTGGGGTTCCACCCAGTTGGGAGCTTAGCCCTCCTCCACACATCCCCCTCACCCAGGGCCTGAGTCCACCTGAGGGTGGGTGGAGGAGGGTCTGGCCATTGGGACTGGCATTGACTCAAGCCCAGCCAGCTTTGGCTTCTGTGGTGAAAGCGAGTTTGTCTGGGCTGCTCCCCAGGCCCTTCTTGGAGCCAGGCCCAGAGGGCCACCTCGCCAAGACAAACTGCCTGCCGCGTGGAATGTGGTTGAGTGGCTGCTTGCAGGCCCCAGCCTGGCACGCCTGTCAGTGGTGCTCGCATGGTTCTGTAGCATGGAGCCCTAGAGGATCCCCAGGGGCAGGGCAGGCCGGGCTGGGAGCAGGTAACGAGAGGCTACCAGGTAGCGCTCTGCCCCTTTTTGAGTGACATAGGGCCATCCCCTCTCTCGGTCTTACCTGAAAACCAAAAACTCATAATCAAGCCTCTAGGTTGACAGAACTCCTCCAAGCCCACTTCTGCAAGAGGAGCAGCTTAGTTGCAGAAGGTGGGGGAGGAGGGCTGCAAGGAGGCACATGTGCCTGCATGTAGACGTGTGCAGTGGGGCTGCCAGAGCAGGAGAAAGAGCAGCAGCAAGGCCTCCTCTTCCCTTAACACAGCCCAGGAGGAAAGGTGACATTGATGATGCAGCCCTTGCCATAAGCCCATCCCCTTAGGTGGATTCCCTGGAAGCAGAGCCTGAAATGGGGATTGGAATGCATGTGGATGCGCTCTCTGGAAGAAAGGAGCTGAGGGAGGCAGAGCAGGGTGAGCAAAAGAGCTCAGTGAGAACATGGGGGTCGGGGGGCCTAACATGATGCCACATGACAGTCGGCAAGGAGATGGCTGTAGTACCCCTGGGCCAGCTGGTCATTGGCCACAGGTTGCCAGATGGAGTGGAGCCTGGAACCCCTGGGTCCAGAAGATCCCACTGGGCCAGAAGCAGTACTTGAGGGAAGGGTAGTGGCCAACACTCCCACAGGCGGGGGACGGGTACACTGGCAGGTAAGGAGGACCCAGTGGGACACTGAGGGCCTCCCCTCTCCCCACTTATGTAGAGCCTCCAGGAACAAGGCCTTTAGTCCTCTATGGCAGAGTACATCATGAAAAACGCTGGACTGGAAGAAACACAAGCTGGAATCAAGATTGCCGGGAGAAATATCAATAACCTCAGATATGCAGATGATACCACCCTTATGGCAGAAAGTGAAGAGGAACTCAAAAACCTCTTCATGAAAGTGAAAGTGGAGAGTGAAAAAGTTGGCTTAAAGCTCAACATTCAGAAAACAAAGATCATGGCATCTGGTCCCATCACTTCATTGGAAATAGATGGGGAAACAGTGGAAACAGTGTCAGACTTAATTTTTCTGGGCTCCAAAATCACTGCAGATGGTGACTGCAGCCATGAAATTAAAAGACGCTTACTCCTTGGAAGGAAAGTTATGACCAACTTAGATAGCATATTCAAAAGCAGAGACATTACTTTGCCAACAAAGGTTCATCTAGTGAAGGCTATGGTTTTCCTGTGGTCATGTATGGATGTGAGAGTTGGACTGTGAAGAAGGCTGAGCGCCGAAGAATTGATGCTTTTGAACTGTGGTGTTGGAGAAGACTCTTGAGAGTCCCTTGGACTGCAAGGAGATCCAACCAGTCCATTCTGAAGGAGATCAGCCCTGGGATTTCTTTGGAAGGAATGATGCTAAAGCTGAAACTCAAGTACTTTGGCCACCTCATGTGAAGAGTTGACTCATTGGAAAAGACTCTGATGCTGGGAGGGATTGGGGGCAAGAGGAGAAGGGGACAACAGAGGATGAGATGGCTGGATGGCATCACTGACTCGATGGACGTGAGTCTGAGTGAACTCTGGGAGTTGGTGATGGACAGGAAAGCCTGGCGTGCTGCAATTCATGGGGTCATAAAGAGTCGGACATGACTGAGTGACTGATCTGATCTGATCTGATGGCACCACAGCTACTTGGGTGGCAAGGACTCCCCTTCTGTTTCAGGCAGGGCTTCTAAGAAGTGTCTTGACCCATCAACAAAGGGCAGGGATCCACCCAGGGAGATCAGATGAGGCTCTGCACAGCTCTGTACCACAGGGGCACGAAGCCAGTAGAAGCTGACTCAGTTGTGGTTACTCACTCGGATGCTGGTGGGTGGGGTCTACACTGGCTCTGCTGACCTGGGCTCACCATTCTTTGCCACAGATGTCTCCAAAAACTGACCCACCCTCTTATGCTTGTCCCTCTCCCTCTCCCAAGTTAGGCCTCATTCCCTTCTCTTCTACCTCCTAAGTTAGGGGACCCTCAGCTGGTCCCCTAGGAAGGGGCATGGCAGTCTTGCTGTCCTGAGTCTCTTTCCAAGGTGTCAACTTGGCATCAACTCCTGTTTCCCTTAAGCCTTTCCATTTCACACTTGAGAGCCAATTCCTAAAACAAAACAAAGACTACTGAGCCTGCTCTGTTTCACATTGCTCTCGGCCATGTGGACCTTACTGACTGACTAGGGGGAAGATCATGGAAATGAGAAAAGGGAGAAGGAGGCAAGTCCAAGGAGGCAGTGCGGTGTCCAGAGGAAACACAGCAGCAGGCTCCAGCAGCGCGAACCTGAGAAGGGGACACTCACCAGCAAAGTTGACAGGAGCAAGCATCAGGGGAAATAAGAGGCATGTGGAAAGCCCTTTATGCACACACACAAAACCAGATAGACACGTGAAATAAACAAAAAGAGCCACAGAGTCTACCACTTGTGAGAAGATGGAGTAGAAGCATTTTCCCTATTCCTTCTGCTGAGTATAATTTAAAACAAATGCAGAAGGACTCTGAAAGGTTGAAAAAGGGAGGTAGATTATCTGAGGACCTCAATATCTGAGGAAAGACCCATCAGTGAGTTCTGTGGGTTTTCTTTTTGCCCTACATACCCAGATTTAGAAGTGAAGAAGCTGACAACTCAGAAAATGCCAATAGGTGTGAAGAACAGCAAAAGGCCCCAACAAAAACCTGCTCCCTCTCTAGTCAACAGACCAAGACAGGAGCAAGCTGGTAAGATAGAAACTTTCAGACAAAAGAAGTTTATATCCTAGCCAAATTCCCCGGAAGAATCTGTGGCCCCACTTGCACTCACGGCAGCAAAGGCCCAGTGAGGAGCCTAAACTTCCACCTGTGCCCCGGGTGCAGTGAGGTACCCCAGTACCCCGCCATTGTGATGCAGGAGAAAACCAAGTAGAGAGCCAAGACTTTCTTCCTGACCTGCTAGCGATGAGGCCTCCCCCGGGCCCCGACTCATGTATTTCACCACATCAGCTGAAACCATGTGGAAAGCCTGCCTTTCCACCCCACTCAGCAGTACAAATGGGGCTTCTCCTTCTCCCTGCTGGGATGATGCTGCAGGAACCGTAATAGGAGTCAGGACTTTGACCATGGACCAGAGGGAACAAGGCAACCCGCAGCCTGAGGTGTCAGTGGAGATCCCAGTTGGAGGGAGGCTTCCCACCTCTGCCCATCCCTGGGTGTTAGCAGAGGTCAGTGAGAAACTTAGACTTTCTACCTCCACCTGGCAAACTGGTGTCGGAAAAAGCCAGTTAAAATATAAAATTTAAATAAGGTCTAGAGTCTCACAATATAGTGCAAAACTGTCCACATTTCAGTTGTAAAACAGTCCTCATCCCAAGAACCAGGCAGTTTGTAAAATGCAGGAAGAAAAAAACTATCCCTAGATGCAACATCAAAATGACAGAGATATTAGAACTATCTGACAAAGATGAAGCAGTCGTGATCAGAATGCTTCAACAAGAGATCGCAAATATGTTTAAAACAAATAAAAGATAGCCTCAGCAAACAATTAGAAAATATCAGTGGAGAAATTAAACCTGTAAAGAAAAGAACCAAGTGGGAATATTACAACCAAAAAATACAATAACTGACATAAAAACCTCAGAGGATGGGCTCAACAACAGAATTGAGGATATGAAGGAAATAATCAATAGATAGAATACAAAATAATGGAAATGACCAAATCTGAACCAAATGGAAACAGACTGAAAAAAATAAAAAGCAACTCAAAAACCTGTGGGGCTATAACAAAAGAGCTAACATTAGTGTCATCAGAGTCCTAGAGGGAAAGGAGAAAAAGGGTACAACTGAAAGAGTACTTGAAGAAATAATTGAAAAATGTTCACTTCTCACTCAGGTCTTAAGGACCCCAACCTCTGAGGAAGACACTGTTGGAAAAGACTTGTCTTGGTTGAATTAGTAAGCGAATTCCATATATCTGTGTTTCTTATGAAGCTGTAATTAAAAGAACATCTGTAACTTCAGAGTGCCAAGCAGCTTGAGGAGTTGGATTACTGCATTGTTCCTGCAATTCCTCCAACACGCAGTTTAGTAAGTGATACCTTGACATTAAATTTTAAGCCTTTGACTTTTATTTCCTCCACACTTTCCAAGGTTTAACAGACTTGGGGACATTTAGCTTGTGTCTTTTTTTTTTTTTTTTTTTGGCTGTGCTGGATCTCTGTTGCAGCACTCAGGCTTCTCTAGTTGCAGCCCTCAGGCTTATTTGTTGCCCCACGGCACATGGGGGCTTCCCTGGTGGTTCAGACGGTAAAGCGTCTGTCTGCAATGCTGGAGACCTGGGTTCTATGCCTGGGTCGGGAAGATCCCCTGGAGAAGGAAATGGCAACCCACTCCAGTACTGTTGCCTGGAAAATCCCATGGACAGAGGAGCCTTGTAGGCTACAGTCCATGGGGTCGCAAAGAGTCGAACATGACTGAGCGACTTTACTGCTACTTTACTACAGCATATGGGACCTTAGTTCCCCAACCAGGGGTCAAACCCGAGTTCCCTGCACTGGAAGGTGGATTCTGAACCACTGAACCATCAGGGAAGTCCCTAGCCTGTATCTTTTCTCTCACAGACTGGAACCACTTTTGTCTTTCTCTCCATGTATATCGAACAGGTTTCATCTCAAGCACATTCTAGTACATATCATGTCTTTATTCAAATTAGAAAAAGATGTCCCTTTGTCAAGTAAAAGAATGTACTATATTATATATTTCTTAACAATAATAATTAAGACAAACATACAGAAGCACCTGATGCCTCCCATAGCCGAGAGCCTTTTGTGTCACCTGATACCTGGGCTGGAGCAGTATTCCTAAATGAAGACCGTCTTGTCTCCAGAACCCAAAAAGGTCACCAGTCACTGTGCTTCCTTCTTCGTGGTAGAGGATGCAAGATGCAGTAATTAGTCTTTTACCTTGGAGGAGATACCGTGGCATGCCCTTGCTTAATGGATCCCATAGAGCCTTACTGAAGTGGCAGTTTCCTAAATCTTCATAGGGTTTATTACCCACTGTCTGGAATGCATGTGTCTTACCAAGGCCTCTAGTGTGCCAGCCATATCATGTTCATCTTGCCCAACCAGTATGATGTCAGCAGTGTAAAGGACCATTGTAGCATTCTGCATGATGTGAAAATGGTCCAGTTGTCTTTAGACTACATTATGATAAAGACCAGGAAAGCTAACATAACCCCAAGTGCAAAACTTTAAGTATTTTTTACCATTCTTTGTGAACTAGAACTGTTTCTGATCCTCTTTCAAACTGAAATGGAATTCTAATATGGAATTCGCTGTATTAACAAATTTAAAAAAGAAATGATCATCTCAGTAGATGCAGAAAAAAACATCTGACAAAATCTAACATTCATTCCCTGGTGGCTCAGACAGTAAAGAATCTACCTGCAATGCAGGAGACCCGGGTTTAATCCCTGAGTCAGGAAGATCCCCTGGAGAAGGGAATAGCTGCCCACACCAGTATTCTTCACTGGAGAATCCCACAGACAGAGGAGCCCCATGGGCCAAGTCCATGGGGTTGCAAAGTGTCGGACACAACGGAGCAGCTAACACATGCATGCAACATTCATTCTTGACGAAAATTCTCAGCAAACTAGGATTAGAATGGAACTTTCTCAATGTGATAAAGGGCATCTATAAAAACCTAACAGCTACGTAAGACAAATGCTAACAAGTATGAAAGGAGAAATTAACAATAACACAATAATAGTGGGAGACTTTAATACCCCACTTACACCTATGGATAGATCAACTAAACAGAAAATTAACAAGGAAACACAAACTTTAAACGATACAATAGACCAGTTAGACCTAATTAATATCTATAGGACATTTCATCCCAAAAACAATGAATTTCACCTTTTTCTCAAGCGCACATGGAACCTTCTCCAGGATAGATCACATCCTGGGCCATAAAGCTAGCCTTGGTAAATTCAAAAAAATAGAAATCATTCCAAGCATTTTTTCTGACCACAATGCAGTAAGATTAGATCTCAACTACAGGAGAAAAACTATAAAAAATTCCAACATATGGAGGCTGAACAACACACTGCTGAATAACCAACAAATCACAGAAGAAATCAAAAAAGAAATCAAAATTTGCATAGAAACGAATGAAAATGAAAACACAACAACCCAAAACCTGTGGGACACGGTAAAAGCAGTCCTAAGGGGAAAGTTCATAGCAATACAGGCACACCTCAAGAAACAAGAAAAAAGTCAAATAAATAACCTAACTCTACACCTAAAGCAACTAGAAAAGGAAGAAATGAAGAACCCCAGGGTTAGTAGAAGGAAAGAAATCTTAAAAATTAGAGCAGAAATAAATGCAAAAGAAACAAAAGAGACCATAGCAAAAATCAACAAAACCAAAAGCTGGTTCTTTGAAAGGATAAATAAAATTGACAAACCATTAGCCAGACTCATCAAGAAACAAAGGGAGAAAAATCAAATCAACAAAATTAGAAACGAAAATGGAGAGATCACAACAGACAACACAGAAATACAAACGATCATAAGAGACTACTATCAACAATTATATGCCAATAAAATGGACAACGTGGAAGAAATGGACAAATTCTTAGAAAAGTACAACTTTCCAAAACTGGACCAGGAAGAAATAGAAAATCTTAACAGACTCATCACAAGCATGGAAATTGAAACTGTAATCAAAAATCTTCCAGCAAACAAAAGCCCCGGTCCAGACGGCTTCACAGCTGAATTCTACCAAAAATTTAGAGAAGAGCTAACACCTATCCTGCTCAAACTCTTCCAGAAAATTGCAGAGGAAGGTAAACTTCCAAACTCATTCTATGAGGCCACCATCACCCTAATACCAAAACCTGACAAAGATGCCACAAAAAAAGAAAACTACAGGCCAATATCACTGATGAACATAGATGCAAAAATCCTTAACAAAATTCTAGCAATCAGAATCCAACAACACATTAAAAAGATCATACACCATGATCAAGTGGGCTTTATCCCAGGGATGCAAGGATTCTTCAATATCCGCAAATCAATCAATGTAATACACCACATTAACAAATTGAAAAATAAAAACCATATGATTATCTCAATAGATGCAGAGAAAGCCTTTGACAAAATTCAACATCCATTTATGATAAAAACTCTCCAGAAAGCAGGAATAGAAAGAACATACCTCAACATAATAAAAGCTATATATGACAAACCCACAGCAAACATTATCCTCAATGGTGAAAAATTGAAAGCATTTCCTCTAAAGTCAGGAACAAGACAAGGGTGCCCACTTTCACCATTACTATTCAACATAGTTTTGGAAGTTTTGGCCACAGCAATCAGAGCAGAAAAAGAAATAAAAGGAATCCAAATTGGAAAAGAAGAAGTAAAACTCTCACTATTTGCAGATGACATGATCCTCTACATAGAAAACCCTAAAGATTCCACCAGAAAATTACTAGAAATAATCAATGACTATAGTAAAGTTGCAGGATATAAAATCAACACACAGAAATCCCTTGCATTCCTATACACTAATAATGAGAAAACAGAAAGAGAAATTAAGGAAACAATTCCATTCACCATTGCAACGGAAAGAATAAAATACTTAGGAATATATCTACCTAAAGAAACTAAAGACCTATATATAGAAAACTATAAAACACTGGTGAAAGAAATCAAAGAGGACACTAATAGATGGAGAAATATACCATGTTCATGGATTGGAAGAATCAATATAGTGAAAATGAGTATACTACCCAAAGCAATTTATAGATTCAACGCAATCCCTATCAAGCTACCAACAGTATTCTTCACAGAGCTAGAACAAATAATTTCACAATTTGTATGGAAATACAAAAAACCTCGAATAGCCAAAGTGATCTTGAGAAAGAAGAATGGAACTGGAGGAATCAACCTACCTGACTTCAGGCTCTACTACAAAGCCACAGTTATCAAGACAGTATGGTACTGGCACAAAGACAGAAATATTGATCAATGGAATAAAATAGAAAGCCCAGAGATAAATCCACGCACATATGGACACCTTATCTTTGACAAAGGAGGCAAGAATATACAATGGATTAAAGACAATCTCTTTAACAAGTGGTGTTGGGAAATCTGGTCAACCACTTGTAAAAGAATGAAACTGGACCACTTTCTAACACCATACACAAAAATAAACTCAAAATGGATTAAAGATCTAAACGTAAGACCAGAAACTATAAAACTCCTAGAGGAGAACATAGGCAAAACACTCTCCGACATACATCACAGCAGGATCCTCTATGACCCACCTCCCAGAATATTGGAAATAAAAGCAAAAATAAACAAATGGGACCTAATGAACCTTAAAAGCTTCTGCACATCAAAGGCAACTATTAGCAAGGTGAAAAGACAGCCTTCAGAATGGGAGAAAATAATAGCAAATGAAGCAACCGACAAACAACTAATCTCAAAAATATACAAGCAACTCCTACAGCTCAACTCCAGAAAAATAAATGACCCAATCAAAAAATGGGCCAAAGAACTAAATAGACATTTCTCCAAAGAAGACATACAGATGGCTAACAAACACATGAAAAGATGCTCAACATCACTCATTATCAGAGAAATGCAAATCAAAACCACTATGAGGTACCATTTCACACCAGTCAGAATGGCTGCGATCCAAAAGTCTACAAATAATAAATGCTGGAGAGGGTGTGGAGAAAAGGGAACCCTCTTACACTGTTGGTGGGAATGCAAACTAGTACAGCCACTATGGAGAACAGTGTGGAGATTCCTTAAAAAACTGGAAATAGAACTGCCTTATGATCCAGCAATCCCACTGCTGGGCATACACACTGAGGAAACCAGAAGGGAAAGAGACACGTGTACCCCAATGTTCATCGCAGCACTGTTTATAATAGCCAAGACATGGAAGCAACCTAGATGTCCATCAGCAGATGAATGGATAAGAAAGCTGTGGTACATATACACAATGGAGTATTACTCAGCCATTAAAAAGAATACATTTGAATCAGTTCTAATGAGGTGGATGAAACTGGAGCCTATTATACAGAGTGAAGTAAGCCAGAAGGAAAAACATAAATATATATGGAATTTAGAAAGATGGTAACAATAACCCTGTGTACGAGACAGCAAAAGAGACACTGATGTATAGAATAGTCTTATGGACTCTGTGGGAGAGGGAGAGGGTGGGAAGATTTGGGAGAATGGCAATGAAACATGTAAAATATCATGTAGGAAACGAGTTGCCAGTCCAGGTTCGATGCACGATGCTGGATGCTTGGGGCTGGTGCACTGGGACAGCCCAGAGGGATGGTATGGGGATGGAGGAGGGAGGAGGGTTCGGGATGGGGAACACATGTATACCTGTGGCGGATTCATTTTGATATTTGGCAAAACTAATACAATTATGTAAAGTTTAAAAATAAAATAAAATTTAAAAAAAAAACCTAACAGCTAATATCAAACAGGAGATCAGTCCTGGGTGTTCTTTGGAAGAAATTATGCTAAAGCTGAAATTCCAGTACTTTGGCCACCTCATGCGAAGAGTTGACTCATTGGAAAAGACTCTGATGCTGGGAGGGATTGGGGGCAGGAGGAGAAGGGGACGACAGAGGATGAGATGGCTGGATGGCATCACAGACTCGATGGACGTGAGTTTGAGTGAACTCTGGGAGTTGGTGATGGACAGGGAGGCCTGGCGTGCTGCAATTCATGGGGTCACAAAGAGTCGGACACGACTGAGCGACTGAACTGAATATCAAACAGAGTGTTTCTCTGTTTGATCAGAGAAAATCAGGAACAGGGCAAAGAAATCCACTCTTACCAGTCTTGTGCTTCTTTGATCCACAGGTTTTTGTTTTTCACCAAACTTGGGGAGTTTTCAGCCACTTTTACTTAGTACTGAAAGTTCTAGCAAGTGCAGTAAAGCAAGAAAAAGAAATTTAAAAAGAAAGAAAATGCTTAATATTGTAAAGGAATAAATAAAATTATCCCTATTAACAGATGATATAACCATCTGTGCAGAAAATTCTAAGGAATCTCTTTTTTTTTAACTCCTAGATCTAATAAGCAAGTTTAGCAAGGTCACAGATTTGAGATCAATATACAATATTCAATCATACTTCAGTATACTAGCAATGAAGAACTGGAATGTGACATTTTTGAGAATAGTATTAGTTTGCTAGAGCTGCCACAGATGGGTAAGTAAAAGAACAGAAATTTATTTTTTCACAGTTCTGGGTATGAAGTTCAAGATCAAGGTGTTTGAAGTTTGCTTTCTCCTGTCCTATCTCTCCCTGTTTTATTGGTGGATGTCTATTCACTGTATCCTCACATGGCCTTTTCTCACATGGCCATATCCCTAGTATGGCTCCCTCTTTTTATAAGGACATGAGTCATATTGAATTGGGGCCCACCCATCTGACCTCATTTAACCTTAATTACCTTTTGAAAGTCTTTATCTTCAAATACAGTAACAATCTGAAATGTGTGTGGGAGAGGACTTCAACATATGAATTTGAGGGGAACAGATTTGAGTTCATACAGTACCATTTACAATATCTCCAAAGAATGAAATGATTTGATGTTGAGCTAAGAAAACATAGAGAATCTAAATGCTAGAAACTACAAAATGCTAATGAAAGGAAGCAAAGAAAAATTAATAAAAGGAAGAGCATACCATGTTTATAGATTGGGAGACATAATATATTTAAGATATATATTCTCCCCCAGATTGGCCAATAAATTTTATGTAATTCATACCAAATTTCCAGGCTTCCCTGCCTGAAACAGTAAAGCTTCCCTTGCTCAGATGATAAAGAATTTGCCTGCAATGGGGAGACCTGGGTTCTATCCCTGGGTCGGGAAGATCCCCTGGAAGAGGGCATGGCAACCCACTCCAGTATTCTTGCCTGGAGAATCCCCACGGACAGAGGAGCCTGGCAGGCTACAGTCCACAGAGTCACAAAGAGTTGAACAGGACTGAGCAACTAAGCACAGCACAAACCAAATTTCCAGCAGGACTCTTTGTATGTATGGACAAGCTAAATCTAAAATGTATCTAGAGAGAATTCTCTGGTGGCTCAACAGTAAAGAATCCACC
Source organism: Bos indicus x Bos taurus (assembly GCF_003369695.1). NCBI lineage: Eukaryota > Metazoa > Chordata > Mammalia > Artiodactyla > Bovidae > Bos > Bos indicus x Bos taurus. Next base: position 30,974,810 of record NC_040088.1, read on the forward strand.
TGCCAATACAAAAGACCGGAAGATCCCACATGCCATGGAGCAACAAAGCCCGTGCGCCACAACTATTGAGCCTGTGCTCCAGAACCTGGGAACCACAACTACTGAGCCCATACACAGCGACTGCTGAAGCCTGCACCCTCTAGAGCCCATGCTCTGCAGCAAGAGAAACCACTGCAGGAAGAAACCCACATACTGCAACCAGAGGAAAGCCCACACAGCAGTGAAGACACAGCAGAGCCAAAATAACTTAATTAACTAAATTAAATTATTTGAAAAGTGTATTGTCGACTAAAAAAGATGCACAATGCACTGCTAGGGAGACAGTACCTCAGATAGCTCTGAGAGACTGCTCTGAGGAGATTGAGGGGACAGTCAACATACATGATTTTGGTGAAGAAGGATTTCAGTGCTGTCAAGTGTTTATTTTACAAAAGATTTTCTGCTAGTCACAAGGAACTGATGTCATCATGAAGGGATTTAGTGCTTTTCGAGATATGAGGAGATGCAAGGATTGGGATCATGAAATCAGTTCCTGAAAATATCTATCTAAAGACCTGTTCCACAAGTTTTCCTGGAGCACAAAGTATTCTCCACCCTGAACTCCCTTCAGGGTGTGTTGAAGATCAACAGCTGCAGCAGCACAGGATTCAGTCCCCCCAGAGGCAGACAGCAAATGCCCTCTGCTGTTGCTGCTGCTAAGTCACTTCAGTCGTGTCCGACTCTGTGCGACCCCATAGATGGCAGCCCACCAGGCTCTGCCGTCCCTGGGATTCTCCAGACAAGAACACTGGAGTGGGTTGCCATTTCCTTCTCCAATGCGTGAAAGAGAAAAGTGAAAGTGAAGTTGCTCAGTCGTGTCCGACTCTTCGAGACCCCATGGCCTGCAGCCTACCAGGCTCCTCCGTCCATGGCAAGAGTACTGGAGTGGGTTGCCATTGCCTTCTCCGGCAAATTCCCTCAGCAAGCACTGATTTGTAGTTGGCAGGGTCTCCTCCTGGTAACAAGGAGATTGGGATTAACTAGCCACGTCCCTGGAGAAGGCAATGGCACCCCACTCCAGTACTCTTGCCTGGAAAATCCCATGGACGGAGGAGCCTGGTAGGCTGCAGTCCATGGGGTCACTAAGAGTCGGACACGACTGAGCGACTTCACTTTCACTTTTCACTTTCATGCATTGGAGAAGGAAATGGCAACCCATTCCAGTATTCTTGCCTGGAGAATCCCAGGGACGCGGGAGCCTGGTGGGCTGCCGTCTATGGGGTCACACAGAGTCAGACACAACTGAAGCGACTTAGCAGCAGTAGCAGCCTCCTGGTAATAAATTGGACCACACTTTGGGAGATATTTCATGACCATTTTGTCCCACGTTGCTAGGAAGGCTCATATGTAGTTCTGGAAAAGAGTCAATCTCCCTTCAGTTTCACTGTGCATGAGCCAGTTAAGAGTACCTGATTAAAAAGTCCTTCCATTCCAGGTTGGAGAAAATCCCTTAAATTATCTTTTTCCAGTCTTGGTTGCAGGTCATGAGGCATCTGATCTTCATCCAAAGATAGATTACTGAGATAAGCTTCAGTAACAAACTTCAGTTCAGTGTAGTCGCTCAGTCGTGTCCGACTCTTTGTGACCCCATGAATCACAGCACGCCAGGCCTCCCTGTCCATCACCAACTCCCGGAGTTCACTCAGACTCACGTCCATCGAGTCAGTGATGCCATCCAGCCATCTCATCCTCTGTCGTCCCCTTCTCCTCTTGCCCCCAGTCCCTCCCAGCATCAGAGTCTTTTCCAATGAGTCAACTCTTCGCATGAGGTGGCCAAAGTACTTGAGTTTCAGCTTTAGCATCATTCCTTCCAAAGAAATCCCAGGGCTGATCTCCTTTAGAATGGACTGGTTGGATCTCCTTGCAGTCCAAGGGACTCTCAAGAGTCTTCTCCAACACTACAGTTCAAAAGCATCAATTCTTCGGCGCTCAGCCTTCTTCACAGTCCAACTCTCACATCCATACATGACCACTGGAAAAACCATAGCCTTGACTAGACGGACCTTTGTTGGCAAAGTAATGTCTCTGCTTTTGAATATGCTATCTAGGTTGGTCATAACTTTCCTTCCAAGGAGTAAGTGTCTTTTAATTTCATGGCTGCAGTCACCATCTGCAGTGATTTTGGAGCCTCACAAAATGAGGTCTGACACTGTTTCCACTGTTTCCCCATCTATTTCCCATGAAGTGGTCTCAGGTCTCCAAAATTCCTTGAAATTTCTGTACCTGTTAGTGAGATAGCCTTCCTAACTTATCTGATAAAACTACTGGAACCTAATAGTTTCCAATATCTGGAGGTATCAGATAGAGAGAAAAGGTAAATGTTTCAATTTTGCTTACAAAAGTATATAATTTTGCCAAATTACTGTAAGTCATAATTAGTTTGAGGGAAAACACAGATTCAAACCAGTAGTTTTTCAGATAGAAACCATAAAAGTTATAAGCATATTCACCAGTTCATTCAGTCCTTTTGTTCATCTTTTTAAACCATCAGATTTCCCATTAGAATTCTTTAATTTTTTACCCAGCTCAGCATTATGGTTTAAAAATCAGAAACTTGTATTTATCCAAAAGTCCTTTCTATAAATCTTAAAGAGGAAGCATGTTTACAAAAGCTTCATAATGAAACCATAACTGTCTATAATGACAAAAGATTTAAGGCATGCTTAAAATCTGAAACTTGGGTACTACTGTGACAACATTTGAAGATAGTAACTAGAATTATGACTGATAGTATTTTACCAGGACATACCAGAATTTTAGGCACTCCATGTAATTTCTAGGATATCTATATTAGTAACATTTACCATACTATCTAGGTCTTCCCAGCGGCACTAGTGGTATAGAACCTGCCTTTCAATGCAGGAGACATAAGAGATGCAGGTTCGATCCCTGTGTCAGAAAGATCCCCTGGAGAAGGAAATGGCAACTCACTCCAGTATTCTTGCCTGGAGAATCCTATGGGCAGAAGAGCCTGGTGAATCCTATGGGCAGAAGAGCCTGGTGGGCTACGGTCCATAAGGTTGCAAAGAGCTGGACATGATTGAAGCGACTTAGCACACATGCACCATACTATATAGCCTGAGAAGATTTATTACTCATTTGACAATACTTTCCATGCAATTCAACATACCAAATGAACTTAATTAGTTTAATATCTCTCTTTGGGATGTTTCAGGGGCCCTCTGAAGCATCCCAAAATTAGCTAGAAATCAGAAGAACTTTAAAATTTGATATTTGGGAAGCTTGTCAAAAAGTTTTAAAACACTTGGTTAAATAAGATCAGTCATTATGAGACAATACTTATTTCTTAATCAAATTAACCAGAGATCTCAAATCACTTAAAAGCAAAGAGATTCATATAATCTGTTATCAAAAATGGCATTCAGAAAACTCCTCTCTGAGCAGAAAGAAAAAGCCAAATCCAAGTCTTAGCTTATTCCCAACAAGATTTGTTTACCCAACTAAACTCCGTCCAGTCTCAGGAAATCCTGATTATGCATAACTCTTTTCACTATTTGTTTATTCCTCACACTTTCTTTTACTGAAACATGAATTTTAGTTTTCTTAAAGTTTTCCATATTGAGTTACTTTTCTTGTTGACATATTTGTAACAGATAGAGTAGTCTTATTTGACCATACCAACACATACATCAACAAACAAACATTAAAACCAAGTATTAATTTGATACTGAATTACCAGTTCACATGAACCTGAAATTCACTCAGCTTAGTTTCTCCTGTATTTATAATTGTTTGCTTTGTAAGTGCTTACTTTTCTTTAGGCCAATTAAATTACAGCTCATTTACAAATTAACCTCAGCAATATCATCCAAAGACAAAGACACACTGAGACATACATAAACCAGACAGAGATCTCATAGTTTTCGTCTTGAGATTTAAAATGTTTCTTTACTTTTTTTAAAACTCGACTTGAAGTTCAACTAATTTGCCCAAGGCTGAAGTCTCAGGCAAAAGAGGACTGTGTTTTCCAAGGATATGATAACTTCAAACTTAACTTAACAAACTTAACTTCAAACTTTCTCCTAGGCATATTTTAGTTCAACAAGTTAGTTTTCTCTAATTGTACATGCAAGAAGAACCAGTTTTGTAATTTCAAAAAGATTTCATTTTAACTAGTTTTCTCCAGAGTCTTAATATCATGGCCATACTGTGTTTTTTCCCCTGTGGTCATGGTATCATAGCCAAAATTTAAACAATATTTGCTCAAATTGTCCCTGATAACAAGGTCAGACTGGTCCCCAGCATGGATTGTTCCTCCTGAGAGGTGGGTCCATTTTCCCATCTTGTGGCAACAAAGATATGATATTTTTAGGCCATTTTTCTTTGTCATTGGATCATAGCTATAGGTTGACCAGTCATTTAAAGTTTTTCCCAAAATGTTCCCAAATTGGGTGTGGAACCTTTAGGAAGCACTTCACGTTTTAGCTTGAGCAGTTTGTACCAGATATCTGCACACTCAAGTCAGTCTGCATGCTCAAACCAAAGTAACCAAACCAAACCAGAACCTAATCAGCCAGAAGTAACACTCCAAATAAAAAAAAAGGCAAAAGCCAAATGGCTAAAAATTCCCCAAGACGGTAACAAAGAGATCCCCAGAAGTCAAAAGTCAAATGGCATAAATACCCCAAAGGTGACTTCCCACTGGACCTGGCAGAGTCAATGCTAGTGGCCTTTTTTAGTTCTGATATAGTTTCAGGCAATTTCTTGCTAGTTTCTTGGAAAGAAGTTACTCTATTGTTTCCTCTTTTAGAACTTTCTAGATACCAAAGTAAGCATTCCATTCAGTCTGTCTGCTTTTACAGCCAGCTTTTTCTAACTATATGTGCAAAAATATCAGTTTTGGAATATCAAAAGAACCTCAGTTTGGACATTTTAGGTTGCGATCTCCTTTAGTGTAATTTCCCCAGTTAAGTAGGTACTTGCAAGTATAAGTTTTGTACATGCATAACCCTGAATGGAGTGTTAGGGCTGCTTTCTGATACCCCCTGTTTCTGCGTTTGAGAAGCTCTATTTCCCAGTTTAAGTTGAATTTTTCATGGATGAAATTCACTCTTCACTTTTATCCTGACAAATGTTATTAAGGCACCTGAACTGAGGAAAAGCATCAGATGAGCTTCGTACCTAACTACTCAGCAAAGACCATTCAGTCTCCTACAAATGAGCAACCTTGGTTTTTTTTCAACTGATTCCCCCTCCCCGTTACCTTTCCACTGGGTGGGTATTCCCTGGTATCTTTCCAACCAGCCCCCCACAAGTATCTTTTAACTGGGAAGGTATTCCTCGATATCTTTCAATTAAGCCCCACTCAGTGTCTATACCATGAGTGGGTATGCCCTGGTATATTTCAGCTGAGCCTGCCCCCTAGTGTCTTCCACCTGGAAGGGGGCAAATAACCTGCTCCACCATCAAATAAAATTCAGGATCATCAACCAATATGGGAGATCTGAGAACCAGGAGAGACATGACTAAATTCATCTGGACTCCCTGAGGAGGTGGAGAAGTGCAAAGGGACACTGCTGATATCAAAGTTCTGGTTCCTCATAGAGCCCAAGCAAATGAGGAAAGTCCACTCTGAGTCACTTCATTAGTCACCATTTAAAAAAAAAAAAAAAAGATGCACAATGTGAGAGCTTCGAGTTAAGTTTTATTTGTATCAAAATGAAGACTGCAGCCTGGGAGATAGCACCTCCAATAGCTCTGAGAAATTCCAAAGAGGTCATGGGGAAAAGTCAATATATATGATTTTGATGAAGAGGGAGTTCAATGTAATCAAGCACTTATTTTACCAAAGGTTTTCTGCTAGTTACGGGGGGCTGATGTCATCATGAAGGGATGAAGGGATTTAGTGCTTTTTGAGACATGAGGAGATGCAAGGATTGGGATCATGAACCAGTTCCTGAAAATATCTATCAGACCTGTCCCACCAGTTCTCCTGGGGCACAAAGTGTTCTCCACCCTGAACTCCCTTCAGGGTGTGTTGAAGATCAACAGCTGCAGCAGCACAGGATTAAGTCCCCACAGAGGGAGACAGCAAATGCCCTCCACAAGTGCCAATATGTAGCTGACAGTACACTGAAAGGTACAGAACCTAGAATAGCCAAAACCATTTTGAAAAATAAAAACAAAGATATAGGATTCACATTAACCAATTTTTGTAGAGTTTTTTAAATTTAGTTTTTTATTTGTGGTAATATTTAGCACTGTAACCATTTTTAAATGTACTGTTAAAGATGCTGTTAAAGTGCTGCACTCAATACTCTGGCATATTTGGAAAACTCAGCAGTGGCCACAGGATTGGAAAAGGTCAGTTTTCATTCCAATCCCAAAGAAAGGCAATGCCAAAGAATGCTCAAACTACTGCACAATTGCACTCATCTCACACACTAGTAAAGTAATGCTCAAAATTCTCCAAGCCAGGCTTCAGCAATACGTGAACCATAAATTTCCAGATGTTCAAGCTGGATTTAGAAAAGGCAGAAGAACCAGAGATCAAATTGCCAACATCTGTTGGATCATTGAAAAAGCAAGAGAGTTCCAGACAAACATCTACTTCTGCTTTATTGATTACGCCAAAGCCTTTGACTGTGTGGATCACAGCAAACTGTGGAAAACTCTTAAAGAGATGGGAATAGCAGACCACCTGACCCACCTCCTGAGAAATCCGTATGAAGGTCAAGAAGCAACAGTTAGAACTGGACATGAAACAACAAACTGGTTCCAAATCAGGAAAAGAATATGTCAAAGTTGTATATTGTCACCCTCCTTATTTAACTTATATGCAGACTACATCATGAGAAATGCTGGGCTGGATGAAGCACAAGCTGGAATCAAGATTGCCGGGAGAAATATCAATAGCCTCAGATATGCAGATGACACCACTGTTATGGCAGAAAGCAAAGAACTTAAAAGCCTCTTGATGAAAGTGAAAGAGGAGAGTGAAAAAGCTGGCTTAAAACTCAACATTCAGAAAACTAAGATCATGGCATCCAGTCCCATCACTTCATGGCAAATAGATGGGGAAACAGTGGAAACTGTGTCAGACTTTATTTATTTGGGCTCCAAAATCACTGCAGATGGTGACCGCAGCCATGAAATTAAAAGACGCTTACTCCTTGGAAGAAAAGCTATGACCAGCCTAGACAGCATATTAAAAAGCAGAGGCATTACTTTGCCAACAAAGGTCTGTCTAATCAAGGCTATGGTTTTTCCAGTAGTCATGTATGGATGTGAGATTTAGACTATAAAGTTGACCACCAAAGAATTGATGCTTTTGAACTGTGGTGTTAGAGAAGACTCCTGAGAGTCCCTTGGACTGCAAGGAGATCCAACCACTCCATCCTAAAGGAAATCAGTCCTGAATATTCATTGGAAGGACTGATGCTGAATCTGAAACTCCAATACTTTGGCCACCTGATGCGAAAAACTGACTCATTGGAAAAGTCCCTGATGCTGGGAAAGATTAAAGGTGGGAGAAGGGGAAAACAGAGGATGAGATGGTTGGATGGCATCACTCACTTGATGGACATAAGTTTGAGTAAGCTCCAGGAGTTGGCAATGGACAGGGAAGGCTGGCGTGCTGCAGTCCATGGGGTCAAAAAGAGTCGGACATGACTGAGTGACTGAACTGAATATTTATCACTGTAATCACTTTTAAATGCACAGTTGGTGGCATCAGGTACATTCACAGAGGTGTAATGCTAGAAATATTTATCTATTGGGCTATCCAAAAGATTCATTCTTTCTTTTTTCCTGTAAGATGACTCTAGTAGTGCTCAGATGCCATCTAAAAAGGCATCTGAAATGCAAAACAAAAATTGTGCAGTGTATGGAGAAGGTGCTATGATAGATCAAAAGTGTTTGAAAGTGGTTTGCGGGGCTTCCCTGGTGGCTCAGTAGTAAAGAATCTGCCTAATAATACAGGAGATGCAGGTTTGATCCCTGATCCAGGAGGATCCCATATGCTGCAGAGAAGCTCAACCCGTGCCCTCCGACTATTGAACCTGTGCTCTAGGAGCTGTAACTACTGCAGCCCATATACCCTAGAGCTCATGCTTCACAATAAGAGAAGCTACCACACCAGAACTAGAGAGTAGCCCCCACTAGCTGCAACTAGATAAAAGCTCACACAGCAAGGAAGACCCAGCACAGCCAAAAATAAATAGATAAGTAGGTAAAATTATTTTTTAAGTGGTTTGCAAAGTTTCATGCTGGAGATTTGTCTCTGGACGTTGCTCGATGATAGGGTAGACCAGTTGAAGTTGATAAGGATCAAATTGAAGCAGTAATTGAGAACAATCAATGTTATACCACATGGGAGATAGCTGGCATACTCAAAATATGCAAATCAAGCACTGAACATCATTTGCACCAGCTTTGTTATGTTAATCACTTTGATGTTTGGGTTCCACATAAGTTAAGTGAAAAAAACCTTCTTGACCTTATTTCCATCTCTGATTCACTACTTAAATGTAATGAAAATGTTCCATTTTTCAAACAAATAGTGACAGGTGATGAGAAGTGAATACTGTGCAATAATGTGGAATGGAAGAGATTGTGAAGCAAAAGAAATGAACCACCACCAACAGAAGACCGAAGACTGGTCTTCATCCAAAGAAGGTGATGTTGTGTATATGGTGGGATTGGAAAGGAGTCCTCTATTATGAGCTCCTTCCAGAAAACCAAACGATAAATTCCAACTGCTCCCAATCAGACCAACCGAAAGCAGCACTTGACGAAAAGCCTCCGGAATTAGTCAACAAAAAATGCATAATCTTCCATCCAAGTAATGCAAGTCCGAATGTTTCTTTGATTGCCAGGCAAAAACTGTTACAGCTTGCCTAGGAAGGTCTGATTCATCCCCTGTATTCACCAGACATTGCACCTTTGGATTTCCATTTATTTCAGTCTTTACAAAATTCTCTTAGTGGAAAAAATTTCGATTCCCTGAAAGACTGTAAAAGGCACCTGGGATAGTTCTTTGCTCAAAAAGATAAAAAATTTTGGGGAAGATGAAATTATGAAGTTGCCTGGAAAATGGCAGAAGGTAGTGGAACAACACAGTAATATGTTATTCAATAAAGTTCTTGGTGAAAAGGAAAAATGTGTCTTTCATTTTTACTTTAAAACTGAAGGAACTTTTTGGCCAACCCAATATTTCCAGAACTTTTTCATCATCCCAAACAGAAACATGTATGCATTAAGTTATAGGTCCCCATTCCCCTTACCCCCAATCCTTGGTAATCTCTATTCTTTTTTTCTTTAAAATTTTTACTAATTTTTATACACTTTTTAAAGGTATTCCATTTACAGATATACAAAATATTGACCAATTCCCCCATGTTGTACAATACATCCTTGAGAATATTTCACACCTAACAGTTCATACCCTTCACTTCCCCACACCTGTAATGCCCCTCCCCCCTCGATGGTAGCCAGTTTGCTCTCGGTATCTCTGAGCCTGCTTTTTTTATGTCATATTCACTAGTTCATTATATTTTTTTTTAGATTCCACATGTAAGTGATATCACATAGTATTTATCTTTCTCTGACCTGTTTCACTTCACATAAAGCCCTCCAAGACCAACTGTGTTTCTGCAAATGGCAAAATTTTGTTCTTTTTTATGGCTGAGTAGTATTCTACAATATGTATACATACCAAATCTTCTTTATCCATTCATCTGTTGACAAACACAGTTTGGTTTCATGTTTTGGCAATTGTAAATAATGCTGCTATGAACACTTTGGTGCAAGTATCTTTACCTACAGCTGGTTCATGTTGAGGTTTGATGGAAAACAACAAAATTCTGTAAAGCAATTATCCTTCAATACAAAAATAAAAAAAGAAAAGATAATTTTGGGGTTTTTTGGATATATACCCAGGAGTGGAAATGCTGGGTCATATAGTAGTTCTATTTTCAGTTTTTTGAGAAACCTCCATAACACTTCCCACAGTGGCTGCGCCAATTTACTTTTCCACCAGCAGTGGGATGGTTCGCTTTTCCCCACTTCCTCACCAACATTTGTTATTTGTGTTGTGTGTGTGTGTGTGTGTGTGTTCTTCTTGATGACAGCCATTCTGGCAAATGTGAGGTGATAGCTCATTGTGGTTTTGACTTGTATTTCTCTGATGATTAGCAACGGTGAGCATTTTTCCATATGCGAGTTGGCCATCTTCATTTCTTCTTTGGAAAAATGTTTATTCAGTTCTTCTGCCCATTTCTAAAAATTATTTATTTTTAATTAAGGATAATTGTTTTACTTTCCATTTTTTCAATATTTATTTTTACTTAACTGCGGTGCCAGGTCTTAGTTGCAGCACTCAGGATCGATTTACTGCAGCATTTGGACTCTCAGCTGCAGCATGTGGGATCTAGTTCCCTGACCAGGGATGGAACCCAGAGCCCCTGCGCTGGGACCTGGGAATCTTAGCAACTGCAACAGCAGGAAAGTTTTGTCTTCCTTTTTTTCTTATCAGGTTGTTAATGAGGTAACCTCTATTCTACTTTCTGTCTCTATAAATTTACCTGTTCTGGTAACTTCTATAAGAATTATATAGAAACATATAATATTTGTCCTCTTATGCGTGGCATATTTCACTTAACATGCTTTTTGTTAATGAGTTTTGTCTTTATTGACACATATCAGAATTTCATCCTTTTATGGCTGAGTAATATTCTATTGTGTATTTACTACATTTTGCTTATTCATTCATTTTTTGATGGACAAAGATAGTGTCTGCCTTTTTGGCTATTGTGAATAATGCTGCTATGAACATTCATGTATACATATTTGTTTGAGTTCCTGCTTTAAATTTTTTTTGGATATATACCTAAAAGTGGAATTACTAAGTCATTTGGCAGTTCTATATTTAACTTTTAGAAGAACCACTAAACTCTTTTCCACAACAGCTGTAACATTTTACATTCCCACTAGCAATATACAAAGGTTCCAATTTCTCAACATCATTGCCAAAACTTATTTTCTACTTTATTGATGATAATAGCCATCCTAATGGGTGTGAAGGGCTATCTTGTTGTGGTTTTGATTTGCATTTCCCTGATGACTAATGATGTTGAGCATCTTTTCATGTACTTATTGGCCATTTGTGTATCTTCTTTGAAGAAATGTATTCAAGTCCTTGAAGAAGGAAATGGCAACCCACTCCAGTATTCTTGCCTGGAGAATCCCATGAATAGAGGAGCCTGGCAGGCTACAGTCCATAGGATGGCAAGAGTTGGACATGACTTAGTGACTGAACCATCACCACCACCATTCAAGTCCTTTGCGCATTTTTGAATTAGTTTTGCTGTTGAGTTGTAGGGGTTCTTTATGTATTCTGTATATTTAAGTTTCTGTAAATATTTTCTCCCATTCTTTGTGTTATCTTTTCAGTCTTTTGCAGTGTTCTTTGATGTACAAAAGTTTTAAATTATGACAAAATCTAATTTATCTATTTTTATTTTGTTGCCTGTGCTTTATCATATCCAATAAATCACTGACAAACCCAATGTCATGAAGATTTCCCTGTTTTCTTCTAGTTTTATAGTTTTAGCTGTTAAGTTAGATTTTTTATCCTTTTTTAAATAATATTTATTATTTATTTATTGGCTGCATTGGGTCTTTGTTGCTGAGTACAGGCTTTCTCTAGTTTCAGTGAGCAGGGGCTACTCTTTGTTGAAGTGCACAAGCTTCTCACTGCTGAGGCTTCTTTTGTTGCAGAGCACAGGCTACTCAGCAGTTGTGGTGCACGGGCCTAGTTGTCCCAAGGCATGTAGGATCTTCCCGGACCAGGGATCAAACCCATGTCCACTGCATTGGGGGTGGATTCCTAACCAGTGGATCACCAGGAAAGTCTGAGATTTTTTTTAAATCAATTTTTAGGTAATTTGTGTATATAATATAAGGATCCAACTTCATTTTTTTGCATGTGCAAACTACCCGATTATAAAATGTATCATAAAGCTACAAAGGTCAAGACAGTGTGATATTGTGATATTGGTGAAAGAATAGATACATACCAATGCAAAAGACTAAAAATTCCAGAAATAGACCCACACAAATAAGGTCAACAGATTTTTAATAAAGGTATAAAGGCATTTCAATGGAGAAAGAACAGTCTTTTCACCAAAAGGTGCTATAAAAAACTGGACTTCCATATGCAAAAAAAAAAAAGATTTATATCTCATATATATATAAATTAACTCAAAGGGATCATAAACCTAAATGTGATATGCAAAACTGTAAAACTCTTAGAAGGAAATATAGGGAAAAATCTTCATGATTTTTGGTTGGTCAAAGAATTCTCATATAGGACACAAAAAGAACCATCTACAAAAGAAAAAACTGATAAACTAAACTTTATCAAAATGTAAAACTTCTCTGCAAAGAACACTAGCAAAAGAATTAAAAGATGAAGCAAGAGATTGGAGATAAAATTTGCAAGTCATTTGTCAGATAAAGGGTTTATATCCAACTCTCAAAACTCAAAAATAAGAAAATAAATCGCTAGATTTTTAAATGGAAAAATAACTATTTTCTTGGTCTCTTATACAGGACGCTTTTCTCCTGCTACTTTGAAGATTCTCTCTTTAGGCTTCCCTGGTGGCTCAGTGGTAAAGAATCCACCTGCAAATGCAGGAGACACGGGTTTGATCCCAGAAAGATTCCACATACCGCTGAGTAACACGTGCAAGGATTTCCCTGTAGTGTATAATGTTTCCCCAGGAACGCCTTCAGTTTTACTAGATTGTGCATCTTCGTATTGTCATGTATGTCAAGTGTAATGCAACGACAAATGGTACAGACACAAACAAGGTTTAGGGTTAGGACTGGAGGGAACTTCTCAGCAAGGAGCTAAGATCATGCATACAGTGCCTCAAAGTTCCATTATACAAAAGATGGCTTGCTAGGCCAGGAAGGGCTGATCTTGCTGTTAGAAGAGCAGGAGAGGGGCCACTTGGCATATATATGAGGAGAGTAGACGGCACCTTAGAATCCCTTGACCACTACGTAACAGAGGGAGTTTTCTGGCCAGGGAAATGTCTTGCTAGAGGTGGGGGAAAGCCAGAGATGGAGTTCACATGCCATTTCAGTTATGCTGAACTAGCTGTTTCTAGGGTACCCAAGAGAGAAGGGAAAAGATTCACTGGAAATGTTCAGCCTGGGTGTGTTCAGTTATGTGATTATATAATATCCCCTTCTGTTTCTGTTAACTTTCTTTGCCCTGAAAGAAATTTCAGGGCGAAGTTTCTTCGTCTGCTTTTTCTTTAACTTTCTTTGTCTACTATTAAGATAGCCACTCCTGCTTTCCTTTGATTAATATTTGCACGATATATCTTTTTTTATCCTTTTACTTTCAAAGTGCATATATCTTTACACCTGAAATGTTTGTTGTAATATACGGTTGAGTTATTCACTGTGCCAATAAGTTGTCCACTTATGTGTACTTTTCATTATATATATTAAACTTATAAAACTAATTTTTTAAAAACATTTTGCTGCACAGGAAGCATTAGAGGTGGGGAGAAAAGGAGCAGGGAGATGGGAGGTGTGGCACTAAATCCCTCGTGGTGATCTGAGATTGAAAATGAGAGAGGGACAGAGACAAGGACAATGCAACAGCCCATCACTAGGTAAAGGTTACACAATAGGCTACATGGATATCTTTGTGGCATATTTTGCTTGTTAGTATTTCCCCCATTCCTGCCCTTGCAAGCTCTCCTTTGAATTGCCGGGGGCTTAGGAGCCTGGAAACTACATTTTGTGGGCTCCTTTGCAAACTAGGTTACAGCTAGATTGGACTGCACAGTGGACTTCATATGTTGGAAATAGAAAGCAGAATGAAGGAGGAAATCTTTCTGTCTCCAGCCACAGCAGGCGACCACAGGTGATTACAGCTATTGGTGGCCACAGGTGGTGGTGGGTCCAGTACCAAATACAGGCTTATAAATCCAGATCAAGGATATTATCAGCTTCTTGATTTCTAAGTAGAACTCCCTTGTCCCTTTTTTTCATCCAGCTCTTTCAACATCTCTATATCCAAGGTCCAGCATTAAATTCCCTTCTTCTTGAAATACCTTGAATGGACATGAGTTTGAACAAGCTCTGGGAGTTGGTGATGGACAATAAGTCTGACATGCTACAGTCCACGGGGTCACAGAGTTGGACACGCATGAGTGACTGAACTGAACTACCTGCAGTTGGTTGTTTTTCTGGCAAGACACTGACTGATGCACAACTTCTCCTTGTCTGAAAGAAACAAATCGCATCCCATCATTTATCAGCATTCTCCAGAAGGGCTGGTGAAGCAAACCCAAATGCTCTCGGCTATGCTCTCTTTGCTTTTCTCCCTGGAGCTCTCCCTGTCCGGGCCCCCACACCACCTCCCATCTACACTTTGAGAACTGTCACCTCTACTGCATCCTGATTGACACTCAGTGCTGTATTCCACTCCCATGTGTGCAACTCCCCTGTCTCCGCTCCCACAGCAGCCAGCCTCCACCTGGCACGCCTGTCCCCTCTCTCTACTGGGAGCCCCGGGAGGTTGAGAAGCAGTGTTTACCCTTGACTCCTTGCATGGCTGGCACTGAGGAGGTGCTTACAGAATGTTTCACAGCACCAAGTGTCACCTGCCACAGAAGCTGATGGGTTGATGGGATGAGCTGCTCTGCCAAGCCCTAGTTCGGGAAGAACCCAGGTGGGATCCTCTTTCCAAACTATTTTTCCAGAAGTTAACTGATGAGAGTAGCCAAGTGTTTGCAGAATAAGATCAGGGAAGAGGATCTGGGACATAGAGACCACAGGAAGACCGGCTGAGGTGCCAACTAGCTTTAATGAGCCCAAGCACCTTTCCCCTACACCCTGTCCTCTCCTCCCCACTCAGTGACCCCTCCTCCAGTTCTGGACAGGTCCAGCCTGCCCAAGCCTCTGGGGCTGTTCAGCTGGAGGTGTTAATTCTTCTGTCCCCTCAGCCGTTCCAGCCGCCTCCGAAGGTCCGGGGGCACCTTGGCCCCAGCTGCCAGCAGCTCTCGAAGTCTCTGTTTGGGAGTCTTGGTGAGGCGGAAATTGCAGGGCACAGGGCCCTCTTCAAAGGTGACCCGGCAGCTCCGTGTCACTGTGTGGTAGCCCTCCGCGCTGGCGGTCACCATGTAGTCCCCTGGGGTCAGCAGGCGCCAATAATCCCCGCCCCATGCTGAGAGAAGTGAAGGGCAAGATCAGCGTCCAGTGGCCTGCAGCTTTTGACCTGGTTAACGCCTCCCACACTGCCCCTATCCCCTCCCCCACGCACCCACCTGTTGTTACATCATGGTTAATCCCATCTACAGAAATGACGGCATCAGCAATCCCAAGCTCTGTGTCTTTGTCCCTCACAACTCCAGCAATGCCCATGCGCACCTGTGCAGGAAAAGGTTATCAAAATCCCTTTGCTTCCGCAACCAGTTTATTTTCTGGCTCTGTATCCTACAAATTTGATAGAGGTGCTGCATCTACTCTGTTCCTAGGTGACAATACTCTGGTGGAAGTATCTCCTGACTGATAAATGGCATCTGGACCAAGACAAATATAAACGCCTGGCAGGAGGGCGTATCTTTGGGCTTTCCCTGAGTTCACTGATTCTCGTTATGGGCTTGTCTTTTAGAATCTTTGGAAACTATACTTACGGAGTTGTTCCAAGGGACATGAGTTCCTGCGGAAAGTGAAGAGTCTATGCCAGGGTACTTCCTGCACTTGCATAATCAGTCTTTTCTGAGAATAGCTCTGGGTCTGCTCCATGGACACTGCCTGGAGTGCAGTCAGGTCCACTCCCGCTCTCCAACAATGTCTGACACCACCCTGCTGGCAAACTCTGCTTCCTATCCTGTATCCCTCCAAGGCAGTCTGATGCCAAGTGAGTGTGACCCATGGCACTGGTGAGTCAGAATGGCTCAGCCTGACCTCAGGAGACCTCCCTGTTGGGAGATGTGTCCAACATGGAGAACAGACCAGTCAGCAGTGACTCGGGCAGGTGGAGAGTGGGGGAAATTCAGATCCAACCTGTTCCAGGTAGGTGAGAAGGGCATCTTTGTTGTTCTCCCACTCCTGGGGCAGTTCGTTCTCATGAGGGAATTTGTCACAGGACAGCTCCACAGTGACCTCAAAGCAGTTGGTGTGTAGGTAGCTGAAGTCATTCATGCCTAGGGGTACCACAGACACTGGAGCCTAAGCAGGCGGGACGGGAGCCCTGCCCTCCCAGCGCCCTCCTCTGGGAGACACTTCCTGGTGACAACTAACACTGGCGCTGTATGTGAGAGCAGACTGTCTCATTGGGGCAGGGTGATGGGGATGGGGCTAGAGCTTCCCTGATGGCTCAGCTGGTAAAGAATCTGCCTGCAATGCAGGAGACCCAGGTTTGATTACCAGGTCAGGAAGATCCCCTGGAGAAGGGAATGGCAACCCACTCCAGTATTCTTGCCTGGAGAATTTCAAGGACGGAGGAGCCTGGCGGGCTACAGTCCATGGGTTGCAGAGTCAGACACGACTAAGTGACTAACACTTTTTTTTCACTTTTATGGGAATGGGATAACCCCACCCTCGGGCACATACTCCCAGGAACTGTGTGCCAGTCAGCCCCGTTGATGATGCTGCCGTACAGGGAGAAGTCCTGGCTGTGGCAGGGTCGTCGATCTGGGTCCTGCATGGCCCGATTAGTGCCCGCATAGACAGTGCTGAGCCAGCGAAACACAGCCTCATCCGGGGTGGGCGTGAGTTCACGGGCAGCCCACGGAGTCCGAGTCATGTCGAAGGGGTAGGATACCACGAGCTCACCCCCGTGGAGGTTGGCACTTAGCACAAAAGGGATCCGCTGCATCCACTTGATCACTGCCCATGTTTCAGGAGCCACCTGGACAAGGGCAGGTCAGGGGAGTGGGAGACAGAGACAAAGGCCCCCGGGGTGGTCCAGAATACTCACAGTGGCATTGGGCAGAGTGTAGTAAGTGGGCAGTGGCAGGTGATGGTTGGGGACAGTGTCAGGTACCAGCCCTTCATCTTCTGCTTCCCACAGTGGTGTGTTGAGATCAGCAAAATTATGGTTAAGATCAATGCCCTGATGGTTCCAGCGGCCCTCTGCCCAGCCCACCAGCTCTGAGCCCTGCCGGGGAGGAAGTCTGTTCAAGCGAAGCAGGCTCCAGGCACCATGGCAGAAGGAGCAGGCTGGCCCTCAGGCCAAGTGGCCTACCCGGCGGAAGGCAGTCTCGTAGCCATCAGGATTCATGGAGGGCAGCAGGTGAATGCGCGTCTCGGTGAGCAGCCGGGTCACCCTCGGGTCCCCTCTCAGGAACTCATGACACAGGAACTGCATTAGAAGCAGGAGCAACTCCCGCCCCAAGGCCTCATTCCCATGCATGCCGGCCACATAGCGCACCTCAGGCTCTCCTGGGAACAAACAGGGGCTTGCAGCTGGCTCACGCACCTGCCCCTCCCTGCTGCTGTGCCCACCTCTTCCACCCCATGTGCCAGTACCCAGCTCATGCTCCCCGGGCTGGTCCGACATTTCCATCACATACAGCTTCAAGCCCTGGTGGCTCTTCCCGATGCTGTAGATGCGGGTGATGTTGGGGCACTGTTCGTTCACTTGCTTCATCAGCTGGGGGGTGAATGTAGCATGGTGAGGGGCATGGGAGGAGCAGACCCAGGGCTCAGACCACACGAGGCCACGAGGGACTTCAAAAGTTTGCGAGGGCCCATACGATGGGTACACCATGGCACAGTACAGGAGGGGGCAGCAGCCATGGAAGGAACGGTCAGAATAAGAGAAGCACCAAAGCAAGGGAAATCGTGGAAGTTTAGGGGTCAAAAGGAGGGTGAGATGGAGGGGGACATGAGAGCAATCATAGCAAGTTATGCCCTGATGGGCAGGAGACCTGAGATGAGCAGATCCTTCCTCCTGGGTCATAGGGGTTACCTTCCTCATGGCTTTATAATCATGATGCCGGAAGTCTAGTGAGTCGGAGGATCCCAGCATGGGAACCTCAGGGAATAGACCATTGGGATCTGGTAGAGGATGAATTCACAGTAAATGGTGAGTTCCCAGGGGAGGGTGTGCCCTGCCCATCTAACCCTTGTCTTTCTCCCCACCTGAGACCGGGCAGGCCAGGATCTCTGCCCGGAGGCAAGAGGCACCTCCCTGGAGCCAGGTCTGGGGCAGCAGGCGAATGAAACGGGCCACCTGGGGCTCAGGCAGGAGATTTAGCACTGGTGTCTCTGGATCTGAATTGGCAGGAAATACCTGAGGGCATCAAGTCCTTTGTAAGGGCCGCTTGAACCCTAGCAGCCTGGCTCAGGGCCCAGGAAGATGCTCAGGCCTGTGAGCTCAATGAAAAACCCACCCTAGTGGGCTCAGCTAGACACTTGCTCGCTGTGTCAAACACAGATCGCTGCCCACATCCTTTGCCAACAGGCAGCCCTAGGCAGCCATACTTTCCAGTTTAGTCACAGCTCATTAGACCAATATGGCCATGTGACTCAGGAGCAGGCAATCCTGAAGCTGGCCAGGATCCCACACTGTAGCCTGAGGAGATGAGAAGTGATGCAAGGAACCCCATCGCCAGAAGGGGTGTTCCAGCAGGAAGCTGTGGCATGAGGAAGTATTTGGGAAGGATGTGGGCATGGTCCAAAGCAACCTGGCTCCTGAGGCTGTCTGCCGGGTGCCACCCATCCTTTCTCCTGGGATGCCCAAGTGGGCACCTGTGTCCTGTCCTCAGAGGAGTCCAAGCCCAGCCCAGCACCCTACAGTGGGCCAGGAGCCCAACTCCCAGCACAGAGGGCCCCAGCCACCATGGGACTTCTCACCGCATCCATCCCGCTGCTGCGATTCTTACTCCCCCACCAGGTCCGACTGTCATTGCTGAACTGGACTTTGTATGAAGTGACCCAGTCATATCTGGCAGGAAAGGTGGGCAGAGATCATGGGTGGCCCCCAAGCCTCCCACACCAGTCCTCCTGAGTCTGCCCATAATTTCCCTGGCCTGGAGCTGTCCTGCCTCACCTCCAGATGGAGTTCCTGCCCTGTGTGATAATGCCCGAGAAGCGGGTGGGGTGCCTAGCATCCACCTGAAGCCATGGCTCGGCATCCTGCTGCTCGGCGCACCAGGCCCCATCAAAAAGATCACCATCTTCCAGGCCTGACTGTGGGCACAGGACGCAGCAATCAGAACCGGGTAGGCCTTAAGGGAAGGTGGGAAGGGCAGGGAAGAAGGTCCTAGGGGTTGCCTTGCTGACCTGGATGTTGAGCCGTCCTCTGTGTGGTCCAAGACCAAAGGATTGGCTACTAGATGCATCGAGCTGGTTATCTGAAACTCGCAGGGACTCTAGGCCCAAAGGGGGACAGTCTGGGACAGGGACAAAGCAGTAAGTTGGGAAAAGAGAAACAGTGGTCAGGGCAAGTGGAAAGCTGAACCCACACTTGCCCGTGTGGCCAAGAGCTACATTAGTTCATGTCCCAGAGACTGCAAGTCTGGGCAAGGCCCTTGGAGTGGTGGTACCTGGTTCTTGCTTCTCAGGGAGGTCAAGGGTCCCTGAAGGGCTGGTGGTCACTGAAGGCCTGGCAGTCACTGGGGGTGTGGGGCGAGTTAGCTTCTTTCGCTTCTTCATGACGATCTTTTTCTTCTTGATGACTCGAATCCGGACATGCTGTTCTGAAGTCCCTGGAGACCAAAGAGGCAGAGAAGCAGGGAAGGAAATGATGGCAGGAAACCTCAAATGGAGAGGTCTACCACCCTAAGAAAACCTACAAGTTCACAGGAGGCCCTACCACACGTATCCAAGGACCTTAGCATGGACTTTAAGGCCCTCAGTCTGACCCCAACCTACTGTTCCAGCCACTTCCTTGATTCCTTCTCCCCTCTGATGTGACATTGCCACTAGGAACTACTTGCTTGCTCCAAAGAGCTGAAGTTGGTTCTTTAACTCCTTCTTTGCCTGGCTGTCCCCTTCCCTATCATATATCCACCACCTTTGACTTTATTTTCGAATTCCCATTCTTTATTCACATCTCAGTCCAGATGCACTTCAGGGAGCCTTCCTTAGCTCCAGGCTCAGTCTCATGCCCCCAAAGCCTCTGTGCCACTTCCATCACTGTGCTGAGAGGTCCTGTCCTCAAACCCATGTCTGTCCAGGTGTTCAGGCTTTCCAGAGTTGGACCCCTGCCCTGCCTGCCCTTCAGTATAAAGCATTCATTGCACAGGCCAGATGCCACTGGTTCCCCACTGAGATCCACAGCTGCCCCCCCCTCCCCCCAACACACACACTGTACATAACTGTCAGGGATTGGTACCTTTGCACACACTGTTTCCCTCTTGGCTGCCCTCCTCTTCAGCTCTTCCTAATTCAGAGCTACCTTTCAGAACCAGTTCCACCTGCCTCTCCCAAGAAGCCCTCCGAGGTTGCCAATCCCCGTGCCTTCCTCCTCTCTATTGCCACATATGAGAAGCTGGGAAGTCCGGCAGCCTTCCCAGTCCCCACCCCAGGCAGAGCCGCGTCCCTCCAGGGCACCTGGCAGAGAGCGCTTCCTCCCTTCCTCTGTTCTTTTCCTTTCAGCCGCTGGCTCAAGGCCCACACAGTCTTGCTCTGCACCCTCCTCGGTGTCTTTGCACCTCTCTCTACCCTCCTCCTGGCTCTAGCCTCAGTTTCCCCATCCGAGAAACAGGAAGGTTTGGGGCTGGAAGAGGCAGCATCCCACTGGCTCCTGTCCCAGGACTGCTGACTTGGTCTGGCCGGGAATTAGGGCTGCTGAGTCAGCAGCCATTGTACCGCGCAGGGAGTGTGTGCGCGTGGGGCAGGGTCGCCACCCAGGCGCTAGGCAGAGTGCGGCGTGTGTGGCGTGTGTGAGGTGTGTGCGCGCGTGCTGGGGAGGGGTCGCCACACGGGGGTCGGAAGAGTGGGACAACCGATTAGCGGGAGAAGCGGGCATTGGGTAGGACGGAAGCTCACCGTTCTCCTTCCCCGCGGACGGCTGTGCCGGGCTGCTATGGGGGGTCGGGACCGGGACCTTGGTGGTCGCGGGCGACGCCAGGCCCAGCACGGAGGTGCTGGGCGCCCCTAAACCCACATCGACGGCAGGCGCGAAGGTGGCCAAGGCGAGCAGGAGACCCCACATGGCGGGGTCCAAGGCGCGGACGCACTGGGCTCGCGGTGGCCGGTGGGTTCGCCTCTTCCTGCTGGGGCTCTGGAGCCCCCCGCCCCTTCCTGCCGCCGCTGCACGCCCGCCCACAGCCCGCTCGCTGGCCTCGGACCCCGGGAGCCGAGGGGTTGGGAAGGGAGGGGAAGGGAAGGAGGGAAGGGAGGAGGAAGGGGAGGGCCCAGGCCGGCCGCCCCGGGTCTCCGCACCCACCGACTCTGCCCTCATCTCCGCTCCCCCCCGCATACCCCCTCGAGCTCACCCGCCTCGCTCGGGCTCTGCCCTTTACCGTCGGCAAAGGCCCCAGGCACCCTGGATTCCACTCAGTCCTGTGAGCCCGTCCCACAGTGGGCACCTACTGTGTACCATGCCCGGCGCCGGGCACATTACCCGTGGCCTACAATCAAACCTTGTCTCACAAACTGGTAAACTGAGGCTTAGAACGGCGAATTGACAGTTTAGGTAGCAAAGCCGAGAACTTTGGGGCGGAAACTACAACCCGGGAGGGAAATCTGTCCAGAGCCAGAACCCCCTGCCAGGAAGGTTGGGACGGAAAGAGGCTGAGGGGAAACTGAGGCGGAGGCAGGGTTACGGGGTGGGGGAGGGCTGGGATCTTTCTGAAGGACACCGAGGGGCCCCGCCAGAGGCTATGCTTCCCATCCCCCACCCCGGCGCCCGGCCTCTCTGCTCTTTTCGTTTCCCTAGCCTCCCCTCCTCCGGCTGCCACGTTCCGGGGTTACATAACCCGAGTAGAGAAGACCGAGTAGATACCCGGCGGGCTGAGGCCCGGGGAAGGGGGGAGGGAGAGACTTGATGCGCATCCTGCCCTGCCCCACCCCAAGCTTTTCTGGGAGCCCGCAGCCCTGGGTCTCTGTCTTCGGGACCACCTCGGATTCCGGGATTCCAGAGCGTAGGACCCTCCCCATGCCTCTCCGAGGCCCCCTTTGGCTCCCCATTCCAGGGTCGCCTCCCCAGCGGGAAGGAATTCGTTCTCTGTGTGCCTCTGGCCGGTGTTTTACCATTGCAAGGATCCTGCCAGGGATACACTGCCATCCCCAAGTAAGATGCAGTGCCCAGAGGTGACCGGGAAAACTCTAGAGAGTGGTAGGATATGGGGGGTGGGGGGATGTTGTGGGGAGGGGCTTGAGCAAATGTTTTCTGCAAGATCACTACCCATATGAACAATTTGAATTACCTCATCGGCGTGTCAGCACCCATCTCGCCAGATCTCTCCAAAGAAATATGCGCTCCCGAAACTGAGACCCACCCTCAGTAACAACCCCCAGTCTCATAGATACAAGTCCCGGAGCTCCTGGAGGTTTGTGGTCCACCCTATGCACTCTGGGTAGAGAACTTCCGAAAGGGAGCAACGGGGACAGGGCCCCCATGGGTCCTGCTCCCGCCTTAGAGCACCCGGCCTGGATGCCACTGCTGAGTACCAGGCACCAGAGGAAGATTTAGTAAAACTCAAGGAAGGCGTGCCAAACCTGAGGGCCCCAAAATGCCCTGGCCAAGTCAGCGGCAGAAAGACAGTACTGCAGCCCCAGGCCTCGCAGAGGTGGGAGGCCAGGAGAGACTCCGGTGGAGCTAGAAGCAGGTCTGTGCAGGTCTTGAGGCCTTCTCCACCTCTGGCCAAAGCCCAATCTGGCCCCTTCCCGGCTCTGCTCCACCCTCATCCAAGTTTCACAGAGGGGTGCGAGGGGGTCGAGGCCGAAACTGGGAGGGCAGGTCAGCCTCCTAAGGCTCCCACAGCCTCCAAGCCCTTCCCCACACAGCAGCCAAATCCTAGTGAGCTCACCTTCCAGCGGTTCCTGAAAGGGTTCTTCCCCAACCACACCATTCTCAGCTCATTTCCCTGTGTTTTCCCCCAGCTCATATCTCTGCAGCCACACAGGCATCCTAGCTGTTTGTGGAAGGCACAAGACCCATCCAGCTTCAGGGCCTTTGCACTGGATCACCACGTTTGCATCCTTCACCCAACATTCAGATGGCTTTTCTTTTTATTTTTGGTTGCTCTGAGTCTTTATTGCTGCACAAGGGCTTTCTCTAGTTGCAGCAGAAGGGGGCTACTTTTCATTGCAATGCTGGGACTTCTCACTTTGGTGGCTTCTCTTATTGCAGAGCACAGACTCTAGGCACTCGGGGCTCAGTAGTTTCTGCTCCACGGCTCCCAGTAGCTGTGGTGCACAAGTTTAGCTGCTCCTAGCATGTGGAATCTTCCAAGACCAGGGATCAAATCCCAGTCTCCTGCATTAGCAGGCAAATTCTTCACCACTGAGCCACCAGAGAAGCCCCCAGATGGCTTTTCAATGTCACTCTCTTCCCTGACCATTCTGACAAAAGTAACCTCCATCCTTCACATGTAAACAGCAGTCTGGAGTCCCATCTGGGAAAAGGTCTGGGCAGTGGGTCCACTCCATGAGTGAGACTTAAAATTGCAGTTTCGGTGGTTCCCACTTATAATCCTGGGCTGCAAACTGTGTTGGCGCACAAAAATGCAGTTCTGGTTTTACTTTAACATTTTTACCAAGCCATTTATCTTGTGAGTCCTGGGATTTTGTTAAACCCTAGGTGCACTTAGCCAGGCCTCCAGCTCTCAGAAATTCCAAGACCCGTTCCTTTTCTTATCTAATGTACTGCCTGACTAGCTGTCGGTTGCGGGCTAGTCACGGGGTAGCACAGAATCCTGGCAGTGTCCAGGCAGGTTAGAAGCAGGTCAGAGGCCTGCTCTCCTGCTTCTGAATCCTGAACAAGACTTCCTCCATTTTAATTTCCCTAACAGTTGTCCTTAGGATTGTTTAGGCTGAAGAGCATAGAAATATAACACAAACAGTCTTGCTAATTCTATAGGTCAAATAACAATTCCAAAGGGTCAAAAGAAACAAAGATACAAGCAAGAAGTTAAACTGCAGAAAACCATTTCTGAGCGGTAGAGAATGTAGTAAAGAAAAAGTCCCACCATGAATGAGAAATATATTTTTGTACATTAACTCCTATATCTGTTAACTTATCGGCAGTAATACTTAGCTTGGTGCAAAACTAATTGCAGTTTCAGACCATGAATTTCAAATTCATTATAACTAGGCTCAAACACATTTTTAATAATCAAAATAGGAACCATTACAATCAACACATGTTTGCCAATGAGAAATGTTTGTTTATCCCTGTAGCATAAAAATCCATGCTTCAGGATTTGATGAACTCTTGAAAAGCATTTTCTGCATCCTGCTGGTTGTGGAAGGGTTTTTCCTGCAAAAGGTTGTTGAAATGCTTGAAGAAGTAGTAGTCAGTTGGTGAGATGTAGGTGAACATGGTGAATAAGGCAAAACTTTGTAGCCCAATTCATTCAACTTTTGGAGCATTGGTTGTGCAACATGTGGTCAGGCTCTGTTGTGGATAAGAATTGGACCCTTTCTGTTGACCAATGCTAGCTTCAGGCATTGCAATGTTTTTGGTGCAACTCATCAATTTGCTGAGCGTACTTCTCCGATCTATTGGTTTTGCCAGGATTCAGAAAACTGTAGTGGATCAGATGGGCAGCAGACCACCGAACAGTGACCATGACCTTTTTTTGGTGACACTTTGGCTTTGGGAAGTGCTTTGAAGCTTCTTCTCGGTCCAGCCACTGAGTTGGTCATTGCCAGTTGTTGTATAGAATCCACTTTTCATCACATGTCACAATTTGATTGAGAAATGGTTCATTATTGTTGCATAGAATAAAAAAAAACAACACTTCAAAATGACATTTTTAAAAAATTTTCGGTCAGCTCATGAGGCACCCACTTATGGAACTTTTTCACCTTTTCAACTTGTTTCAAATGCCAAATGACCTTAGAATGTTTGTCGTTGAGTTCTTTGGCAACTTCTGTAGTTGTAAGAGGATCAGCTTTGATGATTGCTCTAACTTGGTTGTTGTCAGTTTCCAATGGCTGGCCACTACACTCCTCATCTTCAAGGATCTCGTCTCCTTTGCAAAACTTCTTGAACCACCTCTGCACTGTATGTTTGTTAGTTCCTGGGCCAAATGCACTGTTGATGTTGCAAGTTGTCTCTGCTGCTTTACAACCCATTTTGAACTCAAATAAGAAAATCACTTGAATTTGCTTTTTGTCTAACATCATTTCCATAGTCTAAAATAAATATAAAATAATGGGCGGAGGAGCCTGGTAGGCTGCAGTCCATGGGGTCACTAATTCACTTTCACTTTTCACTTTCATGCATTGGAGAAGGAAATGGCAACCCACTCCAGTGTTCTTGCCTGGAGACTCCCAGGGATTGGGGAGCCTGGTGGGCTGCTGTCTATGGGGTCGCACAGAGTCAGACACAACTGAAGCGACTTAGCAGCAGCAGCAGCAGCAGCAGTAAGTCATTAGCAAAAAAATATAAAGTGGGGAATGCACATTAAAATGATGTAAAACATAACCACATTTAATTAAGAATGTATTCCAATATCAAACAGCAAATTTCAACAATGTAAAATTGCAATTACTTTTGCACCAAGTGACACCTTCTATCAAGGTACAATTACATTTTTTCTATGAAATTTTGTAATACTTTGGTTCCTTGCAAAATTTTAAGCAGGGGTTCTAAGGAGAAGCTAGTATTAGAAACAGACAAAGTAGGAAATAGCATTAGAGTCAATAACACCTGAGTTTTCATGGAGGGGGGAATAATAGGTAGTCCCCTTCCAGTATAAATCATCAACATGTGTTAGGAATCCAGAGAAAGGGGTTCCTAACTGATACACAGAGGTAGTGTTTTTACATAATCAGTCACAGTACATGCTAATTGAGGGGCTCTTTCAAAAAACATATTGTAGGTTTTAGGGAAAACAGTCCATTCACAATAGCTGATGAAGTTCTTCAATAAGCAGGGTTCCCCAAATTCGAGAAGTTGGTCCACATAGCAGTCCCTTGTCAGCCTTGTCACAACTTATCGGTAAGTGGTTGTGACTATTAAAGTAACACATGAAATTGGCACATAATGCTTGTGTTCAAGGCTTGAGCTATTTCTTTACCAGTGCTGTGTAATCTAGCAGACAGATAAATCTTGTCCATAGAGAGGCAAAGTTAAGAAAGAACAGGCCTTATTTACTGGGCAGGCAAAGTTATCCTGAGTTCAGGTCTGGCTTAGGTTTCTCCAACTGAAGATTCCCCAGTCGATTTCTTCATATTTTTCTTTTAATTGTAACATATCCTTGAAGATTGAGGAGTGAATGACAATCCACATTACAGTCAGGCTTCTAAGAATAATCTATTCATGAGAATAACAGTGGGTTAATGGCACATATTTCCATCTTTCCTGTTTGGGGATCATCACTAATATAGAATGACCCTTCCTCTGTGCAATCACATCAGCAGGTGTGGGAGGACCTCTAGGCTGCTTCACCAAGACTTTAGCTCCAATTGCATTTATTTCATTTGTGGGTCTAAACTCTCCATCACTTCTAACTGTTAATAAAGTGGGAGGTTCTCCTTTTTGTACTTTGCCAATTACACATGAAAGGTCTTCCCTGGTGGCCCATCAGTAAAGAATCCACCTGAAATACAGGAGATGCAGTTCGATCGCTGAGTCCCGAGGATCCCCTGGAGGAGGAAATGGCAACCCACTGCATTATTCTCGCCTGGGAAATCCCATGGACGGAGGAGCCTGGCGGGCTACAGTCCATGAGGTCCCCAAAGAGTCAGACACAACTTAGCGATGAAACAACAACAATTACACATGGAAGAATCAGCAACTGGGCAATTTGATCATGTAGATTAATAAATAGATCATCCTTTCCCCTTTTTGTAGATTACTTGGATTTCTTCTTGGTAGTCTGAGTCTATCATTCCCCCACGGACGCAGATCCCTTTTAACGCTAACCTGGAGTGTTCTATGATTAATCCAAAGTGTCCAGGAGGCCTTTTAATTCCAATGCCAGTTGAAATAACGCATATTAATCTTTTAGTAAGTCTGTGTTCAGATATAGAGTATAAACCCAGTCTGGCACCTCAGGAGTAGCTCAGAAAGGAACTAATACTCCTGGGCCAATTTCCCAATACTCAGTTTTTTTTGGATGGAAGTCTATTTTATACATCTGTAACGTGGAATAGTGATTCTCATCAAAGGAGTTTCTGATTCTCCTGGATGTTTATTATTTAAAATATTGAGGGAAATATTCAAGCTAGTCCTCCAATATTTATAATAGCCCTCTCCAAGTTTAATTAATTGCTGTTTAACCAAACCATTCATTCTTTAAATCAAACCAGCTGCTTGAGGATAATAAGTAATATGAAAGATCCATTATATGTTATGTTCCTGTGAAAGCTCTTGTATTAATTTACCTTTAAAATATGACCCATTGTCACTCTAAATTTGAAGTAGAATACCATAATATAAATTATCTCCAATGTTTTAATAGTATTAGTCTGATTGGCTTTGCTGAAGGGAATGACGACTAAACATCCAGAATAGGTGTCCACAGCAGTACACGCATATTGGCATCCTTTATCTCGAATTAATGGGCCAATATAATCAATTTTCCATATTTGCCCAGGCTTCTTGTCAAGTGCCAATTGTCCTTCGACAAACTGTGTCAAGTGTCTATGCTTGATATGTTGACAAACTGGACATTGTGAAATAACAGAGTTAATGAGATCCATAGTTAAGGAAGTACCTGTATCCTGAGCCCACCTGTATGTTGCTTTTTCTCCCAGATGGCCACATTTTCTGGTGTGCCCACAAAGTCAAACCTTTTAAGTCACTGGAATCTGGATCAACTTCTACTGCTTGGATTCGGGTTTGTTCCTCTGTAATAGTTATACCATCGTTCCGTAGAATTTGGACACTGTGAGCATCTACATGAAAGACTGAAACATTAGTAGTTTGAACAATTTCCCAAATGTCAAACCATAATTCCTTTCCCCATAGCTCTTTGGAGTGGATTTGCCAGCTATTCCTTACCCTCGTGCATGTGTGCTAAGTTGCTTCAGTTGTGTCTAACTCTTTGTGACCCCATGTACTGTAGCCCACTGGGCTCCTCTGTCCATGGGATTCTTCAGACAAGAATACTGGAGTTCGTTGCTGAGCCCTCCTCCAGGGGATCTTCCCAACCCAGGGATTGAACCCACGTCTCTTACTTCTCCTGCATGGGCAGTGGGGTTCTTTACCATCTAGGAAGCCCCAGTTTTTACCTATAGGGAAAGCCAAGTGGCCAATCCATTGATTGACCAAGAATCTGTGGACATATAGCACTCATTCCCTTGCTTTAATACCTGATAAACCACATATAACTCAGCAAATTGGCTACCTTTACCTTCGTAGTTGTCAGTGATTTAGTAGTGACGGGATTATGTGCCACCACTTTCCAATAGTGAATGGATCCTATGTATTTGGCTGATCCATCAGTGAAACATGCATGCTGTTTTTCTAGTGCAGTTAAAGAGTCAAAAGTTTGTGTTATCGTTTAGTTGCTAAGTCATGTCTGACTCTTTTGCGACACCATAGACTGTAGCCAGCCAGGCTCCTCTGTCCGTGGGATTTCCCAGACAAGAATACTGGAGTGGGTTGCCATTTCCTTCTCCAGGGGATCTTCCCCACCCAGATACTGAACCTGCACCTCCTGCATTGCAGGCAGATTCTTTTCTGCTGAGCCACTAGTGAAGAGTCCAAGGGCTTTCTCCATTTTACAGGCAACTCAGTTATCTCAGGCCTAACTATAGCTTTTAATAGGAATTTTTGGAAATCTTTAGTAGGAACTTCAGAAATCTTTTCATTTAAGGCAGCAACTTCATGTGGCCCAGGTTTGGCTTGGTCCTGAATATACCATTTCCATTTCATTATGCTGGATTCCTGAGCTTGCCTAATCCTGTGGGTCTTGGGTGAACTTTGTACCTATAACATGACTGGCACTTGAGGTCTTAATATTACAATATGATTCATAGTCAATTATTCCATATCAATCAAAGCCCAATAACAGGTCAATAACTGTTTTTCAAAGGTAGTGTTATTTCTCCCAGCCTCTGGAAATTTCCTACTTCAGAAGCCCAAAGGCACTCTTTTGTCTTGCTGTTTTTGCTATAAGCTTCAATTAGCGTATAGTTCATTGATATATACATGTAATTTTATGTCCCTTTATCGTAGCTCATGGAGTATCTGATAATAAAACTAGAATTTAATATTCAGTGTAACATAAAATTTGTGTGTGTGTGAGAGAGAAAGAGGGTATTAACCCTGTAGCCAGGGGAAGCTTTATCCCATCAAATAAAAAATGAGTTTTGTCAGGGAATCGGAAAAAACCAAGAGGCTATCTTGGATTTCCATAGCTACAACTGTTTGATTCATAGCTATTGTTTACCCATTTTAAATTCCTTGATTTAGGAGTAGACTGTTGCCATGTTCTAAGGACATCAGGATAGCAAAAGTCTGACAATGAGGGGTAAATTTGTTTTTGTAGAAGCAGAATGAGCCTTATCTGTGTGTGTCACAATCTTCATAGATTATTGTGAAATAATATTTACTTTGCCAAGTAACAAAATATTTTAAAAACAAATATAAATCACTTAAGGGCAAAGAAATTCACATAATGTTATCAAAAGCCACAGTCCAAGAAAACTTTTTTCTCTTAACATAGAGAGAAAACCAATTCCAGTCTGATACAAACTTACTGTTAATAACAATTTTTGTTTATCTAGTTAATTTTAGTTTAATCTTAGAAAGTCCTTTCTGTAAATCTTGAAGAGGTAGTATTTTTGCAAAGACATCAGAATGAAACCATAGTTCTCTCTAATCACAAAAAGGCTTAAAAAAGACAGGTTTAAAATCTGATTACAATTCAATTGGCAAAGTAACTTGGTTACTGCTGTGACACATAACACTTTAAGATAGTAACTAAAATTATGACTGATAATATTTCACCAGGACATATCAGATCTTTTTGAATTCTGTATAATTTCTAGAATATCTGTATTAGTAAGATTTACCATACAAAATAACCCAAGAAGATTTTTGACAGCACTTAATTGACAGCACTCCTCATGTACCTATAATATAATGAACCTAATTAGTTTAATAGCTTTCTTTGGAATGCCTCAGGGGCCTTCTGAAGCACCCTCAAAGTTAGCTAGAAGTCAAAAGAACTTCATTAGAATTTGATCTTAGGAAGTTCTGTCAAAAATACCAAAGAGTTTAGAACACTCAGTCAGATAAGATCATAGATCTATGAAACAATAGTTATTCACTCAGTCGAAGTAACAATAAAAGATTTCAAAAGCAAATACAGAACAAATCTCTTAAGAGGTAAAGAAACTTAAAATCTGTCATCAAAAGACAGTTCAACGTCCCAAGAAAACTTGTACCATACGTAAGATTCTTTTCTTGGTTTCCACTTTCCACAAATCCTTATCACTTTCTATAGTAAACACTTTAGTCTCCCATTTAAAAACAGACACCTGAAAGTCAGACCTATTTATTTTTCCTTTCACAAAATGCAATTCCATTCCTCATAACTTATCCCACTTTCCTTAAGCAACCATGAACTGTCCTTTATATTAGCAATGGTAGATTGGTGAACATAAATACCAGTGATAATTTCTAAAAATTTTTGTTTTTCTTAGAGAACATCTGAGGATGGTACCAAACATATTCATTAATACTTCTAAACCCTTCACTTCTCTGTAAAAAAGAAAGCTATGCTATGCTATGCTATGCTAAGTCGTTTCAGTCGTGTCCGACTCTGTGCAACCCCAGAGACGGCAGCCCACCAGGCTCCCCCATCCCTGGGAGTCTCCAGGCAAGAACACTGGAGTGGGTTGCCATTTCCTTCTCCAATGCATGAAAGTGAAAAGAGAAAGTGAAGTCGCTCAGTCGTGTCCGACTCTTAGCGACCCCATGGACTGCAGCCTACCAGGCTCCTCCGTCCATGGTACTGGAGTGGGGTGCCATTGCCTTCTCCAAAAAAGAAAGCTAGTGTTTAGTAATTACTGTTTCAGCATATTATTTCATTTGGAAATGGCCTAATTATTCAAACTTCTATCATTTAACTTAATTTAGCACAGCCCTAGAATTCAAGTTATCAAAACCTGGAGAAACTATTCTGGGTAGACATTCCTAAAGCATAATTATTCTTAATAGAGTTCATCTAAAAGCTCTTATCTCATTTACATTTTCTTTACTTAAAAGTCTATTCACATCAAGTTACTTTGTAAAATGGACTCAATATCTGGCCCAACTGTGGAATATGATGTTGCCAGAAGCCAAATAGCCCTATAAATTTTGAGCCTCCCTTTCTGTCTGCTGCTGCTGCTGCTGCTAAATCGCTTTAGTCGTGTCCGACTCTGTGCGACCCCTGAGACGGCAGCCCACCAGGCTCCTCCGTCCATGGGATTCTCCAGGCAAGAGTACTGGAGTGGGGTGCCATTGCCCTCTCCCCTTTTTGTCTAGAGAGTTTTAAATTCCACTGTCTTTTGTTTAGCCTTATGTAAAATCTCTATATATTATTTAGCCCATTGTATTTCCCAAAACTTTATAGTCTGGGCTGGTCCCTGAAATTTGGAGGGGTTAATCTCCAATCCCAAGTGTTGGGGTCCCAGTCTACCCCTGCATTAGCTATTATCAAATGAACTCTCTTTTTGTTAACTTTGCTGCACCTCTTTCAATATTGAGCTTGTGCAAACTTTAGTGACTTTTTCAGCTACCAACTGGAAAGTGGAGACTTGGTCAGCTAAAATGTAGCTTTGACTTTGTAACATGGATAATCGTCCTTGCAAATCACATAATTCTTTAATTGTGACTTCTTTTCAACCAGTTTTAATTTGGTTTCCTGTACCTTATGGTAAGCAGAGAGGAGGATTCAGCCTCTCTGACCCAGTGAGGTCCATGCTTGTCCTTTCTCAATTGGCACAAGCCAAATTGGCACAAACATTCAATAACTTCAAAAGATTTGGCCTGATTTAATTTGGAGTCCCATTCTCACACAATCCAGTGTATATGCCCCCTTATTACTGCTAATAAGCAGTAAGGCAAATCTTCCCATCATGGAATGAAAACTTCATTAATCTTAACCTCTTTCTTCTTAAAGAGTGGTATTTTGTTTCACAAATACTGCTCACAGCACCAATTTATATTTTGCCCAAAGTTTGACTTCTGTGTTAGTTTTGAAAGGTTGCTGCTGCTACTGCTGCTAAGTCGTTTCAGTCGTGTCTGACTCTGTGCAACCCCAGAGACGGCAGCCCACCAGGCTCCCCCATCCCTGGGAGTCTCCAGGCAAGAACACTGGAGTGGGTTGCCATTTCCTTCTCCAATGCATGAAAGTGAAGTCGCTCATTTATATCCGACTCCTAGCGACCCCATGGACTGCAGCCTACCAGGCTCCTCCCTCCATGGGATTCGCCAGGCAAGAGTACTGGAGTGGGTTACCATTGCCTTCTCCGATTTAATAGAGGAGTATTTAACTTAATTTCAAAGTACAATGATTAAAAGAAAAGAGAAATAGAAACCATAGAGAAGAGAAACATCACATACATCAGCAAATTGGGCCGATGACCAACATATAGATTTAAGCAGCGAACTGAGAAGTCCCAAGTAAAAGCAACCTGGAGTCCCAGTTAGGAAAAAGTCTGGGGTAAGACTTCAAATTGCTGTTTGGGCGGTTCCCACTTATAATCCCAGGCTGCAAACTAATATCAGTTCATGCAAAAATGCAGCTCTGGTTTTACTTTAACGTTTTTGCAATGCTGCTTGTTTTATCTTGTGAGTCATAGTGAAAGTGAAAGTCGCTCAGTTGTATCCGACTCTTCGAGAGCCCATGGACTATAGCCTGCCAGGCTCCTCTGTTCATGGCATTCTCTAGGCCAGAATACTGGAGTGGGTAGCCATTCCCTTCTCCAGGGGATCTTCCCAACCCAGGAATTGAACCCAGGTCTCCCACATTGCAGGCAGAGTCTTTACCATCTGAGCTGCCAGGAAAGCCCATAAAATTTTTGTTAAACCTCAGGCATGGTTGGCCAGACCTCCAGGAGCTCAAGAAGTACCATTCCCTCTCTTATCTAAAGTACTGCCTGACTTGCTGTGCTTGTGGGTAGGCACAGAATCTGAGCAGTGTCCAGGCAGGTCAGAAGCAGGTCAGAGGCCTGCTCTCCTGCTTCTGAAGCCTGAACAAGACTTCCTCCATTTTAATTTCCCTACAGGACTCTCCTGGACACTCCCTAGTGTGATCAGGTGGCTGGAAGCAGAGATGATAGATGACTTTGGTGCCACACAAGCTTAATATCACATGCCACGTCTGCTGTTCATTTTGTTTGGGTATCCTTAGACAGTAATTTTATCTCTGAGTTTCTGTTTTCTCATCTGTAAAATGGGAACAATAATGTCTTCCTTTTGGGGTTGCTGTGATGAAGTGAGATTATATGTGGTTCCTGGGGGCCCCTAATTAACTGGATGAACTAAAGGTAGGGAAACAGCTTAATACAGTCCTCTTGCTCCCACATACATAGATAGAATAAAACAGTATCAAGAGAAGAGAAGAGGCTATGTCTCTGGTTACACAAACTGAGAAGTAGCCTAATCTGCTGCCTCTCTGTGCTTCCTAATCTGTTCCTGGCTCTCACTCCCCACTACATGCTCTCCCTGCGATGCAGGTGAGCGCGGATGGGGACTCCACCGGGACCAAGATGCATCTTCCTACATGCCTCTCTCCCCTCACCACTTCCTCCCCCAGCTATCTCTCTTCTGTACATCAATGTCTTCTAGAGCCTTGTTCCTCAAAGTGTGTCCAAGGAGCTGCATTTTTAAAAATCCCCAGAGGATTCAACCCCAGGAGATACATGTGAGCTGAGAAGCACTAGATGGCGGTCTAGAGCAACTCCATCTAAAATGCATAAGACAGCTTTCTGAGTTTGATGGTGTTTGATACTGTTACTGGAAATTTTATCTCAAGCCACAAGAGTATATCCACATTACTTTAGAAAATCAGTATTTCATTCATCCTGGGAGAGTATATTCCTGATCTCCACCATAGGACACTAATATTGATTTGCTATTAAAAAAAAGAAATCATTTTAATCAAAATACTACAGAGTATGATTTTAAAGGTACATCACATTTAGATTTGTATGAGACGATTCTTCTCTATGCTTCCCTATTACCAGGTTAACTACTTTTAGTGTTTTTTATTTCTCCTTGTATTTACTTTTATCTTTCTATTGCTATTTCTTGAATTTTTTCCACCTAAACTTTAAACTTTTCATTTTGTATTGGGGTATATTTTTTGGACTTTTATGTTTAGATTTTATCTGTAGATTTCCTGCTATGGAATTAAAGATTTAGCTTTCCTACCAGCCCTCCCCTCAACATACACCAAAATATACATATGCATTTCCCCCTGCCATCCTCCCAAAAGAGCTGAATCACTAGAGTCAATATTCAGTTCTTATATTATGATCATGATTATTGTTCAATTTTTTGTATTCCCTGGATTTAGCAATTATTTTATCATTTGCTTGGTTTTTAATACACTAGTTAATTCAATCCCAAAGCTTCCAAATGAACTAAATATTTTGCATATGTCTAAAAACAGCAGATAATCAGTTTTATTTTCTTCTAGAGACATCCCTCCTGGAGTATCTATCTTTTGATTCTAGGCTGGGGTTACTTGCTTTCTTTATCTGGAAACGTTGCTGACATCCCAGGTCTTTCTCATCATCCCTTTCCTGTGTTTAGCCTCACTTCTTTCCTAGTTTAGTTCATTATTTTTCTGAAGCACATCCTCCAGTAGCTTTCTAAGAAAGAGTGTATGCAAGGTCAAGTTTTTGAGAACTTGTTTGGCTTAAAATGTCTTTGAAGTGAAGTGAAGTGAAGTCACTCAGTGGTGTCCGACTCTTTGCGACCCCATGGACTGTAGCCTACCAGGCTTCTCAGTCCATGGGATTTTCCAGGCAAGAGTACTGGAGTGGGTTATCATTTCCTTCTCCAGGGGATCTTCCCAACCCAGGGATCGAACCCAGGTCTCCTGCATTGTAGACAGATGCTTTTACCCTATAAGCCACCAGGGAAGCCCAAAAATGTCTTTACCCTCATACTTAATAATCATGTAGACAGATATATGCTACCGCTGCTGCTGCTGCTAAGTCGCTTCAGTCGTGCCCAACTCTGTGTGACCCCATAGATGGCAGCCCACCAGGCTCCCCCATCCCTGGGATTCTCCAGGCAAGAACACTGGAGTGGGTTGCCACTTCCTTCTCCAAATGAAGGAAAAGTGAAAGTGAAGTCGCTCAGTTGTGTCCAACTCTTAGCGACCCCATGGACTGCAGCCTACCAGGCTCCTCCGTCCATGGGATTTTCCAGGCAAGAGTTCTGGAGTGGGGTGCCATTGCCTTCTCCAAATCTACTAAGTTGTAAATAATTTTCTTCAAAATTTTGTGGGCATTGCTTTATTGTTTGGGGCTGACTCAGAAAAACGCAACCAATGAAAGGTCCCAGGGGTGGTGGCATTGGCTGTATCATTGTTGAGCCCACCATCACCAAATATGTCAAGGTCACTAGGCTTGAATCTTTGAACAGAGTCCCCTGGAGACAGATATGCAGCGAGACGCTTGCTGTGTCTCCTCCTCTCCTAGGGGCTGTATGGCCACTGTCCCTCTACCCCTACCTCCATCAGTTTACCTTCAAAATATGATATGAGAACAAGGATTAAGTTCTCTTGATTATGACCCATTTTCACTCTTGCCTCTCAAGTCACTAAACTGAAATGTGTTGGAACCTCTGTAACCATTTACAGATTACCAGTTAGAGACAGGTTTCTTTTCCAGATCAGTCCCTTTATACATGTTCATTCTTCTTAATTTCATTCTTGGAGGGTAACCTTAACCTCCAATTTTGGGGTTACTATGTTGTAGCCCTCTCACAGTCACATTCTCTGTGCCATTTCTGGAATGCCAGTATCCAGAACACCTCCCACAAACCACATTGCTTCTAACACCTAAACAGCCCCTCCCGCCCCACCCCCATTTAGCAGGTCATGTGGTTACCCCATTCCAGAAAGCCTCAGGTTGCTTCCTGGCAGAGTCTATCTGTGCATTCCAGGATTGAAATTCTGAATAATCCCCCACATGAATGCCCACAGGCATCACCTTGCTCTCAAGGGAAAAAACTGGGGACAGACAGGTTGAGCGACTTGCCCCTGGACACCTAGTCCTGGGAACCTGTGAGATAAAGAAAGTGGCTCTTCCTTTCTTGGTCAGCTGCCCAGGTGGTGATGGGGTTACAATGCCTCCTGGCAACTCAGATCCCCACAGACCCCTTGGGTGGAGAATTAGCAAAGATAAGAGGATGAGTCTTAGCTCTTAAATGTCAGACCTCCTTCTGGCTACACCACCAGCTAATTATGAGGCCAGGGCCAGCATTAGCAACCCTGACCCTACCCCACCCCACCCCGCTTACCCCAGGACCCCACCTGGCAATAGGTCACAATGCTCCAGCTGCCCAACCAACCAGAATGACTGACCAAAGTGGGAGGAGGTGAGGAGGGTTTGGTGAGTGGGCGTGTGAGGAGGGGGAGATTCCTAAACAGTCCAACTCCCCACTGCCTGAGCCTACCCTTGAGGTCTGCCACCACCCCCTCCCACGCTCCCACTCCTCCTCTCGCCCAGCACTAGTCCTTCCTGTAACCTCCACCTTCCTCCATGACCCACCTCTGCTTACCCAGGCCCGAAGCTGCTGTTTCTCCTACCCCAGGCCCTCCCAGGGGCATGGGTGCAGGGGAGGGATCAGCTAGTCCAGTGGGTCCGTGTGTGTCCCCCTGGGGCCCTAGCAGGGCCCAGGTCCTGGATAGTGTCCTTGGACTGGGGGCACTGGGGCTGACAATTCGGGCCATCTTTTCCACAACTGGCCCAGCCTTGCTGCTGCTGCTGCTACTGGTCAGCTTCCTGGCCTTCGACATGCTCCACCGGTAAGTGGACTGCAGCCTACAGGTTGGGCAGGTGAGCAAACCATCAGCCTCCCCAAACCCAGCTGCCGCCCTTTCTCTCCACAGGCCTGCAGGTCCCACCTGGTCACAGCACACACATCTCACAAGAGGCCAGAGTCAGGGGGCCGGCGAGGGTCCGGAACAGCAGGAGGCTCCACCCGCGGTGGCAGTCGCAGGACGACTCAGCCTCCAGGAGGCTCTGTTGCTGCTGTGCCTGGGCGCGGGGTTGCTCCTGGGAGCCCGCGGTGTGCCCTTGACCCTGCTTGCCCTTGCTTTTTGCCTTCATCCTTGGACTTGAGTGTCCTCCGGAAATACACTGGCCATGCTGTTTCCTCAGGCTTCCTTTCCTCCACCCTAGGTTGGGAAGGTGGGAGGATACTCCTTTATCCCCCAGCCTGCATCTTGGGGGACCTCTGGCCTCACAATGTGGACAGTGGATACCTAAGTCTGAGTCTGAGGGCATCAGTAAAATGTGAGATAAGGGACAGGGAGCCCAGTGCAGGGTATGGAGCCATCTCAGAACCTGTAGGTTGGGGGAGGCTATTCTGGCCTCCTCTGTGATTCTAGAGAACTTCTCTTGAAAGAATTAAAAGAGTGAAGCAGGGCTGGATACAGGCCAGCAGGGAAGGGAGGGCTCCAAAGAGGGCTTTCCACAAGAAAACGTGACAGACTACATCTGTGGGCTCACCAGGCTCCCCTAAAGCCTGAAGGGTCCACGAGAGAGGCTCAGGTAAACCTCACACCCAGCAATGGTCCCTCTCTTGGCTGGCCCCCACCCTGATCCAGGTCATAATAGGGCTCCTCTGGGGAGGGTGGGGGCACTGAGAGTGGGGGCTCAACTCTGGCTGCCAGGCTGTCCTGGGTGCGGCAGGAAGCAACATGACTTAGGTGGCTCTGCCCAGAGGTAAGACCCAGGCCCCAGTTCAAAGCCCCACCACACCCATGCTGGTTTGGTCCCTCCTGATCCCTCTGCACCCACACCTGCCCTGAGGTCCCAGGCATCTCCAGGGCTGCTCCTGCAGCTGGCCTGGCCCTCTCCCTAGGTGCACCAACCACGATGCAGCAGCTACGAATGGAGACAGATGCCATCGGGGCCGGTGAGGGGCCGCAGCGTGCGGTGCCCTGGTCAGCCTGGGTCTCTCGGGAGGGCTGGGTGCGCTGGTGCATGTGTCACGTGCCCCCGAGCTGGACCCAGTGGTGGACTACATCTGGCTGGCGGCAGCCACTGCAGCGTGTGCTGTGGGGTCTGGAGGGGGTCCTCTACCTGCTGCTGGCCCTGATGCTGTGTCACGCGCTCTTCACCACCGGCTCCCACCTCCTGAGCTCCCTGTGGCCCGTGGCGGCTGCGGTGTGGCGCCATCTGCTGCCGGCTGTCCTGCTGCTGCTGCTCAGTGCCCTCCCTGCGCTGCTCTTCACCGCCTCCTTCCTGCTGCTGTTTTCCACACTACTGAGCCTCGTGGGCCTCCTCACCTCCATGTCTCACCCAGGCAACGCTCAGGACTTAGACCAATAGAAGGGCAACCCCATCCCGCTGCTTGTGTCTGTTGAGCCCTGGCCTAGGGCCTGAGGCCCAGGGGAAAGGGAGGGCAGTGGGACCAGGGCCTTTCTGTGTCAGCAGCCCCCCAACCTACAGTCTCTAGCTGGGACTGGGCGGGACATGGGTGATATTGCTGGAACTGGCAGGATATAGACTGGCCTGACCTCTGGGCACCTCCCTCAAGCTGATGCTGCAGGT
Organism: Bos indicus x Bos taurus; assembly: GCF_003369695.1. Classification (NCBI taxonomy): domain Eukaryota; kingdom Metazoa; phylum Chordata; class Mammalia; order Artiodactyla; family Bovidae; genus Bos; species Bos indicus x Bos taurus. The sequence continues at coordinate 31,013,702 of NC_040088.1, forward strand.
ACTTGGTGTGGAAGGCCAGAAATTTTGGGAAGAGATGTTAGGGCAGAAGGCTCAACCAGGAGCAGAGTGTGGCCAAGCCATCAAGAGTTTCCACGTGCATGTGCTGATGCTACTGGGGCCCCTTTAGCAGCTGGCAGTATCTTTTTCTTGCAGCTGCTCAACTGTCTCAGCATTAGACTCATAGCAACTTCTACCTGTATTTACCATTTCCCCCACCAACCGCCTCTTTTCACTTGCCCAGGCTCTAGAAAGGGCTCAATGACAGAAATGTAGCTGAGAGAGGGCTAGCCAGAATCCTCATGAGACCTCAGCTTTCACCTTCCAGATGTTTCTGCCCAAGCATTCCCCGCTCCCTAGACTTCCTACCTCCTGCCTCGTCCACATCCCCAAGTCTGGGAAATGAGCCAACCAACACAGTGAGTTTCCCAGGGAGAGCTTACTCTTTAAGACTCCTGAGGTTTGCTATGGAAAAACAAACAAGAAATCCCATTTCACCCACCTATGCAGTGTGTGACCTTGGCCAATTAATTCTTTTGAGCCTTGGTATGAAGTGGGTCCTGTCATGGAGTTGCTGTGAGTCAAAGGCAATAATATCTGTGTGTGAAGTACTTTGTAAAGACCAGAAAATTGTAAGCTATTGTATGGAACTCTAAAGAGCAGAAAGCTTCTCTAGGCCTTCAGAGAAATGTTCTGTCCTGGATACAGTTTGGACCCTACAATGGTAAACAGAGGATGGATGAGTGTGAACAAGAGGTAAAAGGTCGTATGCCATGAAATCTCAAAATATGCAGGTGTTGAACTCTTCTGACTGTGAAATGCTCGGTGGGGCTTGGTGCCGGGAGACGGCTTGCACAGCCATGTGAGTGCGGAAAACATAGCCCAGGGGTTTCTAAAACCAACCCAACAAGCTGTTTACAACACCAGGAGAGCCTTGGAAGGTGGCATCCCTCGATGCCCAGGATGCTGGCTTTTCACATCTCAGCTAACCCTCCAGACAAAACAGTGAGTGATTAGTCACTACAAGTAAGACACATGATAGGTAAGACCCACCCACCTGACCCTCACCCCACTCCAGGCCTCCACTTAGTCCCTGACCCTCTCCAATTCCTAGCCAGACTTGATCCCACTACATACATCACCCTAAAACCCTCACTCCTGTATCCCTCAACTAAAAGCCTCCTCTCTGGCCACCTAAATACTCAAGCCCTGTGAACCAGCCCCTAGAACCCATGTTCATTTTTGCTAAAACCCATTCGCTGTGGAGTTTCATAACCCTGTGTGCCACTGATCAGATGCCTTCAGCATCAGCTCCTGAAACCCAAGACACAGTCCTTCCTTCCTTTTTCCTTCCTGTTCTCCCTGAAATATGGCCTGGTAGCAAGGGCAAGGCAGGCCATGGAAGTGGCAAAGCGTCATAGCTAGCATGGGCTCTGGTGTATTAGCTCAAGCTGGGCTCGAATCCCAGCACTGCACTTTCCAGTCCCACAGCTTTGGCAAAAATTGCTAACCCTTCTTGAACTTAATTTTTCTGTTGGTTAAAATAAAGGCAAGCATACCTGTCCTGGGGCACCCATGGGGCATCTGGTATGTGGGCAAAATTCCTGGACTGACTCCTCACACCACAAACTGTAGCTATGCTGTTATTACTATTCCATTTTAGAGATGAGAAGTCAGGCACAGGATAGCTACTTGCCTATGGTAAGGTCAGGTTGTTTGAGTCCTAGTCCAGCCTGATAGGCTACTAAAGAGAAACCAATGGAGGAAATACAACCTCACTAAAGACCCCAGGGCTTCTCAGTGCCCATTGGTTAAGCTCCTGTCAGAGATGAAGCCTGGATGCCAATCTTGGGCCCCTCGCTAACTTGGCTGTGCATTGTTGGCCAGGGATATCACTCTGGAGCCTTGGAACCATTCTAATTGAGAGAGGAGGTTTTGGCCCAAACCAGACACACTGAGGAGCAGGATTTTGGCAGGAGCAAGGAGAAAGCCTTCTTCCCTTCACCATGTAAACAAATATCTTCTACCCTCCTGTATTGCTGGTGTGAGGTAGGGTGGCACAGGCAGACCAGAGACCAAATGGGCAATACCTATCAAATTAGATTAACACATAGCCTGTGACCCAAAATGCTATGTGACACACAGCAACCCAAGAAAAATTCTCCCAAAGGCCCAAGATGGTCTTGCTCCTCAAAGTGTGGTCCCAAAGCCAACAGTATCAGCATCACCTGGAAACTGGCTACACATGTAGAGTTCCAGGCCTCACCCCAGGAGTCATGAATCAGAGCCTGCATTTTTAACAAAACTCCCAGAGGATACACTGGGAGAAGTTTGAGAAGCACTACAGGTGGGGGAATATGTTGAAGGGATATGTCTGAGAATGGAGCACTGTGGAGATGAGGCAGCAGTTAGAAGGGGTGGAAGTTATACAGATTGATCTTGAAATCCCAGCATTGAGTGAAAAATAGCTGAACGAGAAATAATAGAATTCTTTTCACACAAATTTAAAACGCATGCCAGTAAAACCAGACACTTTTAAAAAAGAATAAAAAATAGAATGGGATGGCCAACTCTAGAGTCAGGCAAATGGGATGGAGTATGCAGGTAAAGGGAAAGTGAGGAACCTTGCAGAGAGGAAAGAAAAACGTAATTCTTGAAATTACTTTAAATGTAGACAAAGTCATCCGTTTAGGCTTAAATCACTTTATAATGCAAGCCTGGGGAGAATTAACATGCTGGAAAGAAGTTCTAAGCCTTTCCATTTGGGCCAAGAAAGGAAAGCTGTTCCACAGGCCTGAGTCACCAGGGCTTCTTTGAGGCCCGACCCCGCAGCGAGCTCAGGTGGGGTTGGGGTAGGGGTGGGGATCCAGTAACTTCTGTAGCCTGGCCAGAAAAGTAAATCCGATCAGGTGGAGCATAAAGAACCGGAGCGGAGGAGGTGTCAGCCGCGAGGGGTCTTGCATTTGAGAAAGTGAGACGGGTTCCACAGCGACACACACGCACCCTGGGGGGCGACTAGGAGCAGGAGCGCCCGGTAAGATTTTCTCCTGCCCCAAAGACCCGGAAGCAATGAGTAAGAGCGGCCAGGATGCGGGAGGGTCCCAGAGGACGGTGTCAAGGGAGCTCACAAAGCTGCGGGCGCCACTTCAGCTAGAGGTGTGAGTGACCACCCTGGTGGGAAAAAGAGGGATCCCTGGAAGGGGTCAGGGCGGCGCCAGGGAACCGCTCTGGACCAGCTACGGGGAGCCGGGAGGGGGCGCTCTTACCCAGACGCGGCTCCGCGCGCTAGAGGGTGAGCAGAGCGACCGTGCTCGCAGTCGGTGGCCACGAGCCTGGGCCGGGGCCGAGGGGCGGGAGGGGGCGACTGGGCCCCGAAGGGAGGAGAAAGGGGGTGCCTAAGTTGCTCTGGGAGGTTGCCCCAGGTGCAGGGGCCGGGTAAGGGGCGCATAGGCTCAGGGGCACCGGAGAGGGGTCTGGGCGACAGCTGGAGAGCTCCAAGCTGGCGCGTTGACCGTGGAGGCAGTGCAGTGAGCAAGGGCCTGTTGTTGGGAAGAAAATCCCAAACCTAGCCAGAGATCAGAGGGCTGTGGGCACCCACGCAGGGAAGTGCTAGCTATCCCCGTAAATCAACACCTTCCCTCCATCTTCACCCCCCGCTCCCCCACCCCCGGAATCATAGTCTGCAGACTAGATGCCAGGCGTGGCCCCCTGGCGGAGACCTCCAGCTCTGATTTCGAAGAGTCGGACTTGGCTGCGTGTGGGACGGAAGCGAAGAGGAGGAGACGTGTCTCACGGCCCGGTCCTAAAACGGGCGGTGGGTGAACGGGTAGATCCTGGGGCCGGGAAGGAGCTTCTCCCGCCCACTGTCTTCACAGTGGCGGCTTCATTGACTACAAAATCTCTTTAACCCAAATCCCTAGCCTAGGTTCCCTAGCCAAAAACCCAGAGACAACAAGGGCAGAGCTCCTGAGAATCCTGGAGAAGGAAGAGCCCAATCTCGTGAGCTTCACTGTCCCCGACTGCTGTCCTAATCCTAGTCTATTCTTCCATTCTTCCTAGGGTAAAGAGCTGTATTTTGTGAGGTTCCGTCAGGATCTAGATGTACATCAGCTCACTTTGGACAAGTCATTTGCTGCGGTGCAAACATCTCTATTACCTTTCAGATATTTTCATCTTAAAAATAAAAGAACTTAAGAGGTGTAGCTTTTACCATATTTTCTGGCCTGTGTCTTCAAATGTCTAACCAAAATACAGTTTTAAAACTGATATGTGATACTGCATACTTAAAAATATTTGTAACATATATGAAAGTTGTAAAGCCCTCTAAGCCCAAAGATACCACTTCCGTCTAAAAGCCAGAAATAAGAGGATAGGACCTCTTTCTTCATGTTCAACTTCTGATTTGTACCAGCCGGAATTCACAGACAATGACATATGGAAATGCTGCTCACTGGTACCGTTGACTGGATTCTGATTTTGAAAGAACTGCTTCTAAGTTTCCACCATTGAGAATTACTGTCAAGTTTTGATAGTTCACCTTTATCCAGTCAAATTCCCTTCTATTCCTAGTTTGCTAGCAGTTTTGATCATGAGTGGAGGTTAAATGATAAAATTTTTTTGCATCTACTCCAAGGACTATTTTGCTCAAAATTCTCCAAGCCAGGCTTCAACAATACATGAACCATGAACTTCCAGATGTTCAAGCTGGATTTAGAAAAGGCAGAAGAACCAGAGATCAAATTGCCAACATCCGTTGGATCATTGAAAAAACAAGAGTTCCAGAAAAACACCTACTTCTGCATTATTGACTACACCACAGCCTTTGACTGTGTGTATCACAACAAACTGTGGAAAATTCTCAAAGAGATGGGAATACGAGACCACCTTACCTGCCTCCTGAGAAATCTGTATGCAGGTCAAGAAGCAACAGTTAGAACCAGATGTGGAACAACAGACTGGTTCCAAATAGGGAAAGGAGTATGTCAAGGCTTGTATATTGTCACCCTGCTTATTTAACTTATATGCAGAGCACATAATGCAAAATGCCAGGCACCAGTTGGACTCAAGATTGCTGGGAGAAATATCAATAACTTCAGATATGCAGATGACACCACCCTTATGGCAGAAAGTGAAGAAGAACTAAAGAGCCTCTTGATGAAAGTGAGAGACTGAAAAAGCTGGCTTACAACTCAACATTCAGAAAACGAAGATTATGGCATCCGGTCCCATCACTTCATGGCAAATAGATGGGAAAACAGTGACAGACTTTATTTTGGGGGGCTCCAAATCACTGCAGATGGTCACTGCAGCCATGAAATTAAAAGACGCTTTCTCCTTGGAAGAAAAGCTATGACCAACCTAGACAGCATACTGAAAAACAGGGACATTACCTTGCCAACAAAGGTCTAGTCAAAGCTATGGTTTTTCCAGTAGTCAGGTATGGATGTGAAAGTTGGACTATAAAGAAAGCTGAGCGGCAAAGAATTGATGCTTTTGAACTGTGGTGTTGGAAAAGACTCTTGAGAGTCCCTTGGATTACAAGGAGATCCAACCAGTCCATCCTAAAGGAAATCAGTCCTGAATATTCATTGGAAGGACTGATGCTGAAGCTGAAACTCCAATATTTTGGCCACCTGATGTGAAGAACCGACTCAATGGAAAAGACCCTGATGATGGGAAAGATTGAAGGTGGAAGGAGAAGGGACGACAAAGGATGAGATGGTTGGATGGCATCACCAACTCGATGGACATGAGTTTGAGCAAGCTCCAGGAGTTGGTGATGGACAGGGAAGCCTGGCGTGCTGCAGTCCATTGGGTTGCAAAGAGTCAGACATGACTGAGTCACTGAACTAAACTGACAAGGACTGTTTATTCTGCTTTATTCTGTTTATGTGGTGAATTAAATTTTTAGGTGTCTTTTAATGTTAAACCACTACCGGAAAGAAGCACATCCTGTTTTTCTTGTTTGTTTGGCTGGACTGCATTGCTTTCAGGATCTCCTGACCAGGGATTGAACCCAGGCCACAGCAGTGAAAGCCCAGAATCCTAACCACTAGTCCACCAGCCACCAGTGAACTACCCTAGCTCCCTCTTAACTTACATATAATTCATACATTTTACATACAAATAAATGCACAAGTATTGAGGGTTCAATAAATTTTTACATATTTGTCTGTTTGTGTGTGTACCCAGATAACTACCACCCAGATAGAACTTTCCCATTGTCCCAGAAAGTTCCATCATGCCCTTTCCCAATCAGTATCTCCCTCAAAAGGTAATCACGATTCTGATTTCTATCAGCATAGATTGTTGAAACCTGTGCAGAATCTATGCAGCCTATTGTTGAAACTGTGCAGAATAAAATCATACAAAATGTACTCTAGTGTCTGACTTCTTTCAGGATTACATCTGTGAGATTTACCCGTATCTTTGCATCTATCAGGATTTTGCTTTCCTTTATATCAATCTCATTGCATGGGAAAACTATTTATTCACGCTTGTTGATGGACATTTGGCTTGTTTCCAAGTTTTGGATACTATGAAAAAACATTCTATGAATATTCTTGTGCAAGTTTTTTGGTAGATCTTTCTAGATGTACAGATCTCTTGAAGTGAAATTGTCAAATCACAGAGAATGTAAATGTTCAACTTTAGTAAATGCTACCCAATAATTTCCAAAGTGAGTTGTACCATGCAGTGGTTCCACTGCTTTTTTTCAGCCTATCCAGCTAATTCATATGGTATTTACATTTCTGTTTCTTGTTTTCACTTTTGCTTGGGTGATTTCTGAGAGAAGGAAATAGCATCTTTACTCTGTCACCTTCAGACTGTACAATCTCTTTTTTTTTTTAGCGGCACAGCAAACAGGATCTTAGTCCCCCAACTGGGAATGGAATCTATGCCCCCTGCAGTGGAAGCTTGGAGCCTTAACCACTGGACTGCTAGGGAAGTCCCTCTCTTTCCTTTTTAAAGCCAAGAATGCATGATTGGTTTAACATTCAAATATAATCAATGGACTTCACCATATTATCAAACTGAAAAGCATACATGATTATTTCCTTAGACATAGAAAAGGCATTTGGCAAAATACAATATCTATTTCTGATTTAAAATAAAAACAAAACCTCTCAGCAAATTGGCAGTAGAAGGAAACTTCCTCAACTTTACAGAGGGCATCTATGATAAATCTACAGTTAATCTCACACTTAATGGTGAAAAACTGAATATTTTTTCCTCTGAGATCAGGAACAAGGTAAGTATGTCTGTTCTCACCATTTCTATTTAACATTGTACTGGATGTCCTAGCCAGGCCATAAGGCAAGAAATATAAATAAAAAGCATACAGACTGGAAAGCAAGAAGTGTCTTTATTCACAGACAACAAAATTGTGTAAGTAGAGAATCCTATGCTGCTGCTGGTAAGTCACCTCAGTTGTGTCCGACTCTGTGCAACCCCAGAGACAGCAGCCCACCAGGCTGCCCCGTCCCTGGGATTCTCCAGGCAAGAACACTGGAGTGGGTTGCCATTTCCTTCTCCAATGCTTGAAAGTGAAAAGTGAAAGGGAAGTCCCTCAGTCATGTCCGACTCTTAGCGGCCCCATGGACTGCAGCCTACTAGGCTCCTCCATCCATGCAATTTTCCAGGCAAGAGTACTGGAGTGGGGTGCCATTGCCTTCTCTGATGGAGTCTATCAAAAAGCTACTAAAATAACTGAATTTAGCAAAGTAATGTGTACATGATTGTAGTTATGATACAAGGTCAAAATACAAAATCAATTGTATTTTTCTGTACTAGCAGTGAATGATCAGAAAAAGATACTTTAAAATCTCTCTTACAATAAAATAACGTGGGACCTGGGGGTATCTGACAAAAGATATGACAGATCTATACATGGATAACAACAACATATTGCTGAGAGTAATTAAAGAAAATCTAAATAAATGGAGAGATATATCTTGCTCATTGGGTTAGATGACTCAGTAAGATCTCAAGTGTTTTCAAATTGATCTATGTGCTCAATACAATTGCAAAATCTCAGAATTTGTGTAGAAATTAATAAGCTGATTTTAAAACTCATTTGGAAATGTAAAGGTCCTAGAAGAGTCAGAATAACTTTGATAAAGAAAAACATTTGGAAGACTAACACTACCTGATTCCAAGACTTATCATAAAGCTATAGAAATCAAGGGAGTTGGTACTGGCACTAAGTTAGACAAATATTAATAGATAAATGAAACAGAAAATCCAGAAATAGATCTACGTGTAATACATACATGATTTTTTACAACAATGTTCACGGAATTTAGTGGAGAAAGATCAGTCTTCAACAAGTGGGCTGGAACCATTAGATATTCATATGCAAAAAAATGAATTTCAATTCATACCTTATACCATGTACAAAAATTAATTCAGAACATATCATAGACTTAAATGTAAAACCTAAAACTATAAACCTTCTAGAAGCAAACAGAGAAAATAGCCATGACATTGGGTTAGGTAGAGATTTCTTAGACATGACACCAAAAATATAATCCATAAAAGAAAAATTGATAAGCTGTCCTTGACTAAAATTAAAATGTTCTGTCCTTCAAAAGACAAGCCACACTCTGGGAGAAAGTATTTGCAAAATATATATCTGATAACAGACTTGGATACAAAGTAAAGAACTCTCAAAACCCAGTAAGGTTTTTAAAAGGGGGCATGGTGATGAAGAACAAACAATTTAAACAGAAACTTTACCAAAAAAGACATATAGATTGCAAATAAGCACAGGAAAATGTTCAATATTGTTAGTCATTATGTAAATGCAAATTAAAACCATACCTTCCCCCTATTAGAATGGCTAATATTAAAAAGATAACTGATACCAAGTGTTGTCAAGAATGTGGAAGAACTTCAACCCTTAGACACTGTCAGTGTGAATGTAAAATGGGACAACCACTTTGGAAAATCATTTGGTAGTTTCTTAAAAAGTTAAACATACATCTTCCGTACCATCCAGACATTTTATTCCTAGATATTTCCCCAAGAGAAATGAATTTGAATCAGTTCTAATGAGGTGGATGAAACTGGAGCCTATTATACAGAGTGAAGTAAGCCAGAAGGAAAAACACCAATACAGTATACTAACGCATATATATGGAATTTAGAAAGATGGTAACAATAACCCTTTGTACGAGACAGCAAAAGAGACACTGATGTATAGAACAGTCTTATGGACTCTGTGGGAGAGGGAGAGGGTGGGAAGATTTGGGAGAATGGCATTGAAACATGTAAAATATCATGTATGAAACGAGATGCCAGTCCAGGTTCGATGCACGATATTGGATGCTTGGGGCTAGAGCACTGGGACGACCCAGAGGGATGGTATGGGGAGGGAGGAGGGAGGAGGGTTCAGGATGGGGAACACATGTATACCTGTGGCAGATTAATTTTGATATTTGGCAAAACTAATACAATTATGTAAAGTTTAAAAAAAAAAAAAGACAGCATATGTCCATACAAAGATTTATACAGAAATGTTCACAGCGGCTTTATTTATAGGGTCAAAAACTGAAAATAACTCGTGTCCCTCAACAGGTAAATGGATAAACACAGATATCGAATATAATGGAATGCTGCTGTTGCTGCTAAGTCACTTCAGTCGTGTCCGACTCTGTGCGACCCCGTAGACAGCAGCCCACCAGGCTCCCCTGTCCCTGGGATTCTCCAGGCAAGAACACTGGAGTGGGTTACCATTTCCTTCTCCAATGCATGAAAGTGAAAAGTTAAAGTGAAGTCGCTCAGTCGTGTCCGACTCCTAGCGACCGCATGGACTGCAGCCTACCAGGCTCCTCCACCCATGGGATTTTCCAGGCAAGAGTACTAGAGTGGGGTGCCATTGCCTTCTCCTTAGTTCCCTGACCAGGTATCAAACCTAGACCCCCTGCATTGGAAGGCAGAGTTCTAACCACTGGAACACACAGGAAAGTCCCTGGGTTAAAGTTTTTTGAAAAAAATAATCTTCCAAATTTCTTAAAACTTTTCTCCCCTGAAAAATAAAGGCTTGTGTAACATGCTGTGCTGGTGCATCTGTTAACCCTTTCAGAAATACTTTATTTTGGCAAAGGAAAGAATATTGGAGTCACTTTTAAAAACCAAAATTCCATGAATGAGAGGAAGTCTATGTACACTTTTCTTCTTACACGATTTGTCAGTGAAGTTTGAGTTCTCTCATGCTTGACTAGCCTACATACTATGTGCCTACATACTGGAGAAATGTAAGATTTTGTTTTTATAATCTCAAAACAAAATCCAGGAAACAATTTAAATTCATGTAATGACTTGTATGCAGCTATTTTGAAGTTTCTTGTTTCCCAGTCACAACTTAATAAAAAATTTGTTAATAAAGGAGTCAAGTGTACTATGTGCTTACATGACAGCAAACTGAAAATAAAATAATTTATCCGCATTTTATCCTTACAATAGATTTCAAATCTACATTGGGATGCTGAGGAAAAGATTATAAAACCTGTGAGCAATGGGAGCTACACAGCAAGATGGGGTGAAAATGAGAAACACACAGGTAGATTGACAGGGATCTGGAGCACACTGAAGTCTCAAAGCGCTCACAGTGTGAGCGTGCCAGACTTGGGGTGGGGTTGGGAGGGAATGGAAAAGCCTAGACAGACCAGCCTGTCAAAAAGAATCGGACACGACTGAAATGACTTAGCATGCACGCAAGGTTTTCTTAGAGAACAGGATGGCAAGCAACAGAGGGCTCCGTGAAGCTGGGTAACTCATATTACTTCCTTCCATAAACCAGTTTAGTTAGGTGCACAATTTTCCATAGAAACACTGAGAAGCCGCAGTTTCAGAGGTGCAAAGAAAAGGGTTTTGTGTCAAGGAATAAATGACTGAACAAGGGATTCTCCACACTGATGAAAACAAAACAAAAAAACAGTTTTTACAATAAAAATTATCTAAAATCTATCTTCCTAACAAGAGGCTTTCTTTCACTTTTGTATGTTCCCATCCACTGTCTACAGCAAAGAAAACCAAGCTCATTTCAAGCACTCTCAGTAAGTCTCAGTAGCCCTGATGACATTATTCTCTAAAGGATTTTATTAACTTATGTTGTCTGTACCAGTTTCCCCAGCACCAGTGTGTGTTTATTTAGCAGATTCCTTTCATTTGCACTTAATAGTTATCCACCAAGGATCAACACTTCTTTGGTCTGCTATTTCCATTTCTGTAAGATGTTACGTTCTTTGACAAAGTAAAATGTCAATAAAAAGTAAGGAAAGATAATGCAGTAATTCTGCATCCTCTTCTCCAGCCTATTCTACTTAAGGTTTAGTGGGTCTGTTTCCTTATTTTCCTGCTTCACATCACTTATCAGTGTACTTACTGCCTTGTTTCAGCCCCCACCTCATACTACACCCAACCCAGGGTCAAGATCATTTATCAAAGCTGAGATGCTATACTTTTAAAAAGTTAATTAATTTGGCTGTGCCAGGTCTGAGTTGCATGTGGGATATAGGATCTTTATTTGCAGCATGAAGTATCTAGTTCCCCGACCACAAACTGAACCTGGGCCTCTGCATGCGTTCGGAGCATGGAGTCTTAGTCACTACCATCAGGGAAGTCCCTGAATTCTTTTAACTTTCTTATTAAGTTTGGCACAGCTCCCCACTCCCTACTCCCAACCTTGGAATTCTCTCTCTGCTCCTCTTCTCCTGCCCACCCACCAAATAGGTTTGCGTTCACTTTACTACTACTGCATATTGTATCTATTAAGTAATGGTTTTCTAATCAGTCTCCCACTTGGGCCTGGGAGCTTCTTGCTTAGTTCCAACCACTTCTGAGTGTCTACCATGAGCCAAGAAATTATACAAGGCAAGGTTGGTATATCTCCCAGAGTAGGTGAACGTTGAACATACATATGAATGGGTGAGACTAGTACAGGTGAGAACTAGCCAGATTCCAAACTCCATACAAAATATTAAGTTTCAATTACAGCTCAGCCTGTGACATTTCCCAATCCCAAAGAGCTGCTGACAATAGGTAACCCCTCCAGGGTCTTTGTTAAGTACACGTGTGTTCTGGTAGGAGTATAATTGAGCGTGTGAGACAGTATGAAAGATGCAGTCAATGATTTCTAAACAGTGTGGATTGCAAGGTCCGACTGGAGAGAACCCAGAGGTAGCCTCCTCAACTCTTAAGATCACAGTTCAGAGACTCACTCCCTTTCACAAAAAGATGTCACTCTGTTTTTCCATGCCTTTATTGGTGACAGCAATGTACAACAACGTCAGGCATAGCAGGTGCCACGCCAACACCTGGTGTAGCAAACAGGCACTGCAGGGCCACTGGCACACACGGCCCAAACGCAAGAACCAGTCTACCCCGGCCATGTACCCGAATGGGCATGAGGTCGTCTATCCAGTTTGTATGTGTGGATCAGCCTGTCTGAGTGTCTTGGACGCTGCCTGCAGGGCGCCCCCATCCTCGGCACATGGTAGGGGCTGTTGTGAACACAGCGTGACATCCCCCGGTGGACAGCCAAGCCCCGGTGCTGACCGTGGCGGACAGGGCTGGGGACTGGAGGAGGCACGGGGCCAGGCACAAAGTTCACTCCAGGGCCACATCCTACAAAAGAACCAGCCATCATCAGAGTGGGCTTCTGGCCATGGTGAGCACAACTCTGCCTTAGGCAGTTCTGGTTCTTCAGGGTGAGTTTCTCTGGCCTTCAATTTCCCCATCTACAAAATGGCAATACCGCTTCCCGTACTGCCAAGTCAGGAAACTGACAATCAATGAGCTAACTCATGAGTCTACAGATGCTGTTCCAAACTCAGCTGTGACAGAACCCAATCCAGGGTAGGGCACAAGGAGTCTCTGACTTCTCTCAGCCCATCTGGACACAGGAGACCAGGTTAAGGGAGGTTCAAGGAGAGGCTGGAAAAGGTGTGCTGGGAAGTTGTGGGGGCACATACCTAAGTGGGGTGGTATCGAGAAGTCTTCCATTGGATTAAAATTGAAGAATTCACAGGGTGGGAAGGGCTGGCCTGGGAAAAAAGGGGGTTCTTGGGGCAGGGGTGGAAACAGTGGAGGTAGGGAAGGCTGAGGAAGAGGATAGGGAAAAGGCATGGGAGGAGGTAAGGGAGAGAGTGGGGGCAAGGCCGGCTGCTCCCCGAAGTCTGAGGGCTGCCCCTGGCTCCCCTGGAAGAGATGATCCGGCTCTGGCCAGTCTTTAATCCATGGGTCTAGAAACAGGATGGTTGTTTTAAGTAGGCCTAGGAAGCCAGGTCACCCTGAACTCTGGCAGCCTACGCTTCTAAACCTTTACTTTCTCCTTCTGGAGAACACAGTACCCTCTACTTCATACTCAGGTTTCCTCATCCCCTCTCATTTCAGGCCAAGCCCAAGCTATGCTCCTTCTTCCCTGTGTCTCAGTAGTCAGTGGATCTGTCTTTGTTCATGATTCCCTCCAGTCTGACCTCATGATCCCTTCCAGTCTTCTCCCTCTAGTGCCCAGCTTGTCTATCTCTCCTCTCCTAGCTCTTCCTCAAAGACCAATAACTAAGTTTAGTAAGTCTCTGTTAAAAACAAAGATCCTATCACTTCCTTTCCCAGCAGGTACGGGTTCCTTTCACACTTCCTCCCACAAAGAGTATATTTTTGCCCAGGCACCATTCCCTTCTCAACTGTTCACTGCCTCTTTTAACCCTACTCCACTTCTTTAATACTTTTCCTACAAAAATGTAACCACTTCTTCACTTCCTAACTATCACATGACATGGCCAAAAGCCTCTCCCCTCCCTGAAAGCGCCTCTATCCTTATCTCCTTTTGTTTCCCCCATCAGTCTCTCTTCTCTTCCAACTCCCAAACATGGCCATTGTTTTGCTCTTTCTGTCACTGTTCACATTCACGCCCTTATCGGCCATTTCCCTGCTGGGGACCACTGACTCCAAATCTACTCAACATTTCCATAGTACTTCAAAGAGATCTGCCCTCATCAAACTCACCAACTCATCCTTCCACCTAACTGTTCCTTTTGATGTTGCTATTTCTGTGGCTCCAAATTGAGTTCAGAAGACCTGAGACACAACAAACTAGCCTTACAACCTTTAGAGGATCCCTTTCTCTGTTAAGGATCAGTTTTCCAACTGATTTAGATGAGATTTGTGTGCTAGCTGCTCAGTTGTGTCTGACTCTTTGAAACCCTATGCACCGTAGCCCACCAGGGCCCTCTGTCCACGGGGATTCTCCAGGCAAGAATACTAGAGTGGGTTGCCATGCCCTGCTCCAGGGGACCTTCCCAACCCAGGGACTGAACCCAGGTCTCCTGCATTGGAGGCAGATTCTTTATTATCTGAGCCACCAAGGAAGATAAGATTTAGTTCTCACCTAAAAAAAACAAAGAAATTGGACCATTATATGATCAAGGTCCTAATTCATTTTCCTGATATTCCAACTCCAGGCTAAAACTGACACTCTTGGCCATTCTGCCCTCACATCCTCCAGTGCTACTACAGCCTTCTAACATGACTCACGTCTCCAATTCAATAAACACCATCCTGCAGGTACTATATACACAGCAATTGTGCTAGATACTGGGGCTGAAAGGGATGAATTATTAACAAGTGAGGCAGGTAGTTTACCCTTGCAGGACATGATCCAGGGCAGAAGCAGACATGGAACAATAAACCATGACGTCCCCTTTAAAAGCAGGCGGGAACTGAGGGCAGGCGGGAACTGAGGGTTTAACAGTCCCTGCCAAGGGGCTTTGTTGCTTCTACCACTCTGCCTGAATTACCTTTCCTCTGATTCTGCTTTTCCACGCCCTACATCCACTCCTACCTAAAAGTACTCCCATTCTTTTCCTGTTTATCTGTAGCATATGGATCTTTTGACATATTGCCTTATGTACTCAATACTCAATTCGTGTACACAAAGGTGACTACAGGGCTAGGGGAAGGAAGGCACACTCAGGATTCACAATGGTCCTTCAGGGGGCTCTGCTCCCCTTGAGGATCTCTGTCCTGCTGTTTATGAGACCTATGCTCTGAGGGCCCTCTTTGCATCACTACCCTCCCCACCTGTGATAGGGCTCACCATGGGGATAGTCACGCTTGGGCAGCTCCACACCCCAGGCATCGGCCACATGGGTCAGAAGCAAATGTGAGAGGTGGCGGTGAGCATGCTGGTCCCAATGGACACCATCCCGGTGACGGTGCCGTACTGCATGCCGAAAGTGAAAGTGGAGGTCTAAGACATCAAAGCAGTGGTCCCCAGCCAGAGTAGCACTGTAGAAGTTCCCTTCAACCACATCCCGCCGCAGAGAGCCTGCCAGGGGCTGGAGCTGAGTGAGAAAATGCAGCATCTAAGAGCCACTGAATGATGCAGAATCGGGAGGGAGGGTCCTCTATCTACCAATCAGCTGCCCCATCTTCTATCCTGAGGTGCTCCAGTCACTTGCCTCAGGCAGGAGGAAACCCCCAGTGATACGCTCTCCTAGGGGCATTGCCATGTTCCACACCAGCAGGCAGGAATCTGGCAACACCTGGTCCATGCGCACAAACACTCGCTCCAGGTTCTCTCGGTAGCTCTCCATTGAGCAGCGGCCATACCTGTTGGGTAGCACAAAGGGTGAGCAAGAAGACAGGGGTGGGTGGCCTCTGAGCCATACCTCCACCCCCAATCAGTATTTCCCTCTCCCCCCGCCCCAACCTGGAGAGATCCCAGAGGCAGGAGTTGATGATCACCAGGTCCGGGGCAGGCCCATATGTCAGCTCCTCCAGGACTCCCTCGAGGTACTCGGAGTAAACGCGGGTGAGGAAGTAGAAGCGTACAAGGTGGTGGCCAGAACCCGAGCAGAACTGGCGGACCTCCCGGTACTGTGTCCCGTTGTGCAGCTCGCCCAGCTGACCCCCAGCGACCAGCTGGTCCTGTTCAAAGCTCAGCTCCCCCTGCCCACCCCCCCCCACCCAGCTGGTCAGACCCAAGCCAGGGAGGAGGCCCCTACCAGGCCAGAGTCTGTGCCCGCCCATCACTGGCATGGCCACCAAGCTTCCCTCACCTTGGCTTTCAGCTGGGCAGCTGTGAGCAGTGAGTCTTTCTGGAGCAGGAGCACCAGGTCTTTATACACAGACCGCTGGACTGAAGGGAGACAAAGATCCTGAGGCTGAGGCAGGCCCTACTCCACCCCCAGCTCCTTTCAAATCCAGGCCTCTTGCTGAGGTGGCCCAACACCACCTTTGTGGAGTATTGACTTAGAGGTATGAGAAAAGGTGAAGTTAAAAAGTCCTGGCACTGACTTTGTTCCTTCCAGGTGTATACCTTCATAGCGACCTGGCAGGAGTAAGTTGGCCAAGTCACCCAAGAAACAGACAATACACTGCTTCCATGAGGACACTGTGGGGCACTGTCAGGAAGAAAAATGCTGAGCAAGGTGGGGGTGAAAAGCCTGACAAGCTACATCTGTCAGGACACCTGTGGAAGGCGTTGGGGAAATAAACCTTCTGTACTGGAACGGACTGGGGATCAGGAAAGAGGTTTGAGATGGAGACCAAACGTCCAGACGCAGAAAACAGACCGCAGGTGCGGGACCAGGAAGTGGGATTTCAGCACTCACTTGAGTCCCCCAAGATGACCACGAACTTGTTGTGTAGCAGCTGCTGGACTTCCGAGGCCTGGAAACGGACCATGTTGCTTCGCTGCGGGCGGCACGGCTCCTCGTTCTCCAGACAGAAGACCATGCTGCCGCCAACAACGACGGGCTGCAGGGAAAGGCCACCAAGCTGCACGAGGGAGGGGACTCAACTAGCTCCAGGGCCCACTTTGGGATAGAGGAGACCTGCGCTGGCCCCTTTCAAGCTGCTCAGGGTTACAGGTACCAGGTGGCAGCATTAGAGTGGGGTCCATGGTGGCGCCAGCCTCTGTTGCACTTGGCACAGTGAGCCAAGGCCCGCGAACCTCCGGGATACCCTGCCGCTTCCCACGCGGTGCCGCCCTGCGCCCCGCCACGTGCCTGTCGCCGCCCCGCGCATGCGCGCGCTCGCTCGCGCCAATTACCGAGTCCCGGGGCTCCGCGCCGTTCACCAGCGACTGGGGCAGGCCCGCACACTGCGCGCGTCGCCTGCAGCGGGCGCCAGGCCTAGCCTCATGTTCCCGTGCCAAAAGAGCTGGTCGCTTCAGCACTGCTCCTGCCTCGCAGAGCTTGTGCGTCCCGGTTAGTGGTCGGCGCGCAGCCCTTCGCCCAGCTCTCTCCATACGTGAGTCGCGGAGGCCCGACGACGCCTCGGGCCTCCCCGCCCCGGGCGACAACGCTCACAACTCCCACTTCCGGTCACTCATGTTCTGCCCTGCCCGACCCCCCAACGTCCGAGGGGACAAGAAGGCAGCGCGGGTGGCCGCCGTAGGGAGCAGGAGCCAGGGCCGAGCCCGCCCCCGTGTGGGCGGGGGCACAGCGACGGCCAAGAAAAGCCGCCCACAGCGGTGAAGTCTGGTGGCCGCGGCCTCATCACGTGACCCGGACGGGCGGAAGCGGAAGTGCCTGCCTGGAGCCCAAGCTGGGCGAGTGTACCTGGCGCTGGCAAGTCGCCGCTTGTACCAGCCATGGACTGCTACACCGCGAACTGGAACCCACTCGGGGACTCTGCTTTTTACCGGTGAGCCGCCCAGCCCTCCTGTCCACGGCCTGGTTACCCCGCTAGCTTTCTGGCTCTAGTCTTCGGGCGGAGCCGGCGGCGCGCGACCCCGCTTCTACGGGGGGTGGGTCTGCCCTTCGCCGGCTCTCGCCCTGTATCTACGGCATAACGCGCAGCCTCCTAGGGCCGGGCCTTCCCCTGCTGCGGAGAAGGAAAATGAGGCAAACCTGGTGGTCACACAAGTAGGGGCACAGCCCAACTCAACCCCAGGGCTGTCACCCTCTGGAAGAATGCTCACATCACTCTGTGGGTGGCCGCCCTCTGGAGACAGTGAGTGCCTTATCTCTTGTCGGGAAGTGCTGCTGATGTCAGACCACTGGATGCTCCTGGGGGGGCGGGGTTGCACTGCTGCAGGTGACATTACTGATCAAGGCTAGGAGAAAGCGAACCGTCAATAAATCAGACGGCGAGTGAGCACTCCCTGCTAAGGTCAGCCCTCTCATGGGAGTTGTGGAGTCCTTAAACCACTAATCTTTCTAAATGTAGACTGGCCATATCATTACCCTAATTAGACTTTTTTGCAATACTTTCCCTTACAAAGTTCAAACTCCTTATCATATTATATCTATAATCCGGCCCCATTTGTCTCTTCAGCTTCCTCAACTGTTACCCAAAGCTGTGTTCAGTTGGGCAGAACAAGATCTCAACACTCCATGATGTTTCCTGGCTCCCTGTATTTGCACCAGCCTGCAGTTCCTTCTGTGGGCACTGCCATTTCCCTCTTTACTTCACTGGAGAATTCTAGCTCATCCTTCTGGGCTTAGTTTAAGGGTTTTTTTCTGAAACCTTCCCTGATCCAATCCCAATAGAGTGACTTTCAGCTGACTTTCCTTTGGGTCTCAGTGCTAAGGTTGTTACCTATGACACATTAGGGCAATATTTATATAGGTCTCTTCTGCTAAACCAAATTCCTTGAGGGCTGAGTGCATATTTCTTGCATCCCTTTATCCCTATTATGTATTTAGAACACTGCCTGCTACGTGCGTGCATGCTGCATGCTGAGTTGCTTCAGTTGTGTTCTACTCTTTGTGGACTGAAGCCCGTCAGGCTCCTCTATCATGGGATTCTCCAGGCAAGAATACTGGAGTGGGTTGCCATGCCCTTCTCCAGGGGATCTTCCCAATCCACGGATTGAACCCTTGTCTTCTGTGTCTCCTGCTTCAGCAGGCAGGTTCTTTACCATTAGTGCCATAAAGTTTTTTAAAAAATACTTTATTGATTGCAACTGAAGATCACAAAGAAATCACGTTGGAGTCTTACTTCAATAGAAGACAGCTGTTCATGCTAGTGAAACCATATATCATTGCTATTCACATATTAAAACTTTCCAGTGTAATTTTTGATGCATAAAATGTCAGCTCTTAACGCTTCTGAAATGGACAAATGCCTTGATGCACTTTTTAGAGAACTGTTCCATTTGTCTTTTGTTTCTAATTCTTATAAATATGCCTGTACATTGTGAAAAAAAATGGCAAAAACTTAGCATGAAGTCAGTAGGAAATAGCAGTGATTTAAATGGCAACCCACTCCAGTGTTCTTGCCTGGAGAATCCCAGGGACGGGGGAGCCTGGTGGACTGCTGTCTATGGGGTCGCACAGAGTCAGTCGGACACGACTGAATCGACTTAGCAGCAAACTATTTTTGTGGAGAAGGGATGTCACTTGACATGGGTTGCCATGTAATTTAGTGTTTACAACACAGAATATACTTTTAAAAGTATTGACTTGTATTACTTTTGAAAATATGTGTTGCACACACAGGCTTGTTACAGTACTGAAAATGATGACCTCATTACCATAGAACTTCTGTTTATCATATGAAGTCTTAGCTTTGTTTATACACTAATAAAGTTTTAAATAAGTGTAAGTGTTGAGTGAATGCTATAGACGTGACCACTGTTGCTAGCCTACCCTAGCCTACCCTGTACTTGCAGAAAGGACTAAAAGTGTTAGCCCTACTATAGAAGATGTGTTATTCTTGGTAATGGGTGTTGAGCCTTTCTATGTACTAGACAGACATAAGTGTGCTCAGTCGTGTCAGACTCTTTGGGGACCCTATGAACTGTAACCCACCAGGCTTCTCTGTCCATGGAATTTTCCAGGCAAGAATACTGGAGTGGGTTGCATTTCCTACCCCAGGGGATCTTCCTGACCCAGGGATCGAACCCTGGGTATATCTCTTGCATATCCTGCATTGGCAGGTGGAGTCTTTACCGCTGTGCCACCTGGGAAACCCTTATAGGCTCTCTGCCAGAGTAAACAAAAATTTAAAGTTTAGGTGCAGATACTTGGTTTTATTTGTATTTGTGCATAGTCTTATGCCAGGACTTAAATAAATGTTCACATAAGTGAATGAATGATAAACAGCTGTCACACATTTCAAGTTCTGTCTACGGGATAGGATTCTTTTGCATTGGAAGTGGTGTTCTGAAAAAATGACTAATTTAGGAGGGCAAGGCGAAGGAATGGTGTTGATTCTTGTGAGGCTCCAGAATTTTAGCCACTTTTATCCTAAAAACCCAATTTGGGATAATACCATTAAATAATTTTGCCCAACCCATTGCCAGGCAGAAATTATATTGGGTCAATAAAAAGACATGGGCCCTTTCTGCCCTCAGATCTTACAGCCACCATGGAGACAGTTGGTAACCAATAATCATTGTATTGGAGAAGGCAATGGCACCCCACTCCAGTACTCTTGCCTGGAAAATCCCATGGACGGAGGAGCCTGGTAGGTTGCAGTCCATGGGGTCGCTAAGAGTCGGGCAGGACTGAGCGACTTCACTTTCACTTTTCGCTTTCATGCATTGGAGAAGGAAATGGCAACCCACTCCAGTGTTCTTGCCTGGAAAATCCCAGGGACACGGGAGCCTAGTGGGCTTCCATCTATGGGGTCGCACAGAGTCGGACACGACTGAAGCAACTTAGCAGTAGCAGCAATCATTCTATTTGGGGCTTCCCTGGTGGCTCAGTCAGTAAAGAATCTGCCTGTGATACCCGAGACCAAGGTTCAATCCCTGAGTCAGGAAGATCCCCTGGAGAAAGAAAGGGCAACCCACTCCAGTGTCTTGCCTAGAAAGTCCCATGGACAGAGGACCATGGCAGGCAACCGTCCATGGGGTCACAAAAGTTGGACATGACTTAGCAACTAAGCCACTACCACCAATGACTCTATCTGGGCTTCCCTGATGGCTCAGTGGTAAAGAATTCACCTGCAATGCAGGACACGTGGGTTTGATCCCTGGGTTGGGAAGATCCCCTGGAAGAGGAAATGGCAACCCACTCTGGTATTCTTGCCTAGAGAATCCCATGGACAGAGGAGCCTGGTGGGCTACGGTACATTGAGCCGAAAAAAATTGGGCACTACTGACCATATGAATAACTCTGTTTATTTGATCATGTGTACTGAGGTTGGGGCTTCCCTGGTGGCTCAGATGTAAAGAATCTGCCTGTAATGTGGGAGACCTGGATTGAATCTCTGGGTAGGGAAAATCCCCTAAAGAAGGGAATGGTTACCCTCTCCACTATTCTTGCCTGGAGAATTCCGTGGACAGAGGAGCCTGACAAGCTAGAGTCCATATCGTCACAAAGAATCAGACATGACTGACTTAACATTTTTTCACACTTTTCACTGAGGTAAAAGATTATGTGGGACCCTCAGAAAGCATATAACAGTTTGGTAAGTGAGAGGTAAAGAAGACTTTCTGAAGTAGACAATGCCCCATCCAGAAGATAGGAAGATTTAAATGCAGGAATGGGATCCAAGAATATATACAAAGGTCCTGAGGAGGAAGAGACAGGGACACTCTGAGTGACCTAAATAGAGCCAGCGTGGCCGCAGTGTCACACTGTTGCATTTGTCCTTTGTTTCTAATTCTTATTAATATGCCTGTACATTGTGAAAAAAATTGCCAAAATTTTAAGTCAGTGAAATCAGTGGGAAATAACAGTGATTTAAACTATTTTTGTGGAAAAAGGATATAACTTGACATGGGTTGCCATGTAATTTAGTGTTTTCAACACAACATATACTTTAAAAAATATTGACTTGTATTACTTTTGAAAATACGTGTTTTTCAAAAGGCAAGGGGCCAGGACAAGAGACAGGTAAATGTCTTCTCCTAGCAGCCATACCCTGCAGGGCCTTATAGACCATTTTTATTTGAAGAACGATGGGAAGCCTAAATGAAAGGATTAATGTGATTGAATTTGCTTGTGTGTGTGTGTGTGTTTTAAATTCATTCTGGAGGCAGTGGGAGTGGGGGGCAACTTGAAAGGCGCAAGCAAGAATAGAGCCAAGGGAGACTAGGTTGTAGTCTTAGGTTAGGAGGCTCATGGACTAGACCAGGGAGAAGTTGATGGTGGTGAACACCAGAGATGGAGAGAAGGGGGGCAGTCTGACAGATGGTAACAGCGGAAAATTGAAGGAGACTGTGATGAGTTGCACTTGATAGGGAGGAGGAGGAGCAGTGAATCCAGGATGACTTAGATTTGAGTCTTAAAAATAATGAGAAAGGAAGAGTGAATTCGTTGGGGAAGAGAATGAGCTTGGTACTGAATACAGTGTTTCAGGTACTTAAGAAACATCTGTATGGTGAAAGAAAGGAGACTGAAGATACTACATTTCGTACTCTTCATAGGAGAAAGGTTAGCTGTTTTAGTAGGTTTTATGTGTTGGTATGTTTGTTTTGCATGTATAAACATGAACTGCTAAAAAACTGTGGTGAAATACACATAATATAAAATTTACTATCTTACTCATTATAAAGGATGATCGAGGAGTGTTAAGTGTATTCACATTGTTGTGTAGCCAATCTCCACAACTTTCTCATCTTGCAAAACTGACTTATTAAATATTAACTCCTCATTCTCCCCTTGCCCCAGCCCTGGCAGCCACCATTCTGTTTTGTGTTTCCATAAATTTGACTACTCTAGATAGCTTGTGTAAGTGAAATCATAACAGTATTTGCTTTCTTGTGGCTGGCTTAGTTCATTAGCATACTGCCATCAAGATTCATCTGTGTTGTAGAATGTATCGAAATTACCTTTTTAAGACTGAATAACATTCTAATGTATGTATACACCACATTTTATTTGTGCATTCATCTGTCAGTGGACACTTGGGTTACTTCCACCTAGTGGCTATTGTGAATAATGCTGCTATGAACAATGGTGTGTGAATATCTCTTTGAGATCCTGTTTTCACCCAGAAATGGAATTTCTGGATCATATGGTAATTTGGTGTTTAATATTTTGAGGAACTATTCTGTTTTCCATGACAACTGCACCATTTTACATTTCCAGAAACAATGCACAAGGATACTGTAGTAGTATTTTTTTGTCTTTTAAATTATTCGTTTATTTTTGGTATGCTAGGTCTTTGTTGCTGTGCATGGGCTTTCTCTAGTTGCAGCAAGCAGGGGCTGCTCTTTATTGTGATGCACAGGCTTCTCAATGTAGTGGCTTTTTTTGTTGCAGAGCACAGGTCTAGGGCGCTTGGGCTCAGTGTAGTTGTGATGCACAGGCTTAGTTGCTCTGTGGCGGGTGGAGTCTTCCTGGACCAGGGATCAAACCCACGTACCCTCCATTGGTAGATGGGTTCCTTTCCCACTGGACCACCAGAAAAGTCCAGTAGTATTTCTTTTTAAGGCAGTCTGGGATCAAGGGGTTATAAAGAATCCATACACCTGCCAGTGCAGGAGATGTGCTTCAATCCCTGGGTCAGGAAAATCCTCTGGAGAAGGAAATTGCAACCCACTCCAATATTCCCAGTATTTTTGGGAAATCCTATGGACACAGGAACCTGGCAGGTTACAGTCCATGGGGTTGCAAAGAGTCAGGCATGACTTACTGACTGAACAACAACGAAGGTGGTCTCTCTTCAGGGCCTGGGCATTTTTGAATTGATGGAATATTCCCCATGCTAAACCTAATGTGTTTCTTCCTCCTCAGTGTTCTGATAGCCCAGCCTGGAGAGGCTGGAGATCATCTGTTTTCACACAGCTCTTCTCTTACTGCACTGAGTCATGCTTTTCCAGCAGTTCAGCTGCACTGCAGCAGGGATTTTGGCAGTGCTTCATGGAGGGGCTGGGATTGAAACCTACCCCGCTGACAAAGGTTGTCTAGTCAAAGCTATGGTTTTTCCAGTAGTCATGTACAGATGTGAGAGTTGAACCGTAAAGAAGGTTGAGTGCTGAAGAATTGAGGCTTTTGAACTGTGGTGTTGGAGAAGACTCTCTTGAGGAGAGTCCCTTGGACTGCAAGGAGATCAAACCAGTCAATCCTAAAGGAAATCAACCCCGAATATTCATTGGAAGGACTGATGCTGAAGCTGAAGCTCCAATACTTTGGCCAGCTGATGCAAAGAGCTGACTCATTGGAAAAGACCTAATGCTGGTAAGGATTAAAGGCAAAGGAGAGGATGAGATGGTTAGATAGCATAACGAACTCAATGAACATGAATTTGAGCAAGCTCTGGGAGACAGTGAAGGACAGGGAAGCCTCGCATGCTGTAGTCCATGGGGTCACAAAGAGTCGGACACGACATAGTGACTAAAGAACAGGACCTGCTTTAGTGATTTTCTGGTATTCAAATCCAGGGTTCATTTACTGCTACTATGGGAATTTCCACTTCCAGGACCTGCAGGTAGAAGAGGAATATGTAGCTGGCTTTCCTCACTGAAAATATGACCTATCCTTACAAAGTTCTCACTTCCAGACTTTTCTGAGATGCTCTTCTCTCTGCTGCTCTCAGTCTGCCCATCTGTACCCCATGCCAACCTTATGGCATAGCTTGAGTCACCTCACTGTCCCTGAGAAGCCTTCTTTACCTTGAAGGCTTGAGGAGGTGGCCTGTACTTTGTTGCTCTTCACTCCCAGAGCCTTACTCCTGCACCCCTGCACCTCTTTCCCACTCCAGTCTATGTCGATGCTAATGTCCTAGCCTGCAACTGAAGGCTCCTTGATCCCTCTGCCCAGTTGCTGACTTCACCTCGTGCTTCCCAGAGAGCTGAAAGTCATGGCCTAGAAGGGCCTAGGCTTCCCTGACAGAATCTGCCTGTTGTGTTCCCAGCCTGCTGAGGAGATATGCCCCACCTCCCTGTCTTCTGAGAAACCATGTGCTGTCTACCCGCTCTCATGTCGCCTCAGGTTTCTCTAGCCACTCTTGCATAGGACTCCCTGCATCAGGTCACCAAAGGTGCTGCTGCATGTGGCTTCCTAGGGCAGATCTCTGTTGTCTCTGGCGTGGGTCCTTTGAATTTGATGTGTACTTTAATAAGCAGCCAGGTGTTTTTCAGGGTAGAAGACCTCTATATTGTTTTCCACCATCCCTACCCACAAGGGCTGTATCAGATCTCAACTACTATATTCAAATCTCCCCAGCCTAACAGAAAATAAAGTTCCCTATTCAAAAAACCAACAAATCCCTTTTCACCTCACCAAGGGTCTGGAAACTGCCATCTATATTCACTTCCATTTTCTCTCTTCCCACCAACCACTCACTCAGATAACCATGATGGTGTGATCACTCACCTAGAGCCAGACATCCTGGAATGTGAAGTCAAGTGGGGCTTAGGAAGCATCACTATGAACAAAGCTAGTGGAGGTGATGGATTCCCAGTTGAGCTATTTCAAATCCTAAAAGACGATGCTGTGAAAGTGCTACACTCAATATGCCAGCAAATCTGGAAAACTCAGCAGTGGCCACAGGACTGGAAAAGGCCAGTTTTCATTCCAATCCCTAAGAAAGGCAATGCCAAAGAATGCTCAAACTACCACACAATTATATTCATCTCACATGCCTGTAAAGTAATGCTCAAAATTCTCTAAGCCAGGCTTCAGCAGTATGTGAATTGTGAACTTGCAGATGTTCAAGCTGGTTTTAGAAAAGGCAGAGGAACCAGAGATCAAATTGCCAACATCCACTGGATCATAGAAAAAGGAAGAGAGTTCCAGAAAAACATCTATTTCTGCTTTATTGACTATGCCAAAGCCTTTGACTGTGTGGATCACCACAAACTGTGGAAAATTCTGAAAGAGATGGGAATACCAGATCACCTGACCTGCCTCTTGAGAAATCTGTATGCAGGTCAGGAAGCAACAGTTAGAACTGGACATGGAGCAGCAGACTGGTTCCAAATAGGAAAAGGAGTACATCAAGGCTGTATATTGTCACCCTGCTTATTTAACTTATATGCAGACTACATCATGAGAAACGCTGGGCTAGATGAAGCACAAGCTGGAATCATGATTGCCAGGAGAAATATCAATAACCTCAGATGTGCAGATGATACCATCCTTATGGCAGAAACTGAAGAATTAAAGAGCCTCTTGATGAAAGTGAAAGAGGAGAGTGAAAAAGTTGGTCTAAAATTCAACATTCAGAAAACTAAGATCATGGCATCCAGCCCCATCACTTCATGGCAGTTAGATGGGGAAACAGTGGAAACAGTGGCAGACTTTATTTTTTGGGGCTCCAAAATCACTGCAGATGGTGACTGCAGCCATGAAATTAAAAGACGCTTAAACTCCTTGGCAGGAAAATTATGACCAACCTAGACAGCATATTAAAAAGCAGAGACATTACTTTGCCAACAAAGGTCCATCTAGTCAAGGCTATGGTTTTTCCAGTAGTCATATATGTATGTGAGAGTTGGACTATAAAGAAAGCTGATTGCTGAAGAATTGATGCTTTTGAACTGCGATGTTAGAGGAGACTCCTGAGAGTCCCTTGGACTGCAAGGAGATCAAGCTAGTCCATCCTAAAAGAAATCAGTCCTGAATATTCATTGGAAAGACTGATGCTGAAACTCCAGTACTTTGGCCACGTGATGCAAAGAACTGACTCGTTGGAAAAGTCCCTGATGCTGGAAAAGATTAAAAGCAGGAGGAGAAGGGGACAACAGAGGATGAGATGGTTGGATGGCATCACTAACTTGATGGACATGAGTTTGAGTAAGCTCATGGAGTTGGTGATGGACAGGGAAGCCTGGCATGCTTGGGGTTGCAAAAAGTCGGACACGACTGAGTGACTGAACTGTGTGGTGTTCATGCTGCATCACAGCTATGGGCCATTGTATCAGGTTGTCTGCTACGAGGGAAGGGAATTTGAGATTGAGAAGTGTTCTGAGGCTGACGGCTTCATCTTCTGCCATATATTCGTGTTTCCCCCTTGAGACAAGCAAGTGGTCTGTGGAATGTGACACTGGTAATATTTCTATGATTCTGGTTAGGAGATACCATACAGTGACTAAATAGGGGAAGTTTAACATAAAGAACTATTAAACTATGATAGCAAAGTAGCTATAAGATAAAACTGTCCTTTCCTGGGGGCTGAGGATAAAGGAAGGAAAAGTTGGAAGGGGGGTGCCCTCCCCAAACAAGGTTCCGACCTTGCTGGAGAAGATATAGTTGCAGCTCATTGAATGGTGGTAGAGTTGCTGGTGTGCTGGGTTGGAGCTGGTCCACAGCCACTGGATAAGCAGGAGGCAGCCCTCTTGGGCCTAGATAGGGTGCAGGTGATCCATAGCTGGTGGCCAGGCTTATGGCCTTGCACAGGGAGCACCAGGCTGAGCAGGACACCTAGAGCATGCAATATCTTGTGAAGAGAACCACAGGAAGGTAGATGGCCAGTCCAGGCCAAGGTTGTGAGGGATTGTGTGCTCTGGGTGCGTGGTTGGGTCAGAGTGTCCCCAGATACCCTCATGCCCACACTGCTGACTGATCTTGCACCTGCTGGAAACAGCCAAAGACTCCCTTCCTCCTACAAAGACCCTTTTCTACAGGACCAACTACTGAGAAAGCTTAACATCTGGCTCGCTGTGGAGCACATATTGAAGGTTGAATTTGGCTCTGGGAGGTAATAAATTGATAACTAGCAGGATCCTTTCTCTGGCCAATCAGCTTCAACGAGCACCCTCTACACGCTTTTCAACTCCCTCACTATAACCGAAGAGCTCTGTATTTCTGCTTCACAGGATACTACCATCCTTCTTATAAGTATACTACTCTTTCCCCAAATGAGGAGACACACGTCTTAAGTCATTGTATCAATCACTATATTAGTTACTTCTCGAATGAATTACAGTATTACTGGATATTTTGTTACCTAAAAATTGAATTTAAAAATTAACCTTCAATAATTTGTGTATAAAATAAAAGTGGCAAGGAGAGAACATAATGGCTAGTGTATGCATATAAACACAAGCACATAACAAGCACAGAGAAAATGCACGAAGTGGCTGCAGTCTTCATTTCTGTAGCTGTTCACAAGATCATAGTTAATACCTATGGCTTCCTTCTTAACTGCCCATCACGTATTTCCTTTGCCCTCAGCCAGAACCTTCACTGCTCTGTTCTTTACATAGCGAAGTGACCCGAACCTGTCATTCTGCTTTTTTTTGATTGCTGAGGTTTTTCATGAACGTTTCCCGTTAGACATGGAAGTACCAAGAGGTGCCCCAGAAGATCCCTGGGTTTTAGACAAAGTCCTCCTTGCCTCCATTATGTAGTAGCAACTTGATTTCCCCTGGGCCCTCAGGATAATTACTTCAGCCAGTGGATTAACCCCATTTTCTTGCCTGTTGCTTCAGTGGCATGCTGCTGCTGCGTCGCTTCAGTCGTGTCTGACTCTGTGCGACCCCATAGACGGCAGCCCACCAGGCTCCGCCATCCCTGGGATTCTCCAGGCAAGAACACTGGAGTGGGTTGCCATTTCCATCTCCAGTGCATGAAAGTGAAAAGTGAAAGTGAAGTTGCTCAGTTGTGTCCGACTCTTCGTGACCCTATGGACTGTAGCCTACCAGGCCCCTCCGTCCATGGGATTTTCCAGGCAAGAGTACTGGAGTGGGGTGCCGTTGCCTTCTCCACTTCAGTGGCATAAGAAGACCCAAATGGCAAGGTAGCACTCTTACCTTCCAGTTCAGTGAATCCAATGTTTTTATCCTCTGGTGGAAACATTCTTCCCTTGGCGACTAAGCTATACAAATCAGTAGGTCTCAAAGTTAGTGAAACTGGAAGCAATATTTTAAAATTTTATTTAAAAAAAATTGTAGCTACCCAGGGTGCTCATTGCTGTGTGCAGGCTTTCTCTAGTTGTGGTGCACAGGCTCAGTAGTTGAGGCTCTCAGTCTCTCTAGAGTGTGGGCTCAGTAGTTGTGGTGCACGGGCTTAGTTGCCTCATGGAATGTGGAATCATCGAGGACCAGGGATCGAACCCATGTTCCCTTCATGGAGGGGGCAGAGTCTTAACCACTGGACCACCAGGGAAGTCCTAGAAGCAGTATTTTAATAAGAGAGTCACTAGGTTTGTAATAGTGAGAGGAGCCACTCCCACTTCACCCCTTGACTCCCAGTCCTGCATATTGTCTGTCGAGTTAATCCCATGTAATGGTCTTTGATGCAAAGCCTAGACTTGCATCCTGTAAGACAGAGCCCCATATTTTTAGGTTACTGTCTCCTAGTTGGTCCCATAACTGAGTCATCAGTACATTTAGACCAGCCACTTCTGGGTAATGGGATGTAAGGTAAGGCTAGTTGATTCCATGTACCTAAGCCCACTGCTGCACTTCCTTTGCTATGCAATGAGATCCTTGATTAATTGCAAGGCTTGGCAGACTGCTGCCATGGTAGATGAGACTTTCCTTAAGTACATAGATGGTGGAAGTTTGCTAGTGCAAAGGCATTACAGGTAAAGACAAATTTACATTAAGAATATGTATTCCAATGAAGATAGATCTTTGTCTCCTCCATGATGGAAGAAGTCCAGTGTAATCGACTTGTAGGCTTCTCCCCCAGGAACAGTGCCATATTGGGGCCACGTATTGATCTCTGCTCTTAGCTGATTACTCAGCTGGTAAAGAATCCACCTGCAATGCGGGAGCCCTGGGTTCGATCCCTGGGTTGGGATGATCCCCTGGAGAAGGGAAAGGCTACCCACTCCAGTATTCTGGCCTGGAGAATTCCATGGACTATACAGTCCATGGGGTCCGTAAGAGTTGGACACGACTGAGCTTCTTTGACTTAGCTGATAACCACTCAGCAGGGATGTTAGCCAGGTCAGCCACGGAGAGGGAGGCTCCCAAGACATCTGCCTGAAGTGAGGTCATCACAGGCTTTTCAAGCAGAGGAAGGCTAGTCTCCTCAACACAGGAGGGCAAGCTGCTTCCACTGCTGAGGAAGACCCATGATGACTTGGGGGGTTCAAGATTGTCAGCTTCCTCTGGGTCTAACCAGTTATCTTCCTTCCATGTTTCAGGATTCCTTTCTCTCCTAATTAGTGCCTTCACTTTCACATGAGAGATGGTGTGCTGGGGAATTTAACTGTTATTGTTTAACAACCCATACAATTAAACTGTCTTTGATTCTCAGCAGTAACAGCTGTGTGAGTACAAGAAATAAGAGATTCTTTGAGGCTGTTATAGAAGCTTTCTGCTTCTCAGACCATGACTTGAGCTGAAAGTTAATGGACCTAACCTTGTCATTTCCTTTTTGAAAATGTTCAAATGCACTCAAAATAACTCATCCACACCATGGCCCTTATAATCATCATTACTGCCATACAATCAAGCACAGAAGTCATTCCCAAAGCATGTGTTTGACTTGGCATTTCGCCATATTGAACTGCAGGTTTGACTAATTGTGATGCTGCTGCATGCAGTGGGTTACTTTACTAGCATCCGTTCTCATCAGTAGGGAACACAGCACTGCACCCAAGCCTAAGCACATGACCATACCAATCCTCAAATCCCATCTTTAGAGTCAGAAAGATCCCCTGGAGAAGGAAGTGGCAACCTACTCCAGTATTCCCGCCTGGAAAGTCCCATGGACAGGGGAGCCTGGCGGGCTACAGTCCATGGGGTTGCAAGAGTCAGACACGACTTAGCAGCTAAACTGCCACCACTAC
Source organism: Bos indicus x Bos taurus (assembly GCF_003369695.1). Classification (NCBI taxonomy): domain Eukaryota; kingdom Metazoa; phylum Chordata; class Mammalia; order Artiodactyla; family Bovidae; genus Bos; species Bos indicus x Bos taurus. The sequence continues at coordinate 31,044,296 of NC_040088.1, forward strand.
CACTCCTGGGGCCACTCCCTGTATCAGTTAGTCTGGGTCCACTGAGGAGATGTAAACTGGGAAATTTTAATAAATATAAGGGATTATTATACTGTGATAAAGATTAACTATAAGATGTGAGAAAAGTTTATATGGTAGCTTAGGACTAAGGGAGAGTACTCAAGGAACAACAAACGTGGGAAGGAGGCCCTTCCCCAGCTGAACCCCAGCGAAAATGCAGTTGCAGGCCATCCAGGCCAGAGCTTCCCTGATAGCTCATTTGGTAAAGAATCCACCTGCAATGCAGGAGACCCCAGTTCAATTCCTGGGTCAGGAAGGTTGTCTGGAGAAGGGATAGGCTACCCAGTCAGTATTCTTGGGCTTCCCTTGTGGCTCAGCTGGTAAGGAATCCACCTGCAATGTGGGAGACCTGGGTTTGATCCCTGGGTTGGAAGATCCCTGGAGAAAAGAAAGGCTACCCACTCCAGTATTCTGGCCTGGAGGATTCCATGGACTGTATAGTCTATCGGGTCGCAAAGAGTCAGACATGACTGAGTGACTTTCACTTTTCACTTCACTGGGCCAGAGCTGGTCCACAGTTGATTGGCAAGCAAGAAGCAGCCCTCTGGGTTTCAGAGGGTAGCGGGGCACAGGAGAACTACAACTAGGGATCAGTGGTGTGGGCATGTAGAGAGTTGGGGAGCTGATGCTCGTAGCCTGGAGCATACAGTATCTGTAAGGCAAGCCACAACTAGTGACTTGGGTGCATGGTTATGCAGAGAGGATCAGTGGAAATGCTCCAGGGCACGGGCAGGGGAGCCAGTGGCCAGGCATCGTGGCATGCAGAGGAAGTAGGCCCTGGTGGAGGCAAGAAGCCAGAAATGCTGTGTCTGTCCAGGGAGTCAGTCTGGGCAAGCCTTGGAGGTTGCTGCATGGCGGAGTCAGAGCATTGCCAGATGTCCTCACATCCTGGCTGCTAGCCAGCTGCCCGGTTGGAATCAACAGGAGAGCCTGTTCCTCATGTAGTGTTCCTCCAGCGCCCTCTGCTGAGAAGCCTCAACATCATGCTCATTGTGAAGGAGAAATGCTTAGAAGAAATACCATCTGTTACCACAGAACACATGGAAGGGAGCTGAGCGTCAGTGAACTGATAACTGGCGTGCTGCTGCTGCTGCTGCTAAGTCGCTTCAGTCGTGTTCGACTCTGTGTGACCCCATAGGCGGCAGCCCACCAGGCTCCTCTGTCCATGGGATTCTCCAGGCAAGAACACTGGAGTGGGTTGCCACTTCCTCCTCCAATGCATGAAAGTGAAAAGTCAAAGTGAAGTCGCTCAGTCGTGTCTGACTCTTAGCAACCCCATAGACTGCAGCCTACCAGGCTCCTCCGTCCATGGGATTTTCCAGGCAAGAGTACTGGAGTGGGGTGCTATTTAAATATCTATCTTTCCATCAGATTTCATCTAAGGATTTTAGTACCAAAATGTCAGAAGAAATGCATATGTGGTATAAAAGTTCAAATAAATAACAAAAGTATATGAGTAAAGCAGTGAAAAATCTGCCTGCCACTGCAGGAGATGTGGGTTTGATTCCTGGGTTGAAAAGATACCTGAAGAAGGAAATGGCAACCCACTCTAGTATTCTAGCCTGGAAAACTCTATAGACAGAAGAGCCTGGTGGACTATAGTCCCTGGGGTCGCAGAGTCAGACATGACCTAGTGATAAAGACCAGATATGTGGAAAATTCTGAAAGAGATGGGAATACCAGACCACCTGACCTGCCTCTTGAGAAACCTGTATGCAGGTCAGGAAGCAACAGTTAGAACTGGACATGGAACAGCAGACTGGTTCCAAATAGGAAAAGGAGTACGTCAAGGCTGTATATTGTCACCCTGCCTATTTAATTTATATGCAGAGTACATCATGAGAAACGCTGGGCTGGAGGAAGCACAAGCTGGAATCAAGATTGCCGGGAGAAGTATCAATAACCTCAGATATGCAGATGACACCACCCTTATGGCAGAAAGTGAAGAGAAACTAAAAAGCCTCTTGATGAAAGTGAAAGTGGAGGGTGAAAAAGTTGGCTTAAAGATCAACATTGAGAAAACTAAGATCATGGCATCTGGTCCCATCACTTCATGGGAAATAGATGGGGAAACAGTGTCAGACTTTATTTTTTGGGGCTCCAGAATCACTGCAGATGGTGATTGCAGCCATGAAATTAAAAGACGCTTACTCCTTGGAAGGAAAGTTACAACAAACCTGGATAGCATATTAAAAAGCAGAGGCATTACTTTGCCAACAAAGGTCCGTCTAGTCAAGGCTATGGTTTTCCAGTGGTCATGTATGGATGTGAGAGTTGGACTGTAAAGAAAGCTGAATGCCAAAGAATTGATACTTTTGAACTGTGGTGTTGGAGAAGACTCTTGAGAATCCCTTGGACTGCAAGGAGATCCAACCAGTCAATCCTAAAGGAGATCAGTCCTGGGTGTTCATTGAAAGGACTGATGCTGAAGCTGAAACTCCAGTACTTAGGCCACCTCATGCGAAGAGTTGACTCACTGGAAAAGACCCTGATGCTGGCAGGGATTGGGGGCAGGAGGAGAAGGGGATGACAGAGGATGAGATGGCTGGATGGCATCACCGACTCGATGGACATGAGTTTGAGTGAACGCCGGGAGTTGGTGATGAACAGGGAGGCCTGGCATGCTACAGTTCATGGGGTTGCAGAGAGTTGGACACAACTGAGCAACTTAACTGAACTGAACTGATAGCCTGTATAGCCAAATTGTCCGTCTCCTTGTTCCCCTCCCCCATTTACCACCTTCTCCAGAGGTAGCCACTGTCTCTCCACACTGGCTTAGTGTGGAGGCCTATGAGAGTTTTTCTTTGTATTGACACACATACACGTGAGTATATGTAAATATGCCTGTAAAAATGTGTGCTCACTTTTTTATTGCATAAGTGGATTCATGTGGTTCATACTACATTGTATTGTATCTTTTTTTAATATATTTTCAAGGTCACTTCATGTCAGTATACACGGTCACTTTGTTAATGGGCACAAAATATTCCCCAGAATGGGCATACAATAGTTTATTTAACCAGTCTCGTTTGAATGGGCATTTAAGGAGATTTTTTTCCAGGATTTGTTTTTTTGGAACTATTTTAAACAGTGCTGCAGTGTATTCATACTGTTGTGTACTTGTGCAAGTAGTTTCATAGGTTAGATGTTTGAAAAGAAATTGCTAAGTTAGAGTGTGTACACATTTAAAAGTTGGATACATAGTGCTTCATTTTCTTCCATAAGGGTGAACCATTTTACACTCCCAATATGTGAGAAAGTTTTCATTTTTACCACACCTTCAGCAATATTGCATGTTATTTATTAACCTCTTAAGTTTTGCTATTCAGATGCCCAAAACATCAAAATAACTTTTAAATTCATGTTTACCTAGTTGTTAAGTATGTCTGTTCATATCCTTCAATTATTTTTCTGTTGTGTTGTTTCTGTTGATTTGTAAAGGAGCTCTTTACATGTTCTCCATAATAACTCTTTGTTAAAAATTTTCTCACTGTGGTCACTTGACTTTTATGTATTAATTTTTATGGAGTGCTCATTTTATTTAATCTGTGTTTATTTCAAAGTGAAAGTGAAAGTTTCTCAGTCGTGTCTGACTCTTTGCGACCCCATGGACTATATAGTCCATGGAATTCTCCAGGCTAGAATATTGGAGTGGGTAGCCTTTCCCTTCTCTAAGGGGATCTTCCCAACCCAGGGATCGAACCCGGTCTCCCATATTGCAGGTGGATTCTTTACCAGCTGAGCCACAAGGAAAGTGTGTGTATTAATTTTTAACATATATATGTTAAAAGTCCATGTTATAAACTCTATCAGTCTTTTCCTTTGTAATTTCTGGGGTTTGTGTCTTGTGCTAAAAGAATTTTCCATAGTTCATATTATGAAAATATCAGCTTTTATAGTCTCAAGTTTTTTATGTTTCATTTTAACATATTTTCACATAGTTATGATACAACCGTTGATCATTTTTCTTTTCATTTTTATTTTACAATTAATTAGAGCCTTTTGTATTTTAAAGAACAGCAATCCTTTTTCACATGTGTTACATTTTTTTCATTTTTTTCCCCCTTCTCATAGTTTGTCTTCCTAGTTTGCTTTTGATAGATTTCTTTAGCATATAAATTTTTTTTGGCTGTGCCACATGGCATGTGGGATCTTAATTCCCCCACAAGGGCTGAATTGTGGAGTCTTAACCACTGAACTGCCAGGGAAGTCCCTATAAAAATTTTTTAATGTTAATTATTTTAATAGCTATGACTGTAGTTTAAAAGCTCAGTCTCATTCCCATCTCTTCTCTTCTTCAACTGATTGCACCCCTCACCTGCAAGTAACTACTGTTATTAATTCTTAGAACCTTTTCCAGAGTCTCTTTTTTCAAGTAGAAGTAAGCATAAATATGTATTGTTTTTACACCTTTTACATACAAGTATACAGAAGGTCTTAATTTTTATTTAGAAGCACTTGTTATTTCTCTTAGTGACTTCCAGACTTTATATCATGTTCATGGAATTTTTTCCTATTTTGAGATTGTAAAAATAAACAAGATTTGTTCTGATATGGCTTTATTTTTTAACATTTAAATCTTGAATTTCATCTAGAAAATTTTATTACAGAGATTAAGTAATGAAATAGCATTTATTGTGATTCTTCCTATATGGCCCATTGTCTCATTGCAAGTATCAGTTTGCCCCAGTTTGAAATGCCATCTTTATCATTGGGATGAAAAGGCTCCTTCAGTGTTTCCTGTAAGATGGTGCTAGTAGCACTTAGTTGTCTTTAACTTCATTTGAAATAAGTTTGTTAGATTGTATTGTGACAGCTGTCATATCAGCGTGCATTTTTTAAAAAAAACTTACCAAAATTGGTGAATTTCTGTGTAACCATTTTAATACTGATCATGGAAGAAAAAGCAACATTTTCAGCACATTATGCTTTATTATTTCAAGAAAAGTATGAATGCATCTGAAACACACAAAAAAAGGTTTGTACAACATATGGAAATGGTGCTGTGATTGATTGAACATATCAAAAAGTAGTTTGTGAAATTTTGTGCTGGAGATTTCTCACTGGATGATGCTCCATGGTCCAGTAGACCAGTTGAAGTTGATGGCAATCAAATCAAGACATTCATTGAGAATAATCAATGTTATACCACGAGGGAGATAGCCAACATATTCAAAATACCCAAATCAAGCATTGAAAACCATTTGCATCAGCTTGGTTATGTTTTGTTTTGACTGCATTGGGTCTTGGTTGTGTTTCATTGCATCATATTGGATCTTGTGTTGTGATGCATCGACTCTCTCATTGTGGTTCTCAGGCTCAGTTCCTCTGTGGCATGTGGGATCTTAGTTCCCTGACCAGGGATCAAACCTGTGTCCCCTGCATTGCAAGGCGGATTCTTAACCACTGGACCACCAGGGAAGTCCCCAGCTTGGTTACATTAATTGCTTTAATGTTGGGGTTCCCGTAAGTTTAGTGAACAAAAACCTTCTTGACTGAAGAAAAATCTTCTTGCCCATATTTCCACATATGATTCTCTACTGAAATTTAATGAAAATGTTCCGTTTTAAAAACAAATTGTGACAGATGATGAAAATTGGATACTGTGTAATGATGTGGAACAGAAGTGATCATGAGGCAACCGAAATTAACCACCACCAACTATACCAAAGGCTGGTCTTCATCTAAAGAAGGTGATGTTGTGTATTTGGTGGATTGGAAGGGAGTCCTTTATTACAAGTTCCTTCCAGAAAAATGATTTAATTCCAAGTACTGCTCCCAGTTAGACCAACTGTACTCTAACAGAAAGCATCTGGAATTAGTCAGTAGGAAACACATAATCTTCTATCAGGATAACACAAGACCATGTATTTCTTTGATGACCAGGCAAAAACTGTTACAACTTGGCGGGAAGTTCTGAGGCATCCACTGTATTCAGCAGACATTGCACCTTTGGATGTCCATTTATTTTGATCTTTACAGAATTCTCTTAGTGGGAAAAAATTTCAATTCCCTGGAAGATAAAGGTCACCTGGAACAGTTCTTTAGTCAGAGAGATAAGTTTTGGGAAGAACTTCCCTGTTGGTACAGTGGATAAGAGTCCTCCTGCCAGTGTAGGAGACACGAGTTCGATCCCTGTTCTGGGCAGATCCCACATGCCTTGGAGCAGCCAAACCTGTGTGCCACAACTACAGAGCCCACTCTCTCCGGCCTGCGAGCCACAAATTACTGAGGCCCTGTGCTGCAGCTACTGAAGCCTGCTCGCCTAGAACCAGTGCTCCCCGGGACAAGAGAAGCCCACCGCAAGAAAAACCCAGGCACTGCAGCAAAGAGTAGCCCCTGCTCACTGCAGCTGGAGAAAGCACACATGTAGCAACGAAGACCTAGCACTGCCAAAAATAAATAAATACATTTTTAAAGTTTTGGGAAGATGAAATTATGAAGTTACCTGAAAAATGAGAGAAGGTAGTGGAACAAAATGGTAAATACGTTGTTCAATAAAGTTGTTGGTGAAATTGAAAATTGTGTCTTTTACTTTTACTTAAAAAGCCAAAGGAACATTTTGGCCAACTCAGTACAACCTCTGTCTAGTCTCAGGTCTTTCTCTGGACTGTCTTCTCTTCCATTGATCTGTTTGCTTATTCCTGTGCGAAAACAAATTTTAATTAACTTTAGCTTTTAAATGTATTTGGTATCTGATGTATTTCTGTTTTCATATTTTCAAATATTCTTAAATATTTTCTCTTTCAGAAGATCTTCCTCCTCCACCACCCAAATGAACTATTGAATCAGTTTGTGCTGCCCTAACCACCAAAAAGTTGGGCTGATTTTTATTGGAATTCTTACCCGTCTATAGATCCTTTAGAATATTTCCCCATGTCTTCTCTATCCTTGAGTAAAGAAATTTGATTTTGCTAAAAATTTTATTAGGCTTACTCTTAGATATCTAATAGTTTTACTGATATCACAATTAGGATCTTTTTAAAAGTTATATTTCTAATTAGTTCTTGCTATGGTATAACTGCCTCTCTGGTGGCTCAGAGGTTAAAGCATCTGCCTGGAATGCAGGAGACCTGGGTTCGATCCCTGGGTCAGGAAGATCCCCCTGGAGAAGGAAAATGGCAACCCACTCCAGTACTCTTGCCTGGAGAATCCCATGGAGGGAGGAGCCTGGTAGGCTACAGTCCATGGGGTCGCAAAGAGTCGGACACAACTGAGCGACTTCACTTCATGGTATAGAAAACTCATTGGTATAGAAAATATATTGATTTTTGTTCATTATTTACTGAGCTCTTTGTTTCATAGACTGCTTTGGATTTTCTAAGTAGCTAGTCTGATCATTTGGATTGATAAATAGTAGCAGTCTCTTTCTTTCTTCAAAATGGAAGCCTGTTTTTTTTTTCCTCTTAAATTATTTTGGCTAGAATACCATTTTTCTCTTGAATTATTTTGGCTAGAATTCCAAGAAGAATGTCAATAGAGATAATGGAGCCTCTCTCACCTTCTGAGATGACCCCACTCTCTGTCTGTGGAGTATGTTGCTTTTTAAATAAATCCGATTCTCACCTATCCTAAAAAAAAGAGAGAGACGATGGCATCTTCCTGGTCTTTAATGGGAAGGCTCCTGAAATGATCCTAGCTAAAATACTTGCTTCTGGAACTTTGTCTTCTCTTGTATTCTGGAGGAGTGTCCACTCCTTCTCTGTACCCTTTTCCCCACCTCCAACCATCAAATTATGGCATTCCTCAAGCCTCCTACTCTGTCTTCTCATGCAGCACATGTCTTGGTGATCCGTATGCGCTTCAGATTGCAGTCATCTTGTGGCAGTTTGTAATTTCAGTTACCTTCTCTGAGTCAAGCTTTCACAGATTGGCATCTGTAGCCCACGACTCTCCTAGCTCTGGGCTCACTAAGGAGCTCCTCTTGGATTTCTTTCAGGCAGTGTTCACTCAGTACCTCTAAAATTGAGTTCATTATCAACAGGCTGGAGCCCTGGGTATAAGGCCCATAGCCAGATTCAGTGTTAAGAACCAGAAATAGAAGAAAGGCTGCCTAAGCTGAGAGGACCTCCTGCAGGGTCTTATTTTCTGCCAATGGAGACCCAAGCCAACCACCTCACCCTAGTCCCACCTCACTCTGTGCTCTACGTAGTGGCCACATAGTCTGCCCTCCCAACACCCTCTGCTTCCTCGCCTGCTGTCCCTAGGATGTCCCTCACAGTTTCTAGTCATCACCCTCCTCCTTTCCCGAGGGGACCTGTGCAGGACAGTTGGAAGCATTTGGGAGCTCCTCTGGTGCGCACTCCATGTGGATGCAGGGTCATGACGAGGCTGATATCTGCTTGTCTCTGTGTGGGCAGGAAATATGAGCTGTATAGCATGGACTGGGACCTGAAGGAGGAACTGAGGGACTGCCTAGTGGCTGCTGCACCCTATGGGGGGCCCATTGGTAAGTCACCCCTCTGCCACTGCATGCTTAGGGACTGTGGGATGAACTCAGGGTCCTTGTTTCCTGGGGGCCTTGCTGTTGAGGGGTTCTTGCTGGCCTATGCTACCCACCCCCACCCCACCTTACTGAGATGTTTTAATTGTGGTTCTCGTGAGGCCTGCCACATGTGGTGTGGGCCTTCAGAACTAGTTCATAGGCCTGCTTGGCATGGAGTGGGCCTGGGCAACTAGGACAGAAGGTTTCTGCTCAAACCACAGCACTGCTGAGGAACCCCTGGCGGAAGGAGAAGCCCGCCAGTGCCAGGCCGGTTCTCGAGATCTACTCAGCTTCCGGGGTGCCTCTGGCCAGTCTCTTGGTGAGCTCCCTGCCTTCCCTGGGGCTGAGGGCTTTACAGGATTCTGCATCCTGAGGACAGCCTCTGGAGCCTCTCTCTCATCTGCAGTGGAAGAGTGGGCCCGTGGTGTCCCTGGGCTGGTCAGCTGAGGAGGAGCTGCTCTGCGTGCAGGAAGACGGAGTTGTGCTGGTTTACGGGCTGCATGGTGACTTCCGGAGACACTTCAGCATGGGCAATGTAGGGGGCCCTGGGGGCTGGGGAAAAGGGATGGAGTCTGGGACTCTCTCACTCCCTCAACCCACGACCCCTCTCTCCAGGAGGTGCTCCAGAACCGGGTTCTGGATGCCCGGATCTTCCATACTGAGTTTGGTTCTGGGGTGGCCATCCTCACAGGAGCTCACCGCTTCACCCTCAGTGCCAACGTGGGTGACCTCAAACTCCGCCGGATGCCAGAGGTGCCAGGTGAGCCTTGACACCCCTGGAGCAGCATTCACTGCCCACAAATGTGCCTCCTGTCCATGGGACCATCAGAGGCAGAAACTGGACTTTGGGCAGTCTAAGGTTGTCCTTTTCCACGACCATAGGTCTGCAGAGTGCACCCTCATGCTGGACCACAGTGTGCCAGGACCGAGTGGCGCACATTCTCCTGGCTGTAGGACCTGATCTTTACCTCCTAGACCATGCAGCCTGCTCTGCGGTGGTGAGGAGCCTGGGTTGGGAGTGAACCGGAGGGACTGTAGAAGCCAGTGGGAGATCCTGAAAAGTCAGTCTGTCTGGTGTTCCCCTTGGCCCTGCCCCAGACACCCCCTGGCCTGGCCCCAGGAGTGAGCAGCTTCCTGCAGATGGCTGTCTCCTTCACCTACAGACACCTGGCGCTCTTCACAGACACAGGCTACATCTGGATGGGGACAGCATCTCTCAAGGTATAAGGCACATCTCTCAGGGCACTGTGCCTTGTCTAGGAAAGATGTGTGGGGCAAAGGGGAAGGACTTTTCAGCCAGACTGGTGATGGCTGGGACAGGGCCATGACATTCCCTGCACTCTTTCAGGAGAAGCTGTGTGAGTTCAACTGCAACATCCGGGCCCCCCCGAAGCAGATGGTCTGGTAAGGATGGGGGAGGGGTGTTGTTCTCATGGGAGTGGACATGCACATAGCCTTGCCTCCTGGGACACATTGATTCATCCTGTCTACTGACCAGAGCAAGCAGAGCTTGAATCTTGTCTTCCCTGCTAGTGCACATTTGAGGGAAACCCCAGTTCCCAGTGGGCCCCAGGTGTGCCAGGAAGCTGATGGGCCCAGGGAGAGAGAGAAGCAAATAAGTCAGCCAGAGAAGTAAGATGAAGGGCAGCAAGCCTGTGCGGAGTTCCCCAAGGCAAAGTGATACAGACAGTGATGTGAGAGACATGACTGTGGGCCAGGCATCCTGTGTATTAATCCCAGATGTGTGTGTGTGTGCACACAGGTGTAGCCGTCCGCGCAGCAAGGAGAGGGCTGTTGTGGTGGCCTGGGAGAGGCGGCTAATGGTGGTGGGCGATGCCCCTGAGAGCATCCAGTATCCTTGGAGGGCTGCCAGGGGTTAGGGGAGGGTGGCCTGCCCCGCCCCATCCCTGGTTACTCTTAGGAACCTTGACCACGCTCAGGTTCGTGCTAGATGAGGACTCCTACCTGGTGCCTGAGTTGGACGGGGTCCGAGTCTTCTCCCGCAGTACCCACGAGTTCCTGCATGAGGTTCCAGGTGAGGCCCTCGTAAAAGCTCTGAGTGACCAGGACAGGGGCTCCTCAACACCACAGCTGCCGGACTAGTGCCCCAAAGCAGAATCAGGGCACTGAGGCAGGGCTGAGGGTTTCCTGACGCTCCCTGTCTCCCACTTACCATTTTCCTCCCCTAGTGGCCAGTGAGGAGATCTTTAAAATAGCCTCGATGGCCCCTGGAGCGCTGTTGTTGGAGGCTCAGAAGGAGTATGAGGTAAAGCCCTGGGCCTCTCCCGGGGCCCCAAGCCACTCGCCTTCCCCTTCCACTAATTGACCCAGCCCCTGTTTCTGCAGCCAAGTGCTACCTTTAAAGATGGGGGTTCAGGCAGGACATGGGCTGGGCCGGGCTGGGGTAGAGAGAGCTGGCTCAGTTGCACTGAAGGGACTTGGTGTCTTCTGTATGGTGATAGGGAGGGGCAGGGAACCCTTGCAGTCTAGTCACAAATCAGGGCTCTATCGAGAGATCTCAGGGCTTCATAGGCAACTGCGCTGATTGGGGGTGTGTGTGAATACCTCGGGTGGTGGGGCTGAGGGGATTTGGCCTCCGGCCTCTGCAACCTTCCAGACCTGCCACCACAGCCCAGTGGGTTGGGAGCCAGGCATAGAGGTGTTCTCGGTCATGACGCACTGTCCCTGGCACTTTCCCTCCACCCCAGAAAGAGAGCCAGAAGGCGGATGAGTACCTGCGGGAGATCCAGGAGCTGGGGCAGCTGCCCCAGGCTGTGCAGCAGTGCATCGAGGCTGCAGGACACGAGCACTGGCCAGATATGCAGAAGAGTCTGCTCAGGGTTGGCCTGGATGGCAGGGCTGGAGGGAGGGCAGGGTTTGGCTGGCAGAGGGGAAAGCCCTCCATTACTCTCTGGCTCTTTTTAGGCGGCCTCCTTCGGAAAGTGTTTCCTGGACAGATTTCCACCTGACAGCTTTGTGCGCATGTGTCAGGACCTTCGTGTACTCAATGCTATTCGGGACTATCACATCGGAATCCCCCTCACCTATAGCCAGTATCCTCAAGTGTGCTGACAGAGTGTTTACTTCCAGGGGTGGAAGGGCAAGGGGATGGAGATGCCACCTAAAGGTCCTTGGCAAATAGGACTTATCTCCCAGCTGGATCCTTAACAAAATGAAATACAGATACAAGCAGCTCACTATCCAGGTGTTGCTAGACAGGTACAGCTAGCCCAAGGGTGCTGGGCGGAGGGCTGTAGGTGGGCAGACATTACAGCCCTTGCTCTGCTCTTCTGGTCACTGCTTGTGATCCATTTGCTTGGGATCAGGGAGGCTGGGGTTACAGGGTCGGGCCACTCTGTCCTCTTTCTACCCTACTTTATCCCTTGTTCCCTTTATCTCCCTTGTCTGCCAGGCTTGTGTTGCGAAGGCTTTACCCCCTGGCCATTCAGATATGTGAGTACCTGCGGCTTCCTGAAGTGCAGGGCGTCAGCAGAATCCTGGCCCACTGGGCCTGCTACAAGGTGAGGATATAGAACGGAGTCCAAGGGCAATTCAGGGTTTACAGGCCAAGGTGACGTGTAGAAAAGATGTGTAGAGCTGAAAGAGTGGGTCTTGATCAAGGCAGTGGGGGTCGGGTTTAAGGGGTGAGAGCCAGATTGGTGACATTCCTTCCCTCTCCAGGTACAACAGAAGGATGTGTCTGACGAGGATGTTGCTCGGGCCATTAATCAGAAGCTGGGGGACACGCCTGGTGTCTCCTACTCTGACATTGCTGCACGAGCCTATGGCTGTGGCCGCACGGAGCTGGCCATCAAGGTGTGGGTGCTTAGCCCTCCCTGGATGCTCTGATGTGGGTGTTAGAGGCCCCCAGGCCAGCTCCTTCTCTCTCTGCCTTCCTCCTCGTCCCACAGCTGCTGGAATATGAGCCACGCTCTGGGGAGCAAGTTCCCCTTCTCCTGAAGATGAAGAGGAGCAAACTGGCACTAAGCAAGGCCATCGAGAGTGGGGATACTGATCTGGGTGAGCAGGGTTTGGGTGAGGACGAGGCTGGGGACCCTGGGCTCAGTAAGGGGCTGGGCTGAATCCCCACCCCACCTTATCGTCCCGCAGTGTTCACAGTGCTGCTGCACCTGAAGAATGAGCTGAACCGAGGAGATTTTTTCATGACGCTTCGGAACCAGCCTATGGCCTTAAGTTTGTACCGACAGGTGTGTGCAGGGGCAGGGTGGGGTGGAGCCTGAGGAGCCCCCGAGTTGGCCTTGCTGACTGCCCACCTGCTGTCCCCAGTTCTGTAAGCATCAGGAGCTGGAGACACTGAAGGACCTTTACAACCAGGATGACAACCACCAGGAGCTGGGCAGCTTCCACATCCGAGCCAGCTACGCTGCAGAGGAGGTCTGAGGGCCACAGGGCAGGTGGGGCCCACAAACTGGGCCATTGGTCTGGCTTCTCCAGGAGTCTAGGCCTTGAATGTGTCACACACCCCATTTGGTCCTCATTGTGGAGGGAGAGCTTGAGAAGATGTGAGGCACATGAGTTGGTCCCAGAGGAGCTAGTCATTCCCATTAGGAATACCAGCACAGTGCTCCCAGCAGGAAGAGCTGGCACTGGTGACCCTAGGCACAAGGATTGGGGAGAAAACTGCAGCATGAGTGGTGACGGCCGAGGTTCTCTGTGCTATGAGCTCCCTTTTGGCCTTTGCAGCGAATTGAGGGGCGAGTTGCAGCTCTACAGACGGCAGCCGACGCCTTCTACAAGGCCAAAAATGAGTTTGCAGCCAAGGTTTGGCCCGTTCTTCTCTAAACCTCTTCTCCTCACTTCCCAGTCTTCCTTCCTTGTCCCTCTCATCCCTGTCCCACCACATCCCTGTTCCCAGGCTACAGAGGATCAGATGCGGCTCCTACGGCTGCAGCGACGCCTAGAAGATGAGCTGGGGGGCCAGTTCTTAGACCTGTCTCTACATGACACGGTCACCACCCTCATTCTCAGTGGCCAAAACAAGCGTGCGGAGCAGCTGGCACGTGACTTTCGCATCCCTGACAAGAGGTAGATGAGGGCCTGATCTGCATGTAGGTCCTGGGACCCCCTGCCCCTCCTGCAATGCCTCCATGCCCAGCTTTCCCACAGGCTCTGGTGGCTGAAGTTGACTGCCCTGGCAGATTTGGAAGACTGGGAGGAGCTAGAGAAGTTTTCTAAGAGCAAGAAATCACCCATTGGCTACCTGGTGAGGTGGGGACCTCCCTCTAGCCCATCTCCAGTGAGGCAATGCTGAGGAGATGGCCAGGCTCCAGTGGTCTGTTCACACATCTGCTCAGCTATCCTACAGAACTGGTGGGCACATTTCGGAGTCAGGCACAGGGGAGGACAGGCCCAAGTCCGCCTGCAGATGCTGGAGGAAAGGAGACTGAGCTGCTTTTCCCCAAGGAGGGCCATAGGGGACACCAGTGTCTGAAGGAAAGTCCTGTTGGTGGGGAGGAAGGGGAGAGTACATTTGCAAAGCAGTGGAGGATGTTGAGTTGTTTGTTTTCTGTGGCAGGCAGTTCAGAGGTGTGGTAGGTTGGTCAAATAAGGGCAGCTATAAACTGCCCAAAACTCAGGCCCTGGGAAGGCGGGAAATGCCTGCTGTGAGGGGTAACGGTAGATGATGGCGTGGATGCATAGAAATAATTGATCTCAAAGCTCTAATAGAGCTTGGGGTAGGTGGTTTTCACCCAAAGAATTTTGAGATCACAACTGTTGTATGGGTGTGGGATAGGAATTGGGGGGATTATACAGACAGAAGGGTATATAAGATACATTGGGATAATGTAGCCACTTGGCTTTACTCATGGACAGAGGAGCTTTGAGAGCTATGGTCCATAGGGTCGCAAAGAATCAGACACAACTGATGTGACTTGACACACAGGCTTTGCTCATAAGAGAGAACAGGAGGGCTTTGCCTGATGTCTTTCTACCCTCTTCTCCTAAGCCCTTTGTGGAGATCTGCATGAAGCAACACAATAAATATGAGGCCAAGAAGTATGCTTCCCGTGTGGGTCCTGAGCAGAAGGTCAAGGCCTTGCTTCTTGTTGGGTGCGTCTGCTGAGAGCCCTGGGGTGCTGGGTGGCAGAGCCAGTGGGCTGATGAGAGGCACAATTTGTGCCCTTGGGCAGCTCAATACTTATCTCCCCTCCTACTCAAACTGCAGGGATGTGGCTCAGGCTGCGGACGTTGCTATTGAACACCGGAATGAGGCGGAGATGAGCCTCGTATTGTCCCACTGCACTGGAGCCACAGATGGGGCCACAGCCGACAAGATTCAACGGGCCCGGGCACAAGCCCAGAAGAAATGAGGAGCCTACCTGCTCATCTTCCTGAGCCCTGGACCTGTCAGAAGTGTCCCTGCTCATCTAGATCTTCCCACAGAGCAAAGCCCGAAAAGCTGGGGTTGGGGCCAGGGTTCTGGTTGTAAATAAAGTTGAAATATTTTGTAACAGCAGTCCCCAACTTTTTTGATACCAAGGAGTGGTTTTGTGGAAGACAGTTTTTCTACAGACTTGGGGTGAGGGGATGTTTTCATGATTCAAGCATATTACCTTTTCTTAAATTTATTTTTTGGCTTCACTGAGTCTTTATTGCTGTGCGTGGGCTTTCTCTAGTTGGCAGTGAGTGGGGGCTACTCTTCCTCGCAGTACTTGGCTTCTCATCGCGGTGGCTTCTCTCTGTGGAGCATGGGCTGTAGAGCAAGGGTTTCAGTAGTTGTGGCTCACGGGCTTAATTGCTCTGCAGAATGTGGGATCTTCCTGGACCAGGGATTGGACTTGTGTTCCCTGCATTGGCAGGCAGATCCTTAACCATTGGACCACCAGGGAAGTCCCTCAAATGAGTTGCATTTACTGTGCACTTTACTTCTAATCTAATGCCGCTTCTGATCTGACAGGAGGTACCTGGCCAGGAAGTTGGAGACTCCTGTTTTAGAGCACTTGTTTTATGCAGTGCAGTCTAAGCAAAAACAGCTTGGAGGCAGAACCATCCAGATATCTCAGCAGAACTTCATGTGTTTGATTGTGGGGGTCTGGAGAGAGAGCTTCCCCAGTGATATTTACAGACCCCGGTCTACAGTTACCAGGCAAAGTCCTCTCAAACTCACAGCCCCTAGGAAGATTATGGGACGTGATAGCACACGTGCTAAGCACCACACTGAAAGCATTACCCACACGTGCACACATGGTACAAGCTCAGCACTTTACCTTGCTTTCATTTTTTCTACAAGACAGTCCTATGAGAGAGGTAATACCACCCCATTTTACAGAAGAGGATTGAGGACTGGGGAGCAACTAGATGGCAAGACTGGAATTTGAAACCATGTTGGACATTTGGAGATTTTAGAGCTTCTCCTTGGCTGTTGTGACAGAGGAAGGATGACTCAGCCGGACCTGAAACCGGGCCCTCTGAGCAGAGGGTCCTGAGGCAAGGCCCCTGGTTTGCCCTACAGTGAGGACTGGAGGATGGATGAGGAGCATGTGGCCATTGGGTTGGAGAGATCGAGAAGGAGACTTTGGAAACCCTGCCCACTGAATAGTGGTGAGCAATTCCTGAACGGTCACTGGACTGAAGAGAAAAAGAAGGGAATTCTCCCTTTGGCAATTCTGCCAAAGAAGAGCTGCAAACTGGAGACCCCTGGCTCCCCAGTTGGCTCAGTGGAGGCCTTCCCTACAGTCAGTGAGAATGCCTTCATGGCCCTCCAGGCTCCCTGCCTCTAGCCTCTGCACTCCAGTGCACTTTGGCTTCATACCCCAGCAGTGTTACCCAACACTGAGGGCATTACCTTTCTTCCTGTTGCTCTTATTAGTCTAGATGGAAGACGGAGGAAACCAAAGCCAAGAGAAGGCAGACCTCCCTGGAACTTTCGGCTTTTCCCTCTTTGACACCCCTAGGGCTGTGTTTAAAAATAGTGAGAGATTCAAGCTTGGCAAGATGTTTCTTTTTCCTCCCCTACCTGATTGTAAGTTTGTGAAAATCCCACATGCACGTGTACTAAATTGCTTCAGTCATGTCCGACTCTTCACAACTCTGCGATCCTTTGGACTATAGCCTGCCAGGCTCCTCTGTTGGCATTCTTGGGGATATAAATCAAATTATAAAAGAATCATTTGTTATGCTCACCACTTAGAGAATTTGAACAGGATGAAACAGGATGGTTTGTCTGTTCCCCAATGTCTAGGGCATTAGCTGGAAGACTGAAAGGTTGGGGGTGACTTGACAGCTAGGAACTGGAATCTGAAGGCTTGGCAACTCACACGTCTGGCAATTGAAGCTAGTTGTTGACTGGAACCTTAGTTCTGTTAGCCAGAACACCTGCCTCAAACACCAGCAGCCAGGTCCCAAGGGCAGCATCCAAGAAGAGCCAGGTAGAGCTGTACTGCCTTCCCTAACATGGTTTTAGAAGTCATAGTATCATACCCGGAGAAGGGGATGGCACCCCACTCCAGTACTCTTGCCTGGAAAATCCCATGGATGGAGGAGCCTGGTAGGCTGCAGTCCATGGGGTCACGAAAAGTCGGACATGACTGAGCGACTTCCCTTTCACTTTTCACTTTCATGCATTGGAGAAGGAAATGGCAACCCACTCCAGTGTTCTTGCCTGGAGAATCCCAGGGACAGGGGAGCCTGGTGGGCTTCCGTCTATGGGGTCACACAGAGTCGGACACGACTGAAGTGACTTAGCAGCAGCAGCAGTATCATACCTGCCACATTCTGTTTGTCAAGGCAGTTACGTGGGCCTACCTCACCCAACTTCAAGGGGAAATAGATTCTGCCTCTAGAGAGAGAAGTAGCAAGGCTTTGGAACAGTAAGTAGAACTGGAAATGTGGCCAGTTTTGGGAGTCATGATCTGCACAGTATATCAGCCTTCTCTCTCAGAATCAGCAGACCCTTCTGGGGAAAGGACAGAAGATTTCCAATACTGAGGTCATTCTGGTATTTTTGTTTTCTCTTCAGTCTTGGCACCACACTTCTTCCCTGCCTTGGTACCTCTTCACTGCTTTTTAATCCATGCCATGTGGCATGTGGGATTAGAACCTATGCCCCCTGCGGTGGAAGCACAGAGTTCTAACCACTGGACAGCTGGGAATTCCCTTCAGTGCCTTTAACAAATGTTTTCTCCAGCTTTTCTAACTAGAAAAAGGGCTGGAACCATCCAACTCAGTCCTCTTTTTCTGGAAGGGAGGCCCTGTGCAGTGCATTTAGAAGCTACACAATAAAAGCCTATGTTAGGACTTTCCTGGCTGTCCAGTGGTCAAGAATCTGCCTTGCAATGCAAGAGATGAGGATTTGATCCCTGGTCAGGGAAATAAGATCCTACATGCCGTGGAGCAACTAAGCCCTTGCATCACAACTACTGAGCCCGCATGCTGTGGAGTGAGAGCATCACAACTAGGGTCCTTGCACAGCATGAAAGATCCCACATGACACAAGGAAGGAAGAGCCTGTGTGCCACAACTAAGACCCAGTGCAGCCAAATAAAAACAAAACAGCCTGCATTAGAAAAAAGCCTATGTCCCCAAACATGCAGCATATTAATGTGCAGTGTGCAAACATTAAGCATAGTACACGTGAAGTTTTAGAAATACATGAGAAATAACAATGACGACTGTATAAACTGATTACAACTTTATACAAAGTGTGCATGCATGTGGAGAAGCAATGGAATTGTCCATGAAGAGATGTGTTTGAAAATTAAAAGCAGTTTTGTATATTTTCTTATAAAGTTAAATGCTGATTCTCTCCCGCCAACATTTTATCCTGAAAACTTTGAAACATACAACTAAATTGAAAGAATTTACAGTGGACACCTGTATACCCACCACTTAGATTCTACAGTTAACATTTTACTATACTTGATTTGAAGAAAGTAGGGAAAACCACTAGACCATCCAGGTATGAGCTAAATCAAATCCCTTATGATTATACAGTGGAAGTGAGAAATAGATTTAAGGGACTAGATCTGATAGATAGAGTGCCTGATGAACTATGGACTGAGGTTTGTGGACATTGTACAGGAGACAGGGATCAAGACCATCCCCATGGAAAAGAAATGCAGAAAAGCAAAATGGCTGTCTGGGGAGGCCTTACAAATAGCTGTGAAAAGAGAAGTGAAAAGCAAAGGAGAAAAGGAAAGATATAAGCATCTGATTGCAGAGTTCCAACGAATAGCAAGAAGAGATAAGAAAGCCTTCCTCAGCAATCAATGCAAAGAAATAGAGGAAAACAACAGAATGGGAAAGACTAGAGATCTCTTCGAGAAAATTAGAGATACCAAGGGAACATTTCATGCAAAGATGGGCTCGATAAAGGACAGAAATAGTATGGACCTAACAGAAGCAGAAGGTATTAAGAAGAGGTGGCAGGAATACACAGAAGAACTGTACAAAAAAGATCTTCATGACCAAGATAATCATGATGGTGTGATTGCTCACCTAAAGCCAGACATCCTGGAATGTGAAGTCAAGTGGGCCTTAGAAAGCATGACTATGAACAAAGCTAGTGGAGGTGATGGAATTCCAGTTGAGCTATTTCAAATCCTGAAAGATGATGCTGTGAAAGTGCTGCACTCAATATGCCAGCAAATTTGGAAAACTCAGCAGTGGCCAAAGGACTGGAAAAGGTCAGTTTTCATTCTAATCCCAAAGAAAGGCAATGCCAAAGAATGCTCAAACTACCACACAATTGTACTCATCTCACATGCTAGGAAAGTA
Source organism: Bos indicus x Bos taurus (assembly GCF_003369695.1). Classification (NCBI taxonomy): domain Eukaryota; kingdom Metazoa; phylum Chordata; class Mammalia; order Artiodactyla; family Bovidae; genus Bos; species Bos indicus x Bos taurus. Next base: position 31,063,578 of record NC_040088.1, read on the forward strand.
ATACTCAAAATTCTCTAAATGTGAGAGATACGTGAACTGTGAACTTCCAGATGTTCAAGCTGGTTTTAGAAAAGGCGGAGGAACCAGAGATCAAATTGCCAACATCCGCTGGATCATTGAAAAAGCAAGAGAGTTCCAGAAAAACATCTATTTCTGCTTTATTGACTATGCCAAAGCCTTTGACTGTGTGGATCACAATAAACTGTGGAAAATTCTGAAAGAGATGGGAATACCAGACCACCTGACATGCCTCTTGAGAAACCTATATGCAGGTCAGGAAGCAACTGTTAGAACTGGACATGGAACAACAGACTGGTTCCAAATAGGAAAAGGAGTATGTCAAGGCTGTATATTGTCACCCTGCTTATTTAACTTATACGCAGAGTACATCATGAGAAACGTTGGGCTGGAAGAAGCACAAGCTGGAATCAAGATTGCCGGGAGAAATATCAGATATGCAGATGATACCACCCTTATGGCAGAAAGTGAAGAGGAACTAAAAAGCCTCTTAAAAGTGAAAGAGGAGAGTGAAAAGTTTGGCTTAAAGATCAACATTGAGAAAACTAAGATCATGGCATCTGGTCCCATCACTTCATGGGAAATAGATGGGGAAACAGTGGAAACAGTGTCAGACTTTGTTTTGGGGGGCTCCAAAATCACTGCAGATGGTGACTGCAGCCATGAAATTAAAAGACACTTACTCCTTGGAAGAAAAATTATGACCAACCTAGATAGCATATTCAAAAGCAGAGACATTACTTTGCCAACACAGGTCTGTCTAGTCAAGGCTATGGTTTTTCCAGTGGTCATGTATGGATGTGAGAGTTGGACTGTGAAGAAAGCTGAGCGCCAAAGAATTGATGCTTTTGAACTGTGGTGTTGGAGAAGACTCTTGAGAGTCCCTTGGACTGCAAGGAGATCCAACCTGTCCATTCTAAAGGAGATCAGCCCTGGGTGTTCCTTGGAAGGAATGATGCTAAAGCTGAAACTCCAGTACTTTGGCTACCTCATGCGAAGAGTTGACTCATTGGAAAAGACTCTGATGCTGGGAGGGATTGAGGGCAGGAGGAGAAGGGGACGACAGAGGATGAGATGGCTGGATGGTATTTCCGACTCGATGGACGTGAGTTTGAGTGAACTCCAGGAGATGGTGATGGACAGGGAGGCCAGCGTCCTGTGATTCATGGGGTTGCAAAGAGTTGGACACAACTGAGCGACTGAACTGGACTGTTGCTTAATTTTTATATATCTGTCTATTCCTCTATCCATTTTATTATTTCATGTTATTTTTGACACATTTCAAAGTTGCAGTCATTAGTATTTCCCTCTAAATACTTCAGAATGCATTTTGTTAACTAGAGTTCATTATCTGTGCAATTTTTTTCTTTTCAGACCAAAAATATATAGTTCTCATCTCATAAATGTACATTTGCTGAGTTTTGACAAATCTATACACTTATGAATGGTTGTGGAGTGGGGGTGGTCAGCCACACTGTTTGGCATGTGGAATCTTAGTTCCTTCAGCTGGGATCAAACCCACGCTCCCTTCCAGGGAAGTCTCTAAATAGTGATTTTTTTAATTAAAAAAAAAACTAGTTCAAGCCTCACCTGCAATACAAAAATAACTAGAACTCATTTTTCAAATCTTGGTTTCTTAACTGTGCTTGGTGTAAAAATGCCTCCTCTACCCTGAGCAGTTTGCACCACAGGCCTCGGCCTGACTCACAGGAAGAGTCATCTTGGCCAATGGATGGAACTAGAATTGAGCCTTGGACCAGGATTTGGGGCCTGAGGGTAGTGAATCTAGAAACATTTCTACTGCTTTAGGACATCAGTGGCAGTCCTGAAGTGGAAATTGGGGCAAAGGCTCCTGTAAGCCACCTTCTCAGGGTGAGGGGGCTGCAGTTTCTTTAGGTACTGTACTCCAGCAAGTGACCCTTAGGAATAGAACAGTGAATGGCCTGGTAAGTCCCTAGGCTCTCATTTACTTCAACTTTCTATCATACTGTCTTGCTTTATTTTCATTACTCCATTTAGGAAATTTTCTTGTTCACTTGTTTATTGTCTGTCTCCCCATCCAGACTGTAAGTTCCTAAGAGCAGAGACCTTTTCTATCTTACTCCCCTGCTATGTCCAGCACACCATTAGCACTCAAAAAGTATTTGTTGAGGGAATGATTAATTGTTCCATTGACTAGATGGGGAAAGGAGGCCATGAGAGAAGTGACTTGCCTAAAGAAACAGGAATCCTTTACTCCCGCCCTCCAGCTCTCCTTCTAGTCCAGTCCTCTTCTCACGAAACCTGTGACTTCTGGGGCACCTGTGTGGTGACTGACAAGTGCCTACCACTAGGTGTGCGCTCCTGTGGGCTGGGACTAAAGCAGCATCTGGAGCAGAAGACTGCCTCCCTGCCCTCTCTCAGTTCCTCTCTTCTCTTTGAAGATAGCCATTTGCCTTGTGGTGGTGGGGGGAGCTGTGAATACCCTGAGCATCAGGTAGGATGGGGAATATGGACGGTCTCCACAGCTGGGCAGCTGAGGATAAGAGTCTGTCTTCTCTCATTGAAAATAGAGTATGTGTGGTCACCAAACTGAAATTTCCTTCTCAGGGTCTCCAGGATGGAATATGCAAGGCTCCTTGGTGTGAGGTCCTGTCACCTCTGCACACACCCCACACATGCTCTGACCCAACTGCAGCTGTCTCCTGGAGAGAAGGAACTGCATTTCCTAAGAATGGGCCACTTGCCAAGCTGTACATGCCTGTAATTCTTCATGCAGCCTTGGGAGGTTCCAGGAAGAGTAGCAGAGGGGGACTCAGGTCAAGCAGCCAGTGGCAGGGCTTGAATTTCAGGGCTCAACCACAGCATTTTCCCAAGTATGGTCAGATTGGGTGGGGATCTTTCAGATAATCCCAAGGATGAATGCTTTTTATTATAATAGCTATTTATTTCCACATAGATTAGGAAATATAAGTAGCACGTCAAACTCTTTTATGAGACTGTCCAGGTGTCTCCAGCAGTCAATCATTATTTTTCCCGAGTTCAGGCTTTTTCACTTTTGCGTTCAGTGTGTGGATAGAGTGAGTTTTTCTGCTTCCTGGGTAACTGAACCGTTGGTGTATAGAAAGTCCTGCCCTCATTGGCTGCCCTTAGGCTCTAACAGGAGACTTGGTGTGTGGGTCTTTCGGCTGTAGGATCTGTCACTCAGAGGCGTTTAGGATTCAGTCATTTCACACCTCTGGGTCAGCCCCGCTGAGAGGTAGTGGGAGATACACCTCCCTCTCAAGGAGGGACTTTCCAGTGGCAGAGGGGATGCCTCGAAGGAGGCCCGCTGCACCCCGTATTCCCAGGTCATGGCTCTGGTCAGCACACACTGATTCTACAAATACGGGCAGCGGGGTGCATACAGTCCCAAATTGACGCCGCAACTGCTGGCGGTGGTACGGACTGGAGGTGCTAGAAGCACCAGCCCTGTGGAAATGGCAGCTCATGTGGTCTCCTTCTCCTTTGCTGAAATGTCCCCTCCAAGAAAAAGGATTGCTACCAGGAACAGACCCGTTCCCTCGGGAGCGCTGATCGTGGGACTCTGCCCAGCCACGGATGGGAGAGGGAGGCTGGCCGCCGCTCACCCCTGGCAGCTCAGGCTGCGGGTCAGGAATGAAGGGTTTCCCAGCAAGCTGTGCTTACACACTGCTGAGCAATGTCTCCCGCCTTCGGACTTATGGTCACTCCTGAGCGGGTCCGGCTCCGTCCGAAGGACCCTGCCTGAGGACTACAATCTGGGGTGTCTCACTCGCCACCCACCACGGCTCTGTAATCGGCCTTCAGCGATTCTTTTAGTCCTGCAGCCTGGGAAGCCACTTGCCAGGCATACCCACGGATGGCTTTGAGGTGCTTACGCGCGGCGGGGAGCGCTGGGGAGGAGGTCCGCGCCTTCCACCCGGTCCCAGTCCCCGACCCCAGGGGGAGACGCGTCTCCAGATCCGCTCGAAGCTGTGAACTTCTCCTTCCCGGCCAGACCTGTCGCAAACACCCTCCGCAGAGCACCGTGTGTAGTGTTTCTACCCAGCTCGACGCGAGTCAGGCCCGGATACGCGCATCTGGAAAGCTGCGGAGATTTCCCTTGGGCTCGGGTGGGGATGGCGTGGGCTGACTTGTTAAGATGACAGCCACGGTGCTAGGCGTCTTCCAGGGGCTATGCACGTTCACCACCTTCACCACCGAGAACCTCTGTCTTTTAAATACATTGCAGCAATTAAAAAGCGGAGGGAGGGGGAGCTCTAGGGAACCCGTTTGGAGAGAGTGGAAAGATTTTTCAGCTCCAGGTCGCCCCGATCGCTAAACACTGGTGTAACTTGTGTTTGGTCTCAGTTTTCACGTCTGTAAACTGGGAAGAAGACCTACGTCCAGGTGGGACTGTAGAGAAAGGGAAGGTGTTGGTGCACAGTCGCCCGGTGCTCCTAGGGTCCTGTTTCTCCCAGGATTGGACCGCGGTGGGGGGACCGCCTCCCTGGCGGTCAATGAGACCGTGAGACTGAGAGACCCGGGCCTGCGCCCCAGGCCGGCAGGCTAGCAAGCGTTCGGAGACGCGTAAGGGCGGGGCCCACGAGGGCCAGGGGAACGCCCGTTCGATCTGGGCCAACCAGCGCCCGTCTCTGAACCGCCAATGAGGAAGCTCCTTACAGCCAAGGCCAGGTCGGGAGCGAGGCTGCGGCGAGTGCGGCGCTGACAGAGACGCGCGCGCGCGACCCAGCTCGGACCCCGGACCGTCGCCGCCATCACCGCCGCCTGCCCAGTTGCTCCTCAGCCGCTTCTCCTCGCCATGGAGGCGAGGCCGCCACCGCCGCCTCGGGGTTCCAAGCCGCGGGCCGGGCGGTGGCCCTGAGGGCGTGTGGCGGGCCGAGACGCCGTCGCGGCACCGAGGCGGAGCCGCAGTCCTCGACCCCAGCGGTCCCGCCCAACGCTGGACTCGGTGAGTGTTCACGGCCGCCGCCACCCCGACGGGCTCCGGAGGTGGGGCGGCGGTTCCCGGGCGCGGGTGGGAGGGGGTCCCCGGCCTGAGCCCAAATCCCTCTTTTCCGGGCAGGATCCATCCGGCTTCTCCAGGGATTCCACATCCTTGCGCTGTCCGTGGGGCTGGGGCGGGGGAGGGGGAGAGTCCCCGGAAACGCGCCCGCCCAGGGGCCGACCCCTCTCCACAGCCCAGGAACTTTGCGTGCATCCTCCTGGGGCCGGGTCGCTGCCATAGTTCATTCTGAAAGAAGAAATTTGGACAGTGAGATCAGAATTTGCTCAGGTCCATTTAATGGGAAGAAAGAGGAGAACTCCTGGCATGAGAAAATTTGCTCTTGCAGTGACCAACTTTTCTTTCCCCAGCCCCTCTCTTTTCTGTCCACTCCCTGCAGTTGAGGCTGCTAAAGAAGGAAAACGGGCTCAGAGCTGCCCAGAATTCAAAATGAGCCAATTGGGAATGCATGCCCCCCTCCTTTTGACTTTCGTGAATAACACAAAGAATATCGTTTCTTGAGAAATTAGTTCCTAATTGTATTTCCTGAAGATAAAAATAATAATGGCAGAGCTGAGCCCAGTGTTGAGCTTTCTTTCTTTCTTTTTTTGAGGTCAGTGAATGATGTTTGTAAGACAGGAAAAGAAGAATATTCAAAACCTCTCTAGGAGGGTGAATGCCTTTAGAAGCCCTTGCTTGGAGATCCCTGCTCTAGAACCAGTCACATCTCCAGAAAGATCTCTTGCCACCTGCTTGCTGTTAGGCAGCTCTAGAACCAGAAGATGGTAGGCGAGGAGAGGACTGGTGGTGAAAGATGGATGAACATTGTGTCCTACTGTTTGTGACCCCATGGACTGTAGCCCACCAGACTCCTCTGTCTGTGGAATTCTCCAGGCAGTAATATTAGAGTGGGAGCCATTCCCTTCTCTAGGGGATCTTCCCAACCCAGGGATCGAACCCAGGTCTCTTGCTTTGCAGTCAGATTTTTTATGGTCTGAGCCACTAGGGAAGCCCCTTGCCTGGCCACTCCTTTAAACAAAACACAGATCTGATGCTATCACTTGTTTACTTAAAACTCCCTTGCTTTTCTTTTGCCATAGGATGAATGAAGCCCAAAATGCCTTAACAAGTCATACAAGACCCTTGACAGCCTTGCTTCAACTTACTCTTTTATTTTTAAATTAATCCTTCAATTCTCCTTCCCTTCATCCCCTTTTCTGGTCATTCAGAATTGCTTGCCTGCCTTTTTTTACATTTGGATACTTTTGCTTGCTCTTTCTTCCCCACCTTTACCTGCTGAGCTCCACCTCTTTAAAGCCGTTTTCAGTTGAGAGGCTAGATGTAGGAGCTGTGTCTTGTTCAGCTGTTCATCTCCCATGTTGAGAGCTTCTTCCTCCCAATTGTCTTATAGGTCCTGTCCCATCTTTTCCCCTTATGTTTACTTCCAGGTACCCACTTCCTGAGAGAATCTTTCTTGAGTGTTTCCTGCTTGGCATGCAGCCAGGCAGATAGAATGTTGAAGACAGGACTTTTAGTACCTTGATTCCCCATCTACCCATGTCCATCCCATCCAGCCCCATAACTAATTAGCAGGTAGGAACTGACAGGTCTCATATCCCACGACCTTCAATCTGCTCCACTGTCTCTGAAAGGCCAAAAGCGCTATGGTCTCTTTTTCACCTCTGCCTATCTGAAGTGCACTGGCTAATGTATACTCTGAGGCAGAGTGCGATCTAGGAGGCTGTTCACTGGGTACTTTTTAGATGCTGATTTACCATCTAGGAGAAATCCAGAACCAGAAAAGCCACATCTCTGACTTAACTACATTCATGGTGTTCTATTTGCCAGACAAAGTGCTTGGGATACAGAATAAAAGTGAGGAAGTCACATTTTTACCTTTGAGGGGCTCACAGCTTAAAGCAGGACAGGTGGATACAAATACTTGCCACAGGTATTGTTAGGATGTGATAATACCTTTTATTTGCCTTGTGTTAGGCTAGATAATAAATGCTTTCCATGAATTATCTTATTTACTCCTTTCTACCCTCTAATAGTGGCTAATTCCTACTAGACAAGGGTGGAAACTGAGCCCATACAGTATGCTGATGAGGGAATAATCAGGATCTGAATCTTGGCGGTCCAGTTCCAGAGTATCTACCTGGCTGTATAGACAGCATTCCTTCTTTGGGTGGCTTGAGAAAACTTGACTGGGAGGAGGCCTTGGATGGATAGGAGTTTCTGTATGGTGGACAGGATACGGGAACGAGGGAGCAGCACAGGCAGGCTTGGAGGTGGAAGGAATCCATTGCCCTTGGGGAACGAGGAGAGGTTAAACATAGTTGGATTGGGTAGAGAGAAGGGTGGGAGATGAGATTAGGTCAGCTTGAAGGGCTGTGAGTGCTGTGTTTAAGTTTGAGTGTGCATGCTCAGCCATGTACAACTCTTTGCAACCTCATGGACTGTAGCCCACCAGGCTTCTCTGTTTATGGAATTTTCCAGGCAAGAATATTGGAGTGGGATATCATTTCCTACTCCAAGGGATCTTCCTGACCCAGGGATTGAACCAACATCTGCTGCATCTCCTGCATTGGCAGGCGGGTTCTCTACCACTGAGCCACCTGGGAAGCCCCAAAATTTGGGCAGTGGAGACTTTAAAGGAGGATTTTAGAGGCGGTCAGGGACTTGAGCAGACCAGGCTTTGGAAAAGTCACTCGGGGGCAATGTGGGGCCAGATGCTCATGCCCTTCCAATTTAAGAGGCAATGGCCAGGACGCACAGAGGCAGAATCATGGCCTCTTAAACCCGGAGTGAGGTCCAAAGAGAATACTGCAGAATTTTGAGAAAAAGATAATACTTAGGAGAAAAATTACAGCTGTTTGAAAGTATGTAATAGAGAAATATCTTCTTTCTACCTGACCTCCTCAGAGATGGTTGAAGTTTAGAGTACATGCTAAGTCGCTTCAGTCATGCCTGACTCTTTGCGACCCTGTGGACTAGCCCGCTAGACTCCTCTGTCCATGGGATTCTCCAGGCAAGAATACTGGCGTGGGTTGCTATGTCCCCCTCCAGGGGATCTTCTGAACCAGGGATCGAACCTGCATCTCCTGCCTTGTAGGTAGATTCTTAACCTCTGAGCCACCAGGGAAGCCCATTGTGCTTATTTATCTTCTCTCTAAAGATGTGAATGGAACTCAAATGAATCTTTATCAGGGTATATATCAGGATAACCTGGGATGCTTCTCCACATGCTTTCTCTCACCTAACCTTCTCCCCCTGTTTGATTTTATCCTGTTTCTTTGAATTTGCAGAGGGAGATTGAGTCTCAGAAGGATAGAGTGACTTGTGCAAGATGGTGTGTGGTGGTGGTTTTTTTAAGCAGCCCTGTTATTTGTATTTGCCCAGCATCTATCTTTGGAAGTTAGAGTTGATTTGTAAACATTGTTGCATTGTTTTTCTCCACCCTCATGTGGGAAAAATGAGGTCCAGTGAAACTCCAGTTTTAAGCAAGAATTTGGCCAAATGTAGAGTCTTGTCGTTTTACTTCTTAACAAATGCCAAATCTGAGGAAATTTTTTTAGTGACTCTGAGTACAACAAAAGTAGCAATACTGTAACACTAACAATACAATTGAGCAACAAATCCATAAATAACCCAACATTAAAATTTATTTTAATATATTCTCTATAGAAAAGAGAATCCATTAAATATGAAATTGTAGGTACTTTAAATTCACATCTATTTGTATCATTGTATAGACATGCTATGCATGCATGCTAAGTCACTTCAGTCGTGTCTGACTCTGTGCAACCCTATGGACAGCAGCTCACCAGGCTCCATCCACAGGATTCTCAGGATTCTCTAGGCAAGAATACTGGAGTGGGTTGCCATTTCCTTCTTTTTTTTTTTTTTTTTTTTGTTTGTTTGTTTTTACCTTTTATCTGTACTTGGTAGGTAAAGTACATGCAGAATATGATTTTTGTATTTTTTTGTAATTTATTGATTTTTATTTTTGACTATTCTAGGTCTTCATTGCTGAGTGTGGTCCTTCTCTAGTTTCAGAGAGTGGGAGCTACTCTCCAGTTGCAGTGCACAAGCAGTAGTGGTTTCTCTTGTTGCAGAGCATGGCTGTAGGGCGTGAGAGCTCAGTAGTTGCAACGGATTCTTAACCACTGGACCACAAGGGAATCCCTGATTTTTGTGTTTTTGAATAACATCAAACATTTTATCTTTACTCATTTTGTTTATTATTTTAAATCACAAAATAGCAGTCCATGCATTGATAACTGTACTTTGTACAATCGTTTTTGTTTTCTTTTTTTCTCTCCTTTTTACTATTTTGAATGGTACTTTTGAGTATCCCTGAAACACTTCTTTTGGATTATTTTCTTGGATTCTTTCCCTAAAATGGGCTCACTGTATCAGAATATGATTTCATTGCCGAATTGGTGTCTAGAAAGATTGAACTAGTTTACAACACCATTAACAATTTATGTGGCTCTATATCCTGACAATATAATCAGTACTATTAAATATAACCTAAAAATCAATTTTGTTAATTACAAAAAATGTAATAGTACTTTGAATTAGGTTAAATGTACGTTTCTTCAGAAAAACTTTAGAAAAGTAAATGAGCTACTAAATGAGCTTTAGTAGCTCATTTAGATTTTGAATTAGCTATTGTACTGTGATATATATCATATCCAAGAGTTATGTAGCTAAAGCCAACTTGTTTTTGAAGAAGGACATAGTTTATGACAGAAATATTGAGGAAATTTAGGATAAGATCATATTAGTATGAAATAGAAAACTGGGTGCTATTCAATAGAAAATATCAGACATTGTGCTGTGAGTTAGGGATACCCCAGAGTAATATGGATGTGTTTCACCTGCTAGCAAGGTAATGCTCAAAATCCTTCAAACTAGGCTTCAACAGTATGTGAATTGAGAACTTCCACATGTATAAGCTGGATTTAGAAAAGGTGGAGGAACCAGAGATCAAATTGCCCACATCCATTGGATCATAGAAAAGACAAGAGAATTCCAGGAAAACATCTACTTCTGCTTCATTGACTACACTAAAGCCTTTGTCGATGACAACAAACTGGAAAATTCTTAAAGAGATGGGAATACCAGACCATCTTACCTGCTTCCTGAGAAACCTGTATGCAAGTCAAGAAGCAACAGTTAGAACTGGACATGGAACAATGAACTGCTTCAAAATTGGGAAAGATGTATGTCAGGGCTGTATATTGTCACCCTGCTTATTTAACTTATATGCAGAGTACATCATGAGAAATGTCGAGCTGGGTGAATCACAAGCTGGAATCAAGATTGCCAGGAGAAATATCTATAACCTCAGATATGCAGATGACACCACCCTTATGGCAGAAAGTCAAGAGGAACTAAAGAGCCTCTGGATGGGGGTGAAAGAGAAGAGTGAAAAAGTTGGCTTAAAACTCAACATTCAAAACACTTTAAGATCATGGCATCCTGTCCCATCACTTCATGGCAAATAAGATGGGGAAACAATGACAGACTTTATTTTCTTGAGCTCCAAAATCACTGCAGATAGTGACTCCAGCTGTGAAATTAAAAGACACTTACTCCTTGGAAGGGAAGCTATGACACACCTAGACAGTATATTAAAGAGCAGAGATATCACTTTACTGACAAAGGTCTGTATAGTCAAAGCTGTGGTTTTTCCAGTAGTCATATGGATGTGAGAGTTGGACCATAAAGAAGGCTGAGTGCTGAAGAATTGATGCTTTGAACTGTGGTGTTAGAGAAGACTCCTGAGAGTTCCTTGGACAGCAAGGAGATCCAACCAGTCAATCCTAAAGGAATTCAGTCCTGAATATTCATTGGAAGGACTGACGCTGAAGCTGAGGTGGCAGTCCTTTGGCCACCTGATGCAAAGAGCTGACTCACTGGAGAAGATCCTGATGCTGGGAAAGATTGAGGGCAGGAAGAGAAGCGGGTGACAGAGGATGAGGTGAATGGGTGGCATTATAGACTCAGTGGACATGAGTTTGAGGAAACTCCAGGAGATAGTGAAGGACAGGGAAGCCTGGTGTGCTGCAGTCCATGGGATGCAGAACTGGATACAACTGAGTGACTCAACAACAACATGGATGTGATGTCTATCCTTTTGGACTAATTCAGTAGGCAGACATTAATTACCTTATGGTAATTACAGATACGATCAGAGGGGAAGAATAGGATGTCTTGGGAGTGCCAGAGAAGTTCAACAGGTAAACAACACTTGCGGTTAAACAACACAAAATCCCTGAGCTAGGAAGGGTGTTGATACCTTAGGTACCTAACTTGAGAGTTCACCTGAACCATCTTAGGGGTCTTGTTCAAATACCAAGTCTTGATTCAGCAGGTCTGAAGTGGGACTTGGGCTTCTCTGGTGGCTCAATGATAAAGAATCTGCCTGCCAGTGCAGGAGATGTAGGTTTGATTCCTGGGTGGGGAAGATCCTCTGGAAAAGGAAATGGCAACCCTCTCCACTATCCTTGTCTGGGAAATCCCATGGACAGAGGAGCCTGGCAGCTACAGTCGATGGCCTTGCAAAGTTGGAAATTCTTAGCAGCTAAACAACAGGGTGGGACTTGGGATTCTGTATTACTAAGTGGCTCCCTGGTGAGGAAGATGCTGTTGGTGGGTGGACCATGCTTGAGTAGCAAGGCCTAATTGAGAGCTTGGTTAGTATCAAAAGCTGAATGACCATGGTGAGTAGTAGCGGGTAATTCTCTATCCTGGCTGCACTTTGAGTTTGCCTGGGGAACTTAAACGATCAGGGATGTTTAATAGCCCACCCCCAGGAATTTTTATTACATAATAGTTCTGATTAAGGGACTGAGGGAGTATATATACATATATATTTTTTTTAACTCCCTGGGTGATTCTAATATGCAGCCAGAGTTAAGAACCACTGGGCTAGAGAGAGGCAAGGACCAGAGTTCAAGGCCCTGTATGCCATGCAAGTATTTTGAACTTGATCCTTAAGGCAGAGCTAAGCCTTTAAGAGATTTCAAAGAGGAGTAAACTGATCTGATTTGCAGTTATGAAAAGTTCACTGTGGCTGCAGTCCAGAGCAGTAGTTTTCAGAGTGAGGTAGATAAGATGCTGGGATGCTGAATTTTTAATTATTTTTATCTAAAAATTGATAAAATATTACATTAGAGACTGTCACTGGTATCTCCTTGTGTCTATAGGTCAAACAATGTTAACATGTTAACTGCAGAACCTTAGATGTCCAGAAGTAAGAGAGGGGAGTTCTGCAGTAAGCGAGCAGAGCTGTATACATACATTAATAACAGTTTATATTATCAAGTTTTGTTAAACTGACTTTCACAAAATGAAGAAGTGGCTTAAAATGATCCCTGCAAAGAAACCAGTGATTGAAGAAAATAATGCAAGCACAAGGAAACAAGCAAAATGGCACAGTTGACCTTTGTCTAGCTCCTATTATGAAGTCTTAGTGAGCTACTCAGCTTGTATTACATTGGAAAGTATAAAGAACCCTATGGACTTACATCCTCTGTTATTATAGGAATCTTGCTTTAAGATTGTGTAGAACCTGAGATGTAAAATAATAAAATATGAGGTCATCGCTAGTACCAAGCCATTTGAAAACTAAGCATCTGGAGCATAAAGAGAAGCTCTGCATTTTCTTTCTCCTAATGATTTTTTTTTTTTTTTTTAATTTATTTACTTTTTGGCTCTGTTGGTTGGTTGTTGCTGCACTGGGGTTAGTTGGCTGGGCAGGTTTGGGGGCAGGTGGGAGGTAGTTTTCATTGAGGTGCCCTGGCTTCTCATTGCAGTGGCTTCTCTTGTTGAAGAGCATGGACTCTAGAGAATAGGCTCAGTAGTTGGAATGCACAGGCTTAGTTGCCCCACAGCATGTGAAATCTTTCTGGACCAGGGATCATGTCGCCTGCATTGGCAGGCGGATTCTTAACCACTGGACCACCGGGGAAGTCCTCCCCCTGTGATGTTTAAAGTCATTGGCTGAGGAGTTCCCTGGCCCGTCACTGCCCCAACCCAAGTTCAATCCTGGTGGGGGAACTAAGATCCCTACAAGGCCTGGCATTGCAGCCAGAAAGAAAAAGAAAAAAAGATGTAGGCTATTCAATCAGATGCTGTAAATAATTTTACTAACCTAATGATTCAAGTATCTATATTAGAGTTTTCTGTTCTTAGAAACAACAGAAAAGCATATACCATTGGCAGGTCTTCCTGTCTGCAATGGTGCCCCACCCCCCACCCCCCCAAAAAAAAACCCCGCTGATATTGTATATGGAAAATAATATGTCAAGAAACTAAAATGTATCCCTTATAACTTGTAAGATGCATAGAAAATGTTGCTGAAGATTTGAACAAGCAATATTAGAACAAATCTTCCAGTGTGGGAGGTTTGCTGCTGCTGCTAAGTCGCTTCAGTTGTGTCCAACCCTGTGCGACCCTATAGACAGCAGCCCACCAGGCTCTGCCGTCCCTGGGATTCTCCAGGCAAGAACACTGGAGTGGGTTACATGGTTTTAAAAGTATAGAAGCTTGTAGCATGTCTTAGTATTTGCTAGATTCTCTTTATTGAAAGAAATCCAAGAAGAATCACTTTTGTGGGCTACTGGAGGAAAGTTGCATATTTCCTGTGCAATATTGCATAGGAACCTGGAATGTCTGGTCCATGAATCAAGGCAAATTGGACATGGTCAAACAGGAGATGGCAAGAGTGAACATCGACATCCTAGGAATCAGCGAACTAAAATGGACTGGAATGGGTGAATTTAACTCAGATGACCATTATATCTACTACTGCGGGCAGGAATCCTTAGAAGAATGAGTAGCCATCATGGTCAACAAAAGAGTCCAAAATGCAGTTCTTGGATGCAATCTCAAAAACGACAGAATGATCTCTCTTCGTTTCCAAGGCAAACCATTCAATATCACAGTAATCCAAGTCTATGCCCCAACCAGTAACGCTGAAGAAGCTGAATGGTTCTATGAAGACCTACAAGATCTTTTAGAACTAACATCCAAAAAAGATATCCTTTTCATTATAGGGGACTGGAATGCAAAAGTAGGAAGTCAAGAAACACCTGGAGTAACAGGCCAATGTGGCCTTGGAATACAGAATGAAGCAGGGCAAAGACTAATAGAGTTTTGCCAAGAAAATGCACTGGTCATAACAAACACCCTCTTCCAACAACACAAGAGAAGACTGTATACATGGACATCACCAGATGGTCAACACCAAAATCAGATTGATTATATTCTTTGCAGCCAAAGATGGAGAAGCTCTATACAGTCAACAAAAACAAGACCAGAAGCTAACTGTGGCTCAGATCATGAACTCCTTATTGCCAAATTCAGACTTAAATCGAAGAAAGTAGGGAAAACCACTAGACCATTCAGATCTAAATCAAATCCCTTATGACTATACAGTGGAAGTGAGAAATAGATTTAAGGGACTAGATCTGATAGATAGAGTGCCTGATGAACTATGGACGGAGGTTCATGACATGTACAGGAGATAGGGATCAAGACCATCCCCATGGAAAACAAATGCAAAAACGCAAAATGACTGTCTGAGGAGGCCTTACAAATAGCTGTGAAAAGAAGAGAAGCGAAAAGCAAAGGAGAAAAGAAAAGATATAAGCATCTGAATGCAGAGTTCTAAAGAATAGCAAGAAGAGATAAGAAAGCCTTCCTCAGTGGTCAATGCAAAGAAATAGAGGAAAACAACAGAATGGGAAAGACTAGAGATCTCTTCGAGAAAATTAGAGATATCAAGGGAACATTTCATGCAAAAATGAGCTCAATAAAGGACAGAAATGGTATGGACCTAACAGAAGCAGAAGGTATTAAGAAGAGGTGGCAGGAATACACAGAAGAGCTGTACAAAAAAGATCTTCACAACCAAGATAATCATGATGGTGTGATCACTCACCTAGAGCCAGGCATCCTGGAATGTGAAGTCAAGTGGGCCTTAGAAAGCTTGACTATGAACAAAGCTAGTGGAGGTGATGGAATTCCAGTTGAGCTATTTCAAATCCTGAAAGATGATGCTGTGAAAGTGCTGCACTCAATATGCCAGCAAATTTGGAAAATTCAGCAGTGGCCACAAGACTGGAAAAGGTCAGTTTTCATTCCAATCCCAAAGAAAGGCAATGCCAAAGAATGCTCAAACTACCACACAGTTGCACTCATCTCACACGCTAGTAAAGTAATGCTCAAAGTTCTCCAAGCCAGGCTTCAGCAATAGGTGAACCATGAACTTCCAGATGTTCAAACTGGTTTTAAAAAAGACAGAGGAACCAGAGATCAAATTGCCAACATCCACTGGATCATTGAAAAAGCAAGAGAGTTCCAGAAAAACATCTATTTCTGCTTTATTGACTACGCCAAAGCCTTTGACTGTGTGGATCACAATAAACTGTAGAAAGTTCTGAAAGAGATGGGAATACCAGACCACCTGACCTGCCTCTTGAGAAACCTATATGCAGGTCAGGAAGCAACAGTTAGAATTGGACATGGAACAACAGACTGGTTCCAGGTAGGAAAAGGAGTACATCAAGGCTGTATATTGTCACCCTGCTTATTTAACTTACATGCAGAGTACATCATGAGAAATGCTGGGCTGGAGGAAGCACAAACTGGAATCAAGATTGCTGGGAGAAATATCAATAACCTCAGATATGCAGATGATACCACCCTTATGGCACAAAGTGAAGAGGAACTCAAAAGCCTCTTGATGAAAGTGAAAGAGGAGAGTGAAAAAGTTGGCTTAAAGCTCAATATTCAGAAAGCGAAGATCATGGCATCTGGTCCCATCACTTCATGGGAAATAGATGGGGAAACAGTGTCAGACTTTATTTGGGGGGCTCCAAAATCACTGCAGATGGTGACTGCAGCCATGAAATTAAAAGACGCTTACTCCTTGGAAGGAAAGTTATGACCAACCTAGATAGCATATTGAAAAGCAGAGACATTATGTTGCCAACACAGGTCTGTCTAGTCAAGGCTATGGTTTTTCCAGTGGTCATGTATGGATGTGAGAGTTGGACTGTGAAGAAAGCTGAATGCCGAAGAATTGATGCTTTTGAACTGTGGTGTTGGAGAAGACTCTTGAGAGTCCCTTGGACTGCAAGGAGATCCAACTTGTCCATTCTGAAGGAGATCAGCCCTGGGTGTTCTTTGGAAGGAATGATGCTAAAGCTGAAAGTCCAGTACTTTGCCACCTCATGCGAAGCGTTGATTCATTGGAAAAGAGTCTGATGCTGGCAGGGATTGGGGGCAGGAGGAGACGGAGGATGAGATGGCTGGATGACATCACTGACTTGATGGACATGAGTCTGAGTGAACTCCGGGAGTTGGTGATGGACAGGGAGGCCTGGCGTGCTGCGATTCATGGGATCGCAAAGAGTCGGACACGACTGAGCGACTGAACTGAACTGGAGGAAAGTTACACTGGAGAAGACATTCTTAAGAATAAGTGACTGCCTTCATAACATTGCTGTATGGACTAATTGCCTAATATCTTTCTTTCTTAAAAGTGTGCTATGGGATAGCATTTTCTTTGTAATTAAGAAAAAGCTTTATTGTGATGTAATTTATATATTATAAACATCACCCTTTTAAAGTGCACAGTTCAGTGATTTTTAGTATATTTGTGGAGTTGTGCAAATGCTCACCATTATCGAATTTCAGAACATTTTCATCACACCAAGGAGAAGTCCTGCAGCCATTACCTTCACTTCCCATTCCATCCTCCCTCTGGCCCCTGGCAGCCTCTAGTCTTTCTGTCTTTGTCAATTTTTGTCTTCTGTACAGTTTTATAAATGGAATCATAAAATGTGGTCTTCATTGGCTGACTTCTTTTAATTAGCCTTATATTTTGAAGGGGAGTTCATTCATGTTGTAGCATATATCAGTACTTCATTCCTTTTTAATAGCTGAATAATACAATCCATTGTATGGATATATAGTTATTCATCAGTTAGTGAATTTTTGGGTTGTTTCCACTTTTTGGCTATTATGATTAATCTGCTGTGAACATATGTGTACAAGTACATGTGTGGACACATGTTTTCATTTCTTTTGGATATTGAGTGGAATTGCTGGGTTAAATGGTTCTGTTAAACTTCTGAGGGGGAATTGCCAAACTGTTTTCTAAAGCAGTTGTGTCATTTTACATTCCCAGTAGCAGTGCACTAGGTTTCCAGTTTTTCCACATCCTCACTCAACATTTATTATGCTGTCTTTGACTATTAGTGATGTGAAGTAATACCTTATTGTAGTTTTGATTTGCATTTCCTTGGTGACTCTTTTCATTGTGATTTTGTTGCAGCCATAAAAACTCTCATATTTTTACACATGAAGAACCTTGGAAACAAATTTCTTACATGATAAACATACTCAAATATATTTCTGAAAATTTTCCAGATGAGCTACTAATGAAATAAAGCACCTTGGCATTGATCATCAGCTGCTATTAAAACCAGTTGGGAACTTTATAATAGAAGGATCAGATAGACAGTCTTCTAATCAGTCTTAACATCTCTAAAATGGGTACAACCAAACTTTATGTTCCTCTGATGTGAGACAATAGAAAAAATATAACACCATTCATGAAATATTCTTTCTCTGCCAAACCTGACTCAAATTAAGTACCTAGATCTAACAGTCAGTTTACAGAATGTAATTAGAAAATTCAGAGTGGGAGGGATCTGATAGGAAAGATTAAGCCAGTTACTTCAAATAAATGGCAAGGGGAAAAGTGGAGAAATATAACAGGTTAGAGAAGATTTGTGGAGAAGGCAATGGCAACCTGCTCCAGTTCTCTTGCCTGGAAAATCCCATGGACAGAGGAGCCTGGTAGGCTGCAGTCTCTGGGGTCGCGAAGAATCGGACACGACTGAGCGACTTCACTTTCACTTTTCACTTTCATGCATTGGAGAAGGAAATGGCGACCCACTCAAGTGTACTTGCCTGGAGAATCCCAGGGACGGTGGAGCCTGGTGGGCTGCCATCTGTGGGGTTGCACAGAGTTGGACACGACTGAAGCGACTTAGTAGTAGTAGTAGTAGAGAAGATTTGAGACATATTAACTAAATGTAATGCTTAGATCTTGCTTAGCTCCTGTTTCATACAAACCAACTAAAAAATATTTATGAGACATTTGGGAGTAATTTGAATACCACTTCATATATTAAATGATTTTTAAACAATTGTTTTATTATCATATAATCATATTTTTATTTTCATAAAGAATTATGAAAATGTATTATTTTCATATTTTCTTTATTATCATAAAGATATAATAGTATTATGTTAAAAGATTTCTTTTCCTTAGAGATAAGTACTGAAGTATTTATGGATGAAATGATATGATGTCTGGGATTTGCTCTGAGATAACTCAGTGTATCTGAGGGTTGTAGATTATTTACTATTATTGATAAATCATTGACACTGGGTACTTGGTACATAAGGGTTGGTTATAGAGTTTGCTTTTGCTTTTAGTTTTAGTGGGTTTCACATCCGTTCGTTAGAAAAAGTAACATCTTTTGACTAGTTTTCAGGAGTAATTTTAAGAGCAGTTTCCTTTTCAAGGGAAGATAGATATTTGCTAGCCACATTTAAAGGGAAATGTTTGTATAATTGAATGGGTTGGAAAAATAAATATTAACAATTTAGTAAGCACAGCCATAGTACTTCTTCCTTTTGGATCCATATTTCTTTCTGACTGTGATAGCTGTTAAAACCAACCATTGGGACTTCCCTAATGGTCAAGTGGTTAAGACTTCATCTTCCAATGCAGGAAGTGTGGGTTTGATCCCTGATCTGGGAGCTAGGATGCCTCATGACCAAAAAAGCTAGAATATAAAACAGACAGTATTGTAACAGATTCAACAAAGAGTTTACTGGTCCACATCCAAAAAAAAAAGTCAAATACTGGTTTGAAACCAGACTTGCAGATTGCTTTGTCACAAAATATTAAAATGAGATTTTTCAAGCATAATGAGAAATATTTGATCCTATGGATCACACTAAATATTTTTAAAACAAGTTTAGTATCTTAGTAGTAGTAGTAATGGTTGAACCATTATTGCTGTCATTATTTTATTACATTTGGAAATGAATGTGTGTTTCTGTAGTATTTGTATATATTAGTACCTTTGTCATATTTATTGGGAAACGTTTTGAGGATGTTCACATTGATTGATTGGCCAGTGTGCTGTCAAAGGTTTGTCCTTACTGTGGATAATGAATTGAACAGAGCATTGACACTCATTTGGTGATTGTTAAAGCAAGTTTGGCTAGGGATGATGGTGTTCTGGATTGCACTTAGTTTTTCTTTAGTCTTGTTACTGTAATTTTAGCTTTGCAGTTTTTGTAGAGAAATAAGACCAATCACTTTCACTTGCTCTTTAGTGTTAATTCAGCTTAACTGATTAAATTCCTTCATACTCCTTTGTTAGTGAATTTAATTTTCTTAGATATTTAAAAAACATTTATACTTTTAATCTGTCAAATACAAGTCCTTGACAAGTTAGAGTTACTACCTTAAGCATAATCTCCTTAAGCACTTGAGCAGTACTAAGAAATTAAACTTATAAATGTAGTAAAACAGAATCTTTTAAGATTTCCTGTACTTTTCAATAGCTGAATCTGAATTTGTTGTTATTGTTCAGTTGCTTATTCGAGTACAGCTCTTTGCAACCCTATGGATGGCAGCACACCAGACTTCCCTGTCCTCACTGTCTTCCAGAATTTGCTCAGACTCATGTCCATTGGTTTGATGATGCCATTCAACCATCTCATCTTCTGTCACCACCTTCTCCTCCTGCCCTCAATCTTTCTCAGCATGAGGGTCTTTTCCAAAGAGTCAGCTCTTCGCATCAGGTGGCCAAAGGATTGGTGCCTCAGCTCCAGCATCAGTCCTTCCAATGAATGTTCAGGGTTGATTTCCTTTAGGATTGACTGGTTTGATCTCCTTGCTGTCCAAGGGACTCTCTTGGACAACAAGGAGATCAAGTCCTCTCCAGCACGTGAATTACCAGCATTTAAAAAACACACATCCTAAATTTAACTCAGAAGAACTGTGAGTTTGATATACCTCATCTTGTTGCTAACACCTTTTTCTGCTGGAGTTGTAGTGCCACTTAGCCAATTAAGGAGGACAGCTTTATCATCTGTAAGAGAGCCTGAGTTACTAGATTGAAAATATAGAACCACAATGCAGTTATTTGTTGGTCAAAGGATCAAGACTGAGAAAACTAAAGGCTTTTTGTTTCCAGGATAGTTCTTAAGAGGTGCCCTTCCCTATATTAGAGTTCTGAATTGGGTATCAATAGGGGAATCAATGTTTGAGGTTTGTTTTACAACCCTCCGTGTGTTTTATTTTGTATTTTTTCAAATTAACCTCTTAATATTTTTTTTCTGAATCAGATTGGGCTTGTGTTTCTTTCATTTTTCCTTGTCAGACCTTATAGTTATTTTATTTATTTATTTTTAATTGGAGGATAGTTACTTAACAATGTTGTGTTGGTTTCTGCCGAACAACACTGTGAATCACCCATAAGTATACACATACCTCCTCTGTCTTGAACCTCCCTCCCACCCCACCCCCCATAGTTATTTTAATTTGGGGAGTTGAAAGCGACTAGAGTTCATATCCTATACCTGATGCCAAAGCTTGAGTTAAGTAGAAAAGAGTAGCTTTATTACTTGGCCAGGCAAAGGGGGCCACAGTGAGCTAATGCCCTCAAAACTGTGTCCCCACTTGGGGAAGACAGAGGTTTTAAAGTAATTGTTCAAAGAGAGCATGATAGGTCCTTGGACATTCTTCTGATGAGTTAGTGGTAAGGTAAGTAGGAGTCAGCATCATCAACCTTCAGGTAGATCCAACGGGTCTGGGTCATGGCTTGTGAGCAGATTACCATCTTTAACTTCTCCCACCTGGAGGGGATTTCGGTGTCTGCAAAATAGCATAAAGTGAAAGTGAAGTGAAGTCGCTCAGTCGTGTCTGACTCTTAGCGACCCCATGGACTGTAGCCTATCAGGTTCCTCCGTCCATGGAATTTTCCAGGCAAGGGTGCTGGAGTGGATTGTCATTTCCTTCTCCAGGGGATCTTCCCGACTCAGGAATCGAACCCAGGTCTCCCGCATTGCAGGCAGACGCTTTACTGTCTGAGCCACCAGGGAAGCCCAACAGTTATACATATCTGTTGATGGGGAAACAGGACCCTGCCCAAAAGCTGCTTTTGACTGTTTCTCCCTCATCTCACATCCCCTCCCCTCCCTAATCAACAACTACTTGAATCTGCCCACTGGAACTCAGAGAAGGTCATGGAGACTGAATGAAAGCTATTGCCTATAATCAAAGAAATGGGAGAAACAGAAAGGCCTTGTGCCCAGGAGCCCTACAGGGCCCTGTGCCATACCATTACTTGCTGTTCTTTGTGAACATGGGCAAAGTACTTAACCTTAACTTTCTGGGACTGTTTCCTTATCTAACACATGGGTTCAACAGTAGTACTCTTTTACTGCATGTTTGTTTTAAGGATTAGATAGTGCACCCCAAGTGCTTAGTGTGTAGTAAACTTTGAGTAAATGTTTTACTGAAATAAAGTTTTCAGTATTATAATGATCTTGATTTTGTCTTTCCTCGCTAGTAGTTGATGAGGATACAGTATTGCTCTAGCTGTATAATTGATCACAGAGTAATTTTTATCTTGCAAGAGTTTCAGTGCGGGGTATTGTGGCAAGGATGGGAGAGGAAGAGACAAGAGAAGAATGGAGTAAATGGGATAAACTGTAGAACATTTGCTCCCTGAACCATCTTCCCTGGAGTTCTGTCGTATACTTTCTTTGTTTTTCTCTTCCTTTCTTGCCACATGTCAGTTTCCTTAGGCCTCACTTTGACCACTCTTTGACTTACCAAAGAGTACTCTTGTGTTTAAGCTACATGCCTATGCCTAGGGTTTCAGCTTCCAGTTCTTTGCTAATTAGGAGAAAATTCGTCTTTAGCACTGGATGATGACCATCAACCTCCTCTCATCGTCATTGGACAGTTTCCCAGGAACCTGTAACAGGCTCAGAACTGACCCCATCTTCTTCCCTTTAAATGTGTTATTTTTATATTCTCCATCTTGATGAGTGAAACCACCCAGTAAATCAAACCAGTAAACAACCCAGTAAATCAAACTTGAATGACGTTGTTCTTATGGTTGATGATATAGTCCTGTTTTAACTTTAATATTTCTCAAAATTGCCTGCTTTCCCCCACCTCTTCTATCCCTCAGCTCTGGTTTTCTTTTTACTTAGATGAGTGCCCATTATTATTTCCTTATTCCAGATCATGTGTCACATTGCTGCCAAGAGTGATCTTTTTGACTTCCTTATCTAATCACAGCACTCCCCAGTTTGAAATCCTCTGGATAAAATCCAAAGTCCTTATCAGTGCAAGCTTTTGTGACCAACCCCTCTTAATCTTTTAGCCTTAACCTTTCCCTGTATCCATGACTGTGCTATGCTCTTTCAGACTCTGACTGGCTGTGCATCTCCCTCTTTTTTACTTCACATTATAATTTCTTAGGTAAGGATCAGCTCCTCTAGTCAGCATTGTCTGACTGACTGTCTCAAGACTGATGTAGGTATTTTGTTGTTTAGTTGCTAAGTCATGTCTCACCCTTTGCGACCCCATGGACTGCAGTATGCCAGGCTCCCTTGTACTTCACAATCTCCTGGAGTTAGGTCAGATTCATGTCCATTGAGTTGATGATGCCATCCAACCATCTTATCCTCTGCTGCCCTCTTCTCCTTTTGCCTTCAATCTTTCCCAGCATCAGGGTCTTTTCCAGTGAGTCAGTTCTTTGCATCAGGTGGCCAATGTATTGGCGCTTCAGCATCAGTCCTTCAATGAATATTCAGGGTTGATTCTTTTAGGATTGACTGGTTTTGTCTCCATGCTGTCCAGGGGATTGTCAAGAGTCTTTTCCAGCACCGCAGTTGGAAAGCAATGGTTTTTCAGTGCTTTGACTATATGGACCTTTGTTGCCAAAATGATGTCTCTACTTTTGAATATGCTGTCTAGGTTTGTCATAGCTTTCATTTCAAGGAGAAAGCATCTTTTAATTTCATGGCTGCAGTCATCATCTGCAGAGATTTTGGAGCCCAAGAAAAGAAAATCTGTCACTGCTTCCACTTTTCCCCTTTCTATTTGACATGAAGTGATGGGACTGGATGCCACGATTTTAGTTTTTTGAATGTTAAGTTTTAAGCCAGCTTTTTCAGTCTCATCTTTCACTCTCATCAAGAGGCTCTTTAGTTCCTTTTCGCTTTCTGCCATTAGGGTGGTATCATCTACATATCTGAGGTTGTTGATGTTTTCTGTTGGCAATTTTGATTCCAGCTTGTGATTCAACAAGCCTGGGATTTTGCATGATATACTCTGCATATAAGTTAAATAAGCAGAGTGACAATATACAGTCTTGTCATACTCCTTTCTCAGTTTTTGAACCAATGAGCTGTTTTATGTCCAGTTCTAATTGTTGCTTCTTCACCTACATATAGGTTTCTCAGGAGACAAGTAAGGTGGTCTGGTATTCCCATCTCAAGAATTTTTCAGTTTGTTGTCATCTATATAATCAAATGCTTTAGTGTAGTCAATGAAGCAAAAGTAGATGTTTTTCTGGAATTCCCTTGCTTTCTCTATGATCCAACGAATGTTAACAGTTTGATCTCTGATTCTTCTGCCTTTTCTACACCCAGCTTTGACATCTGGAAATTCTTGGTTCATGTATTGCTAAAGCCTAGCTTGAAGGATTTTGAGCATAACCTTACTAGCATATGAAATGAGCACAATTGTGCGGTACTTTGAACATTATTCGGCATTGCCCTTCTTTGGGATTGGAATGAAAACTGACCTTTTCCAGGATGTTTGACTTTAGGTGAATGACTATACCATCAAGGTTATCTGGGTCATTAAGATCTTTTTTGTATAGTTCTTCTGTGTATTCTTGCCACTTCTTAATTTCTTCTGCTTCTGTTAGGTCCTTACTGTTTGTTTTATCCTGCCCATCCTTGCATGAAATGTTCCCTTGATATCTCCAGTTTTCTTAAAGAGATCTCTAATCTTCCCCATGCTATTGTTTTCCTTTATTCCTTTGCATTGTTCATTTAAGAAGGCCTTATCTCTCCTTTGGGCTTTCCTGGTAGCTCAGATGGTAAAGCATCTGCCTACAATGTGGGAGACCCGGGTTCGATCCCTGGGTCGGACAGACCCCCTGGAGGAGGAAATAGCAACCCACTCCAGTATTCTTGCCTTGAAAATCACATGGGCTGAGGAGCCTGATAGGCTACATTCCATGGGGTCACAAAGAGTCGGACACGACTAAGCAACTTCGTTTTCACTGTATCTCTCCTTAGTATTCTCTGGAACTCTGCATTCAGTTAGATGTGTCTTTCCCTTTCTCCCTTGCCTTTCACTTGTCTTCTTTCCTCAGCTTTGTAAAGCCTCCTCAGACAACCACTTTGTCTTGCATTTCTTTTTCTTTGGGATAGTTTTTGTCACTGCCTTCTGTATGGTGTTCAGAACCTTCATCCACAGTTCTTCAGGCACTCTAACAGATGTAACCCCTTAAATCTATTTGTCACCTCCACTGTATAATCATAAGGGATTTTATTTGGATCATACCTGAATGGCCTAGTGATTTTCCCTACTTTCTTCAATTTAATCCTGAATTTTGTAATAAGGAACTGATCCAGTCAATTCCAGGTCTTGTTTTTGCTGACTGTATATAGAGTTCTCTATCTTCAGCTGCAAAGGATATAATCAGTCTGATTTCAGTATAGTGAATGTCCATATGTAGAGTCATCTCTTGTTGTTGGAAGAGAGTGTTTGCTATGACCAGTGTGTTCTCTTGACAAAACTGTTAGCTTTGCCCTGCTTCATTTTGTACTCTAAGGCCAAACTTGCCTGTTACTCCAGGTGTCTCTTGACTTCCTACTTTTGCATTCCAGCCCCCTCTGATGAAAAGAACATCTTTTTTTGGTGTTAGTTCTAAAAGGTCTTGTAGGTCTTCGTAGAACCAGTTTCAGCTTCTTTGACGTTAGAGTGGTTGAAGCAAAGACTTGGATTATCATGATATTGAATGGTTTGCCTTGGAAATGAACCGAGATCATCCTGTCATTTTTGAGATTGTACCCAAGTACTACATTTCAGATTCTATTATTGACTATGAGGGCTATTCCATTTCTTCTAAAAGATTCTTGCCAACTGTAGTAGATACAGTGGTCATCTAAATTAGATTTGTCCATTCCTGTCCATTTTAGTTCCCTGATCCTAAGATGTTGATGTTCACTCTTGCTGTCTCTTGCTTGACCACATCCAAGTTGCCTTGATTAATGGGCCTAACATTCTAGGTTTCTATGCAATCTTATTCTTTACAGCATTGGACTTCACTTTCACCACCAGACACATTCACAACTGACTATCATTTCTGCCTTGGCCCAGCTGCTTCATTCTTTCTTTAACTATTAGTAATTGCACTCCACTCTTCCCCAGTAGCATATTGTACACCTTCTGACCGGGGGGACTCATCTTCCAATGTTACATCTTTTTGCCTTTCCATGCTGTTCATGGGGTTCTCTGGGCAAGAGTACTGGAGTGGTTTGCCATTCCCTTCTCCAGTGGGCCATGTTTTGTCATAACTCTTCACTACGACTTGTCCTTCTTGGGTGGCTCTGCACGGCATGGCTCATGGCTTCATTGAGTTACATTAGCCCCTTCTATAGGACAAGGCTGTGATCCATAAAGGGGGATCTAGTTATAGATCCTGTGCTTATTTCTGTCAAGTCAGTTAATCATATTGTGTGATAATCCAGACATTTATAATCTGTACGTTGACACTTGCAGATTAACAACTTTAGAAGGATCCTGGTGGTCCAAGATGTGTCATAATATGTAATTTTGCTGGGCACAGATTCATATTACTTGGACTTTGAGTTTGATGGCAGCAGTTGAGTTCACTTAGTTCTTCAGTGAGCCTAACCTCACTAAGAATCTTAAGCTGTCTTTTTTTATTTCCTGCTTTTTCCTGTTCATTTTCTAGTTTTGTAGGTTTTCTGATTCCAAAATTAGAAAATTGAAACAGAAAACTTAAGTCCCTGTAATGACTTGAAAATCCAGGTGGTTTTTAAGATGTCTTTTTCTTCTCTTCTCTTTCTATCTCCCTTATCTTTGGCACTAAATTAGGGGATACAAACTCAAATATGTCTTTGGAAGCCAGGCAGCTTATGTGAACGAGAAAGATAGATCTGTTGGGTCTCATGTTACACTGGAGTTTCTCCATGGTCTATCTAAAGAAGTTCATATTTAACATTTTTATTATACACTGTGCTGCCATTTTGAAACTTCAGTGTAATTGCTAAAGACTGTACCTATATGATTTAGTTTATCTTTATGAAACTAAACTCATTAAATAAGTAAAAACTTAAGTAGCCATACTACTACTTGGTCTTCTAGACCCAGCTGAAATATTACCTACTTAGTGAAGTCTCCTGAATTCTCCTCGGAATTGTTCTTTCCTCCTTTTGGGGTTGGAATAACAAGTATTGATCTAAATGTATTTTAATTACTCACTTTCATGTCTTAATTTCCTGTTAGTTTATTGAAGAGAATTATGTATTGAGGAACATCTTATTGATTCCATTAGGAGTTCAATACATTGGTGTTTATCATTGAGTAAAGTGCTAGGATATAGTAAACAGACATGTTTATCCATGAACAGATACTGATTAAAACCAAAATGTGGGAGCCTATAACATTTCCTTCTCTTTTGATGATTTGAAGGGCTGTGTGGCTACACTAATTTCAGCTTTGTTTCTTGGAAATTACCAGGAATGTTAGTCATGATTGATATGTGTTGCTCTTTTTGGTGCAGACAGATCTGTGTACGGATGATGACTAAACTTAATTCCAAATAATCAATGGTTCAGCCTCCTGAGAAAAAATCCCTACAAGGGGAACTTCCTGTTCTAATTTCATACAGTTAAGACTCATAAATCACCTGATAATTGTGGAAAATATAAAGAAATTTGAGTGGACCTTGGATAAAGAAAGAGTTTGGAATAAACAGACCTCAGTCCTATTTCTGGCAGTACTAATTAACATTGTGACTTCAGTCAGGTCTTTCCTAGTCACAGTTTCTTCCTCTGTAAAGTGATAAGGGACTTGATGGTTTCAAATCTTTCCCTAAAATTATTTAGTCTGAAACACTCTAATTTCCAAAATATTTGGACCAGTGAAGGAAATACTGTTCATTCAAAGAAGAATTTGAAGGAATTTACTGAAGTTCGTATAATACCCATTGTGTATGTGTTTCTGGAGAGGTTGTGTTTAGGAGCTCTCTAGAAAGACAAAAAACTAGTCAATAATAATCATTACTGAGGAGTGGGGAACTGGATTATTGGTGGGAAGGATACATTCTATTTAGCATATTTTCTTTGGTATTCTTTGACTTTATAGTGTGTGGTTCGTTATCTACCCAATAAGGACTATCCAATATAGTGTGTGGTTCATTATCTACCCAATAATGGGAATGATGGTGCAGTTCATTAGATCCTGTGCATTTATTTAAAGAAGACTATATATTGAGCTCTCAAGTTTTAGTAGCCAAAGATTCCAAGATATTGACTTGACTTAGAAGATATGAACTATCATCAGCAGTGAAAAACAGCCTTTCCTGGCACTATGGTTTGAGGCATTTTCCTCTTAAAAGGGGTATTGTGTGATACGGTGAATGTTTTCAGTAGTACCTCTACAGTCATACTGTAGTGCAGTTTCTCAAATGGAAGGCCTTGGATATATTTTGGAGAGGAGTTTCTCTGAGTAGACTCTAACAGTTTTAGAAGTTTCAATAATCTGAGCGTTAAGTATGTAGATTGCTGACTTTGTAACTGATTATTGCCACACACTTTCAGCCCCCATGTTTGTGTATGTTTAGGATCAAGCTACATCTTTATTTGTAAGTAAGTAGTTTGTGGGACCAAGGGAAGGCCAAGTAGTGCTGGGCACAGTGGGCAACTTGCTTGTAGTTGTTTGAATGGGAAAGTGGTGGGAGAATTGGTGTTATATGACATATGTGTTTAGGCTTGCCAAGCTTAAACAAACACACAAAAACTTGTAGTAGGTCATACAGTAGCTATGTTATGAGTGGTGACTTAATTTCAGCATTGAATTTATTATTATCTATTAATATTGTTAATTTGAATCTTGGTTTTATATTTTTATATTTATAAATTTGGTTTTATAGCTGTGTAATAGCACAGTGTTACATTTATATTTAATCATCAATAAAACTTTTAATTAGCAGTGAAGGTTTGTTAAAAATTTTGCTTCATTTAAAAGGTAGTCCGTATCTCAAATTTGAGAACTCCTGCCATAGTGACTTTTTAAAAAATTATTTATTTTTGCATATGCTAGGTCTTTGTTGCTACTTGGTCTTTTCTCGGTTACAACAGGCAAGGGCTACTCTATAGTTGCAGTGCTTGGGCTTCTCATTTTGGTGGCTACTTTTGTTATGGGGCACGGGCTCTAAGGTGTGTGGGCTTCAGTAGTTGTGGCATGTGGGCTCAGCACTTGTGGCTCCCGGGCTCTGGAGCACAGGATCCACAGTTGTGGCTCCTCAACATGTAGGATCTTCTCAGATCAGGGATCGAACCTATGTCTCCTGCATTGGGAAGTGGATTCCTTAGCACTGAGCCACCAGGGAAGCTCTGCAGTAGTGATTTTGCCATGACCTTATTACAGGTTTGCTTATTCTCAACGGAGTCCACAGATGCCCAAATAAGAGGCAGTTTTCTAAATGTCATTTCTCATAATTGAATTTTGTTGATTAGAAAAAGACTTTGAAATCATGAGTACAGTTGCTGATTAATGACAAATCCAACTTACTTTGAAAATAAAGAAGTCTGAAGATAATGGTAGTTTTCATAGATGGTGACTCCATCTATTTACATGAAACAACCATAGGAAAGGCTGAGATGGTTATCAGAAAAGTGTTCACCTGCTCTAATCCACAAATGAATGGATACACAGGTTCCAACCCTCCCAATTGAAGAGAGCATGACTTGAATGAGTTTAGTCTGAAAAAAATGTCAAAGTTGATGTACCTGGCTATTCATTTTAGCTATAGAAAGGTATCAGTAATTACCTAATTTCAGGTAGCATAATTTTCTCGTGAATCCTCTAATAAGGACGACTCTTTTGGACAAGGTTTCTCTAGAAACAGAATTGGGCTTACCTGGTAGCTTAGCTGGTTAAGAATCCACCTGCAATGCAGGAGACCCGGGTTTGATTGCTGGGTGGGGAAAATCCCCTGGAGAAGGGATAGGCTACCTACTCCAGTATTCTTGGGCTTCACTGAAAGATTGAAGGCAGGAGAGTAATCCAAAGGCATTTGTCTTCAGACCGTGTCGTCATCAGAAAATTAAAAATTTCCAGATCTTACCTTGCAAGGATCATGGGCAGACATACTTCAGCCTTGACAACGGGAACACCAAATTCTCTGACCTGATCCAGCTTGTTGACTTTTAGCAGCTGAAAAAAGGGTCCTACCTTGCAGACTGAAGCACCACTGCATCCGAGTGGCCTTATGACCTCAGATCTACCCTGGCTGCAGGCCGGTGGACGCTGACACTGGGCTGTGAAGAGGCCTATGCATCGCTTAGAACACACATCTGTCTTCACCTCCGGGCTCGAAGCAAGATGGTGCGTTCTGCGCTGGCCACAATCGGCTAGTCTGTTGGACTTGATGGTGATTGATTGGCTGCTGCAGATTCAGCAGGGCCGCGCCTCTCTCGCTGGCCTCATGGGGAGGGCAGGAGAGAGCAAATTCAAGAATAAACTGGAATGATGGTCTTGGCTGGGCCACAGAGGAATGCAAGCCAGAGAGAAGTGATTGGAAGTGAACCCTTGCCCTGGAATAATCTTGACAATTAAAACTGATGTGTTTAAAAAAAAAAGATTGAAGGCAGGAAGAGAAGGGGATGACAGAGGTTGAGATGGTTGTATGGCATCACCGACTCAATGGACATGAGTTTGAGCAAGCTCTCGGATATGGTGAAGGACAGGGAAGCCTGGTGTGCTGCAGTTCATGGGGTCACAAGGAGTCAGACAGAACTGAGTGACTGAACAAGAAACAGAATTGTTCTGTTCTTTAGAATTGTTGGCTGTTGGGAGCTTCACAGGTGATCCAATGCAGGGGGACCAGGTTTGATTTCTAATCAGGGAACTATTAGTAGACCCCACATGCTGAAACTAAGACCCAGTGCAGCCAAATATAAATAAAAATAAATATTAAAATATTGTTGGATTTTATTAAAATTAAATATTAAAAAATTGTTGGATGCTCTAAATGGTTTTGATTTTAAAGTTGATCTGGATTCAATTTTTTTGTTAGTTGCTTAAAAGAATCACTTTTCTGTTAAGGTAATTGTTCTTGACATCAAAACAGTATTTATCAGCACAGAAGAGATGACTGCATTTTCTGTCTTTTACATTTCAAATAATTCTAAAAGAATTTTAAAAGAGGAATGCAGAATTTTATATGGTATGCCACGTTATCTGATCTGGCATTAGTTTTTTGAATCTTGCCCTGTGCTTTTAGGGCAGTTTGGCTGTGGACACTGTTTGTCAGATTAAGGAACTTCCCTTTTTTTCCTTGTTGTAAAGTGGATGTTGAATTGTATATCATGCTTTTTCTGCATCTCTTAATGTTCATATGATATTTCTTTAAATTGTCAATATAATGAATTACATTAATCAACTCTTCATGAGAAAATATTGTTTTATTTTTTTGTTTTAGACTCATGTAATTTTTATTATAAATATACATAACAAAATATACCATTTTTATTACAGTTTGGTGTACATTCATATTGATTGTTGTGATAGCACCACCACCATCCATTTCTAGGACTTTTTCATCATTCCCAACTAGAACTCTGTATTCTTTTACCAGTATGTTCCAGTTCTCCCTCCCTCTAGCCCTTGGCACCTACCTTTCATTAATTAAAAAGGGAGTTTTTAAATGAAACACAATTTGATCATGGTGTCTACAGTAGTATCTTTTTATCTTACACATTGATGGCATCAGATTACTAGTATTTTGGTTGGAATTTTTTCAATAACAGTTAAGGCCATTTTCTAATTTCCATTGTGGTTTTCTTCTTTGATTCATGGGTTATTTATAAGTGTGTCTTTTAATTTTCAACTGTGAGGTTTTTTAATATGGATTAATAGATTTAACTGCATTGTGGTTAAAGGATTGACCTGTATGATTTTAGTCCTTTAATATTTGTTTGCTGTTTGGCTGAGTGTGTTCTCCACATTATTAATGTTAAATTATTAACATTGTACTATAATTGCCTTATCTTTGTCACTATATCCTTCTAGCTATACAAGTTTTCTGAATCATTTAAGAAATAAGTTGCAGACAAAAGGCTCTGTAACTTTTAAATCTGTATATATATCCTAAAAACAAGGATACTCTTCTGTTTAATCATAGCACACTCGTTAAAATCAGGAAATAAATATTGATACAGTACTGTTTAATTCACAGATACCTCTCAAATTTCACTGATTTTCCAATTATGTTTTTTACAGCAAAAACAAAAAAAAAAGCTAAAAGATTAACCAAAAACCCAACTCTCCGCTCCAAAAGGGCTTCTCAGGTGGTAAAGAATCCACCTGCCAAGCAAAAGACCTGGGTTTGATCCCTGGGTTTTGAAGATCCCCTGCAGGAGGAAATGGCATCCCACTCCAGTATTCTTGCCTAGGTGATCCCATGGACAGAGGAGCTGGCAAGCTACAGTCTGCGTTCTCTGGGTTGCAGAGAATTGGACACGACTTAGAGAATAAACAGCAACAGCAACCCTTCTAGAAAGAAAACCAGGAAAACCTCTTCCTTTCCTCCTTTTATTTCCAGTTCAGAAACCATCTAGGAACATGTCTTGCATTTAGTTATCATGTCTCTTCAGTTACAGTTAGTTCAAAAATATTTTACCTTTTCTAGTAAGTAAATAATATCCATTTTTGTGAAATGATAACTTTGAGGCTGTATGAATAGTTCATTTCTCATCCACTTTTTACCTACTATGTTTTAGCACCCATTCATTGATGATCTGTGCCTAAGTCAGTTATTAATATAGTGTTACCAAATGATAAAATTTATAAAATTTCATCACTCCTTTTGAGTTCATTTGGCATTTCACTGTAAGAAAAAGCTTTCTCTACCCCTTTTTATTTATGTATTTACCCTGCTGCCTGGCATGGGAGATCTTAGTTCCCTGACCAGGGATGGAACCCATGCCCCCTGCAATGGAGTCTTGACCACTGGACCACCAGGGAAGTTTCTTTTTTCTCTTTTAAAATCATTTAGGAGCTTCCCTGGTGGCTCAGTGGTAAAGAATCTGCCTGCCAGTGCCAGAGATCATGGATTCCATCTCTGATCTGGGAAGATCCCACGTGCTGCAGAGCAGTTAGGTTCATGCACCACAACTCTTGAGCCTGCGCTCTAGAGCCTGCATGCTGCAACTGCTGAAGCAGAGAAGCCTCCACAATGAGAAGCTCTCACACTGCAACTAGAGATTAGCCCCTACTCTCCACAAGAGAAAAGTCCAAGCTAGTAACACTTCGGTACAGCCAGAAAAGAAATTTATTTTAAAAATCATTTAAACGTATCAACATGAACTCCTGGATTCCTATGTTATTCATTTACCATTTATTTGATGCTCATATTGTGCTAGATTTGGCCATAGACACCCTTTCAGGCTGGCTCCTGTGGTCTTTTTTCATGTCCCCATCCTTCTTTGATCACTTACTTTTCTTTTTACACAGTAAGATTTTCCATGCTCATCTTGTACTTTCACTGCCCCAGTCCGAAATCAACAATGTCTATCAGGGAGCTCTGGTTCCTTTTATTAGGGGATGTATTTAGGAAATAAGATCTGAATACCAGATGTGTTCTTTGCTTCTGAGATGTCATTGCTCCTAGGCTCTGTTAGAGGTTAGAGATAGGATAGTGTTTTTAAATGTACCTAGGATTTAATTTATAAGTATGACTGAGTGATGGCATGAAGAGGTCAGTGCCATTGAAGGAAGTTCATTGCTCATAGTTCCCCAGAGGGAGCAGGCACCAAGCTGTTATGCAGGGTTACATGGGAAAAGCACTAAAGTCAGTCAGGAGGCAGAGGAGTGAGGGGAAAATATGGATAAGTGCCTTTATCATAGTCCATATGCGTGAATTTATGTTACCATGGTTTAGATGACACCAGTCCCCAAATAACAGTTAATGTAACTAAATATAACTTGTGATCAGAAATAACTTCTCCAAAAGAATTAAAATTTACTTTGACTCTGTAATAGCTGTGATTACTATCTCCCCTGAACAATATTCAGTTGAAGGTAGCATGTTTTTGTTTTTTTTTTTAAAGGAAAATTGCAGTCTCTGCATTGCTCTCAGCTGAACTTTACACAGCTCTGCATTTCCCTCTGTCAGTTCCTCTTGGAATGGTGGGTGGGTAGAAAAGAGAGGATATGTACAAAAATGTATTTTTAGTTCTTTTGAACAGAGGGGTTGCTCCAGCCATTGCTGTTGATGACAGGAAGTATATTTATAGCTCCAGGGAAATAGGGTCCTGGTTTTAAGAAAACCTGTGAGGCTGTACTTAATATATTTCACTGAAGCTCATTTGCACTTCATAGGAAGTGAAGTTGAGATGAATGGACTTGCAGCATATGTTACGAAGCATAGTTATTTTCATAAATATATTCAGTCTTTTCCTGAATTTGGAAAAAAAAACTTCCATTTTGAAATTTCACAATTTGTGACACCTAAAACAAAGGACTCTTCTAGAGTATATGGATGTGTGTGGAGAGTTCAGGTGATAGTATGCAGTTGTGCACTTGAGGGTTACCAAATATTGTTCCCAGTTAGATATCATTTATGAAGTTCTTACTAGTGGAGCTTCTATTGTGATCTTTTTTTAAAGACTGAAACCAAAATAATTGTTCATGGGTCATAAGATAACCTCTGTAAAATCAGTTTGGAGTTTTCCACTAACATCATATAATTTTCTCACAGATTTGATTGGGACAGAACTTTTGCCATTGATTATCATGCGCAGTGAACACATTAAACACAAGTTAAATTATTCTGAAGCCTTTTCGCTCTTTTTTTCCACTCCTTTTCTTAATTGAGGGAAGCAAAGAGTTGGTTTCCAAGGATACATCTTCTCTCTTACACTGGTCTCAGATTGATGTAGTCGTGGAAACCAAGCAGTAAACTCATTCTTGGCAGCTGCCACCATTGGTCTGATCCTTTCTTTTAAAAGCATGAGATTCTTTAATAATTCATTTTGGGAAGATTGGGGCCAAATGATTCCAGGTCATCCCAGAGGGGGGTTGGGAATGTTGTCAAATAGATGCAATTCAGTTAAGTACTAACTACCCACTCCAGTATTGTTGGGCTTCCCTTGTGGCTCAGCTGGTAAAGAATCTGCCTGCAATTCTGGAGACCTGGGTTCGATCCCAGGTCGGTTTGGGAGGATCCCCTGGAGAAAGGAAAGGCTACCCACTCCAGTATTCTGGCCTGGAGAATTCTATGGACCATATAGTCCATGAGGTTGCAGGCAGTCGAACACAACTGAGCGACTTTCACTTTAAGTATTAACAAGTTGCTAAACAAAACTACAGTGATAATGAGAGATTTGTATGCCTAATTTAAGCAGAACTATAAAGTATAGAATTATTAATATTTAGTCCTTTTAAAAATAATTTTTATTTGTTTATTTTTGTCTGTGCTATGTATTTTTGCTACTCTGGCTTTTCTCTCGTTACAGCGAGCAGGGGCTACTCTCTAGTTGTGGTGCCTGGACTTCTCATTGCCATGGCTTCTCTTGCAGAGCATGGGCTCTAGAGTGGGCTTCAGTAGTTGTGGCAGGTGGGCTCAGTAGTTGCAACTCTCCGACTGTAAAGCACAGATTCAATAGTTGTGGCCCATGGACTCTGCAGTATGTGGGATCTTCCTGGACCACATACAGACAGGATCAAACCCCTGTCTCCTGCATTGGCAGGTGGATTTTTTACCACTAAGCCACCAGGGAAGCTGTGGTTAGTCCTTTTAAAGAATAGTTTAAAACATTCCTAAGTATAATTTGAGGATTTTATTTTTTGCTTTTAGCTTTATGAATTTAAAATGTGAAGAGTTGTAGATATGCTGAACATTTTTTTTTTTAGTGCAATGGAGGTTTTCAACTTAGGGCTTTCCTTGGTGGATCCGAGATGCAGGTTTGATCCCTGGGTCAGGAAGATACCCTGGAGAAGAAAATAGCAACTCATTCC
Source organism: Bos indicus x Bos taurus (assembly GCF_003369695.1). NCBI lineage: Eukaryota > Metazoa > Chordata > Mammalia > Artiodactyla > Bovidae > Bos > Bos indicus x Bos taurus. The sequence continues at coordinate 31,098,998 of NC_040088.1, forward strand.
AGTATTCTTGCCTGAAAAATCCCATGGACAGAGGAGCCTGGCAGCTCGTCCAAAGGGTCACAAAGTCGGACACAACAGAGCACACACAAGATTTTCAACTTACCCACTAAATGCTATTTACTCATGAAATAAAAATATGAAATAATGTATTCTTTAAAATATTTTGTGGATTATGAAGCCATCTGCTAAATTGATTAATCTCTCTGTCTCAGTTTCCCCTCTGCAAAATGGGACATCATAATATCCACTTCACGACTGAAGTGACTTAGCAGCAGCAGTAGCAGGGTTGTGGTGGGGAGTAAATGAGCTAAATTATGTAGCATACCTAACTTATCAGAAGTATGAAACTAATATTGGCCATTCAATTTATACATAAAGAATAGAATTATTGATGAGGTTGTAAAAGCTGAAAAATTTGTTAATGTGGTGTATTACATTGATTGATTTGCGGATATTGAAGAATCCTTGCATCCCTGGGATAAAGCCCACTTGGTCATGGTGTATGATCTTTTTAATGTGTTGTTGGATTCTGATTGCTAGAATTTTATTTAGGATTTTTGCATCTATGTTCATCAGTGATATTGGCCTGTAGTTTTCTTTTTTTGTGGGATCTTTGTCAGGTGGTTTTAAAATTATTAAATTAAAAATTAAAAAAATAAATAAAGTGAAAATAATGGCTGTTATTTTTCTGGCATTACTAAGATAAACCGAAAAATAATAAAGAAAAATGCCTTACAAAAAAAAAAAAAAAAGCTGAAAAATAACTAAATTCAAAGATGATTTGTACTGAGTTCATTTATGAAAGACCCCAAAAGGAAGGATGATGCCTTTTGACATATGTACTGCTTTTTAAGTTAACTAGGTGATAGAGGATATAGGAATCTCCTCCCTATCCCTATGATTTAGCAGAGTAAATCATCTGCTTTTTTCTTCCTTTTAAACATTTAGTAAGATATTTGTCAGTCTGGGAAACAGTAATTGTTTGATTGATTGCTACATACTAGGTAGGTGCTAAGATTTCAAAGGTGAATGAGACAACATTCTGTTTGGAGGGGTGTGAATGGAGAAGGGTGAAGAAGTGAGAATGACCTATTCTTATAAAACTTAATTCTTTATAAACTGTGTTAAAGAGCTTCCCTGGTGGTTTAGTGGTAAAGAATCTGCCTGCCAGTATAGGAGACAAAGTTCCAGCCCTGACCCAGGAGGATCCCACATGCTGAGGAGCATCTAAGCCCTTGCAGTATGACTACTCAGCCTGTACTCTAGAGCTTGGGAGCCGTAGCTACTGAGCCTGCATGCTGCAGCTACTGAAGCCCACTCTAGAGCCCATGCTCTGCTCTAGAGGCCACTACAAGGAGAAGCCTGCACACTGTAACTAGAGTAGCCTCTGCTCGTCACAACTAGAGAAAAGCCTGCACAGCAATGAAGACCTAGCACAGTCAAAAATAAAATTATTTTTAAAAATTGTGTTAAATGCTGCTGCTGCTGCTGCTAAGTCGCTTCAGTCGTGTCCAACTCTGTGCGACCCCAGAGATGGCAGCCCACCAGACTCCCCCGTCCCTGGGATTCTCCAGGCAAGAACACTGGAGCGGTTGCCATTTCCTTCTCCAATGCATGAAAGTGAAAAGTCAAAGTGAAGTCGCTCAGTCGTGTCCGACTCTTAGCGACCCCATGGACTAAAGCCCACCAGGCTCCTCCATCCATGGGGTTATCCAGGCAAGAATACTGGAGTGGGGTGCTACACTAGTAGAATTTTAAATTAAAAAAATTATGTGATACGGGAGAGTACAAATTAACTTAATAAAAAATATGTAAAATTAATGTGAAAAAATGAAAACTTTTTAAAAGAATATAAAGGATTTTTTAAGAGATAAATAACATTCAATAAGCAGTGGGGTGAGCCTTTTCTAGAGCTTAAAAAATCGCATGCATGGTTCATTTGGAAGGATGAATTCAGTAGTTGAAAAAACTTTGAAAAAGAACAGTAGTTGGAAGACCGTAGAAATGGGGAGGGTATATGACATTTGACCCTCCAGATAGTAACATATCAGAAGGTTAAAGGTATTTAGGGAGCATGGCATTTGTGTTAAAATAGACAAAACAAGTGTTTAGAGCAGAACAGTAAGTTCAGAAACAGACCTGGGTATGTTGGGAATTTAGAATGTGATAAAAATAACATTTAAAAATCAACGAGATGCCACAAATTGGGAGCCCACACGCTGTAACTGCTGGGCCTATGCTCTGCAACAACAGAATCCCGTGCACTGCAGTTGGAGAAAAGCCTGCATGCTGCATCACAGAGCCCGTACACTACAGTGAAGATCCAGTGCAGCCACAATAATAAATAATAAATAAAAATTTTAAAAAATCTGGATGAGAAGGATGGAGTATTCAGTGAGTGGTCCTGCAATAGTAGGCTGTTTTGGAGGAAAATATATAAAGATTGCTAATTTAGACTATGCTCGAATAATCATGAAATTATAGAGTATGCATCAGTTCAGTTCAGTTGCTCAGTTGTATCCAACTCTTTGCGACCCCATGAGCTGCAGCACGCCAGGCCTCCCTGTCCAACACTGACTCCTGGAGCCTACTCAAACTCATATCCATTGAGTTGGTGATGCCATCCAACCATCTCATCCTCTGTCATCCCCTTCTCCTGCCCTCAGTCTTTCCCAGTATCAGGGTCTTTTCAAATGAGTCAGCTCTTCGCATCAGGTGGCCAAGGTATTGGAGTTTCAGCTTCAACATCAGACCTTCCAATGAACACCCAGGACTGATCTCCTTTTGGATGGACTGGTTGGATCTCTTTGCAGTCCAAAGGACTCTCAAGAGTCCTCCAACACCACAGTTCAAAAGCATCAATTCTTCTGCGCTCGGCTTTCTTTATAGTCCCAACTCTCGCATCCATACGTGACTACTGGAAAAACCATAGGCTTGACTAGATGGACCTTTGTTGGCAAAGTAATGTCTCTGTTTTTTAATATGCTAAATCAGTATGCATAATACTGAATTAACTAGACTTTTTTTTTTTTTTTCTTGACTGTGCCACGCAGCATGCAGAATCTTAGTTCCTCAACCACGTTAGGACTTGTGCCCCCTATAGTGGACCACCAAGGAATTCCCAGTTACATTTTTCATTCTTTAGAATATACTGAGTGGTTCTTAAAATAATCCAAACACTCATGGCTGATAGACTACTCTCTAGTATACCTTGCCTTCTGCAATCAGTAGTTGAATTTATACTTTCAGGGATCAGTGTGTTCTAAACCTGCCAGTTATATTTATTGTAACCTAATTAAATATTATATAAACCAATGAAATATATAAAAAGAGTTGTTTTTAAGAAAGTTAAGTTGAAGATCCTGAAAGAATTGGATACATACGAGTCCCTTCCTCCCTTTTTCTTACTAGTCCCCCACTTTCTTACTAGTTTTGGGCACTTAATCCTTTAAAAGATTAAGGGAAAGAACCATAAAAGTCTTACTAATCCTTCTGTGCTCAATTGTTTCACAGATGTCTAAGTTATTGAAATTAAAATCATAGATATGTATTAGGGACATGATGATCTATGCAGGAAAGAAGATGTGAAGCATTAATTAGCATATCTGTACTTAAAGAAAATGCTGTGTATGAAAGTAAATGGGTTTAAGTAAAAAATATTTAAGTTACATATATATATATATTTATTTTGATGACCTGGTTTACTGTGTTTTTTCATGTAACCAACCAGGCCTGGGTCCTGTTTGTGTTGGATAAAAGTTTTTACCTGTCCCTGGAAGAAATAGACGTAGTGCTTTTATATGCTTAGGCTAAAGAAAACCTTTCTGCCTTGATGTCTGTGAGGACTGTTGTCTTCATAGACATTAGACAATTTCTGTGGTCATCAGACAATTTCTATGAAGAGCCAGAGAGTAAACATTCTAGATTTTGCAGTCCAAAAAGCAAAATTGAGGCTCTTATGTGGGTACTTTATAACCAGAGAGAAAATACATTTCCACAAATTTATTACTGATGAAATTCAAATATAGTAATAGTAATGATAATTACTGTTACTACTGAGTACACTTTTTGTAATATATGTACGCTAATGAGAAAAATGGTGATACATTTTCTTAATTGGGGTTCAGAGTTAGTGTTTCCTGTCATCAGAATTGATTGCAAATGTTCATCTCTTATTGCTGATCTATAATGAGATTTTACAAATTTCATCTTTGGAAATATCTTCACACAGATATATAGCCAATTGAAATCAGCCCACAAGCGTATGGTTTTAATTGAGCATATTAATCCATTGGGAAACATTTGTAGAATTATATTGTAGTTTTCTCTTAGTATTTGCCTTTTAGTGTATCATTGCATTGTAGATTAATTACTTCCAATTGAAGGTTAGATGTGAGTGCCATAATTGCACTGTTAAATAGATTTTGAGACATGGAAATATTCTTTGCACTTGCCTTAAAGTCTTAAAAATGCTTCCAAAATTATAATTTAATCTAAAATATGTATTCACTGCAAATTTATTGAGAATTGAGATCTCACTTTTTGTTTTAACTTTTTGACAGCACTGGAAGTATATAAAACAGCTTGACATTACTTACGATTTGAATAATAGTTTTTGTCTAAATGAATTAACGACAGTTTAGATTTCATATGTAAGTCCAGTTCTGCCCTATAATGTTAGGTTGATTTTATTAAATATTATAAAACCTGCAACAGAAGCTAAGTTTCAAAGCCATCAGTGATAATAGTGACTGAAAAGGTCTTAGTGTTCTGAAACTGGAATCTCAGCCCCGAGCTTTAAAAAAATTTTATCACAGTAAAACTTTACAGTTGCTAAGCCATAACTACATGAGCAGGCAAGACAGGTTATGCTGCTTCTGTTGCTGACTGTGATTTAGCCCATGATAGCGAATTAGGTTCACCATTGACACTATTGGTTCCTTCAGTAACATGCTGCTGCTGCTGCAAAGTCACTTCAGTCGTGTCCGACTCTGCACGACCCCATAGACGGCAGCCCACCAGGCTCCCCCGTCCCTGGGATTCTCCAGGCAAGAACACTGGAGTGGGTTGCCATTTCCTTCTCTAATGCATGCAAGTGAAAAGTGAAAGTGAAGTTGCTCAGTCGTGTCCGACTCTTAGCGACCCCGTGGACTGCAGCCCACCAGGCTCCTCCATCCATGGGATTTTCCAGGCAAGAGTACTGGAGTGGGGTGCCATTGCCTTCTCCGAGTAACATGATAAATTTAGATATTTTCCAGAGTACCTGCTGATGAAAAATAATAAACAACCACCTTATATCTTCACAAGCTTTCTAAGTTATATAACTAAGCCTTTTTCTACTCCATATATATTTTTACAAACATCATCAGTTATAACTCATCTTTCTATTTCAGCTTGTTCCAAATTAGTATTTTCTTAGTTTCTCACCACACAGACTATTAACAGAAGCTAATTCTTCAAATACTTTAAACTTGGCATTAATTCCTTGAGTAAACAACAGCAACTGAGCTGTATTAGTAACATCTAATTCATCAACGGACAGGATAATTTACTTGAAATCATTTGCCTTAAAAAAAGATGACAAATTTTATTCCCATTGTCTTCAACCTTTGGAGCAGCTGGTTTTGCTGAAAGGCTAATAATAATCTCAAGCTTAGTTTCTCTGAATACATTTCTTGAGCTCCGGCAGTCAAGCATTATTATTTTATTTTGCTTTTATTTTTGGTCATGCCAGTTGGCTTGCAGAACCTTAGTTTCCCGACCAGGAATCAAACCAGGACCCCAGCAGTGGAAGCACAGAATCCTAACCACCAGACCACCAGGGAACTCCTAGGTGCTTTTTACTCACTCAAAATTAGAAAATTACTTTCCTTGCTTGGCTAATTAATGAGCTTCTTGGAAATTTACTTTTGTTGCAGCGTAATTTTTTTTTTATATACTCCTTCCCTTTCTTTCTTCCAGAAATTCTGCTGTGATGAGATATTCTACTTCAGATTTTCTACTTTTTTTGACCGTTGCTTTCCTGTTAATTGGGAATATTGAGATGACTACTTAGTCTGGTAATGTTTATATATATTGACTTCTTCTACCACAAGCTGTAGTGTCATTGCATAATAAACAATGTTTTCTTATCTGACTTGATAGCAAAATAATCCACACTGTCCACTGCACGTTGAAAAGAGTCAACTTTTCTCTTTTCTCGTTTTAACTTGACAGCTATGTACTGGTAATTAAAAAAAGAAAAAAAAAAACTATCACAGTATGCCAATATGGGTGTGTGACACTCAAAATGCTGTTGACTTGTAACTTGGTCACTGTGATTTGTGGTACACTGAACAGCAGTGTGAAGCTCTGAGCACCACATATACAAGGAACTACTTGATTCTGCTGTTGTAATGATGAAGCTAGCCATACATAGCCAACATGTAAATGAATGAGTACAACTGCATTTGATATTATTTGTGGACACTGGAGTTTGAATTTCATATAGTTTTCATATCATGAAATAGTACTCTTATTTTTTTAAACATTAAAAAATGTAAAAATGTTTATTAACTTGCAGATCTTATCAGATAGTTCACTCATCTTTATTTAAGGTAAAGCATTACACATGGCCAAAATCAAGAAGGAAAAGGTTGCATAAAATGTGACTGCTTGAAAAGATAATATAAGCAAAACTAGATGATGAACTGCAAATTTTTGCAACAGTGTGTCAGGAAAGGGTTAATAATATCATCCTAGTATGAAGGAGTAGCTACAGAAAAGAAACAGACCAATACTCTATTAGAAAAATGGGCAAAGGTGGTTTACCAAATAAATACAAATGTCAGTAACTGTGTGAACTATTGATCCAATACTGAACCAGTATTGGAAGGCAAATGAAAACATGGCAGGCTTTCACTTTTCACTTAATACAACTTGAATATTGCTTGAGACTTTTACAGGAAGCAAATACTACTACATTTTTCAATGTTTAAAAACCAGCAAGCAAGTAAACAAAAATTTTCTTATAATTTTTGAATTGCTGCTTGTTTTTCTGGTCTCTAAGTTTTCTTAACATGACCAATGATAATGTTTACTAACAGTTACCAACCGCTTCCTGGGTTGCCAGGCATAGCACCAAACACTTCACATACCAACTCTGTAATCTTTGATTCACCTCATGCAGGATAGATACTGTTAAGAGCATGGGAAAGAGGAGCCGGGGAAGGTTAAATAATTTGTTCAGAGCCACATAGGGAGTGAGGGAGGCAGGGTTGTGAGCCCAACAAATCTGCCTACAGAGATACCTTCTTTACCACCAAGCCATGCTGATGGTGTCACTTGACTCTGCTGATAAGAAATCTCCGCATTTGTAAACAACTGCATAGTATGTGATAATAATTCTTTTCTGTTTTCTCCGTAGTGATTATCGTGCTCTGAAATTACCTTGTCCGTCTACTACTTGTTTATTTGTTCATCACTTGAGTCTCATTTACCACACTATTAAAACAGAAGTTGCTTGTGATAGGTGCCTGTGAAACATCCATGATTAAGGCCCTATAGTAAAAGAATATTTATACCTGTATCTGACACACAGTAGGAACTCCAGAAATATTTGTCTAACAAGTTAAAGTTAAGGACAAATTGTGGCAACTGAAACTTTCCTTATATCCCCTTCTGTCCCTCAGAAAGTATTAACAAGGTTTACAAGTGAAAGCATATTTAACATCAGTTAATATTAAGGTATCGCATGGACCATAGCCTTGTCTAACTCAGTGAAACTATGAGCCATGCCGTGTAGGGCCACCCAAGACGAACGGGTCATGGTGGAGAGTTCTGACAAAATGTGGTCCACTGGAGAAAGGAATGGCAAACCACTTCAGTATTCCTGCCTTGAGAACCCCATGAACAATATGAAAAGACAAAAAGATAGGACACTGAAAGTTGAACTCCCCAGGTCAGTAGGTGCTACTGGAGATCAGTGGAGAAATAACTCCAGAAATAATGAAGAGACAGAGCCATAGCAAAAACAACACCCAGTTGTGAATGTGACTGGTGATGGAAGCAAGATCTGATGCTGTAAAGAGCAATATTGCATAGGAACCTGGAATGTTAGGTCCATGAATCAAGGCAAATTGCAGTTGATCAAACAGGAGATGGCAAGAGTGAACGTCAACATTTTAGGAATCAGCGAACTAAAATGGACTGGAATGGGTGCATTTAACACAGATAACCATTATATCTACTACTGTGGGCAAGAATCCCTTAGAAGAAATCGAATAGCCATCACAGTCAACAAAAGAGTCCGAAATGCAGTACTTGGATGCAGTCTCAAAAACGACAGAATGACCTCTGTTCGTTTCCAAGGAAAACCATTCACTATCACGGTAATCCAAGTCTATGCCCTGACCAGTAATGCTGAAGAAGCTGAAGTTGAACTGTTCTCTGAAGACCTACAAGACCTTCTAGAATTAACATCCAAAAAAGATGTCCTTTTCCTTATAGAGGACTGGAATCCAAAAGTAGGAAGTGAAGAAACACCTGGAGTAACAGGCAAATTTGGCCTTGGAGTAAAGGGCAAAGGCTAATAGAGTTTTGCCAAGAGAACACACTGGTCATAGCAAACACCCTCTTCCAATAACACAAGAGAAGACTCTACACATGGACATCACCAGATGGTCAACACTGAAATCAAATTGATTATATTCTTTGCGCCAAAGATGGAGAAGCTCTGTATAGTCAGCAAAAACAAGACCGGGAGCTGACTGTGGTTCAGATCATGAACTCCTTATTGCCAAATTCAGACTTAAATTGAAGAAAGTAGGGAAAACCACCAGACCATTCAGGTATGACCTAAATCAAATCCCTTATGATTATACAGTGGAAGTGAGAAATAGATTTAAGGGACTAGATCTGATAGACAAAGTGCCTGATGAACTATGGACTGAGGTTCGTGACATTGTATAGGAGACAGGGAGCACGACCATCCCCAAGGGAAAAAAAAAATGCAAAAAGGCAAAGTGGCTGTGTGAGGAGGCCTTACAAATAGCTGTGAAAAGAAGCAAAAAGCAAAGCAGAAAAGGAAAGATATACCCATTTGAATGCAGAGTTCCAAAGAATAGCAAGGAGAGATAAGAAAGCTTCCTCAGTGATCACTGCAAAGAAATAGAGGAAAACAATAGAATGGGAAAGACTAGAGATGTCTTCAAGAAAATTAAAGATACCAAGGGAACATTTATTGCACAGTTGGACTCAGTAAAGGACAGAAATTGTAGGGACCTGACAGAAGCAGAAGAAATTAAGAAGAGGTGGCAAGAATGCACAGAAGAACTGTACAAAAAAGATCTTCACGACCAAGATAATCACGATGGTGTGATCACTCACCTAGAGCCAGACATCCTGTAATGTGGAGTCAAGTGGGCCTTAGGAAGCATGACTACAAACAAAGCTAGTGGAGGTGATGGAATTCCAGTTGAGCTATTTCAAATCCTGAAAGATGATGCTGTGAAAGTGCTGCACTCAGTATGCCAGCAAATTTGGAAAACTCAGCAATGGCCACAAGACTGGAAAAGGTCAGTTTTCATTCCGATCCCAAAGAAAGGCAATGCTAAAGAATGCTCAAACTACCACACAGTTGCACTCATCTCACATGCTAGTAAAGTAATGCTCAAAATTCTCCAAGCCATGTTTCAGCAGTACGTGAACTGTGAACTTCCAGATGTTCAAGCTGGTTTTAGAAAAGGCGGAGGAACCAGAGATCAAATTGCCAACATCCGCCGGGTTATGGAAAAAGCAAGAGAGTTCCAGAAAAACATCTATATCTGATTTATTGACTATGCCAAAGCCTTTGACTGTGTGGATCACAATAAACTGTGGAAAATTCTGGAAGAGATGAGAATAGAATACCAGATCACCTGACCTGCCTCCTGAGAAATCTGCAGGTCAGGAAGCAACAGTTAGAACTGGACATGGAACAACAGACTGGTTCCAAATAGGAAAAGGAGTACGTCAAGGCTGTATATTGTCACCCTGCTTATTTAACTTATATGCAGAGTACATCATGAGAAACGCTGGGCTGGAAGAAGCACAAGCTGGAATCAAGATTGCCGGGAGAAACATCAGATATGCAGATGATACCACCCTTATGGCAGAAAGTGAAGAGGAACTAAAAAGCCTCTTAAAAGTGAAAGAGGAGAGTGAAAAAGTTGGCTTAAAGCTCAATATTCAGAAAATGAAGATCATGGCATATGGTCCCATGACTTCATGGCAAATAGATGGGGAAACAGTGTCAGACTTTATTTTTTGGGGCTCCAGAATCACTGCAGATGGTGACTGCAGCCATGAAATTAAAAGACGCTTACTCCTTGGAAGGAGAGTTATGACCAACCTAGACAGCATATTAAAAAGCAGAGACATTACTTTGCCAGCAAAGGTCCGTCTAGTCAAGGCTATGATTTTTCCAGTAGTTATGTATGGATTTGAGAGGTGGACTATAAAGAAAGCTGAACGCCGAAGAATTGATGCTTTTGAACTGTGGTGTTGGAGAACACTCTTGCGAGTCCCTTGGACTGCAAGGAGATCCAACCAGTCCATCCTAAAGGAGGTCAGTCCTGGGTGTTCATTGGAAGGTCTGATGCTGAAGCTGAAACTCCAATACTTTGGCCACCTGATGTGAAGAGCTGACTCATTTGAAAAACCCTGATACTAGGAAAGATTGAGGGCAGGAGGAAAAGGGGATGACAGAGGATGAGATGGTTGGATGGCATCACTGACTCAATGGACGTGGATTTGGGTGGACTCTGGAGTTGGTGATGGACAGGGAGGCCTGGCATGCTGCGGTTCATGGGATCACAAAGAGTTGGACACAGCTGAGTGACTGAACTGAACTGAATGGTGTTTCTCAAAGAGCAGAAAGTTGTAATTTTGATGAAGTTCAAATTATCACTTGAAAAAATATCTATTTATTTATTTTGGCTGTGCTGGGTCTTTGTTGCTACCCGTGGGCTTTCTCTAGTTGCTGCGAGCTAGGGTGACTCTAGTTGCCGTGCAAGGGCTTCTCATTGTGATGACTTCCATTGTTGCAGGGCTTAGGCTCTAGGCATGCGGGCTTTAGTAGTTGTGGTGCATGGCTTCAGTAGTTGCTGCTTGTGGCCTCCAGAGTACAAGCTCATTAGTTGTGGCACATGGGCTCAATTGCCGCGAAGCGTGTAGGATCTTCCCAGATTGGGGATTGAACCAGTGTCCTTGTATTGCAAGGTGAATTCTTAACCACTGAACCACCAGGGAAGCCACAGATTAATTACTTTTTTTTTTTTAATGATTCATGCTTTTTGTGTCCAATCTAAGAAGTCTTCATCTATCTTTGGTTGACAGAACCCTAAAAAGACCCCTGATGACCCACACTTGTGTAGAATTTCTTCTCTTGAATGTGTACTGTACCTGTGAATTTGCTGAAATTTTATTTCAGTGCTTAATGTTACACTATGTTACAAAAGAGATATTAAAGATGTGATCAAGTTACTAATAAAGCGACTTTGAGTCAGTAAAAAGGGAGATTATGCAGAAAGGCCTATCTTAAAATTTGGGTCCAGAGTCAGAGCAAGAAAGAGTCGGGTAAGTTAAAACATGAGAAGAAACGAGTTGCCAGTCCAGGTTCGATGCATGATGCTGGATGCTTGGGGCTGGTGCACTGGGACGGCCCAGAGGGATGGTATGGGGAGGGAGGAGGGAGGAGGGTTCGGGATGGGGAGCGCATGTATACCTGTGGAGGATTCATTTTGATATTTGGCAAAACTAATACAATTATGTAAAGTTTAAAAATAAAATAAAATTGGAAGAAAAAAAAAAAAAAAACATGAGAAGAATTGAATTAGAGGGAGATTTTTCCATTGCTGACTTTGAAGATGAAAGAGTCCATATGACAAGAATTGCAGATGACCTCTAGCAGCTGAGAATGGCCCTTGTGAGATAGGAGGGAAGCGGGCAGGGCCCAACTGTTAAAGAATGACACAGCCATTGAGGATATGACAAAAACTAGTTAGAACCAACTAAGCCCAAGATGGTGTAAGATGACTTACAGTAGACCTTGAACCTCATTATATGCTCATTATAATGTATTATGCTAAATAACACACCCAACCAGTACCAGGACAGATCGAAGGCTGGCCATAAAAGGCCAAAAAGTCGGCAGTGGCCCAATTCCTGGAAATCCCTACTCCTCCCCCCCCAATAGTTGGTGTTACCTAGCCCATAAAAACTAACCACTCTTATCTCACCTTCACTTTCTGTCTATGGAATGTGTATCTCCTAGGACCTTGTAGCCTTCTGATAACAAGCCCATATTCTATCTGTGGGGTGTGATTCTCCCTGAATAAATCTGTTTTCACTCTGCTTCTGACTTACTGTTAAATTCTTCCCTGTACAAAGCCAAGGACTCTCACTTAGCGCCTATCCCAGTGACTCTCCCCTAAGACCTAGGATGTAACCATTCTCTCATGCCCCCTTCTGCCACAGTTGAATAAGAAGTAACAAAGAAATAGGGCCCATTGTCCTACAGCTGCAAGGAACTGAATTCTACCACAATTATGTGCACTTGAAAGAGGTTTATTTGAAGATAAAAAAAGATAAGATTGTGTGCTTTAAAGATTGAGTTTAATATATGGAAATATTGGGTGTCATCCAAAATATAAAATTACTTTTACATATTCATTTATTAATTTTCAGTTTTAAATGGCAGCTTCCTCTTTTAAAAAACATCAGGAGCGTGGTTTTCTTGTCTGTTTCCTGAGGAAGCAAAAAGGCAGAAACTTGGTGAATAGTAAGACCAGTGGTTGCTATAGTAAGCATGGGACTTCCTGACAGTGGCTCTATTAACAGTAGGAAATGGAACCATGGGAGTGTTCTAATTTGCCATAAGATTTTGTTTCCCATCTTTAGAGTAAGAGGTTCTGCTATATACAAGGAATTGACTCTTCCAGTTTATTTAGTCAGACAGTGATTAGAAAGCCTCACTGTCTGTGTACATTGCACCATACTTAGGAGTTTTGTAATTATATGACAAGTATGATACATTTCAAATAGAGCTTTGAAACTTTCCTTCTGAAGGAAGCTTTTCCTCCAGTGGATATTGATGTACCTTGGTTATAGGCCCTATTCAACCAGTGGTGAGAGCATAGATTTTGGAATCATGTGTGCCTGGGTTGGAGAAGGAAACCGCAACCCACTCCAGTATTCTGCCTGAAAAATTCCATGGACAGAGGCGCCTGTTGGGCTATAGTCCATAGCGTGACAGTGTCAGACATGACTTAGCGACTAAAGCAGCATACCTCAGTTTGAGTCTTAGTCTTGTCACCTACTAGTTGTTTGACTATGGACAAGTTATTTAACTGTTCTGTGCCACAGTTTCTTCATCTGCAAAATGAAGCATCTATTTTCTGTGCTTTGAAGATATGTTAAACACTGTGCATCATATGCCTTGATACAGTGCCTAACACATACTAAGCATTAACAAATGGTTATTATTACAATCTTTGTTGAGCTGCTGTTTTTTTAGATGTGTCTGGTTATGTCTTTTTTTTTTTTTTTTACTATGCCTTGTTTTTCTTTCTTTAATTGAATGACTTTGAAGATGTGATTACGGTTGAACGTGCCACTTAGAAAGGAGAGATGTGTAGAAGGCATAAAGGCTGCTCATAGACCCAACTGTAGTGGTAGCTAGCCACTGTATTGGCATCTCAAATTCATTGTTTCAAGACCCATACAGCATTTCAAGGCCTTGGAAAGCACAAAAAGCACCCAGAAAACAAATGGAGCAGTTACTGAAGCATTGAATAAAGATCATTACTATTTGTACTTAATAAACATGTTCCACGTTTGCCTGAGCCTTTAGATAATGCATTTTAAAATTGGCTGTGTTTTTCTTTTTCCTTTAAATGTTACTGTTAAGTTCAAGAATGAGCCAAACTAAAAAGAACAGACATGTTTCTTACCTTCAAGGATCGTCTTAGAACAGACATGTTTCTTACCTTCAAGGATCTTACTGTCAGTTGAAGGAGGCCATAAACAGTTAGAATAGTGTGTGACAAGTACTTTACTAGAGGTAAGGACTGACTCTCCTGACTAAGGGAGAAGAAGGAGTTGGGACACCTAGAATCTCTGGCTTTGGTAAAGGGGAGACCAGAGGTTGCAAACTGATAGTTTTTGCATAGCCCACAAACTAAGAGTTGTTTTAACGTCCTTAAATGGTTGGGAAAAGTCAAATCAAAAGAAGAATGATATTTTATGACATATGGATATTATATAAAATTCAAATTTTAGTTTTCTGAAATGAAATTGAACTATAGCTACAGTTAACCTTTTGTCTGTTGCAGCTTTTATGCTAAAACAGCAGAGCTGAGTAACTGTGACAGAGGCTGTATGACCTCCAAAGCCAAATGTTTACTGTGTGGCTCTTCACAGAAAAAGTTTGCTGATTCCTGGGATAGATGGTGATTTTTATCTACTATTGTTCAGTCACTAAGTTGTGTGCAACTCTTATGACACCATGGACTACAGCACACAAGTCTTTCCTGTCCTTTACTGTGTCCTGGATTTGCTCAAATTCATGTCCATTGAGGTGGTGATGCCATCCAGCCATCTCATCCTCTGGCACCCTCTTCTCCTCTTGCCCTTAGTCTTTCTCAGCATCAGGGTCTTTTCCAGTGAGTTGGCTTTTCACATCAGGTGGCCAAAGTACTGGAGCTTAAGCATTGTTCCTTCCAATAAATATTTAGGGTTGATTTCCTTTAGGATTGACTGGTTTGGTCTCCATGCTCCTGGACTCGTGACCAGGGGATAGTCAAGAGTCTTTTCCAGCACTACAGTTTGAAAGCATCAATTTTTCAGTGCTTAGCCTTCTTTAAAGTCCAACTCTCACATCCATACAAGACTACTGGAAAAACCATAGCTTTAACTATATGGACCTTTGTTGGCAAATTGATGTCTTTGCTTTATAATATGCTTACGCTGGGTTTGTCATAGCTTTTCTTCCATGGAGCAAGTATCACCATGATCTTAGTTTTTTAAATGTTGAATTCATCGCCATGATCTTAGTTTTTTGAATGTTGAATTTTAAGCCAGCCTTTTCATTCTCCTCTTTCACCTTCATCAAGAGGCTCTTTAGTTCCTCTTTGCTTTCTGCTATTAGGGTGGTATCACCTGTATATCTGAGCTGCTTGATATTTCTCCCAGTAATGTTGATGCCAGCTTATTGATTCTGGTTGAGTAATGATGGGACTTGTGGCAGTGGTCAGATTCACAATTTGGTGGTATAAATAAGGATTGTGAAATCTTCTTTGAAGATTGTTTTTGACTGTTTATCAAGAGGAGTTCCTGTGGAGACAAAGTGAGAGTGTATGTCAAAGGGTATGAAGTAGAGGAGGAGGGACACTAAGTGTACTATTGAGAAGATTGGCAGGGAAGGAAAGGAGAGAAAGTGATAGCTGGGAATGAAAGGCATTAGAGATTTCATTTGAAAGGTTCATGCACTGAGGGAGTCAGCACTTGCTAACTGCCTGGAATGTTGGTATTAGATGGCCACCATTCAATTTTTCATAGAAAGAGATACATTTTGAACAGTTTTGGGATAATCTTACTTTACCCTTTCTGGAATTGTATGTTTAATGTGGTTCCTACATTTAGACATATTACCCCTTTAGCTGGAAAGAGAAATGGACATCAGTCAGTTCAGTTCAGTCGCTCAATCGTGTCCAACTCTTTGCGACCCCATGAATTGCAGCACGCCAGGCCTCCCTGTCCATCACCAACTCCCGGAGTTCACCCAAACTCACGTCCATCGAGTCAGTGATGCCATCCAGCCATCTCATCCTCTGTCATCCCCTTCGCCTCCTGCCCCCAATCCCTCCCAGCATCAGAGTCTTTTCCAATGAGTCAACTCTTTGCATGAGGTGGCCAGAGTATTGGAGTTGCAGCTTTAGCATCAGTCCTTCCAAAGAACACCCAGGACTGATCTCCTTTAGAATGGACTGGTTGGATCTCCTTGCAGTCCAAGGGACTCTCAAGAGTCTTCTCCAACACCACAGTTCAAAAGCATCAATTCTTTGGCGCTCAGCTTTCTTCACAGTCCAACTCTCACATCCATACATGATCACTGGAAAAACCATAGCCTTGACTAGATGGACCTTTGTTGGCAAAGTAATGTCTCTGCTTTTGAATACATTATCTAGGTTGGTCATAGCTTTCCTTCCAAGGAGTAAGCGTCTTTTAATTTCATGGCTGCAGTCACCATCAGTAGTGATTTTGGAGCCCCCCAAATAAAGTCTGACACTGTTTCCACTGTTTCACCATCTGTTTCCCATGAAGTGATGGGACCAGATGCCATGATCTTCGTTTTCTGAATGTTGAGCTTTAAGCCAACTTTTTCACTCTTCTCTTTCACTTTCATCAAGAGGCTTTTTAGTTCCTCTTCACTTTGTGCCATAAGGGTGGTGCCATCTGCATATCTGAGATTATTGATACTTCTCCCAGTAATCTTGATTCCAGCTTGTGCTTCCTCCAGCCCAGTGTTTCTCATGATGTACTCTGCATATAAGTTAAATAAGCAGGGTGACAATATACAGCCTTGACATACTCCTTTTCCTATTTGGAACCAGTCTGTTGTTCCATGTCCGGTTCTAACTGTTGCTTCCTGACCTGCATACAGATTTCTCAGGAGGCAGGTCAGGTGGTCTGGGATTCCCATCTCTTTCAGAATTTTCCACAGTTTGTTGTGATCCACACAGTCAAAGGCTTTGGCATAGTCAATAAAGCAGAAATAGATGTTTTTCTGGAACTCTCTTGCTTTTTCAGTGATCCAGTGGATGTTGGCAATTTGATCTCTGATTCCTATGCCTTTTCTAAAACCAGCTTGAACATCTGGAAATTCACAGTTCACGTATTGCTGAAGCCTGGCTTGGAGAATTTTGAGCATTACTTTACTAGCGTGTGAGATGGGTGCAGTTGTGTGGTAGTTTGAGCGTTCTTTGGACATAGGCATTGAGAAACAAGGCCAACAAATGTTCTTCCCTCATCCTATCTGGGGCATTGATCTCATCTATGAAAACATGAGGGTGAATGAACAGGCTCCACTGTCTCTTCTGAAAGTCTTTATAAACAAATGAGGAACCTATGAAAAGTCTATGAAGCCCAGTGCCTGACCTTTTAGTTCCTTGGTACCTGGGCATATGCTTTTTTTTTTTTAAGAACACCAGCAATTTGTTTATGACTCACTAATTAGTCATAATTTTGTACAAAATTACAAAATACACCATTTTATCCTACCATTAGAATATTTCCTTAGGAGCAGAATTAGGTATGGCATCTTCTAATGGTTTTATTATTAATTTGTATAAGTAATTAATAGATGGTGGTTAAGGAATGCTTCCCTGGTGGCTCAGATGGTGAAGAATCTGCCTGTAGTGCAGGGGAGCCAATTCAGTCTCTGGGTTGGGAAGATCCCCTGGAGAAGGAAATGGCTACCCACTCCAGTATTCTTGCCTGGAGAATTCCATGGACAGAGGAACTTGGCGGGCTACCGTCCATGGGGTCACACAGAGTTGGACATGACTGAGCAACTAACACTAATAAGGAATACATAAATAGTACAGAGGTCTCACCATTGTTAACATTTTAGTTTATTTAATTGGGAGTTGTATTTTTCCCCAGTGGTTTTTGTCACTCCATCAGTGTAAATAGTATACTTAATATATGTGCCAATTGGGTTCTCCAGGAATTAGATTGAGATGGAGTAGGAGAGCAAGGGGCTTTTTGAGGAGTAATGCCTGTGAAGTGGCAGAACAGATTAGGTTGGGCATGGGAGGCTGTCAGAATGCAGTGCCCACCTGACAAAATCTGTCAGCCCAGATTGCCAAATTGACTGGTTGGAAAGGTCTAGGCCATTGTACCACCCCACCTTGTCCACTCATTGGCCAGGGACAGTCCTGAGGAAAGGGTACCCTCTATTTGAAAGCTAAGGTGAATTCTAAAGGGATTAACAGCAGGAAGCTGTCAGCTAACCAGTCTCCACAACTAAATAAGAAGTCCCTTCTTGAAGAGGGTTCTGAGCAGTAAAGCTTTGTGTCTGTCCTGCTCACATCAGTAGGGTGGCTACTATCAAACCAGAAAACAAGTGTTGGTGAGGATGTGGGGAAATTAGAACATTGTGCACTGTTGGTGGGAATGTAAAGTGGTATATAGCAGCTGTGGAAAATGGTTTGGAGATATTTTTAAAAATTAAACATATAATTACCACATGATTCAGTAATTCTGCTTCTGGTATATGCCCAAAAGAATCGAAAGCGATCCCAAAAGCTCAGCTTCCCTGTACACTGGTGCCAAAATTTTGGGTGAAGTAGTAAAGGGTAGCTTTGTTATTTTGCCAGGGAAAGAGGCCCATAGTGGGCTAATGCCCTTAAAACCATGTGTCCCAACTTGAGGAAGATAGTGAGAAGTTTTATAGTAATTGTTTAAAGAGGGCGTGATCAACTTGTGGACATTCTTCTGATGGGTTCAGTCAGTTCAGCTCAGTGATGTCCAACTCTTTGCAACCTCGTGGGCTGAAGCATGCCAGGCCTCCCTGTCCCATCACCAGCTCCCGGAGTTTACTTAAACTCATGGCCATTGAGTTGGTGATGCCTTCCAACCATCTCATCCTCTGTCATCCCCTTCTCTTGACTTCAGCCTTTCCCAGCATCAGGGTCTTTTCCATTGAGTCAGTACTTTGCATCAGTGGCCAAAGTATTGGAGTTTAAGCTTCAGCATCAGTCCTTCCAATGAATATTCAGGACTGATTTCCTTTAGGATGGACTGGTTGTATCTCCTTGCAGTCCAAGGGACTCTCAAGAGTCTTCTCCAACACCACAGTTCAAAAGCATCAGTTCTTCAGCGCTCAGCTTTCTTTATAGTCCCACTCTTACATCCAAACATGACTACTGGAAAAACCATAGCCTTGACTAACAGACCTTTGTTGGCAAAGTAGTGTCTCTGCTTTTTAATATGTTGTCTAGGTTTGTCATAGCTTTTCTTCGTAAGAGCAAGCATCTTTTAATTTCACAGTTGCAATAACCATCTGCAGTGATTTTTGGAGCCCCCGAAAATAGTCTCTCACTGTTTCCATTGTTACCCCATCTATTTGCCATGAAGTCATGGGACCATATGCCATGATCTTAGTTTTCTGAATGTTGGGTTTTAAGCCAACTTTTTCACTCTTCTTTTTCACTTTCATCAAGAGGCTCTTAAGTTCTTCTTTGCTTTCTGCCATAAGGGTGGTGTCATCTGCATATCTGAGGTTGTTGATATTTCTCCCAGCAATCTTAGAGTCAGACACGACTGAGTGACTGGGCTGAACTGATCTTGATTCCAGCTTGTGCTTCATCCAGCCCGGCATTTCTCCTGATATACTCTGCATATAAGTTAAATAAGCAGGGTGACAATATGCAGCCTTGATGTACTCCTTTCCCTATTTGAAAACAGTCTGTAGTTCCATGTACAGTTCTAACTGTTGCTTCTTGACCTGCATACAGATTTCTCAGGAGGCAGGTAAGGTGGTCTGATATTCCCATCTCTTTAAGAATTTTCCACACAGTCAAAGGCTTTGGCATAGTCAACAAAGCAGAAGTAGATGTTTTTCTGGAACTCTCTTGCTTTTTCAATGATCCAACAGATGCTGGCAGTTTGATCTCTGGTTCCTCTGGAAAAGGTCAGTTTTCATTCCTATCCCAAAGAAAGGCAATGCCAAAGAATGTTCAGACTACTGCACAATTGCACTCATCTCACACACTAGCAAAGTAAAAACACTCAAAATTCTCCAAGCCAGGCTTCAATAGTACATGAACTGTGAACTTCCAGCTGTTGAAGCTGGAGTTAGAAAAGGCAGAGAATATTGAATGCAGACTCTATAGTGTTTTTCCAAGGGAGAAAACTGAGGCTTAAGGAGGTTTATAGATTTGGCTTGGGACACTTAGTTAGACACTTAGGTTGCAAAGGTTAGACCCCAGGGTGTTTTTGACCAGTGCTTGGGTTTTCAGCTTTGGCGTTTGGGGATAATTCTTTGTTTTGGAAGGGCCATCCTATGATTTGTTTATCAAAACTGTCTTCAGACATTGCCAAATGTCCCCTATCGGAATGTTATGGTACATAAATACCCCTACCATGGAATAATCCAGGTTTTTGGACAAGGGAGGAGTGTTCCATCCTATCTCCTACAGTAAGGACCTAAGATATCGTTGAATTCAGTTCTCATGAGCTTGTAAGTGATCTGAATTAACTATTTAAGATGAAGTTTTGTGCTGTGGCTCCTGGAATGTTCATTACAACTCTGTGAGATATCTTGGTAGAGTGTACCCTCTCCCCCAGAACAACCAGTGCTCTTTAAATAGGGCTGTTTCATCTTTCTAAAGGTTTTTTTTTTTCTTTAGTTGCAGGTGGCACAACTGAAAACATTTTTAATGGAATTCCAATGAGTGTTGATGGATGATGCAGTTCAAGTAGCTAAAGAGGTAAAACCTGAAGTACAAGGAAACATTTGTCACCCAAATTATTGTCTTCACAAAATATAGCTAAAATCAGATTTTCTCCCACTCCCATTTAATTTCCAAGCTATAAGAGTAGGTTTTTTTTTTTTTTTTTTACAGACTATTTTTATTTATTTATTTATTTGGCTGTGTCGAGTCTGTGTTGCGGCATGCGGGCTCTTGAGTTGCAGCATAAGAACTCCTAGTTGTGGCCTGTGGGATCTAGCTTCTCCACTAGGGATTGAACCCAGGCCCCCTGCATTGGGAACACAGAGTCTTAGCCACTGGATCACTGGGGAAGTCCCAAGAGTAGGTTTTTTTTTTTAATGTTTAAAAATATTATAATTTTCATCGGTTAAGACACTGGTTCTCAACCGGGTCATGAATCAGGATCACTTAAAGAGCTTTAAGAAATAAAAGACCAAAGTCTGTACCCTGCTGTCCTTCTCTGTTGAATCAAAGTTTCTGTGGGTAGAGCAGAGATGATCCTGATGTCAACTACAAATTGGCACTTGTCGTTTGTCTCTGCAAGGATCAAATTACAAGTTGTGACCGCTGACCTTCAACCCCACTCTGAAAGGATTCAGGGTGGAGATCAGGAATGAGGTACTCTGTGCTCTGGGAAAAACCTGCAGAACAGGCCTTCAGATAGTGAGATATTTTCAGAAGAAGATTTTATGAGCCCACTTCTTGCATCTCCTCATATCTAGAAAAGCACTAAAATCTTTCATGGTGACATGTGCTCCTTGTGACTAGCAGTCACCTTTATAAGACTGGCAGCAATGTTCTGCAGAAATGTGTGCTTGATTGTATGTATTCTGCCTTCACCAAAATCACATAATACGCTGACCTTCCTACCACCTCTTCAGAAGGGTTTCTCAGAGCTGTCTGAATTGCTGCCTCCTAGGTTATAGTTGGCATTTTGCTCCAAATAAAACTTAACTCACAACTCACATTGTGCATTTTTTTTTTAGTTGAAATTGATATGGATCCTTGTTGAAGAGCTGATGCACTGAGAGTTTCAAAGAATTCAGTACTCAGTCTGTGTAGCATTAAACAACAATTTGTATTAAAAAGGAAAAGCAGAATTTCATTATCAACTTACCCATCATTCTAAGTTTTAAACAGCACCAACACTACAGTTTTGGAAAATCATTGAGTATTTTCTACAAGCTAAATATACATGTATCCAATAATCCAGAAATTCTACCCCTAGGTATTTACCCTTGAGAAATGAAAATATATGTCTACATAAAGACTTGCATGTAAATATTCACTGTAGCTTTATTTATAATAGCAAAAAAGAAAAAGGAAATAATCAAATGTCTAAAAATGGGTGAAAAGATGAATAAATTGTGATACATTCATACAATAGAATTGTACTCAGCAATAGAGAGGAATGAACTACTGTGCAACAATATGGATGAATCTCACAGATATATATAAGAAGCCAGATACACAAAAAAGTAGCTACAGTTCAGTTGCCAGGAGATATGATGATAGAAATCAGACTAGTGGTTCTTCTGGCAGGAGTTGGGAGCAGGAAAAGGTGTTACATGTTAAAGTATTCATATACCTATTTTTTTCTTTGTTGTACAAAAATACGTAACATAAAAATTAAGCATTTAAATCAGTTTTATGTGTCAAATCATTGACATTAAGTATATTTATATTGTTGTGCAGCCATCATCACCACCAACAGTCTCTAGAACTTCATCTTCCTCAACTGAAATTCTGTACCGTTTATAGCTAACTCCCCATTTCCCCTTTTTCTGAATTCCTGGCAACCACATTCTGCTTTCCCTGACTGCTTTGACTACTTTAGGTACACATGTAAGTGGAACCGTACAGTATTTGTCATTTTGTGTCTAGCTTATTTCACTTAGTATAATCTTCAAGGTTTATTCATGTTGTAGCACGGATCGGAATTTCCATCCTTTTTAAGGCCAAATGATCTTCTACTGTGCATATATGCCACATTTTGTTTATTCATCCTTCAGTGGACATTTGGGTTGTCTATACCTTTTGGCTGTTGTGAGTAATGTTACTATGAGTTGTTATTGTTATATGAATTGTTAATAACAATTGTTATTGTTCAGTCGATAAGTCATATCCAACTCTTGCGACCCCATGGACGTTATACCAGCCTTCCCTGTCCTTCACTATCTTGTGAAATTTCCTCATATTCATGTCCATTGAGTTGGTGATATTATCTAACCATCTCATCCTCTGCCACCCCTTCTCCTTTTACTTTCAATCTTTCTCAGCATCAGGGTCTTTTATCTAGTGAGTCGGCTCTTCACGTCAGGGGCCAGAGTATAGGAACTTCAGCATCAGTCCTTCCAGTGAATATTGAGGGTTGGTTTCCTTTAGGATTGACTGGTTGGATCTCCTTGAAGTCCATGGGGCTCTCAAGAGCCGCCTTCAGCACCGTAGTTCAGAAGAGTCAGTTCTTTGGCACTTAGCCTTCCAGCGCTTACATCTGTACATGACTATTGGAAAAAGCATAGCTTTGACTATATAGATCTTTGTTGGCAAAATGATGTCTCTGCTTTTTAATATGCTGTTTAGGTTTGTCATAGCTTTTCTTCCAAGGAGCAAGCGTCTTTTAATTTCATGGCTGCAGTCACCGTCTGCAGTGATTTTGGAGCCCAAGATAAAACCTGTGACTATTTCCACTGTTTCCACTGTTTCCCCATCTATTTGCCATGAAGTGATAGGACCAGATGCCATGGTCTTAGTTTTTTGAATGATGAGCTTTAAGCCTAAGCCCACTTTTTTACTCTCCTCTTTCACCCTCATCAAGAGGCTCTTTAGTTCTTCACTTTCTGCCATTAGAGTGGTATCATCTGCATATCTGAGGTTGTTGGTACTTCTCCTGACAGTGTTGATTCCAGCTTGTGATTCATCCAGCCTGGCATTTCACATGATGTACTCTGCATTTAATTTAAATAAGCAGGGTAACAATATACAGCCTTGTCATACTGCTTTCCCAGTTTTGAACCAATCTGTTGTTCCATATCTGGTTCTAGCTGTTGCTTCTTGACCTGCATACAGGTTTCTCAGGAGGCATGTGAGGTTGTCCAGTACTCCCATCTCTTTAAGAATTTTCCAGTTGGTTGTGATCCACACAAAGGCTTTAGTGTAGTCAATGAAGCAGAAGTAGATGTTTTTCTGGAATTCCCTTGCTTTCTCCATAATCCAGCGAACGTTAGCAGTTTGATCTCTGGTTCCTCTGCCTCTTTAAAACCTAACTTGTACACCTGGAAGATCTGGGTTCACTTACTGCTGAAGTCTGGCTTGAAGAATTTTGAGCATAACCTTGCTAGTATGTGAGATTAGCGCAATTGTATGGTAGTTTGAACATTCTTTGGCATTATCCTTCTTTGTGATTAGAATGAAAATTGACCTTCAGTCCTGTGGCCACTGCTAAGTTTTCCAAATTTGCTGGCATATTGAGTGCGGCACTTTCACAGCATCATCTTTTAGGAATTTAAATAGCTCAACTGGAATTTTCTTTCTGGAGTTCCTGATTTTCTTTTTTCTTGTCTTTTTTTTTTTTTTGATCTATCTTTATTATTATCCTACTGTTCCCCATGCTGTCAATCATATACATTCTAGTCTATTATTCTTGAGGTAATCTGCATGGCTGTTTTCTTGTGATTTTCCTCATTGCATTTTTGAGTAGTATCCTTCCCCCTGAATCTTAGATCTCAGTTTTCTTTTTTTTTAATTAAAAATTAAAAGCCTTGGAGAAGGAAATGGCAACCCACTCCAGTAATCTTGCCTGGGAAATCCCATGGACAAGAGGAACCTGGTGGGCAAAGAGTCAGACACGACTGAGCAAGGGGCAGGTGCTCTCTAGAGGCCCCAGAGCTTTTGATGGCAGAGCCAGCACCGTGGCTGAGGACTCCTGGCTCCCAGGCCTCTCTCACCAGATAGGAGCATGGAAAACTAGTCTAAAATACTCCTGAGGGCTTTCCTGGCGGCTCAGTGGTAAAGAATCGCCCCCCTGCCAAAGCAGGGGATGCGAGTTCCACCCCTGGTCTGGGAAGACCACACGTGGCAGAGCAGCTGAGCCCATGCATCACAGCCACTGGGCCGGGGCTCTCGAGCCCGGGAGCCGCAGAACTGAGGTCTGTGGGCACCAGAGCCCATGCTCCGCAACAAGAGGAGCCACAGCTAGAGAAAAGCCCACGCAGCATGAAGACCGTGCACAACCATAAATAAAATCATTAAAAAACATGCCTGAACCTAAAAAAAAAATAAAAATAAAAATTAAAAGCTTTTTTTTTTTTTTTGCTAAAGTTCGTTCTCAAGTAACTTCTTAAGAGAAAGAGTACTCAGCAGATAAACTGATTCTTCTGATGTCTGTTCTCCCCTCATGTTTGAGTGATGGTTGGGTTTAGAATTCTAAATTGCAGGTTATTTTCCCTCTGAACTTTGAAAGTCATTGCTCGGTTTTTTTTCTGGCATTCATTGTTCATCATAAGAAGTGAAATTTAGTCTCATTTTGTTTCCTGTAGGAAATTTATTCTATCATTTCTCTGAAAACTTCTCTTTTTTCCATACATAGTTGATCATGAACAGTACGGGTTTAACTGCACGCTTGAACTCCTCTTATTCACAAATTTTTAAAAATAAATACAGGTATACTTCAAAGATATTGTGGGTTTGGTTCCAGACCACTGCAATAAATACTGCAATAAAGTGAGTCACATAATTTTTTTCTGGTGTCTCAGTACATATAAAAGGTATGTTTAGGGGGAATTCCCTGGTTGTCCAGTGGTTAGGGCTCCACTCTTTCACTGCTGAGGGCCCAGCTTCAATCCCTGGTATGACTGTGATGATACCACAAGCCATGTGATACAGTAAAAAAAAAAAAAAAAAAGAAAAATTTGTACTAAGTGTGCAATCACATTAAGTCTAAAAAAAAAAAATCTAAGTAACTTAAGAAATACTTTATTGGTGAAAAATGAGCTTTCAGTCAACCATAATCTTTTTGCAGTAGTTACATCAAAGATCACAGATCAGTGTAGCAAATATAATAATAATGAACACATTCAAAATATTGCAAGAACTAACAAAACGGGGTGCAGAGACAGAGTAAGCAAATGCTACTGGAAAATGGTACCAACAGACTTGCTTGATGCAGGATTGCCACAGACCTACAGTTTGTAAAAAAAACAGTTTCTGCAAAGCATGGTAGTGTCGAATGCAATAAAAAAAGGTATGTTGAATGTAGCACTATATAGCATCATATGATACTTGAATCTGAGGATGCCAAACCTAGGGTGTGGAGGGCCAACTATATAAAGTTATACATGAGTGTTTTTTTTGGCTGTGTTAGGTCTTCTGTGCTGTGTGTTGGCTTTTCTCTAGTTTCAACCAGATGAGGGGCTGCTGTCTAGTTCTGGTGCCTGGGTTTCTTGTGGTGGTGGCTTCTCTTTTCTTGTGCAGCACAGGCTTTGGGGCACAGTAGTTGTGGCATGTGGCTTTTTTGCCCCAGGCCATGTGAGATCTTCCAGGACCAGGAATTGAACCTTGTCCCCTGCATTGGCAGATGGATGCTTTTTTTTTTTTTTAATTTTTAATTGGAAGGTAATTGCTTTACAGTGTTGTGTTGGTCCCTGCCATACATCAACATATGTCCCCTCTCTCCCGCCTCCCACCCTCTGGGTTGCCACAAAGCACTGGGTTTAGATCCCTCTGTCATATGGCAAATTCCTAGTGGCTATGTATTTTATGTATGGTACTGTGTGTGTTTCAGTGCTAGTCTCAGTTCATCCCGCCCTCTCCTTCCCCTCCACTGTGTCCACAAGTCTGTTCTCTGTTATGTCTAGCAGATGGATTCTTATACATGGATTTTGACTGTGTGGGGGACTGGTGGTGGTAATGGGGGTCTGGTTGGCACCTTTAACCCCCCGAGTTGTTCAAGGATCAGTTGTTTTCTAAGAATTCCATAGTGGTGTACTTGATGGGTCCCTTAATCTGTTTTTTTTTTTTTTTTAATTTTTGAAAATATTTATTTATTTGGCTGCATTGGCTCTTGGTTGCAGCATGAGGGATCTTTCTTTGCAGCACACGGGCTTTCTTAGTTATGGCATGCAGCCTTAGTTGCTCTCTGTTATGTGGAATCCTGTTTCCCCAGTCAGGATCGAACCCATGTCCCCTGCATTGGAAGGTGAATTCTCAGTCACTGGACCACCAGGAAAGTCCTAGCCCCCCTTAATCTGCAGACTCGTATTTTTCATGTTTAATGATTGCCTTATGTTTTTCTTAGATGATATCCTCCACTCCGTTTTCTTACTTTTTTCTCTCAGAAATTCTAATTTGGGCCTCTTGGATTGCTCTTATAATGTTCTTATCTATTCTCGCCTGTTTTCAAACTTTTTTTCTTTGGTTTCCTTTTTTCAGGTCTCTCTTCTGGGAGATTTTCATGACTTTTTCCTCTCTTTCTATTGAATTATCTTCAGTTTGTTTAAAATTTTTCTAGAGCTGTTTCTTGTTTTATGATTTTACTTCTATTTTTATCTCTGAAGATAGTTTTTAAAAGTTTTGTTTTTTTTTCTGGAATCATTCCTGTTTCCTCTAGTCATTTTCTTTTCCTGTTTATCTTTGGTGATCCTTGCCTATTCTTTATTTTTAAGAATGAAAGTTTAGAAAAGTTGAGTAAGAGCTTTGAGTACATAGGAAAGACTTGTCAGCTGGCAGAGTAAGTGGGCATGAGCTGGCTGTTAAACTTTGAAGAATGCAGAGGACTTGACCATAGCATTAGCTCTCTGTTTTTCCTATTCTCCCAACTTTAGTTCCTGCTGTATGTTTAAACAAATTCTTTATTATTTACTTAATGTACATCTCTGCTTCTGAACAGTGTTATCATTAATGAGGGTGAGGTAAGATTGTGTGTGCTGACATCAAAAAATGACCATAAAATAGTGTAGGACAAAAAAAAAAGAAAAATCAAGTTACATAATAATAATAAAAAAAGTAAATATAAAATAATTTAACAATGAGAAAGTTGCAGTAGGGCCTGTAGTAGGTGAAAGAAAGGGAATTGGGAGAGAAGAACTAAATGGAGGAAAATTGATGGGATGAGCTCTCGATCAGGAGGGATCTGTAGTAGGAAAGGCCCAAGACATGGAAATATTGGCAGTGAAGCAGGCACTGACTGAAGAAAATTTACTTAAACGTTTGTGGATACTCTAACCCCAGGCTGGTAGGAGTCCGAAGATTTCTAGTTTGTGGCAGCAGGAACCCCAAAGTAAGCTCCCAACTGCTGATCACATTCCAGAGTGGCTGTGGAAATGAGGAACAGAGTGAGCTGCTACTACCAACATGAATGCATTACTGTTTTCATCCTCATCACTACATGTGCAAATTTTGAGGTTCAAGGAACCTATAGAATGCTTCTTAGGGGAAAAGTTTAAGTGTAAAGTCTTACAAATTTGAGTGTTATGATATTGAGTTATATAGAATTTGAGTTCCTCATCTTGAAGGTGTACATTAAGGTAAGGGCTTAATTGAAGCCAGAAAAGTCAAGGCAAAGAAATGTGTAATTTGAGTACAAATGGTCATTTTGGTCATAGTGAAGGATTAGTGAATAAGGAACAGGTGTAGGGGCAACTTGGAAAATGCCTGCTGTGTACTAGATTTTATGATGGAGTTTTATGTGTAGATATATTTACATTACTTTTTTTTTTTTTTTTTGGCCATTCTCTGTGGCATGTGGGATCTTAGTTGCAGGTCCTACCCACTGGACCACCAGGGAATTCCCTACATTATGTTTTTTATAGTACTCATAGCAGTCCCCTTTTATCAGTGGGAGACATTGCTATTTTAAAGATAAGGAAATGAAAACTCAAAACATAAAAACCAAGAGCTTTTTCTAAGCTGTAGTCATCCCAGAGCTAAGATTCATATACAAGTATGTGTGACTTCACAGTCCATGTTTTTTTCACTCTACTGTGTTGGATCTCTAAGGAAAAGAATTGCTTTCTCAATTTCTCATGTATGGTGAAAACTACAATATGTTTCTAAACCAAGCATTGTTAGTCTTTTGTTCTTCATGTATTGGGCATTTGCTGAGTGAAGATTCTGCTTTCAAGGAGTGTATAGCATAAGTTAGGGACACAGAAAAGAAGTTTGCCTGTGGGCTATGAGCTCACTGAAGACAAGAACTGTTTTTGTTTTGTTTTCCTGTTTTTTGGCTGCTGGATCTTAGTTCCCCTACCAGGCATCAACCCCTGCAGTGGAAGCAGAGTATCTTAACTACTAGACCACCAGGGAAATCCCAGACAAGGACTGGTTTTAATTGGCTTTCTGAACCCAGCACTGAAATTTTATCAGGTTGTATAACCACTGCCATAATCAGGATACAGTACTGTTCCACCACCACAAAGAAGGAAAAAATCCCTCGTGCTACCCCTTTATAATCACCAGATCCTCTCCCCAACGTAACTGTGGCAGCCTATCTCTGTGAAAGTCGCTCAGTCATGTCCAGCTCTTTGCAACCCCATGGACTGGACAGTCCATGGAATTCTCCAGAGGATCTTCCCAACCCAGGGATCGATCAAATCCCTTATTGCAGGTGGATTCTTTACCATCTGAGCCCAAGATTCTTTACCATCTTCCCTTACCATCAGGGAAGCCCAAGAATACTGGAGTGGGTAGCCTATCCCTTCTCCAAGGGATCTTCCTGACCCAGGAATCAGACCAGGGTCTCCTGCATTGCAGGCGGATTCTTTACCAGCTGAGCTACCAGCGAAGCAACCTATCAGTGAAATGAAAATCACAAGTTTTTCATTTCAAGTGTGGTATATAAATGGAATGTGTGTAACCTTTTGAGATTGGCTTTTTCACTCAACATAATGCCTTTGAGATCCATCCAAGTTTTTGTGTGTATCAGTAATTTGTTCTTTTTTTGTAGCTCAGTAGTACTACACTGTATGGATATGTTGCATTTTATTCATGTTCTTGTTGAAAGACATTTGTATTAAGTCCAGTTTGCTGCTGCTGCTAAGTCACTTCAGTTGTGTCCGACTCTGTGCAACCCCATAGATGGCAGCCCACCAGGCTCCCCCGTCCCTAGGATTCTCCATGCAAGAACACTGGAGTGGGTTGCCATTTCCTTCTCCAATGCATGAAAGTGAAAAGTGAAAGTGAAGTCGCTCAGTCGTGTCCGACCCTTCGCGACCCCATGGACTGTAGCCCACCAGGCTTTTCCATCCATGGGGTTTTCTAGGCAAGAGTACTGGAGTGGGGAGGTATACAAAAAAAACTGTTACGAACATTCATGTACACATGTTTTGTGTGGACATGTTTTCCATTTCTCTGGGATAAATACCCAGAAGTGCCATTGTTATGTTGTATGGTAAATGTATGTTTAGTTTTTAAAGAAACTGCCAAACTACTTTCTGGACAAGTTATAAAAATTTTGCATTTCCACTAGCATTATATGAAAGATGAAGTTTCTATCCTCACTAGCATTTGGCATTGTCAATATTTAACAAATTTTGGTCATTCTGAAAGGTGTTGTAATAGTATCTCATTGTGTCTTTAATTTGCATTTCCCTGATTTCTCATGATAGTGAACATTTTCATGTCCTTATTTGCCATGTGAATATATTCTTCAGTGAATATTTTTTCATGTGTTTGCCCATATTCTAATGAGATTCTTTGTTTTCTCATTTTTGTGTTTAGAGACTTTCTGGATAAGTGTTCTTTATATGTGTTTTCTCCCCAGTCTGTGTCTTGTCTTTTAATCTTCCTAACAGGGTCTTTGATAAACTTGATTTTTAATTTTGATGAAGGCCAATCCTCTCTTATAAGTCTTGCTTTGGTGTCATGTCTAAAAACTGTTTGCCCAACTCTAGGTCACAAAGGTTTTCTCCTGTGTTTTCCTGTACCATTTTTTATAGTTTTACCCTTTATCTTTGCATCTAAGATCCATTTGCAGTTAATTTTTACATAAATTTTGGATCTCTGTTTTTTCTTTGCCTATGGAAGTCCATTTGCTCCATCCCCATTTATTCTTCCTTCTTTGGATTTTTTCTTCCTTCTTTGGATTGCTTTTATATCTTTGCCGGAAATCAGTTAGGCATACTTGTGAGTCTATTTCCAGTTTCTCTATCCTGTTTTATTGATCTCTGTGTCTGTCCCTTCTTCAGCACCATACACTCTTGATTGCTGAAGCCATATGGTAAGTTTTAAATTTGATAATATGGTTCCTCCAAGTTTTCAGTATTGTTTTATTCTGAATCATTTATCTTTTCATATAAATTTTAGAATCAACTTGTCTGTCTGTTTTAAAAAATTGTCTATAACTTGTCTGTGTCCACCCCCCAAAAAAATGCTGTGGTACTTCCCTGGTGGGTGGTTCAGTGTTTAATACTCTGCACTTCTACTTCAGAAGGCACAGTTTCAGTCCCTGGCTGGGGAAGATCAGCATGCTGCATGGTGTAGCCAAAAAAAGGGGGAAAAAAAACTGCTATGCTTTTTTTATAGGATTTGTGTTAAATCTGTAGATCATTTTAGGGAGAGTTGACAGCTATACTAATGTTGAGTGGTCCAAAACATGCACACAGTATGTCTTTCCATTTATTTAGGCTTTACTTCATTAGTGCTTTATCATTTTCAGCATACCAGATTCTAAACATGTTATGTTAAATTTATACTTAAATAATATTTTCTATTTGGGGAAGTGATTGTAAGTGGTGTTACATTTAAGTTTGTTTTTTCTTTAGTCATTCTTAGTATACTAAAATATTACTGATTTTCCTGTGTTGATCTTAATATCTTGTGACATTATTAAACTAAGTAGTTTAAAGAGATTTTAATTTGATTCCCTGGGGTTTTCTATGAGGTTAATCATGTCCCCTACTTTACAATCTGTGGAAAATTTTATTTCCTTTTCTTGCCTTATTTTTTGCACTGGCTAGGACTTGGGGTACTGTGTTAAATAGGAATGGTGAGAGCAGGTATCTTGGCTTTGTTCATAATTTTAGGAGGAAGTAGTCAGACTAGGTTTTTTGTTTTTGTTTTGTTTAGCTGCCTTTTATCAGGTAGTGGGAGAAATTCCTTAAATTTCAAGTTTGCTGAGCGTTTTTCTCATGAGTTTGTGTCAAACGTTTTCTCTGCATCTGTTGATAGGATCTGTTGATTGACAGTTTTTTTGGAAGCAGCCTTATATTCCTGGGATAAATCCCACTTGTTTATGGTATATTTTTCTTTTTATGTATTGCTGCATTTGGTTTGGTAATATTCTGCTGAGGATTTTTGTTTCTGTGTTCATAAGGGGAATTGATCTGTAATTTTGTTTTTGTTTACCATCTGGTTTTATCAGGATAATATCAGTATAAAAATGAGAATTGGAAAGTGTTCATCTTCTATTTTTTGGAAGAGTTAGAATGGGTGTTATTATGGCAAGTGTAGAATGGGTATTATTTCCTTTTTAAATATTTGTGGGACTTGCCATTGAAGACATCTTGGCCTTAAGATTTGTTTTTCTGAAGTTAAACATTTCTTTAAAAGCTATAGGAGTTTGTGATTTTCAAGGAATTTGTGCATTTTGTCTGAGTTGTTGGATTTCTGTTTACAGAGTTGTTCTTAGCATCCCTTATCCTTTTGATGTCTGTGGTTTCTAAAGCGATGTCCCTTCTTTACAGTTGTGAAGGTTTGCTTTATGAACCAGGATGTGGTCTGTCTTAGAGAGTATTCCATAGGAGTTTACAAAAAAAAGTCTAGCCTGCTGTTGGATAGAGTGTCCTATAAATGTTAGTTAGGTCTTGTTGGTTGATGGTAGTGTTCTTTCTGTTGCTGATTTTCAGTTAAGGTTTTTGTCAGTTACTGAGAGGGGGTTATTGATTTGTCTTTCTCTGTTTTCAATTAGGCCAATTTTTGCTTCTTGTATTTTGAAGCTGTTTTCTGGAGCATACACATTTAGAATTTTATGTCTATTTTGGCCTTTTAGTCATTATGTATTATTCCTTTTTGTTTCTGATAATTTTCCTTGTTCTGAAAAATACTTTATCCAGTGTAACATGGCTACTTCAGCTTTCTTTTGTTCCATATTTGCATGGTATGTCTTTCCTCATCCATTTTTTTTTTTAATTGACAAAAAAATTTAGGCAGTTCAAAGTAGAAAATACAGAGCTCCCATATACCCTCTTCTTACCAACTCCCACCAGTTTCCTTTATTAACATTTTGCATTCATGTGGTTGATTTGTTACAACTGATAAACCAATATTGATACATTATTATTAACTAGAAGTTCATAGATTACTTTAGGGTTTATTCTTTTTATTGTATATTTTATGAATTTTAACAAATACATAACGACATATATCCATTACAGTATCATACCAAATAGTTTCACTACCCTAAACACCTTCTGTGCTATACTTTTTTATCCTTCCTTTTCTCCTCCTAAAACATGGAATCCATTTATTTCTAACCTTTCTATATCATTATCTTTGAAGTAAGTTTATTATAGACAGCATATGAAGTGAATTGAAGTGAAAGTTGCTCAGTCATGTCCAACTCTTTG
This sequence comes from Bos indicus x Bos taurus, assembly GCF_003369695.1. NCBI lineage: Eukaryota > Metazoa > Chordata > Mammalia > Artiodactyla > Bovidae > Bos > Bos indicus x Bos taurus. The sequence continues at coordinate 31,132,074 of NC_040088.1, forward strand.
CAACCTCATGTACTATACATGGAATTTTCCAGGTCAGAATATTGGAGTCGGTAGCCTTTCCCTTCTCCAGGGGATCTTCCCAACCCAGGTCTCCTGCATTGCAGGCAGATTCTTTACCAACTGAGCTATCAGGGAAGCCCCCTAGACAGCATATAGTTAGTTAGGTCTTTTTCCTTTTTAACCAATTCTTCTCATCCTTGTCTTTTTAGGTGGTGTATTTAGACTGTTTATATTGAATGTAATTTTCAGTATTTTGCATTTGTTTACCATTTTATGAATGGCAAAGTTTGCCATTTTAGGAATTCTTTTTCATATTTTTCTTCTGTTTGCCCTTCCTTGTATTCCTATGGGTTACTTGAACATTTTCTTAGTACTCCGGTTTGGTTTTTCTGTAATGTCTTTAGTGTATCTCTTTGTATAGTTTTTTTGTGTGATTGCTCTACGGATTAAAATACACATACATAAGTTATCACAATCTGCTAATTGATCTTTTGCCACTTTAAGTGGAAGGTGGAAACCTTACTACCTTTTAGGCCCTTACCCGCTTTATGAAACAGTTGTCTTAAGTGTTACCTTTATGTATGTTGAAAACCACAGGGCAGTGTTACAGTTTTACTTTCAATCATCAAACATAATTTTAAAAACTGAACAAGGGGAAAACTGTTTAATTAGTATATATGTATTTATGTATATGTTCATACACAATACATATGTAGCATACATACACGTGTGGGCACACACCCTTTCTACTGCTCATTATTCCTGATGTTTGAGGTTTCTGTCATTTATTTCCTGTGTGAAAAAATTCCTTTAACCATTCTTTCAGAGCTGTTTTGTTGATGACACATTATTTCCTTCATCTGCCAGTGTCTTTTTCTCATCTTCATTCCTGAAGGATGATTTTACTCTAATATGAAGAACTGTACAAAAAAGATCTTTATGACCCAGATAATCACGATGGTGTGATCACTGACCTTGAGCCAGACATCCTGGAATGTGAAGTCAAGTGGGCCTTAGAAAGCATCACTACGAACAAAGCTAGTGGAGGTGATGGAATTCCAGTTGAGCTATTTCAAATCCTGAAAGATGATGCTGTGAAAGTGCTGCACTCAATATGCCAGCAAATTTGGAAAACTCAGCAGTGGCCACAGGACTGGAAAAGGTCAGTTTTCATTCCAGTCTCAAAGAAGGCAATGCCAAACAATGCTCAAAGTACTGCACAATTGCACTCATCTCACACACTAGTAAAGTAATGCTCAAAATTCTCCAAGCCAGGCTTCAGCAATATGTGAACCGTGAACTTCCAGATGTTCAAGCTGGTTTTAGAAAAAACAGAGGAACCAGAGATCAGATTGCCAACATCTGCTGGATCATCGAAAAAGCAAGAGAGTTTCAGAAAAACATCTACTTCTGCTTTATTGACTATGCCAAAGCCTTTGACTGTGTGGATCACAATAAACTGTGGAAAATTCTGAAAGAGATGGGAATCCTAGACCACCTGACCTGCCTCTTGAGAAACCTATATGCAGGTCAGGAAGCAACAGTTAGAACTGGACATGGAACAACAGACTGGTTCCAAGTAGGAAAAGGAGTACGTCAAGGCTGTATATTGTCACCATGCTTATTTAACTTATATGCAGAGTACATCACGAGAAATGCTGGGCTGGAAGAAGCACAAGCTGGAATCAAGATTGCTGGGAGAAATATCAATAACCTCAGATATGCAGATGACACCACCCTTATGGCAGAAAGTGAAGAAGAACTAAAGGGCCTATTGATGAAAGTGAAAGAGGAGAGTGAAAAAGTTGGTTTAAAGCTCAACATTCAGAAAACGAAGATCATGGCATCTAGTCCCATCACTTCATAGCAAATAGATTGGGAGACAGTGGCTGACTTTATTTTTGGGAGCTCCAAAATCACTGCAGATGGTGATTGCAGTCATGAAATTAAAAGGTGCTTACTCCTTGGAAGGAAAGTTACGACCAGCCTAGACAGCATATTAAAAAGCAGATACATCACTTTGTCAACAAAGGTCCATCTAGTCAAGGCTATGGTTTTCCCAGTGGTCATGTATGGATGTGAGAGTTGGACAATAAAGAAAGCTGAGTGCTGAAAAATTGATGCTTTTGAACTGTGGTGTTGGAGGAGACTCTTGAGAGTCCCTTGGACAGCAAGGAGATCCAACCAGTCCATCCTAAAGGAGATCAGTCCTGGGTGTTCATTGGAAGGACTGATGTTGAAGCTGAAGCTCTGATACTTTGGCCACCTCATGCGAAGAGCTGACTCATTTGAAAAGACCCTGATGCTGGGAAAGATTGAGGGCAGGAGGAGAAGGGGACGACAGAAGATGAGATGTTTGGATGGCATCACCGACTCAATGGACATGGGTTTGGATGGACTCCAGGAGTTGTTGATGGACAGGGAGACTGTCATGCTGCAGTTCATGGGCTTGCAAAGAGTTGGACACGACTGAACTACTGAACTGAATATTTTGGCTTGATCCTTTTAGCATTTGAAAAATATTATACATTTCCTTTTAGTTTCCGTGGTTTTTGGTGGAAAATATACTGTCCTTCAAATTGTTATTCTCTTAGAAGTAGCATATCATTTCTCTCTGGCTTCTTTCAGAACTTTGTCATCAGTTTTCAGCAGTTTGAAGGTTGATAATCCATAACTAAATTTGGAATATTTTCAGCTATCATTTTTCAAATATATATATGTATATTTATCTCTGCATTCTTTTTCTTCTCATTTTTTAGGACTCTAGTGGTGAACATGTTATATCTTTATTATTGTCCCACAGGACTCTGAGGTGCTATTCATTTCTGTTTTTTAATCTCTTTCGTCTCGGTTGTAGATTGGACCTTTTCTGTTGATTTGTTTTTAAGTTCATTGATTGTTTCCTTTGTCATTTCCATTCTGCTATTGAGTTTTTTTAAGTCTTTATTGGATTTGTTACAATATTGCTTTTCTTGTCTGTATTCTTGGTTTTTGGCCACAGTCAGGCATATGGAATTTTAGCTCCCTGACCAGGGATTGAACCTGCACCACTTGCATTGGGAGGTGAAAGCTTAACCACTAGACCTCCGGGGAAGTCCCCATCCAGTGTTTGTTTGCTTTGATTGTTTCTTTTTCAGTGTCAACTTTTGTGCTTTTAGTTCTAAAATTTCTATCTGATATTCTTTATATCTTCTGCTTCCTGAGTGTTTATGATTTCTTTTTGGAGAGTTCTTAGGATAGCTGCTTTAAAATAATTTCCAAATAATTTAAAATCTGTATTATCTTATTGTAATATTTATTAAAATATTTATTGTATTATTGTATTGTAATACAACTGGCCCATCTCCCATATTCAGCCTACTGCCTTTTTTTTTTAGTGTGACATATGAGCACAAAATGGGTTTTATGTTTTTATTTATAATACAATACAATAATACAATATATTGTATTTATTTATTTATTTATAATTATTATTATTTTTTCTTCATTCAAGTTGAGACTTTCATAGTTCCTGGTGTGACAAGTGATTTTGAACTGCATCCTATCCATTTTGAGTGTTCTGTTCCCATTTAAACCTTTTTATTTAATAGGCAGTCAACCTGTTTAGGTTTGGAGCACACACCCTGGCCTACTTTTGCTGACTGTGGTTCAAAAATCAGTTTAATTTTCGAAATCTTGCACTGTTATTCTGCTCTGCCCTACTTGTGTGCTACCAGGAGACCAGTCTGAAACCTGGGCCTTAATTCATACCAGAGTTTAGTACTGAAACCTTTTACTGTGCTGTTTCTGGTCACTTTTATACATAGGTTGTTCAGAGGTGGTCTAGGATTTTGTACTGATATTTAAAAGATTCATTTTTCTAACTCTCTCCTCACATAATCTTCACCCCATTTTCTAGTTGTACTGGGGTGAAGCTCCACCTTAATATTCCAGGGTAGAAATGGAAGACAGAGCTCTACCCACATTCTTTAAAACTGCCGCCTAATGGGTGAGGGGAGGTGCTGCCTTATTGATACTGGACAGAACTGGGAAACATTGCCTCGTGAGGTGGAGGGATGCCACTTTTCTGTTGTTGTTTGCCTGGATTGTGTGTGTCAAAATGTTTCTGTCTTGCTGTGTCACCCTTTTCCTGGTCTTTTGTCTATAGAAAGCAGGCTTTTCTTGGTACTTTTTTGTTTGTGCTCATTTTTGTTTTCACGTTGTGGGCCTCTCCAGAGCTCAGGACAGGACATATTAGGAGTCAATCCCAACCAAGCCAAACAAAAAATAGGAAACTTCCTGCAGGAAGTTCTGTCCTTGTGTCAGTCTTTGTGTTCCATGGTCCCTAGCTAATCTACCTTATTTTTTCTCCTTTTTTGTAATCTTCTGTCAGTTGCTTCATGAATTTTGTGTGAGTTTTTTGTTGTTCTAATTGGTGGGAGGAATAGGGTGAAATATGCTTATTCCATCTCTTGTCCTGAACTGAAAGTCCAGTTTGTTTTAAATTATAAACTTGAGTTTATGGACACTAGTTTAACACCTGTATACTTATTTTTCATAAGTACACGGCCTTGCATGTGTTAAGTTTAGGTGCGGTTCCCCAATAGTCACAGCTCATTTTGTTTCCTCACCTCATTAACTGGAATTTCTAGAACAGAGGCAGCAAACTGGCCCATCTCCCATATTCAGCCTACTGCCTTTTTGTGTTTTTTTTTGGTATGACATATGAGCACAAAATGGGTTTTACATTTTTAAGTGGATGGAAAAAGACTCAAAAGGATACTGTAGGAACACTACATGAAATTTAAGTGTTCATAAATGAAGTTTTTTTGAAATACAACTATGCTCATTCATTTTCATATTGTCCACAGCTGCTTTTATAGTACAGCAGCAGAGTTGAGTAGTTGCAACAGAGATTGTGTGCCAACCTCTATTGTAGAAGATTAAATCATTGTAGTGATAGCTTATGTGCTTTTTTTGTCCTGGTTTATTGATAAATGAAAATGATTTAAGTGTTTTACTTTTCAATATGTTGTTGACCATTATTTTGAGATATTTAATTTTTTCAGTTGAAAGATTCTTTTGTTTCTGGTTTTTAAGGATTCCTGAGAACTTTCCCTCACAAATGTGATTATTTTCCTTTGTTCTTTGACTCATCTAATGGCACAAACTCAGTAAACCAGAAGTCGGAGGAGTAGCATTTGACGCCTTCCTCTCTCTCAGCTTAAGAGAAAATCCACTAATCAAGTCCTGTGCAGTTTACCTTCTAAATGTCTCCTACTTGTAATACTTAACATCTTTGCCAGTAGCCTGGATTTCTCCTCAGGTCCTGAACTCTGTCCTCTATACAAGTGATCCCCACAGTACCAGTCCATGGCCTGTTAGGAACCAGGCTGCACAGCAGGAGGTGAGCAGCGGGTGAGCGAAGCTTCATCTGTATTTCATTGCTCACGTTACCTCTGGTCAGATCAGCGGTGGCATTAGATTCTCATAGGAGCACAATAAATGTAATGCACTTGAATCAGTCTGAAACTCTTCACCATCATCACCACCCTGGGTCCATGGAAAAATTATCTTTCACGAAACTGGTCCCTGGTGCCAAAAAGATTGGGGACCACTGTCCTATACCCAGCCAGAGTATTCATTCCAAAATGAGGTAAGTCACCCTCTAGTAGAAATAGAATTCATGCTTCTACTCTTTAGAGGCTTCTTAATGCTCTTAGGACAAAGAAAAATCCCACATATGTGGTCCTGACCTGGATACATCTCCACTCTTCTCTGGTACCATGATCTTCCTTGTTGTTTGTGCTCTAGACACAATGGCTGCTTTTTGGCTTTGTTTCCACCATTTCTGAGACCACTGGCTAGATGGAATAGGGTTCCCCTTGCCTGCTCAACTCCTGTTCATCCTTAACTTCTCAGTTCAAGAGTCAGGAGTCCTCAAGGAGCTTTACTAAGCTCCCTGATCTTGGTCAGATTTTCTTCTTATAGGCTGTTAAGAGTCTTGTAATTCTTCTCTCACTTCCTTCAGAGTTTATCTCTCAGGTGAGTTATTTAATGTCAGTTTTGTTTGCTCCTAGACTGCAGTTTCATGAAGGCAGGGATTCATTTAGGTTTTGCTTATTACGATTTCACTTCTAGTACCAGGAGTAGGACCTGGCACAAAATGAGTGCTCAGTAAATGTTTTTGTCTAATGAATGCATTTTTAAAGATCAAGAGTTTTACAAGCAGGTTTTCTGGCAACCATCAGGGTAATCATGTGGCTTTTATATTTTGAATTATTTTTGTGAGAATGTTTATTAATATGTTTCCTAAGAACAGATTGTTGCTAAATTTCTGAAGTAAGACTTACTTGGTCTCATTGTAGTATAATTATAACATGTGCTATATTTTCTTGGTTAGAATTTTAAGATCTTTACAGTTATTGTGTGTGTGCGTATATGTGTGCATGCGTGCTTTGTCACATATCGATACCAGAGTTATTCTATTTTCATAGATTATTTTATTCTGCTTTTTTATTTTCAACTTTTATATGTATTTGTATTTTCAGTGTTTCTTAAAAACAGCACGTAGTTCATTTTTTTTTGCTTTTATGTCTTATAATTTTCATATTTTAATTGGAATATTTAGTTCATTTCATATAATTAATATGGTTGGTGGCTTAGTCACTAAGTCGTGTCTGACTCTTTGCAAGCCCATGGACTGTAGCCTGCCAGGCTCCTCTGTCCATGGGATTCTCCAGGCAAGAATACTAGAGTGGATTGCCATTTCCTTCTCCAGGGGATCTTCCCGACCCAGGAATCAAACCTGAGTCTTCTGTACTGCAGGCAGATTCTTTACCAACTGAGCTACAAGGGAAGCCCGTAGTTAATATATTTTAATTTAAATCTGCCATCTTACTCCTTGCTTTCTATTTGACCCATTTGTTCTAGGTTCCTTTTTCTCTCTTCTTGCTTTTGCATTGACTGGCTTTTTTACTACTGAATTTCCCCCCCTCTTATCCTTAAAGTTATAAACTCTATATATTGTTTTGTGATTACTTTAGAGGTTACAACAAGCAGGTTAGACTATCAGATTAATGTTAACAATACTTTGGTACACTGGTTCTTAAACAGTGTAAAGACCTTGAAACACTTGACCTCTTCAGTTTCCCTCTCCATGTATACCTATTTTTGTTTTAAACTCCAAAAGATACTATTATTTTTTTATATGGTTGGTATACATTTAGATGTATCTACATATTACCGTTTTCATTTCCGAGTCTTCTCTCAGACTCTTTTTGAAATTGTTTTCCCTCTGCCTGAAAAAATGTCATTTAGTGATTTCTTACTGTAGTTTTGCCAGTGATGAATTTTGTCTGCTTTTCTTGATCTGAAAATTCTTAAATTTCACCTCAAGAGTCTTAAGATATTTTTGCTGACTATAGAATTCTAAGATGGCAATTTTTTTTTTTTTTCCCTTTTATGATTATCATTACATTGTCTTCTGGCTTCTGTCTGTAGTAGTCAGGATTCTCCAGAGAAACAGAACCAGTAGGTTGCATGTGCATGTATATATAAAAAGATGCAGTTTAAGGAAATGACTCACCCAATAGTGGCAACTTGTCTAGTTCAAAATCTGATGAGGGGTTGGGCAATAGATGAGAGACTCAAAAAAGTTGAATTTTGAAGGTAGTCTGTTAGAGAATTCCCTGACTTAGGGAATCAGCTATTTGTTCTGTTCATGCTTTCAACTGATTAGATTTAGCCACCCACTGTAGTCAATAAGTTATGTGAGATATTCAATACTTTATTATAAAATTTTGCTCAACTATAGGCTAATGTTAAGTGTTCTGAACACATTTAAGGTAAACTAAGATAAGCTCTTACATTTGGTAGGTTAAATTACTAAATGCATTAAAAGAAACATTTTTAATGCATTTTTGTATCATTTCTTTTTAAATTCCACATATAAGGGATGTCGTATGATATTTCTGCTCTGTCTGACTTAACTTCACTCAGTATGACACTCTGGGTCCATCCTTAAATGCATTTTTGAATTGGACTTTTTTCAGCTTACAGTAAGAATATCTGGACATAACCCCACCGTAAGTTGAGGAAGATCTGTAATTAGCTTATGATTCTGTGAATCAGCAGTCCATGCTGGGTTTGCTGTTTAGTTCCTCTGTGGTATTGACTAGAGTCATTTGTGTAGCTGTAGTCAGCTAGTGGTTATTCTGGGACTGAGACTGTTTTAAGTACATCTCTGACAGTTGGTGTTACCTGTTTGCTGGAGCTGTCTATGTAAAGAGGTCAGCATGGGCTATTTCACATTATGGCAACAGTGTTCCCAGAGAGCAAAATGAAAGCTTTAAGTTCTCTTTAGGTCTCAACTTAAAAATTACACCATCACTTCTGTTGCATATTGGTTCAGTCAAGTCACAAGTGAAAGTGAGAGTCACTCAGTTGTGTCCAACTCTTTATAACCCCAACTCTTTATAATTCCATGGACTATACAGTCCATGGAATTCACCAAGCCAGAATACTGGAGTGGGTAGCCTTTCCCTTCTCCAGGGGATCTTCCCAACCCAGGAATCAAACCCTGGTCTCCCACATTGCAGGCTGATTCTTTACCAGCTGAGTCACAAGGGAAGCCCAAGAATACTGGAGTGGGTAGCCTATCCCTTCTCCAGCAGATCTTTCTGACTCAGGAATTGAACTGGGTCTCCTGCATTGCAGGCAGATTCTTTACCAACTGAGCTATCAGGGAAGCCTGAGTCACAAGGCCAGCTTAAATTCAAAAGAGATGGGGAAATATATTTCACTTTTTGGTAGGAGGAATACTAGTCTCATTATAAAAGATATATGTACAGAAATGGGAGGAATGTTTGTAGCCATCTTTGCAGTCTACCATGGTATCTTTTTTCCCCTTTCTTAATGCTTAATTTTTTTTAAAATTCTTTTTCAGAAGTATTACTTTGGTGTATCTATACATAGATTTCATGTTTGTTTATCTGCTTGGGGTTCTTGGAGCTACGTAAATCTGTTGCTTGATGTCTTTTATCAGTTTGGGGGAATTTTTAGCCTTTGTCTCTTGAAATATTTCTTCTGTCTCATTTCTCTCTTTCCTCTTATCTGGGACTCATATTGCATGTACATTAGATCATCTTACTCATATTCTCTATACCTCTTATCCTCTCTTGTATGTTTTTTATCCTCTTGCCTCCCTCTGCTTTATTCTAGGTACATCCTTTTGACCTATCTTCCATTTCATGAACTTTCTCTTCAGCTGTATTTTATCTGTTCTTAAATCCTTGTATTGAGATCTTTGTTTCAAATAATTGTTTTCTCAGTTCTAAAACTTCTGTTCTGTCTTTTTTCTTTTTCTAGTTTTTCTATTACATTTTTTAGTGGCACTAACACTTGGCTGAAATTCTCAATGCTGTGGTACTGTTCTTGTCTGTTTTTTTACTGTTTTTCTTGTTATTTTCTCATGAACCAAACATTTTATTTTTAAAATTGCTTATAGAAATAATATGAGACCTAGTATGGTATCTTTTTCTGGAGGATTTAAATTTGTTACTAGTCTTTCTTGGGGGTCTTGAATTGTTTTAATCCAGTTTCAAGGGTTTGTGTTGCTTTTAAGCAGAGGCAGTCCACTACCTGGGATACTTGTTATGTGTGGGGAGCTTTGCTAGGTGTTGGGTAGATCCTGTGAGCAGAGTAGTCATAGTCTTTGATTCACATGGAGCACAGAGTATTGATTATGATTCACAGGTAAATGTGTATGCAATTAAGTTTTTGGAAAGCAATGAATAGATCTTTATGGTAGTGAATATTTGGGGTAGGGAAGGAGGGAGAATGGTCCTATTTAACTAACTGGAGCAAGTTTTGTTAAAACTGAGACCTGGCTGATGTGACAAGACTGGGAGCAGAAGTGTTCAAATAGCAGCAGTGCCAGTTAGAGAATGGATGGCAACAAAAAACTTGGGTAGGGGGAGAGAGTTGGTATTGATTTGAAAGTGAAAATGGCTCTGTCGTGTCCAACTGTTTGCAACCCCATGGACTATAGAGTCCATGGAATTCTCTAGGCCAGAATACTGGAGTAGGTAGCCTTTCCCTTCTCCAGGGGATTTTCCAAACCCAGGGATCGAACCCAGGTTTCCCGCATTGCCAGCAGATTCTTTACAAACTGAGCCCCAAAGGAAGCCCCAAAATGCTAGAGTGGGTAGCCTATCTCTTCATCGAATCTTCCCAACGCAGGAATTGATCTGGGGTCTCTTGCATTGCAGGCAGATTCTTTACCAACTGAGCTATAGGGAATCTCCAGATGACTGAGATTGATTTAGAACCATACTAATGAGTCTGGGAAACAACACCCCCCTACCCTGCCTCCACCACCATTTTACTTTCATTTTGTTTCAGAAAGACTAATGAATTGGGAATTGACAAATCTAGGTACTAGATCTAGTCCTGTGATCTTAGACCAGTTACCTGATTCTTCATTCAGAGCAAAATGGAGGGAGAGAAGGAGGGGACACACGTGGAGATGGAATGGGAAGTAATGAAAGAAGCACATGAGGAGAGAGAGCATGTCAGGTTTCTTTGTATTCCTTACAAGTGTTTGCACTGTTTGGTGTGTATAGTAAGCATTGCACCTGTTGATTTAGCAAAATGAGAACAGATCAGGTCATGCTTTTAATGGGGAATTAATCATAGCAGAGAAGAATGAGAATTTTCCATCTTATCCCTCTACTTAAAGGAAAGAAAATAGATGAATCAAAATGAAGAAAAGCCATGTTCATCTACCTCCTGGAGTACAAGGATTTTATTGACTAAGCTGAAATGTTTTGAGTAACATGAGAATGGTGGGTGAGAGAATACTTTAGATGTGAGCTCCTCAAGGGCAGGAGCACCCCTCTCCTTTGCAGCCCCACTTGGCACAAGATAAGAGTTTGCCTGAACAAATTAGCAAATGAGTGGTTCCCTGCTTTGAGGCAATTTTGGTTTGTCCTTACCTTACCATACAGTTTAGCATCCCTTAGCTTTGTATAAATTCCAGGGAGGGATTAAGAAACTACTTCCTCTCATAATATTGTTAGCCCAAACTTCTGATTTGATTGATGGATATACAGCTTAGATTTCTTCATAGCCAGCAGTAAGAGAACATATTGTTAAACTGAAGTGAACAAGATCATACCTCTTGGAACCTTAGAAAGTATTCTGTCTCTGGCCTTAGACTGTAGGGCTTCAGCTGATGTTTGAGAGGAAAAGATTGGAATTTAGTAATTTGAGTTACATTCCCTGTTTCTTAATTTTACACCTATTATGTAAGGTTTTCTTTTTCTAGAAAGAGACTAAACTGGAATGAGAATGAATTCTCATCAGTAAAAGCAAAGCTTTAAGTAGGTCACCTGACTTGGCTTTTGTGCTCCACATTCACCCTGGTTATAAAAGGGCCTTTCATGAGTTTTCTAGGCTTTCACACTGCCAGACTCTCTGCAGGCATTATAAAAGAGTTAAACTACCCCCTGCCCCATGCCTGTCTCATGGATTCTTTCATGGAGTACGCACTGCACTATGTTTTAGCTCAGCAGGAACTCTGCAGACCCTGAATATATGAAAAATCCTCCTTCCAGACAAGAGAATTCAATATTAATTAGTGTCCTAGCCACAAAACTTAGTGTCCACTAGTATCTAATATAGTGACTTGCAGCCTAATTTTTGCAGAATTATTGGGCCAGAGCTTATATATAAAATTATATATAAAATTTATATATATATATTATATATATACTTATATATAATTTATATATATATAAATTATATAAGCCAGAGCTTATATATAAAATTGTCCTATAGATAATTTCTGTATAACCAGTTGAATGAGAGATTGATGGATGCTTCAAACAACCTACATACTGATAATTAACTTTTTTTTTGCTTTTTAAAAAAAATTTTTTATTGAGATGGAATTTACATAACATAAAATTAACCTTTAAAACTGGACAGTTTTTAGTACAGCCACAATGGAGAATTGTGTGGCGATTCCTTAAAAAACTGGAAAGAGAACTGCCATATGATCCAGCAATCCCACTGCTGGGCATACACAATGAGGAAACCAGAATTGAAAGAGACATGTGTACCCCAATGTTCATTGCTGCACTGTTTACAACAGCTAGGACAAGGAATCAACCTAGATGTCCATCAGCAGACAAATGGATAAGAAAGCTGTGGTACATATACACAATGGAATATTACTCAGGTATTAAAAAGAATGCATTTGAGTCAGTTCTAATGAGGTGGATGAAACTGGAGCCTATTATACACAGTGAAGTAAGTCAGAAAGAAAAACACCAATACAGTATATTATCGCATATATGTGGAATTTAGAAAGATGATAATGATGACCCTATGTGCGAGACAGCAAAAGAGACACAGATATAAAGAACAGACTTTTGGACTCTGAGAGAAGGTGAGGGTGGGATGATTTGAGAGAATAGCATTGAGACATGTATATTACCCTATGTGAAATAGATCACCAGTCCAAGTTCGATGCATGAAACAGGGCACTCAAAGCCAGTGCACTGGGAAAACCCTCAGGGATGGGATGGGGAGGGAAGAGGGAGAGGGGTTCAGAATGGGGAACACATGTACACCCATGGCTGATTCACGTCAATGTATGACAAAAACCACTACTATATTGTAAAGTAGGACTTCTCTGGTGGCTCAGGCAGTAAAGCGTCTGTCTACAATGAGGGAGACCTAGGTTCGATCCCTGGGTTGGGAAGATTACCCTGGAGAAGGAAATGGCAATCCACTCCAGTACTACTGCCAGGAAAATCCCATGGACAGAGGAGCCTGGTAGGCTACAGTCCATGGGGTCGCAAAGAGTCGGAGACGACTGAACGACTTCATTTTCTCACTTTCACTATATTGTAAAGTAATTAGCTTCCAATTAAAATTAATTTTTAAAAAACTGGACAGTTTAATAGTATTTGGTACATTTACTATTTGTAAATGTAGTACATTTACTACATTTGTAGTAAATACATAGTACTACATAGTACTACAAATACTGTTTGTAGTATTTGACCCTTATCTAGTTCCAAACATCTTTATCACCCCAAAAGAACCCCATACTTATTTAAAATCACCCTCCATTTCCCCTTCCTTCCAATCTCTGACAACCACTAATTTGCTTTCTGCCTCTATTAATTTACCTAATCTTGGATTCTGTTTGCTAGTATTTTTGCATAAATGTTCATCAGTGACATTAACATGGTAATTTTCTTTTTTGTGTGATATTTTTGTCTGGTTTTGGTATCAGGGTGATGGCGGCCTCCTAGAGTTAGCTTGGGAATGTTCCCTCCTCTACAGTTTTTTGGAAGAGTTTGAGATGGATGAGTGATAACTCTTCCCTGAATGTTTGATAGAATTTGCCTGTGAAGTCATCTAGTCTTGAACTTTTGTTTGTTGGAAGATTTTTAATTGTAGTTCATTTGATTACTTGTGATTGATCTGTTTATATTTTCTGTTTCTTTTGGTTTAGTCTTGGAAAGTTTACTTTTCTAAGAATTTGTCCATTTCTTCTGGGTTGTCAATTTTATTGGCATATAGTTGCTTAATTACTTATGATCTTCTGTATTTTTGTGATATCAGTTGTAATTTCTTTTTCATTTCTAATTTTGTTGATTTGAATCCTCTCCCTTTTTTTGCTTGATGAGTCTGGCTAAAGGTTAATCAATTCTGTTTATCTTCACAAAGAACCAGCTTTTAGTTTTATTGATTTTTGTTATTGTTTTCTTTGTTTCTATTTCATGTATTCAGTCGCTAAGTCGTGTCTGACTCTGCAACCCCATGGACTGCAACATGCCAGGCCTCCCTGTCCATTACCAACTCCTGGAGTTTACTCAAACTCAGTGTCCGTTGAGTCAGTGATGCCATCCAGCCATCTCATCCTCTGTCGTCCCCGTCTCCTCCTGCCCTCAATCTTTCCGAGCATCAGGGTCTTTTCAAATGAGTCGGGTCTTTGCATCAGGTGGCCAAAGTATTGGAGTTTCAGCTTCAACATCAGTCCTACCAGTGAACACCCAGGACTGATCTCCTTTAGAATGGACTGGTTGGATCTCCTTGCAGTCCAAGGGACTCTCAAGAGTCTTCTCCAATACCACAGTTCAAAAGCATCAGTTTTTCGGCGCTCAGCTTTCTTCACAGTCCAACTCTCACATCCATACATGACCACTGGAAAAACCATAGCCTTGACTAGACGGATCTGTGTTGGCAAAGTAATGTCTCTGCTTTTGAATATGCTATCTAGGTTGGTCATAACTTTTCTTCCAAGGAGTGAGTGTCTTTTAATTTCATGGCTGCAATCACCATCTGCAGTGATTTTGGAGCCCCCCAAAATAAAGTCTGTCACTGTTTCCACTGTTTCTCCATCTATTATACATGAAGTGATGGGACCGAATACCATGATCTTAGTTTTCTGAATGTTGAGCTTTAATCCAGCTTTTTCACTTTCCTCTTTCACTTTCATCAAGAGGCTCCTTTTACTAACTTTGGCATTTGTTTGTTCTTCCTCTAGTTGCTTTAGGTGTTAGGTTAGGTTTATTGAGATTTCTGTTGTTTCTTGAGGTAAGACTGAATAAACTTCCCTCTTAGAACTGTTTTTGCTGCATTTTGTAGGTTTTGGATTATCGTGTTTTCTTTGTCATTTGTTTCTGGTTTTTTATTTCCTCTTTGATTTCTTTATGATCTCTTAATTATTTGATATTGTTTAGCCTCCATATGTTTTGTGGTTTTCTGGTTTTTTGTTTGTTTTTTTTTTTTTACAGTTTTTCCCCAGTAATTGATTTCTAATCTCATAGTGCTGTGGTTGGAAAAGTTGTTTGATAACGATTTCAATTTTCTTAAGTTTATCTAGGCTTGATTTGTTACCTGAGATGTGAGCTATCATGGAGAATGTTCCATATGTGCTTGAGAAGAAAGTGTATTCTGCTGCTTTCTGAATAATTGGCTTTTTAAAAGAAGATAATCAACACTGAAATAGTTTTTTGCCTGCAGAAGTAAAGGAGGAAAGTAAGCATGAAATTTTAAAGGGATATTAAGCAAGCTGCTTGTGGCATCATCTGGTAGTAAAGGATTTGCATTTTACTGACACTCCATATGCCTCAAGGAAGCTATAATTGCAGTTAGCTGTTGAACAACATGGGTTTGAACTGCATGAGTCCATTTTTGCATGGATTTATTCCGATAGTAATACTATAGTACTACATGATCCACAGTTGGTTGAATTCCAAGGGTAATGAACCACATATACAGATATGTGGTTCACATATACACATATATAATTTATATGCAGAGTTTCAACTGCATGGGGGATTGGTGTTCCTAACGCCTATATTTTTTAAGGGTTAACTGTATGTAAAGTTAACCATTCATTTATTGGTTTTTCAAGGACTACAGTCTAACATTTACAATGAATTCCAAACAATTCTGATGAAATTAGTTTCTTGAAGGGTGGGAGGCTTCCAGTTTATTTACTCTGTTGTTCCCAATATGAAATATTCTCTAACAGCTTCTGAGTTTGTAGTCATTTAAATCCTTTATTTTCTCAAATCATCTGTAACGTCTGCCTTCCTCTCCTGTTAAGTATAGACTTTTCAGCAATTCAGCTGTTCTCTTGCTAGTATAACTATAACTCTGTTGCTTATAGTTATATTGCTTTCACCCAGCAAAACCTCAGTTCTATATGTTTTCTAAGCCGTTACTACTCAGAGCATTTTTCCAAAAAAAAGAGTCCTTAAAAAAATGAATTTCATCTTACCTGGGCCCTCTGGGCTTCCCAGTGCCAACACATACTACCACTTTTTGCTGCAGCAGTGTTAGTCTTATCACTTCTTAAAACTCTATCCCACTGTCTCTTCCTCCTTTTTAGCTTTTAATTTTGCTGTGTACTTCACAGGAAACCTTGAAAATGAAAGCTCCCTCAGTTTTCTACTAGTTCTCTTTATCTCTTCCTATCTTTCTTACGTATCTTTTCCTTCCCTTCTGATTCCTTCTTACCAGCATTTATACATGATGTGTTCTCTTACACTAACAAACAAACCCTGTCTTGTGCAAATCAGTGGCTATTTTTGTAGGATATAAAAACCTATATCTAGTCATGTTAATAACCCCCTAATTATTTGCATATAGGTTCTTGTGAGTTTTCTTTGTAAATGATAGCATTTCCTATAAATATGTGATTTTACCAATTTTTTATGATTCTGATTTCTTCTTATTGCATAGACTCGGATCTCTCATACATTACTGAATAGGAGTAATAATGCATCACTTTGCCTTATGCTTCATTTCAAAGAGATTGCTTTTTGATTCCCCTTTAAAGATGATAATTGTTAAGTTTCATTGTTTGAAAGTAACTGTTTTTACCAGGTTATGAAATTTTCAATTCTTAATTGAGGGTTTCCTTTTTTTATTGTGAATTCATGTGTTTTAATCCAGTGCTTTTTCTACATTAGTTGAAAAGATTATATGATCTATCTTCTTTAATATGGGTGAATTATATTTATAGATTTTATATTAAAACATCCTTGTATACCTTGGATAAACTCAGGTTGATTGTGGGTTATCTTTTTCATATACTGAATTCATTTTGTTAGTATTCTGTTTAGGATTTTTGAATCTATATTGAGTCAAAATGATCTTATTTTATTTCTTATAATATTTTTGTCCAATTTTAATGTCAGATTTTCCTCATCTCTTAGAATGAATGTTTTGTTCCTTCTCTTTTTATCTGTTTTGTTAGTTTATCAAAGAACCATCCTTTTGCTTTATTTCATTTTTATTGTATATTTTATGTATTTTATTGTGTATTATTATTTCTATAATTTTTAAACAACTTTATGATTGGCATACAATAAACTGTGCACATTTAAAGTTTAAAATTTAATAGGTTTGACATAAATATACAGCGGTGAAACTCACCATAATCAAGAGAGTGTGAACATATCCATCTCCCCTCAAAATTTTCTTGTGTTTCTCTGTAATCTCTTCTCCTTGCCCGTGCCTACTCCTCCATCTCCAAGCAATCAGGGACCTATTTTCTGTCACTATAGGCGTTTTCTAGGTTTTTATATAAGTGGATGACGTGTTTCTTTTTTAAAAAATAATTTTGAGTATGTATGTATTTATTTTTGGCCATGCTGGGTCTTCTTTGCAGTGCTCAGGTTTCTCATTGTGGTAGCTTCTCATTGCACAGCACAAGCTGTAGCCTCACGGGCTTCAGTAGTTGTGGCGCATTGGGTTAGTTGTTCCAGGGCATGTGGGATTTTCCTGGATAGAAGCTTTGTCTCTTGCATGGTGGATTCCTTACCAGTGAGCCACCCTGGAAGCCTGGTAATGTGTTTCTAATGCTTTGATTTTGGGCTCCAAAATCACTGCAGATGGTGATTGCAGCCATGAAATTAAAAGACACTTCCTCCTTGGAAGGAAAGTTATGACCAACCTAGATAGCATATTAAAAAGCAGAGACATTACTTTGCCAACAAAGGTCCGTCTAGTCAAGGCTATGGTTTTTCCAGTGGTCATGTATGGATGTGAGAGTTGGACTGTGAAGAAAGCTGAGCGCCAAAGAATTGATGCTTTTGAACTGTGGTGTTGGAGAAGACTCTTGAGAGTCCCTTGGACTGCAAGGAGATCCAACCAGTCCATTCTAAAGGAGATCAGTCCTGGGTGTTCTTGGAAGGACTGATGCTAAAGCTGAAACTCCAATACTTTGGCCACCTCATGCAAAGAGTTGACTCATTGGAAAAGACTGATGCTGGGAGGGATTGGGGGCAGGAGAAGGGGATGACAAAGGATGAGATGGCTGGATGGCATCACCAACTCAATGGATGTGAGTTTGAGTGAACTCCGAAAGTTGATGATGAACAGGGAGGCCTGGCGTGCTGCAGTTCATGGGATCGCAAAGAGTCGGATACGACTGAGTGACTGAACTAAACTGAACTGAATGCTTTGACTTCTGGAGCCTTGCTGACCTTGGAGAGACTGCACTTCCTGGCTTAGCCAGTTTCTAGAGATAGTTAAAAAAAAACACTCACCTGCTAGAGTACCTTTCATATGCAAACCAACCAGTCCAGAGCCCACACCCTAAATACCTCAGTTATTGGGCTCTTATACTCTTTCTCCCCTGGAAGAGGGCATGACAACCTACCCCAGTATTCTTGCCTGGAAAATCTTTGTACAGAGGAGCTTGATGGGCTACAGTCAATAGGGTCACAGAATCAGACACGACTGAAGCAACTGAGCACACACACACCCATGGTCACTGTTGACCTGGTCAGTTTTCCCCAGGGCCATGTACCAGCTGACTAAGGACAACCTTTAAGCCCCAGAGCTAATCTTAAACCTGTTTTCCTTCTGTTGTCCATTCCTTCCTGAAGAAACAACAGTAATGGCTCTTACTCAACTTTTCCCCTCACTCCGTCTCTTTTTGAGAATTGTGAGTGACAAGCAAGCCTTTTCAGGGACAGTCCTCTGATTTGTTCGTCACAGCATGTGTGAATAATAATGAAACCTATATTTTAAAACAAGTATGAACTCTTTTTTTCTTACTCTTTTATTCAGCATAATTATTTTGAGATTCCTCCATGTTTTGTGTATCAACAATTCATTCATTCTTAGCGCTGAGTAGTATGTCATTATATGTTTATATGTAGTGTCTATACCAAATTTGTTTTTCTATCCATCTATTAATGGGCATTGAGTTATTTCCACTTTGGGGCTATTACAAATAAAGCTTCTGTGAATAGTAATGAACAAATTTTTATATGAACATATCTTTCCTTTCCTCTTGGATGAATGGCCAAGAGTAGAATGGCTGGATCACAGTATATTATCTCCAGGGGTGCCCATTCACCTTGATGAGGTCGTTACTTCATTTTCAGTGCACAGTGGCTGTGACAGTCTTCTTGCTTTTGAGACAGAACTCTTGGACAGCATGGCTGTGGGTGTAAGCTAGAGCTCCTAACCGTGCAGTGCCGCAACCAGAAAAGCACGATTACTGTTTCTGATGTCATATTTTTCATCTGTTTTGTGTATCCCTTGTCTACTTCCTGTGGATACAGATGATTTCATTACTTTTGTCTTTTAACTTCCCTAGTAGCTTTGTACATGGTTTATTTAATGTTTTTTTGTTTATTTGCCTTTATTGATGAGCTTTTTCCTTTCGTCATTTTCATGTTTCTAGTTGTTGTTTTTTTTTTTTTTTTTTTTTTTTTAAAGAAGTGCCTTTAACACTTCCTGTAAAGTGGTTTGGTGGTGCTGAATTCTTAGCTTTTGCTTGTTTATAAAACTTTTGATCTCCATCAAATCTGAATGAAAGCCTGGCCAGGTAGAATGTTCTTGATTGTAGGTTTTCCCCTTTCATCACTTTAAGTATATCATGTGGCTCCCTTCTGGCCTGCAGAGTTTCTTCTGAAAAGTCAGCTAATGGCCATACGGAAGTCCCCTTGTACATAGCTTGTTGCTTTTATTTATTTATTTATTGCATGGTCCAAGTTTAGTGACCTGCTGATGCTAAGTTGTACAAAATGGCACCATTTTAATTAGGGCTTGTATTTGGGCAGCTCAAAAGTAATTGTATCATTAGTTTGGTCAGTTTAAATACTGTAGCTCCCTGTTGAATAGATGCACAAACATTAATGCATACAAAGCAACATGCCTTGGCTGCTTTTAATATTGTTTCTTTATCTTCTGTTTTTGCCATTTTAATTACAATGTGTCTTGATGTGGTCCTCTTTGGATTGATCTATTTAGAGTTCTCTGTGCTTCCTGGACTTGAAAGTATAGAAAATGTCTGTTTCCTCTTTCAGGTTAGGGAAATTTTCAGCTATTATGTCTTCATATGTGTTCTCTGCCCCTTTCTCTTTTCTAGGACCTCTGTAATGCAAATGTCAGTACTGTTGTTGTTCTAGCAGTCTCTTAAATTGTCCTCATTTCTTTTTATGCTTTTTTATTGTTGTTCAGCTTCAGTGATTTTCACTATTTTGTTTTCCAACTTGCTGATCTGTTCCTTTTTATCATTTAATATACTATTCATGCCTTCTAGTACATTTTTATTTCAGTTATTGTACTCTTTATTTCTGGTTCTTCTTTATATTTTCTAACTCTATGTTTTAAACTGCTAACTTCTCACTCTTTTCATCCATTCTCTTCCCAAGTTCTTTGATCATTTTTACGATCATTACCTTGAACTCTCTTATCAGGTAGACTGCCCATCTGCACTTCAGTTCTTTTTCTAGGGTTTTATCTTGTTCATTCATTTGGAGCAAGTTCCTTTGACACCTCCTTATGCCTACTATGCTGACTTTATTTCTGTGTATCTGGTAGGTTATATTTCCCAACCTTGGATATGAGGCATTTCATATGACATGACCTGTGCATCCCAGCAGTGCACTCCTCTCCAGTCAACAGAGCTATATGCTCTAGGGGTGCCCACTGTGTAGACTGCATTGATCCTTCTGTTGTGGTGGTCTGGTAGATGGGGCTGGTCCCTGGTCCATTTGGTTGCCAGGCCCTGCCTTGTATGGAGGCTGCTGGCCACTGGTTGGCTGGATGAGAGCATGAGGCAGCTGGTTATGGAAGCCTAAGGGGATACCACGGCTAGAGCCAGATTCTGGGGTGGGTGGTTGCAGGACAAGGGTTCCTGGATATAGTATAGTCTGCTGGTAAGTGGGGCCAATTCCTGACATGCCTGACTATAGGTTCCAGGGTGTTGCAAAGCTGGTGCTGCCCCACTAGTGAATGGGGCTGGACCCTGGGGCACTTGGGTGAGGAGTCAATGGCTTCTTAGAGCTGGCGTTCGCCTTTTGGCATGTGGGCCCGTGGCTGGTATTGACCAGCTAGTAGGTGGAGGGAGACAGAGCCCAGAGATTCCTGGGGCGAGTGCCAGCTTACTGCTAGGAGGAGCTAGGTCCTGGGGTCTCTGAGTGCAGGGCCCTGAGGTCTCCAAAGCTGGTTCAGCCTGCTGGTGGGCGGGGCTGCTGGCTGAGGGGCCCAAGATGTCCCAGAGCTGGTTTGACCTACTAGTGGGCACAGCTGGGTTCTGGGTGCAGGGGTCCCCATGGCTGGTGCCAGCCTGCTCACTTGTTAGCTGGGTCCTGACAGGGGAGACTGCAGGGCTGCAGTGGGCCTACGATTGGTATTCAGTAGCTGGTGGGTAAGATTGGGACATGAGCTCCCAGGACACAGGGCCTGCCCACCAGTGAGTGAAGCTGGGTCCCTGGGTCTCTGGTTACAGGGCTGAGTGATCCCAAAGTTGATGTTGAACACCTGCTGCTGTGATTTCTGTTGCAGGGCCATGAGGGTCCTGGAATTGGTGTGGGTCCAATTCCCAACACAGCTGACTGTTCTCTTTGGGTTGTCCTGAGGCTTATGCCTGCCCTCTGCTGTATAGATCAGATACCAGGCTGGCTAGCCGAGGGCCCCAAGGTGTCTTGGAGTTGATGTTGGCCTGCTGGTGGTTAGAGCTGGAGCCCAGGGGGTCCTGTAGCTAGTGCCTGCCTACTTGTGTCTCCCAGGGTCTCTGGCTGCAGGGCTCTGGGGGTCCTGGAGTTGGTGTATTGGCTCACTGGTGTGCCTGCCCACTGATGGATAGAGCTGGGTCCTAGGGTCTTTTGAATCTCAACATTAAAAAAAACCAAGATCATGGTATCTAATCCCATCACTTCAGGGCAAATAGAGGGGGGAAAAGTAGAAGCAGTGACAGATTTAGTTTTCTTGAGCTCCAGAATCACTGCAGATGATACTTGCTCCTTGGGAGGAAAACTATGATAAACCTAGACAGTGTATTCATAGCCAGAGGTCCGTATAGTCAAAGCTATGGTTCTTCCAGTAGTCATGTACAGTTGTGAGAATTGGACCATAAAGGAGCCTGAGTACTAGAGAACTGATGCTTTCAAACTGTGGTGCTGGAGAAGACTCTTGAGAGTCCGTTGGACTGTGAGGATCAAACCAATCAATCCTAAAGGAGATCAACCCTGAATATTCATTGGAAGGACTGCTGCTGAAACTGAAGCTCCATTGTCTTTGTGGCCACCTGATGAGATGGTTAGGTAGCATCACCAACTCAATGAAATTGGAGCAAACTCCAGGAGATAGTTGAGGAGCGAGCAGCCTGGCATGCTGTAGTCCATGGGTTCACAGAGGCAGACAGGACTTAGCAACTGAACAACAACCACCTACTGGTGGGTGGGGCTGTGTCCTGCCTACTAGTTGCTTGGCCTGGGGTGTCCCAGTACTGGTACTGACAGGCTGGCGGGCAGAGCAATGTCCCAGTGCTGATAAGCTAGAGGGAGGATTCCAAAATGGTACTGCTAGCACCAGTGTGGATGTGGTAGAACAGTTTCCCCCAAATGGCTGCTGCCAGTGTCTGTGCCCCTAGGGTGAGCTCTAGTTGCCTCTTGCCTCTCTAGGAGACTCTCCAAGATTAGCAGGTGGGTCGGACCAGTGTCCTTCCAAATTACTTCTTCTGCCCTTCATCCTGAAGCATGTGAGAGTTTGCATGTACCCTTGAAGAGGTTATTTCTCACAGCTCTCTGAGACTCCTGCAAGCAAGCCCACTTGGCCTTCAAAGCCGAGCACTCTGGAGACTTTCCCTGGTGCAGGCCCCCTGGACTGGGAACCCCAATGTGTAGCAAAAACTGGTTGCCACTTGGGGAAAACCTCTGCAATTATGATTATCCTCCTGTTGTGTTTTGCCCACCTGGGTGTATGGTTTTGTTTTTTAACTTTTTATATATTTAACAGTGTCGTGATAGTTTCAGGTGAAGGGACTCAGCCATGCATATACATGTATCCATTCTCCACTAGGGGGTATGGGTCTCGACTATGTCACAGTGCCAGCCCTCCCGCCCATCTGGTTGTGGTTTCCTTCTTATCTCTGTGGATCTTTTCTGCTAGATTCTGGTCTTTCTCATCAGTAGTAGCTCTGGAGATAATTCTGATTTTGGTATGCCTGCAAGAGGAGGTGCTCAGGACCATCCTACTTCACCATCTTGGCCACGCTCTGTCTCTAATTTGTTTTTAAACTTTATGCATATAACCTGTGCTATATTTTGGTTTTATATATCCAGTAGTTTATTCCAATATGTGATTTAAGTAGGAAAAATAGTTTTCCATATTGTTCTTTGTCTTAATTAACCTGCAGTATAAGTTTATACCAAACTATTTTATTTATTGAAGTAGTCTAATTGATTTCCTTGTCTCCGGGACCCAAATTGAATCTTGCCTTAGGTGTAACTCAGAGATAATAGAGTTTAACATTCTGTTTCACAGCCTTAGTGTTTTTGCGTTGTCATTGTTTTCATTCTGTATATAGGCTTATCTCTGGAAACAGGCTGCTTCTAGAGGTTCAGATTCCTGTTAATTTTACCTCTATCACATTGTCTTTCTCCATGGAAGACCTATAACAAAAGTTGATTTCTGGTGTCCCAGGCCTCACTGAGGAGCCCTTCAGCAGTTTTTCAGGTTCTTTTTTCTCACTAGCAAGTATGCAGTGTGTGCCATTCCTACTCCACCCTCCCTTGGTGACATGTGTCAGTTTTTTATTCATCAGCACCCACCTTCTCCTCCCTCCTGTGTTTGTCAGATGTCTCCTGCCTGGCTTACTCACTGCTGCTTTTGTCAGGCTCTACAGCTGTCTTCTTCCTTTCTCTGGCATGCTGCCTGACTTCCGTGGCAGCTGCTCTATCATTGCCTGTCTGCCATTCTGCCCCATATCCAGCCTTTCACCCCTTCATCCCTTCCCCCTTAGGTGTAGCATGTACTGTAGTACTGTGTCATTCTCAGGGTTCAGAACTGAGTTCATCACCTTCCCTGCAGTGTGTCCCAAAGCAATCATCCTCCTGCGTATAGCATTGAGATTCTAAGTCGGAAACCTGGGCCTTCCTTACCTCTGGCATCTCATTGTTAAGTTTTTAGTTCTGCCCCTGTGCTCTGAGATCTGTACCCCTATACTCTGCTGCTATAGCTCTGAGGTCCTTCTGGTTTATTGGCTAGGTTACTTTGAAAAGCTTCCGTCAGCGGCCCTCCAAACGTCAAACCACACCAGTTGATCCTCTCTCCTACTGTCGGTCATTGTTTTTAAAATCCAGACTGTTATTGTCAACCTCCCTGTGTTAAAGCCTTTGGTGGTTCCTCGGTGAGTTTAGTGGAAAGTCAGAACTTTTTATTACATCCTAACAGGCACCTTTGTGATCTCTTCATTGCTTCTTCTAGCCTCATCTCCTGTATTTCCTCCATATATCCTCACAGACCCCACTCTTTAATGCTTACCATTTTCACATTCATTCAGCAAATGTTTATTGAGGTCCTGCTTGATACCTTTCCTGCTTTGCCATTCTTGGGGCAAGATAGACCTTTTTAAGTTTCAGAGTCCTCTTTGCTCTAAAGACTATTTCTTGTTTCTGATCTTTCTCTTGGCTAACTACTTTTTATCTTCCCAAGTTTATCTCAAGCATTACCTCCTCTGAAAATTCTTTCTCTGGACTACAGTTTTACTACCTCATCTTAGTGTTAATTGATCAACATTATGCCACAAGATAATTCAGGGTTTGAACAAATAGCTTATTTGTCCCTCACCACTTGACGACAATCTATATCTAGTCCATATCTAACCTGTGTATTCCCATTATGATGAAGTACAAAGCACATGAACTTTGGAGTTTTAAAAGCCTTGAGTTTGAATCCTAGTAAGTAGGTACTTAATGGATACGTGGCCTTAAACAAATTTCTTGACCTCTTTGATCATTATTCATTTGTAAAATGGAAAAACAATACCTAACTCAAAAGGTGGTTGTGGGGAATAATTAGGTTAAAGTATACAGAATGCCTATGTGCAAGTGCCTAGCACATAGCAGACAACCAAGGATTATAATTGTAAAAATAGTTTTTGTTCTTAATAATAAATACCATAATGTTGATTGAGTAACAGCTGAAGGAACTGAACTCTCCATCTGGGTGCCTTTTTCTCAAAGTGAACCTGAACAGCTCTAGAAGAAGGCTCGGACAGAGCTTAACACTCCTAGCTGCCACTCCTTTGTTTCTTTCACACCTAGGAGTATCCTTCAACAGTCTGTAAACTTTTTGAATTCTACTTGTACAACTGCCAACTATGTGACCATCTCTCAATCTTCAAAATGGGAGTAAGAATATCTCTCTTGTAGAGTTGCTCTGAGATTTAACTGAGGTAAAAGGCCAGATATTCAGATAAATTGTACCAGACACTTGATCATAATTTATCAATGTATTTAATACTGAATGGTTAGCTTTGTACAGGTGGACTTTTATTAGAAGTTATCACAGCCAGTCTAAACTCTAGAGAATGTGTGTATTGGCCAAGCTCTCCTTTGCTCCTGGGAATTTCATAATACTGATTCCTTGTAACATTTTTTCTTTAGCATATACATATGCAGCCTTGTGCTTCCTAACAAGAGCACCAAGAAAAATGCATTTCAGAGTACCCTCATCATTTCCATTCCTCATCCATTATAAGTCATGCTGCTGCTGCTAAGTCGCTTCAGTCATGTCCGACTCTGTGCAACCCCATAGATGGCAGCCCACCAGGCTCCCCTGTCCCTGAGATTCTCCAGGCAAGAACACTGGAGTAGGTTGCCATTTCCTTCTCCAATGCATGAAAGTGAAAAGTGAAAGTGAAGTCGCTCAGTCGTGTCCGACTCTCAGCGACCCCATGGACTGCAGCCCACCAGCCTCCTCCGTCCATGGGATTTTCCAGGCAAGATTACTGGAGTGGGGTGCCATTGGTCTTATTCTTTATCAGGATTGGGGTTGGTTGCGTATCTCAGAGTATAGGTTTATTTCTTTCTTGTATATATGAAATCTGAAAGTAAGCAGGGCTGGTATGACAGTTCAACAGTGTCATCAGAGAATTCAGTCTCTTCCTGGCTCTCTAATTCTGTTATCCTGGAAGTCACTTCAAAGTTCATAATGGCTGCTGGGTCTGTACTCATCACATCTGAATTCTAGATTACAAGGAAAAGGACAGAGAAAAAAAAAGACTCCCTCTCTCCCTCTTAAACCACCTTCCTAGAGATCTCATAATAAACTTTTTTCCCGCATGATATACTTAAGCTTATACATCCTTGGCCAGAATTTAGTACTTGTCCACCCCTAACTGAAGAATGGATGTGTTCTCCTAGCATCCAGTTTTCTTTCTTCCTCTCCTTTTCTTAGGAAAGGATAGCATTTCTCTCTGGACTTCTGGGTCCACTGATGGTGAGTGTACATCTGGGCAAGGAATGTTCCTCTTTGGCCAGAAGCTCACAAAATCTTTCTCTACAAGATATTCAACATACCTGTGATGGTTCCTTCATCTCGAGTGCAGTACATATATTTCAAATAATATACCCCTGAAATGTGTGTAAGCATATATAATTGATTGCTTATGAATTTCTGTGATTCAAGAGAGACTCTCTCACTCTAAGAACATTTAGGAAATATTCTTAGACTCTCAGTTATCAGAAAAACAATAGCTGTAATTTTTTAGAACTTACTTTGTTGTTTGTCATAAGGCTTTTAAGTATTTGCTGTTGGCATCTTGGTTTTCCTTTGTTATTTGAATGTTAAACTTTCCTGGTTTATCTCCCTAATGTGCAGTAGAAACAGATTTTTTAAGTAAGAAATGTTTTTGTAATTAAAAAAAAATGGTGTGTATTAGCCCTTTGTCTGGGTGTGGTGGGGTGGGCAAAAGGATGCAGTGTGTATGCCATTGTGTCAAATAAAATAGGGAATTGCCCAGAACTTCATGACTCATCTCCCGAAGCCTCCCTGCTTATTTGTGCTATATTCACATAACGAAAAGCTTATTATTCACAAACGTGTTTGAAAAATGAAAAACGTGTAAGTTTGAGTTTCCTCCCATTTGGCTCTCCTAGAGTATATAATTCTGTCTTTATTCAATCCACTGTTGCCGAATCAAAAATAATGTGTAAGACAGAAGAGGAAATCATATACAGTTATCTCCTACCTAACAAAAATAGAAAGACTGGTTAAAATAATTGTATATTAACACATATATGTGGAATCTAGAAATATGATCTTGATGAACGTATTGGCAGGGAAGGAATGGAGACGCAGCTATAGAGAACAGGCTTGTGGACACATTGGGAAAGGAGACAGTGGAACGAATGTAGGAAGTATCATTGGCATATATACACCACCACGTGTAAAGTGGGTAGCTGGTGAGAAGTTGCTATATAACACAGCAAGCCCAGCCTGATGCTCTGTGTTGACCTAGAGGGATGGGATGAGGGAGGGGAGGGAGGTGATATAGGTACAGTTATGACTGATTTGCGTTGTGGTACAACAGAAATGAACACAACATTGTAAAGCAATTCTCCTCCAATTAAAAAATAAATTGAAAAATAATTGTGGTATACCTGTATGATGACCTACTACGCAGCCATTGCAAAGAAAGGTAACCAGAAAGTATTGATGTGGAAGATATCCAGGATTTATTATTTTAAGTAAAAGATGCAAGCTGTAGACAGTATGTCTACTATCCTATTTATTTATTTTTTATGTGTGGGTATCTATTTCAAAAGGATATGAAGGAAAGTATTTAGTGGTCACTTTTGGATAATGGGACAGGCAGGAGATGAATGATACTTTCAGAGTTTTCTTTATATCCCTCTGTTCTTTTTGATATCTTTGTTTTGTTTTGGGCTGAACCACACAGTTTGTGGGATCTTAGTTCCCTGACTAGAGATTGAACCCAAGACAATGGCAATGAAAGCCCCGAGTCCTAACCACTGGACTGCCAGGAAATTCCCAGGTTATATGTCTTGTAATGAGCATGCTTTATTGACTTATTTTAATAGTTTATAATTTCAGTGAAGGAAAGGAGAACCAGTGTCCTTCCTGTATAAGAAAAGTAATCTTTTAATTTGTTGTTGTTCAGTCATTAAGTCGTGTCCAACTCTCAGTGACCCCATGGACTGCACCTGTCCTTCACTTTCTCTCAGAGTTTGCTCAAACTCATGTCCATTGAGTCAGTGGTGCTGTCCAACCACCTCATCCTCTTTTGCCACCTTTTCCTCCTGCCCTCAATCTTTGCCAGCAACGGGTTTTTTCCCAGTGAGTTAGCTCTTCACATCAGGTGGCCAAGGTACTGGAGCTTCAGCTTCAGCATCAGTCCTTCCAGTGAATATTCAGGGTTGATTTCCTTTAGGATTGACTAGTTTGATCTTCTTGCAGTCCAAGGGACTCTGAATGAAGTAGTCAGTGAAGCAGAAGTAGGTATTTTTCTGGAATTCTAGTTTTTTTTATAGTCCAGCAGATGTTGGCAATTTAATCTCTGGTTCCTCTACCTTTTCTAAATCCAGCTTGTATATCTGGAAGTTCTCAGTTCAAGTACTGCTGAAGTCTAACTTGAATGATTTTGAGGATTACATTGCTGGCATGTAAAATAAGCACAACTGTGTGGTGGTTTGAACATTCTTTGGTATTGCCCTTCTTTGGGATTGGAATGAAAACTGACCTTTTCCAGCCCTGTGGCCATTGCCAAGTCTTCCAAATTTGCTGGCATATTGAGTGCAGCACTTTAACAGCATCATCTTGTAGGATTTTTCAATAGCTTAACTGGAGTTCCATCACCTCCACTAGCTTTGTTTGTAGTAATGCTTCCTAAGGTCCACTTGACTTCACACTCCAGGATGTCTGGCTCTAGGTGAGTGACCACACTGTCATAGTTATCCAGGTCATTAAGATCTTTTTTGTACAGTTCTTCTGTGTATTCTTGCCACCTCTTCTTAATCTCTTCTGCTTCTTTTAGGTCCTTGCTGTGTAGAGTCATATATTACTCTTTTCTGTAAGGCTTTTTTCACTCAGCATGATGGTTTTTAATTTATTTTTTTATTGAAGGATAATTGCTTTACAGAATTTTGTTGTTTTCTGTCAAACCTCAACATGAATCAGCCATAGGTATACATATATGCCCTCCCTTTTGAACCTCCCTCCCATCTCCCTCCCCATCCCACCCCACCCCTCTAGGTTGATACAGCGCCCCTGTTTGAGTTTCCTGAGTGGTTTTTAGATTCATGCATGTTTTTGTGTGTATCTGGAGTTCTTTCCTTTTAATCACTGAGTAACATTTCATTGTGAGGGGGAAAACTGCACTTCTGTTTATATATTCTGTTATTGGTGGTTACTTGGGTTATTTTCAGCTTTTTGTTACAAACATTATTGTACTTATTTTTTGGACGTATACTCTTATTTCTCTTACATAAATATATAGAAGTGGAATTACTGGATCACAAAGTTACATGTCTGTAAGTCAGACAAAAAGTATCACAGATTACTCATCTAAAAATCATTCTGTGACAAGGCAGAACCATTTCTGCTATGAGAGTTTGTGCACAGGCTTCCTGGCATTGTGCAGACTTCAGCTGAACAGGGCTGGTTACCTTCTGACATTTGGTAGTGCACATTTCCCTCAGATTCAAACTATTTAACTGTTCATCCTTGTCAGGACTAGGCCTTCATCACAGAACCAACTTTTTAAAAATCCTCAATTCATAGAGAGGCATGGGGAAGAGATGAATTTGGGGAAGTATGGGGTGTGGATAAATAAGATGTGACAGAGAGGTTGAGGGATTTAACAACAGAAAGGTGTTGTGTGCGTGTGTGACACATACCCAGAGAGAAGGGTGGAGGAGAGAGGAAGAGAAAGGAAAATGGGCGAAGGAAAAAGAAATACAAGTGGGCTTTTCCTCTTGTGAATTTTAATTGAGTTTTTTTGAAAATGTTATTTTCAAGATGGTTCAAAATTTTTAAAGTCTTGTATGCTGAAATAAAATGATCTCCAAAGAACCTCCTCATTCTGTTTAACAGCTGCATAGTATTCCATTTTATTAATCTGCAGTAATTTATTTAAACATGTCCTCTCGGGTTATTTTCAGTCTTTTTCTGTCACAAACTGTATTGTTTTGAATAACATTTAAAAGATCCCTTTAAAAGTATGGGTATATCTGTAAAGTTCCCAAGTAGAATTGTGTGAAAGAGCTTATGCTTTCGTAATTCTGGTAAGTATTTATAGTTTGTATAAGAGTATTTGTTTACACAAACCCTTGCCAACACAGTGGTTTGTTTTGTTTTTTTTTTAATTTATTTATTTTTGGCTGTGCCAGGTCACTACTCTCTAGCTGTGGTGTGTGGGCTTCTCATTGTGGTGTCTTATTGCAGAGCACAGGCCCTAGAGCATGGAGCTCTAGACTTCAGTTGAGTCGCTCAGTCGTATCCTACTGTTTGCGACCCCATGGACTGCAACACACCAGGCCTCCCTGTCTATTACCAACTCCTGGAGCTTGCTCAAACTCATGGCCATCAAGTCGGTGATGCCATCCAACAGTCTCATCCTCTCTTGTCCCCTTCTCCTGCCTTCAGTCTTTCCCAGCATCAGGGTCTTTTCCAGTGAGTCCATTCTGGGCATCGGTAGTTATGGCACATGGGTTTTAGTTTCACTGTGGCATGTGGAATCTTCCTGGACCAGGGAAATCTGCCAGTGTGGTGGTGGTAAAGTTTTTCTGTATTTGCCTATCTGATAGGTGAAAAATGACATTGCAGTGTAGCTTTGATTTAACTTTCTTTGATCGCGAGTAAGGTTAAGAATTTGTTCTTATGTTTTCTTCCAATTTTATTTTATTTTTAAACTTTACATAATTGTATTAGTTTTGCCAAATATCAAAATGAATCCGCCACAGGTATACATGTGTTCCAAGAATTTGTTCTTATGTTTTAAGAGAACTATCTGGTTTTCTGTGAATCTGTTTCATCTCTTTTGTCATCTCTTAATCTGTAGGAGTCCTTTATTATATCAAGGAAATTAGAGTTTTGTGAATTAGTTGGAAATATTTTTATAATGCTTTAAAAATATGGAGGTAGCTGTTTAGTGGACTGGTGGGAAAAGAAGCCAGATTGCTGTGGAGACAACTCTTTCTAGAAATTTGGCTGCAAGGTGGAGTAGAGTGATTGCTAGCTGGAGGACTGATATAGATTAAAAGGGGCTCTTCTTTTCTTTGAGAAATTCTTCAGTTCAATTCAGTTCAGTCGCTCAGTCACATCCGACTCTGCAGCTCCATGAACTGCAGCACGCCAGGCCTCCCTGTCCATCACCAACTCCCGGAGCTTGTTCAACTCATGGCCATTGAGTCGGTGATGCCTTCCAACCATCTCATCATCTGTCATCCCCTTCTCCTCTTGCCTTCAACCTTTCCCAGCATCAGGGTCTTTTCCAGTGAGTCAGTTCTTCGCATCAAGTGGCCAAAGTATTGGAGCCTCAGCTTCAGGATCAGTCCTTCCAGTGAATATTCAGGGTTGATTTCCTTTAGGATTGACTGGCTTGATCTCCTTGCAGTCTAAGGGACTCTCTCAATAGTCTTCTCTGGCACCATAGTTCAAAAGCATCAATTCTTCAGCATTCAGCTTTCTTTATAGTCCAGCTCTCACATCCATACATGACTACTGGAAAAACCATAGCTCTGATTAGATGGACCTTTGTCAGCAATGTCTCTGCTTTTTAATATGCTGTCTATGTTTTTCATAGGTCTTCTTCCAAGGAGCAAGCATTGTTTAATTTCATGGCTGCAGTAACTATCTGCAGTGATTTTGGAGCCCAAGAAAATAAAGTCAGCCAGTTTCCATTGTTTCCCCATCTATTTGCCATTCAGTGATGTGACTAGATGCCATGATCTTAGTTTTCTGAATGTTGAGTTTTAAGCCAGCTTTTTCACTCTCCTCTGCACTTTCATCAAGAGGCTCTTTAGTTCTTCTCTTTCTGCCATAAGGGTGATGTCATCAACATATCTGAGGTTATTGATATTTCTCCCTGCAGTCCTGATTCCAGCTTGTGCTTCATCCTGCCCAGCGTTTTGCTTGATGTACTCTGCATATAAGTTAAATAAACTGGGTGACACTACACAGCCTTGACGTACTCCTTTCCCAGTTTGGAACCAGTCCGTTGTTCCATGTCTGGTTCTAACTGTTGCTTCTTCACCTGTGTACAGATTTCTCAGGGGGCAGGTAAGCTGGTCTGGTATTCCCATCTCTTTAAGAATTTTCCAGTTTGTTGTGATCCACACAGTCAAAGGCTTTGGTGTAGTCAATAAAGCAGAAGTAGATGTTTTTCTGGAACTCTCTTGCCTTTTCTGTGATCCAACAGATGCTGGCAATTTGGTTTCTGGTTCCTTTGCCTTTTCTAAATCCTGTTTGAACATCCAGAATTTCTTGGTTCACATATGTTGAAGCCTTGCTTGGAGAATTTTGAGCCTTACTCTTCAGTGAGTGCAGTTGTGCCGTAGTTTGAACAATCTTTGGCATTGCCTTTCTTTGGGATTGGAATGAAAACTGACCTTTTCCAGTCCTGTGGCATTGCTGTGTTTTCCAAATTTGCTGGCACATTGAGTGCAGCACTTTCACAGCATCATCTTTTAGGATTTGAAATAGCTGGAATTCCATCACTTCCACTAGCTTTGTTTGTAGTGACGCTTCCTAAGGCCCACTTGACTTTGTATCCCTGGATGTCTGGCTCTAGATGAGTGATCACACCATCATGGTTATCTGGGTCATGAAGATCTTTTTTGTGTAATTGTTGTGTGTATTCTTGCCACCTCTTCTTAATATCTTATGCTTCTGTTAGGTCCATACCGTTTCTGTCCTTTATAGTGCCCATCTTTGCATAAAGTGTTCCCTTGATATCTCTGATTTTCTTGAAGAGATCTCTATTCTTTACCATTCTATGTTTCCTCTATTTCTTTGCATTGATCCCTGAGGAAGGCTTTCTTATCTCTCCTTGCTGTTCTTTGGAACTCTGCATTCAGATGGATATATCTTTCCTTTTCTCTTTTGCCTTTCGCTTCGCTTCTTTTCTCAGCTATTTGTAAGAAATTCTTAATTGTGTTTAAATGTTGTTACGAAAGGGAGGTGTTAAAGCTAGAAGATGGTGTTAGAAGATCTACAGGACAAGGTTCCTAAGGAACTGAGATTCTTGGGAGGAAATGCAGAGAAGGAAGAAATTAGTAAATAAGGTGACTGGTAGGTAAGGGTGTCCCAGTCTAGTGGTTTCTGTTTTCTTTGAAGTTGAAGGCAAGGCCAACGGCCAAGGATGTGAGAAGAGGATATGTTGGAGAGGAGAGGAGGTTCTTTGAAATCACTGCAGTGGAGAATTGGAGAGAGAGCTAAGTAGGGAAATATAGAAAGATTGCAGAAAGTGTTCAGAGTTCCAATGAGGCAAATCTCAACCTTAGGGGTAGTTTGATTTTCTTAAGAAGCATTTGGCAGCCCACGTTGACTGACAGTTGGATTTGTTCAGGATTGGGGGTTATTTTCCCATATAGGTATAATAGAAGAAGAGTGTAGCAAAAGAATTTAGGATATTTGCAAGGCAGTGATTGAACTGACACCAACTTTTCTTGGCTGAGTAGAGAAGGAAATAGAACAGAGATATTGGGATGAAAATTAGAGGATCAAGGGACTGAAAGCCTGAGTGAGGTCCCAGGCTTTAGTAGTAAGGGAGTATGGTTGGAGAGTGGGAAAGTAAGATTCAGTATGAGCATTTTTCCCAGTGCTGACAAAGTCTAAAGTACAGCCATTGTCACGACCGGCTTCAGTGGAGTGGAAGTTGTATAAGTGTTGTAGGATGGGGGACCCCTTCCAGAGTTTGAAGGTGGGCTCTTGTCTAACACTCAGAAATGAGTTGTCTGAGTAGATAGAGATGCTGACAGAGCAAGAGACTTTATTGGGAAGGGACGCCCAGGCAGAGAGTGGGAGGGTAAGGGAACCCAGGAGAACTGCTCTGCCACATGGCTCAAAGTCACAGTCTCTGGTTTTATGGTAATGGGGTTAATTTCCAAGTTGTCTGGCCAGTCATTCTAACTCTACCTTCCTGGTAGCACATGCATTCCTCAGCCAAGATGGATTCTAGCGAGGAGGATTCTGGGAGGTGGTAGGACACATGGCCTCTCCTTTTGACCTTTCCTGAACTCTTCTGGTTGATTGTGGCTTATTAGTTCTGTATTCCTTACTGTAACTGCCTGTCATAAAATAACTAATGCAAATGGTTACTATAGTGCCTGGCCAGTGTGGAGATTTCAAATCAGTATATTTCCCTTAAGGTCGTTGGAGTTGAAATCAGAGAACTCAGAGATGTGTCTGGATGTGAATTGTGGCTGTCACCTGTGAGGATGTTGAAAAATCTTCCAAGGATATCAGGACTTTGGGATAGGAAGAAAGCTGTGAGCCACATTGTATTGTCCTCAGTGAGTGCCAGGAAACCAGTAGGCAAAGAAAGCCCTCAGTAATGGGCTATTCAGTTTTTATCTGGTTGGTTTTTAATATTTATTTTTATTTTTTTGCCTTCCCCAGGTCTTTTCTTTCACAGCATGTGAACTGTTAGTTGCAGCATGTGGAATCTAGTTCCCTGACCAGGGATTGAACCCAGGCCTCCTGCATTGAGAGTGTGATGTCTTAGCCACTGGACAACCAGGAAGTCCTGATCTGACTTGTTTTTAAGCTTAAAAATGACAAGCTTGTTCCATTTCCTTAAATTCTTGAAATTCTCCAGACAAGAATACTGGAGTGGGTAGGCATTCCCTTCTCCAGGGGATCTTCCTGATCCAGGGATGAAACCTGGGTCACCTGCATTGCAGGTAGATTCTTTACCATCTGAGCCACCAGGGAAGCCCATAGCATACCATGTAGCCACAATTATTGTTTGGACTAGCAGCATGATACTCACTACCAGCTTTTCCCTGTTTTTCCACTTAATGACTAAATAGCTCTTTATCATTTTAATCTTGAATTTCAGATTATTTACTTATACTCAAGAATAGAACCTTGGAAATCGGTCAGAAAACAATGTGGGCACCTTTAAGATTCTTGTATAATCTTTCTGGAAAGGAGTTTGTTATTATAGGCTAATTGGTATTTCCATCATTATTTCAGTTCTTTTCATTTGACTCTTCGAAACATTGTATTTTCATGCCATTGGTCTTTCCTGCAAGTAAAAATGTTCTCTCTTTATTATTTTCCTTTGATTAGTCAGCACTTTTTTGTGTATTTTCTTAGCTGTTTCTTTTTCTCTTTTGTACATTAGGTTTTTCACATTTTTCAGAATTGGAATCTTAATGTATTCCATATTAATATGAGTTCTTGTTTTAATTATTTGTTTTGTGACAATTTTCCCAGTTAATTACCTTTTTTAAGAAATCGACTTTATTTTTTAGAGCAGTTTTATATTCACAACAAAATTGAGCAGAAAGAATAAAAAGTTCCCAAATTTTCCCTGTTGCCATATACACACAACCTCCCCCGCCGTTGACATCCTGCACCACAGTATACACTTACTACAGTTGATAAACCTACTTTGACATCATTATCACCCAGAGTCCATAGTTTACATTAGAGTTCACTTCTGGTGTTATACATTTTCTGTGTTTGGACAAATGTATAATTACATGTATCCACCATTGTATTACCATACAGAATAGTTCACTGCCCTTAAAATCCTCTGTGCTTCACCTATTCATTCCCCTCTCCTCCCTAACCTGGCAACCACTGCCTCCAGAGCCTTGCCTTTTTAAGAATTATCATATAGTCAGAATCATTCAGACTGTAGCCTTTTCATATTGGTTTCTTTTACTTAGTAATATGCATTTTTCTCCATGTTTCTTCGTGGCTTGATGGATCATTTCTTGTTAGTGCTAAATAATATTCCATGTTCTAGGTGTACTACAGTTTGCTTATTCATTCATCTTCTGAAGAACAGCTTGCTTGCTTCCAAGTTTTGGCAATTATGAATAAAGCACATTTCTATATGGGTGTAAGTTTTCAATTCTTCTTAGGTAAATACCAAGGAGCACAATTGGTTGGATCATATAATAAGAGTAAGTTTAGTTGTGCAAGAAACCAGCAGACTGCCTTCCAAAGTGTCATTCCCACAGTGAAGGAGAGTTTCTGTTGCTCCACAGAAGCACTGGGATTTGGTGTTGTTCAGTTCAGTTGAGTTCAGTCACTCAGTCGTGTCCGACTCTTTGTGACCCCATGAATCGCAGCACGCCAGGCTTCCCTGTCCATCACCAGCTCCTGGAGTTCACTCAGACTCACGTCCATCGAGTTGGTGATGCCATCCAGCCATCTCATCCTCTGTCATCCCCTTCTCCTCCTGCCCCGAATCCCTCCCAGCATCAGAGTCTTTTCCAATGAGTCAACTCTTTGCATGAGGTGGCCAAAGTACTGGAGTTTCAGCTTCAGCATCATTCCCCCCAAAGAAATCCCAGGGCTGATCTCCTTCAGAATGGACTGGTTGGATCTCCTTGCAGTCCAAGGGACTCTCAAGAGTCCTCTCCAACACCACAGTTCAAAAGCATCAATTCTTCGGCACTCAGCTTTCTTCACAGTCCAACTCTCACATCCATACATGACCACTGGAAAACCATAGCCTTGACTGCTGCTGCTAAGTCACTTCAGTCGTGTCTGACTCTGTGCGACCCCATAGATGGCAGCCCACCAGGCTTCCCTGTCCCTGGGATTCTCCAGACAAGAACACTGGAGTGGGTTGCCATTTCCTTCTCCAATATAGCCTTGACTAGACGGACCTTTGTTGGCAAAGTAATGTCTCTGCTTTTCAATATGCTATCTAGGTTGGTCATAACTTTCCTTCCAAGGAGTAAGCGTCTTTTAATTTTGGTGGTGTTAGTGTTTGGTATTCTGATAGGTGTGTAGTGGTGTCTCATTGTTTTACTTTGCAATTCCCTAGTAACACATGCTGTTAAACATCTTTACATTTGCTTGTTTGCCGTTTGTTTCTCTTCCTTGGAGAGGTGTCTGTTCAGGCTTTTGACCATTTTTTAATCAGCTTGATAATTTTTTTATTGTTGAGGTTTTATTGTTTATTTTGGATAACAGTCCTTCGGCTAATGTGTCTTTTGCAAGTATTTTCTCACAGTCTGTGGCTTGTTTTAACATTCTCTTGGTTTTGTCTTTTACAGAGCAGAATTTTTTAGTTTTGATGAAGTGCAGTTGATTATTTTTTGATGGCTCTGTCTTTGGTATTGTATCTTAAAAGTTATTGCCATACCCAGGGTCATCTAGATTTTTCTCCTGTGTTATATTCCAGGAGTCTTTTGCATTTACATCTCAGTCTGTGATTCATTTTGAGTTAATTTTTGTGAAGAGTATAAGATCTGTGTCTAGTTTTTTGTTTTTGTTTTTCTTGGTATGTGTGTGCTGAATTATTCCAGCACCATTTGTTCAAAAGACTGTCTTTGCTCCATTGTATTGCCTTTGCTCCTTTGTCAAAGATCAGTTGACTCTATTTGTGTGGGTCTTTATCTGAGTTCTCTCGTGTTCCATTGGTCTGTCTTGTCTGTACCATACTGCCACTCGTTGCTGTATCTTTCTTTGCTTTTTTGTATTACTATTTGCTTTTAAATTAATAGTAATTCTCTGACTTTACTCTGCTTCTTCAGTATTGAGTTGGCTGTTCTCCATCTTTTGCATCTGCATATAAACTTTAGAACTAGTTGTTGCTATCCACAAAGTGGCACCCCACTCCGGTACTCTTGCTTGGAAAATCCCATGGACGGAGGAGCCTAGTAGGCTGCAGTCCATGGGGTCGCTAAGAGTCGGACACGACTGAGCGACTTCACTTTCCCTTTTCACTTTCATGCATTGGAGAAGGAAATGGCAACCTACTCCAGTGTTCTTGCCTGGAGAATCCCAGGGACGGGGGAGCCTGATGGGCTGCCGTCTATGGGGTCGCACAGAGTCGGACACGACTGAAGTGACTTAGCATAGCATAGCATAGCATCCACAAAATAGGTTGGTGGTATTTTGATTGAGATTACATTGAATCTGTAAACTGAGTGGAGAAGAACTGATGTCTTGACAGTGTGGAATCTTCCTGTCCATTAACATTGTTTGATTGATTATTTTTTCTATTGCCAGATATTCCATTTTCCTTTGTGATTTCTTTTTTTTAATTAATTTATTTTTCTATTGAAAGATATTTGCTTTACACCTTTGTGATTTCTTACATTGCCTTTATGTCTAGAAAATCCTTCCTCGTTATGAACATACTCATTTATTTCCTCTTAAAATGTGTCTGTAAACATTTAATTCTTCAGCCCATCTGGATTTTATTTTGATATATGGAATGAAGTGATCATCTAGCCTGCTTCCTCCAAATACATTGTTATTTTTCACAAAACCGTTTCCTATTGATTTATCTAGCATATACATGAATACATACATAATAATCAGCCTTCCAATCTGTTTCCTAACCCTTATGGAGGAAATTTTGTGCTCTCCCCATTTTGGGTTAACAGTCAGGTAGGAAGAGTGGGGAACTGGTCAAATCACATATGGTTATACCTTGGGAAGGCCATTGGCTGAACCCAGTTCCCTGCTAAGCATGATTGCTGGTATTAAAGGCAATCTCCTGGGCTGTGTATAAACCACCTACATCTCTCCACCCTCCCTCAGAGATTTTCATGTTCCACTCGGAGAGGCCTGTCTTGGTTGATTTGGAGAGTCACTGCCACATTAAATTACCTCTGTGCTATGAGTCCCATGAAAATGGGATCTTGGAGTATATTGTTCCCTAGTTGTTTCCCTGATACCTAGCTTAGTATCAGGCACAGACATCTGAATGGATGAATAAACCTCTGTTACCAGTGTGAATGGGGCACAGCCCTCTGATACGGTTTGAAGGGAAATAAAGTTTGAGGACAGCTATATAATGTCTGCTTTGGAGGTCAGTACATCCTTGCAGTCAACCTACCTTCTCTGTGCTTCTCATCCTAAAGATACTAAAGCTGCAGTTACCTAGGAAGCTTTTAAAAGGACTGCTACCTGCCTCTCACTCCCAGAGATACAGTCCGGCACAGAGTTTTGTTGTTATTAAGTTCTTTGAGTGATTCTAAAGTATGCCAAGATTGAGAATGACTGCTCTTACTTATAGTTGTATAAACTTTCAGTTAAGTAGTTGGATTCCTGGAGAGTTGTGCTTATCAGACTCCTAAAAGATCATTGGTCCTGTGTGTGTACTTCAATAGCTAGGAAGAATTTGCCCAAAATACCTCCTTTGGTGAGTTGTTTGGACATAGTTTTACAGTATTTCAGTACTGTATCTAGAATGACTCTCTGTTTTCCAGGTCAGCATGGATTCCTGGTTCCTTCTTACTCTGCTTGGCAGTGGTCTGATACATGTTGGTGCCAGCAACACTACCACAGGTAAATTGCCATTTGATAAGATTGGTACTTGGAATAGAATTTTGTATTTATGTTTAGTGACCCAAGTTTGAAGACCTTGGTGGTACTAAAGAAAGAAAAAATTAATATTAAGTTTTACTTAAAAGTGATGGCAAAGTAAGTTGTCTTTGGGAATCTCTGGGTCATATTGTATGCCACACTCAGCATTGTTCTATATACCCCATACTACTTCAAATGAAGAGATTATATTCATTCCTGAAAAGTTAAAGAAGACAAAATGGTTACTATTTAAGATCCTGTATATTGACTCTGAGGAACTAACTAAGAGACCAGTTTTTCCCTCCATTAGACAGTAAACTTTTAGAATTGGAGGGAAGGATTCACCATTTAAAGAGTGTATGCTCCTTGAAATACACCTGGAGAAAATTCTGCTTCAAAAAGATACATGCACTCTTATGTTCATAATAGTACTATTCACAATAGCCAAAGCATGGAAGCAATCTAAATGTCCATCAACGGATGAATGAAGATGTGGTACATATATATAATTGAATACTACTCAGTCTTAAAAAAGAATGAAATAATGTCATTTGCAGCAGCTTAGAAATTATCATACTAAGTGAAGTAAGTCAGAAAGAGAAAGACAAATACCATATATCACTTATATGTGAAATCTAAACTATGGCATAAATGAACCTATCTATGAAACAGAAATACTCACAGCATAGAGAACAGACTGGTTGCCATGGAGGTGAGGGGAGGGACTGCCTGTTAGTTTGGGATTGGTAGACACAACCTACTATATTTAGAATGCATAAATAGCAAAGTCCTACTGTTATAGCTCAGGGAAATATGAGCTGGGACAAACCATAATGGAAAA
This sequence comes from Bos indicus x Bos taurus, assembly GCF_003369695.1. Lineage (NCBI taxonomy): Eukaryota > Metazoa > Chordata > Mammalia > Artiodactyla > Bovidae > Bos > Bos indicus x Bos taurus. The sequence goes on from NC_040088.1 coordinate 31,172,200, forward strand.
GAATATTTAAAAATGAATGTGTGTGTGTATGTAATTGAGTCACTTTGCTGTGCAGCAGAGATTAGCACAACATTGTAAATCAACTATACTTTAATTTTTTAAAAAGATAATAAAAAGTGTGTGTGTGGTGTGTCTATTGGTCTCCAAGTGTTTGAGGTGTAGTAGGGCTTGCTGCTTTGTGTCTCATAACTTTTGAGATCTCAATTCTTTGTGTGATGTTTTCTTGGTTTTTTTGGTTTTTGTAGTTTCACCTTCAGTAGGCGTTACAAGATCTGTGAAAGCATCTACAACAGAATCACTTAAAGAAGAGACCAAAACTTCAAATCCTACTCCTTCAGTAACTTCTTCCTTGACACCAACATTCAGCCCAAATCTAACTCTGGGACCTGTATATGTAACCACTGTCAATTCTTCAGACTCTGACAATGGAACCACAAGAACAGTAAGCACCAATTCTGTAGTCACTACAATTTCACCAAATGGAACATGGCTTCCAGATAACCAGTTCACAGATACCAGAACAGAACCTTGGGAGGGGAATGCCAGCACTGCAGCAACCACTCCAGAAACTTTTCCTCCTTCAGGTACTAGAGATGGTTTCTGTTTGTTCTTTCTTTGGCTCTTTGAGTTTATTCACCCTTTTATTGTTATTGTTTGTGTTTTCTAGCCATAAAATTTCTTGAAATAAGTAAAATTGCCCAAGCAAAGTAATGAAACCTAGATATAGGGGATTCTCAAGAATATCTGGTTAACATAGAATTAAGAGCAAAGAAGATAGGGGACTTCCCTGGTCATCCAGTGGTTAAGACTCCATTCTTCCAGCGCAGGAGGCACAAGTTTGATCCCTGTTCGGGAAACTGAGATCCAGCACACTGCATGGTATGGTCAAAAAAAAAGGAGGAAAGAAGGTAGATCCTGGAGGATATTCTGCTTTGCATGGAATCCTGGTTAGATTAGGGACGATTAATATTTAAAGATAGAGAAGAAGATAGAAAGAGAATAGGTAATTGATGATGCTAGAAACTGAGGTTGAAAGGAAAGTATAATTGAATAATAGGATTAGCCTTGAAAAGAAAGGAATCCCTGGAGACCATGGGAGGGAGAATGGGCCTTATCTGTAACAGTTAGGTAAGAGTGGAAGGTCTGTGGCCAGGAGTAGAATTATTAAGAGAAGATCAGGAAAAACAGTTAAGTTACAGTACCAGTTTGTTCAAGGACTGAACCCAACCCACTTCTCCTTGAGTCAATCACTGAAGTGGAAGTGGCTTTGAAGATAGAATCAGAGACCTGAGTACGAGACCATGTAGGGTAGGGCAAATTTCCAAGGATTGGGAAGGTCCCTCTTAGGGCTTCTATGAGTAGTAAAAGGAAATAATTATTCCTTGACAGCTGTATAATTGTCATTCCTTTTCTAGCAAAAATCAGTTACTCTTCTTTGGTCTCATCCCCTTGGCTCATATTTTTCACTTGTTAGATGGTGAGTGCCCCTGGGTGGAATCACATATGGCTCATGAACTGAGTGTCATTTGCTGATGACATCTCTTAGCTAGACCTTGCAACTCAGACCCTGCACCTGCCAGCTTTAATCCCATATTTTCCATTTGAGTTTGAATCCTAACTCTGCTGTACCCTAGCTGTGTGACAACAGGCAAGTTTATTTAACCTCTCTACCTCAGTTTTGTCATCAGTATATAAGAATGAATGATGTTGATAGTACTTAATTCATGAAGGAGCTGTTAGCATTAAACAGGTTATTATGGGTAAAGCATTTATAGTGGGACCTGCATGTGGTAAGCACTAATTTTAAGTGTTAGGCATTGTACTAAGAGTGTTATAGAAGTAATTCATATGAAGTATCCTATGGATTCTGTTACGTTGGTTCTGTTTTATGTTTTATAGGTGAAGGAGTTTTACTGTGTTTTTCAAAGTACAAATCATGACTGATTCATGAAATCAGTTTAGTGGGCCACTACAAATCTGTGTGTGTGTGTATTGTCCTTTTCAACTTTTATTCTTTTCCTGTTAACTTATTTTATAGAACTTCTGTTCAAGTTATACACAAACATATACTAAGTAATGGTGTAAAAATGTATTTCTTTCTGTAAATTATGGCCATTGCTTAGAGAGGAAAAACAAAACTTGTGCAAGCTGAATTAGTAAATGGAAAAGGTGAGACTGTCACTAACTTCACAGCCTATGTTTTTGTTGTTTTCTGGCTGTGCTGTGTCTTCTTTCTCTAGTTGTGGTGCACAGGCTCTAGAGCACATGGGCTCAGTAGTGGTGGCTCACGGGCTTAATTGCCCCACAGCATGTAGAATCTTAGTTCCCCGATCAGGGATGGAACATACATCCCCTACATTGGAAGGTAGATTCTTAACCACTGAACCACCAAGGAAGTCCCACGGCTTATGTTCTTAACTTATGTTCTGTTCTGTCTTTCATTTAATAATCTGTGAGATGACCAGTGGTAATTATCTCTTTTTTTAGTAGATGTTTGATGTAAGACCTTAGAGGTTAAATAATTTGCTTTAGATCTGAAGGCTGTCAGGTAGTGAATGAGGCCTGTTTCTCACTTCAGTAATCTTTGCACACTGCTACTGAGTTTTCTGTAATCTGCTGTAGGTCCAAATTATGCCATAGCTGAGAAGCCAGTTATTGAACAGTTAACACATTTCATATCTCAGAGGAAGTTGAGACTGTATTTCACTGGTGACTGTTATTCAAGATCAATAAAAGGAAAACTTTATGGCACATCAGGATGTTACATTCTGTAACCCCACATCCTCCTCATTTACCACCATTTTACCAATCCCCCCATAATTGTTACATCATAACTTCTGTAATACTGTTCCCTGCTGAGCTGTGGGTATAATGTGAAATTGCCTTTTATTTGTTTGTTTAGTTTTCTATTTACTGTTGATGGCCAGTTCTTCCTGCATTTGCCATAGCTTCATAATACAGTTTTCCATAAAGTCAGACTTACTAGATAATCTGTTATTTCTTTTTTACATGTCTAAAAATATCTTCAGGGGTATGTATAGAATTTGAGGAAATATTTTTTTCCCTAGAATTTTTAAAGCATTGTCCTGACTTCTAATTTGCAGGCTTGGAGAATTGTACTGCTGTCTTGATTCCTAATTGTGTGTTTTTAAAGATCTACTCTTCATCACTGGTGTCTTGAAATCTCATAGAAATGGATCTTGATGTGGGTCTTTTTCTTCCGTTCATTATTTTGGGATAGGACCTTTGGAGTTTTTGTCCTTTGGTTCTGAAAAATTTTCTTATATCTGTTCAGAAATGTTCTTCCCCCTTCCATTTTCTCTGTCTTGTTCTAAAAATCCTTATTATTTGGATATTGGACTTACCCTGGATTAATTTTTTAATCTTAATTTTTCTTTCCTATTGACCTTTGAGTTTTTTCTTTTTTAAAATAAGCATACATACATACTTAAACATACCTTTTTTCTTCCATTTATAACACAGATAATAAATGTACTGTGTATATTTCTTCACCTTACTTCTTCTCAATTAGCCTGTCATACTTTTTCTATGTTATAGTAAGGAGCTGCCTCGTTGTATGGCTTTACTTTGATATATTTATCCAGTCTGCCATATTGGCCATCATTCAGGCTGATTTTACACTTACTGACAATAGTCTTGGGAGAATATAGGTTGAATAAGTTATTTTTAGTGCGCATTTATAAATTTAAATTGAATATTGTGAGATCTCCCTCTTTTAAGCTGTGTGTCAGAATGCCTGTTTTCCTACATTTTCTTCAGTGCAATAAATTATCAAACACCTGGATCTATGTCAGACTGACAGGTGAAAATTAGTATCTCAGTGTGACTTGAATTTGCATTTTACTGAGTGAGGTTGCGCATCTTTCCATATTTAGAAGGATCATTTATATTTCCTTCTTTCTTTTCTTTTTTTGAGAAAACTCTGTTGCTATCCTTTACCCATTTTTTTTATTAATGTGTCAGGCTTATCACTAGTTTCTGGTTCCAGCCTTGGGAAGGCGGAACAGAGGAAATAGTACAATTTCTTTTCCAGAGGATGTGACCCAACTCATTTATAGAAGGTCTTTGATGTTAGGGAAATTAGCCCTATAATAAGATTGCAGTTATTTCCCCTAGTTGTTCATCTAACTTTTCTTCATTGTAGAAACTGTTACTATCAGCTATTAATTTTTTTAATTAAAAACTTACTGGTTTGTGGGATTTCTCTAGCTGTCCAGTGATTAAAATTCTACACTGCCGCTGCAGGAGACGCAGGTTCAATCCTGAATCAAGAAACCAGGATCCTGCATGCTGCGCAGTGGAAAAAAAATGGATTTGTGTTAACTAAATGTGTTCTAGGTATTAGATCATATATAAAAAGCCATTCCTTACACCAATATTATAAAATAATTGTCTTATGTTTTTCTTTTACACTGTTACAGTTTTTTTCTTCTGTGTGTGTGCATGTGCTTGTATGTGCCTGCACTAAAATCTTTGATCCATCTGGAATTTTTTCTGATGTAAAGTGTGAACTGTGGACTTTATAAAATACTTAATATCTGATAAAGTGAGTCATCCCTTGTTAATCTTATTTTTCAGAATTTTGCTAGTAGTTCTTGATTATTTTCTTCATGAACATTAGAATCAACTTATTGTATAGCTGGAAAAAGTTCTTATTGATCATGTTAAGTTTTTTTTTTTTTTTTTTTTTTAGTGGGCTTTTTTTTGTTGTTGTTGTTCCCCATCCTGAACCCTCCTCCCTCCTCCCTCCCCATACCATCCCTCTGGGTCGTCCCAGTGCACCAGTCCCAAGCATCCAGCATCGTGCATTGAACCTGGACTGGCATCTCGTTTCATACATGACATTTCACATGTTTCAATGCCATTCTCCCAAATCTTCCCACCCTCTCCCTCTCCCACAGAGTCCATAAGCCTGTTCTATACATCAGTGTCTCTTTTGCTGTCTCGTATACAGGGTTATCGTTACCATCTTTCTAAATTCCATATATATGCATTAGTATACTGTATTGGTGTTTTTCCTTCTGGCTTACTTCACTCTGTATAATTGGCTCCAGTTTCATCCACCTCATTAGAACTGATTCAAATGTATTCTTTTTAATGGCTGAGTAATACTCCATTGTGTATATGTACCACAGCTTTCTTATCCATTCATCTGCTGATGGACATCTAGGTTGCTTCCATGTCCTGGCTATTACAAACAGTGCTGCGATGAACATTGGGGTACACGTGTCTCTTTCCCTTCTGGTTTCCTTAGTGTGTATGCCCAGCAGTGGGATTGCTGGATCATAAGGCAGTTCTATTTCCAGTGTTTTAAGGAATCTCCACACTGTTCTCCATAGTGGCTGTACTAGTTTGCATTCCCACCAACAGTGTAAGAGGGTTCCCTTTTCTCCACACCCTCTCCAGCATTTATTATTTGTAGACTTTTTAGATTAACAGGGACAGTTGATATCTTTAATTTTTCCTATCTAAGAATGCTATATATTCCATTTGCTGAAGTCTTTTATTTTGTATTTCTTGGAAGTATTTTAAAATTTTTACCACTTGTGTGGCACATGTTTTATTCAGTTTATTTCTAGATATTTATCGATTCATTCCTGTTTTAAAGAATATTTATGTTAAGAAAGGGTGTTAAATTTTGCCAGTTGCCTGCTCAGCATCAATGAGCAAGATCTGTATGGTTTTTCCTATTATGTGCTACAGTATATCATATTAATTGATTTCCTGTTTTTCAACTATTTACATTCCTGCACAAACAGCTCCACTTGGTCTTATATTTTTCTTGACTGAAGTGTTGTGATTTATTTGCTATTTTCTATTGTAAATTTTTCCAAGTTTTTTCTAAGTGAGATTGGTATATGTGTTTCCTTTGTAGGTAGCTAGTTTTGATAAGTTTTATTAGTCGATGTTTTGCTTTGCTTTATGAAAATAATTGAAGTTCACTTAAATTTTTCATTTTGAACAAAATGAACAAAACCTGAACAGGTTTTCAAAATTACTTAAATAGATTTGAGAAAAAGTCATCCCTTAGAGTTAATTTCTTACATCCCTATGAGTATTTTATATATTTAAGTCCTTTTTCCTGTTTAGGTTGACTAACCTATTTCATCGTTTATTGCTCTTTCCTTCTCAGAAATCTGCAATAAATATTGTATATTTTATTAGTTCTGTCATTTTTCAGTTTTTATTTCATTAATTTCTCTTTTATTCTTTTCCTGCTTTTCTTAGATTTATTTTACACTTTTTCTATCTTCCCTAATTGAATGCTTCATTGGTTTGTTTTCATTCTTAATTAATATGTATGTAATGCTGTGAATTTTTTATAAACACAGCTTTAGGCATAACCCATAAATGCTCCTGTAGGTAGATAGTTAGGGTGTGGTCTAAGCTATTCTGGCAAAGACATACCAAAATTCTTTGGTTACACAAAAATGTCCTTCCCCTGTCACATTCCGTAAGTGGGGGGCTGGGGGGGGGGGGCCTGGTGCTTTGCTTTGTCAGAAACCACGTTTTTCCTTTTTTCTTGTGGCTCTGGCATCCTGACAGTTGCCCTCATCTGCTTGATCAGAGATGGCTCTTATCACTGGATTCTGGTTCCAGCCCCTGGGAAGGGGAAACAGAGAAAATAGCACAATTTATTTTCTAGAGGGTGGAACCCAGAAGTTACTCTTCTCCCTTTTGTTCACATCCTGTTGACTGGAATTCTTCACATGATTATACCTGGAGTATCAGAAATTAAGTCTCTAACTGGACAGCTTTGCGCTCACCTAAAAAGGAGGGATGTTCTTTACTAAGGGCAAGAAGAGGAAGAGACTAATTGATATTGGGGGAAAGGTGGTAGATTACTGCCACAAATGTGATTTTTTATTTTTTAGATATTTTGCAGTTTAGTTTGTTGTGTTGGTTTATGCCATATAACTGTGAATCAGCCATAAGTATACATATGCCCCCTCCCTCTTGAACTTCCCTTTGCAATTTGGTTTTGATTTAATTTTCAAGTATTTTCCTACTTTGTTAATTTCTAGTTTTACTGCATCATGATAAAAGAATGTTGTCTGTGCTGTTTCTCCTATGAGGCATTTATAAAAGCTTGTGGATATTCCATAAGCCTTTGAAAAAGTTTTCTCTGTTAATATATAGAGTTTGATTTATGCCATTTAGATTTCATTATCTATTATCATTTAGGTCTTTTATATTTTTAACTTAATTTTGCCCTGATGCATTTTGATGGCCTAAAAGGACATAAAGACCACAAGAACCATTGTGTTTATATTACTCTTTGCATTCTTGTACATTTTATGAACATTAATGCTGTGTTGTTTTTGTCCTCAGGGAGAAGGCCAGATCATTGATAAAAGTTTAATGAATCTGGGCAGTCTTATTTCCCAGTTGTTTGCGGGTGCCTCATTCTAGCTCCAGCATATACAAGGGAAAAGTATCCATATTCCTAGAGCTTATTTTGACTTACATTAGGTTGAATAATAATGCTTTTCTTTAATCTGAGTGAACATTTCTGTTTTTTTACTCACTACACAGGTAATTCTGACTCGAAGGACAGAAGAGGTGAGCCGTTCACCTTATGTCTCTTGTCCTTTTTACAGTATATAATATCTGTTGTGTTTCCTCTGCTCAATCTATGTAACCTTGTGCATCTCTGGCTGTTACGTGTTTATTTTTCCTTAAATTGTTTCCATAATAACCTCATGGAGAAGAGTAACAAATATTCATTGTTTTTAAATGTAGATGTTGTTTTTTCTGTAGCCTATAAAACGTTGGCCTTTTGTCACTTTATATGGATTTTCAGCCCTCTCCTGTAAAGTCGCTATGGCAGAAGATGCTGTGTCAGTGGTCAAAGCAGGACTGTGGAATCCCTGGTTACCAGAGAATAGAATGCATGGATCCTCATGTGTATAAGTGCACATTTGATTAGGGAATAGTAAGGCTGCCATCATGGAGTAGGAAATGGAAACTCACTCCAGTATTCTTGCCTGGAAAATTCCATGAACAGAGGAACCTAATGGGCTTCATTCAGTCCATGGGTCACAAAGAGTTGGACATGACTGAGCAACTGAGCATGCACACAAGAATACCAGTTTAAGGTAGACTATCAAATGGTCTAAGAAATGATCATTTCATTTGTTTGGAAAATATTAATCTATGAAGCAATTTTTCTCATTCTGATTTCCTGTTTATCAAATCAGACTTCTTGAGATTTTTCTGATTCCATTATTTAATCATGCACAGTTTTTCTGCATCAGTAAGCAAACACTTGCATGCTTATGAAGGTCTATTAAGTAGAGAACATTTGAATCAGAAAAGTAGGTAATACTCTGTGCAGCAACTATAATTTTTTTTAATATACTAGGAAATAAAAGTAGATACTCCAGCCCTTTATTTATTGTCTGTCTACCACTGTGTTTGGTGAGGAACAGTGAAGTGTTACCATCTTATGTATAGATTTCCCTTGATTTTCCAGCTCTTGCTTTCTTAAACTTGGGAACTTGGTTTGACTAATGCAGTGTCCTTGTTATTCACTTTCAGTTACTGGAGTCTCACTATCAAATGTAGAACTTAATTAGATTTATGTTGCAATATATACTTGAATTTGCTCCCTAAAACTGCTCTTTTAACCAATCTTACAATAAAATCAAAAGTCAAAGTGGTAGGCTTCAAAATTAAACATAAGATCTGTGATTCCTTCCTACTTCCTACTTAGTGTGTATTTTGGTGACTCAGACGGTTAAGAATCTGCCCACAGTGTGGGAGACCTGGGTTTGATTCCCGGGTAGGAAAGATCCCCTGGAGAAGGAAGTAACAACCCACTCCAGTATTCTTGCCTGGAGAATTCCATGGACAGAGGAGCCAGGCAGGCTACACTCTACGGGGTCACAAAGAGTCACACGACCGAGTGACTAACACTTTCACTTTCTTTTCTTACTCTTCAGCCTTTTTCTTGCCCTAGATACTATCCCTGTTTTATCTACCTGACTAATATGGATTTTAATACTCTGATTAAAAAGAAATAAATTACTTTAATTATCTAGATTATTGCTAATTGTGACATGCTAAAGGTCCATCTAGTCAAAGCTATGGTTTTTCCAGTAGTCATGTATGGATATGAGAATTGGACCATAAAGAAGACTGAGTGCCAAAGAATGGATGCTTTTGAACTGTGGTATTGGAGAGTCCCTTGGACTGCAAGGAGATCAAACCAATCCATCCTAAAGGAAATCAGTCCTGAATATTCATTGGAAGGACTGATGCTGAAGCTCTATTACTTTGGCCACCTGAGCCAACTCATTAGAACAGACCCTTATTCTGGGAAAGATTGAAGGCAGGAAGAGAAGGGAATGACAGAGAATGAGATGGTTAGATGGCCTCACCGACCCAATGGACATGAGTTTGAGCAAGCTCCGAGAGATGGTGAAGGATAGGGAAGCCTGATATCCTGCAGTCTATGGGGTCTCAAAAAGCTGGACATGACTGGGCGACTGAACGACAATGTAATAAATGTTTTAAGTTTAAAAAATAATTTTGTGTAACTGCCTTTAACCAAATAGGAAAGTGAAGACGCATATGTAGTCTCAGCCTCATATGTAATGATGATTTACTAGAGCCTATCTTTAGAAGTATTACTATAAATTTTTATATCACATTGTAATTTTAAAGCCAAGTGCTTTTTGACAAATGAGGCTATTGTTTTGAAGCATCTGTATTATGTTGGGTTTGCTAAGCAAATGATGTCTTATGTAGGTGATTAAGGGTTGTAAATTTTTATGCATTGATCTTTGATATGTTTTTGAACAGCAGGAGGGGCATAAAAGAATAAAAAGAAGGGAAGGGAGGCAAGCTGCTTTGCTTCCTTTCTTTCAAAGTTGAAGCTATTTAGTAGGCCAGAAAGTTCCTTCAGTTTTTAAGTAAAAATAAAAGACATATTTTTCATTTTTACCAAGAACTTTACTGATCAACATATTCACTGTTTTGTTCCACTGTCTTCTGCCATTTTTCAGACAGTTTCATAATTCCATCTTGCCCAAACTTTTATCTTTTTGAGCAAGGAACTGTTTCAGGTGCCTTTTACAGTCTTTCAGGGAATTGAAATTTCTTCCGTTAAGAGAATTTTGTAAAGACCAAAATAAATGGAAATCTGAAGGAGCAATGTCTGGTGAACACAGTAGATGAATCAGAACTTCCCAGCCAAGCTGTAACAGTTTTAGCCATCAAAGAAACATGTGGTCTTGTGTTATCCTGATGGAAGATTTTGCATTTTCTGTTGGCTAATTCCAGACGTTTTTTGTTGAGTGCTGCGTTCAGTTGGTCTAATCTGAAGCAATACTTATTGGAATTAATTGTTTTTCTGGAAGGAGCTCCTAATGGAGAACTCCCTTCCAGTCCACAATGTACCCACATTACGTTGTTTGGATGAAGACCAGCCTTTGGTGTGATTGGTCGTGGTTCATTTCACTTGCACCACAGTCACTTCCGTTCCACATTATTGTACAGTATCCACTTTCCATCACTTGTCACAATTTGTTTTAAAAACGGAACATTTTCATTACGTTTCAGTAGAGAATCACATGTGAATATACAGTCAAGGTTTTTTTCCGCTTAACTTATGTGGAACCCAAACATCAGAGCAATTAGCATAACCAAGCTGGTACAGATGATTTTCCACACTTGATTTGGATATTTTGACTATGTCAGCTATCTTTCATGTGGTGTAACGTTATGTCTCTTGATCGCTATCAACTTCAACTGGTCTACTTGACTGTCAAGCATCGTCCATTGAGAAATCTCCAACATGAAACCTCGCAAACCACTTTCGACATGTTTGATCAGTCACAGCACCTTCTCCAAACACTGCACAAATCTTTTTTTGCATTTCAGCGGCATTTTTACCTTTCTTGAAATAATAAGTATAATATGTTGAAAATGTTGCTTTTTTCCTTCCGTCTTTAGTTATTAAAATAGCTACACAAAAATTCACCAATTTTGATATTAAAAGAAAAATACATACTGACATGATAGCTGTCACAATAGTCTTAACAAAATTGTTTCGAATGAAGTTAAAGACAACTGAGCACTACTAAAGCCATCTTACCAAAAAAACCAAATAAACTTTTTGGCCAACTCAGTAATTATTTTCTCATGTGTATTTATTAAATGTATTCCAAATTATTTTGGTAGAGCCAGCCTTTTCCTAATTTTGAAAAATACTAAGATTTACCATTTTAACCACACAGTTCAGTGGCATTAAGTACATTCACATTGTTACACAATCATCACTACCATCTGTCCCCCCAATTTTTTTTTTAATCATCTCAGACTAAAACTCTGTAGCGCATTAAGCAATAACTCCATGTTTCTTCCCCTAGCCCCTGGTAACCATTAATGTACTTCCTATCTCTATAAATTTGTCTGTTCTGTGTACCTCATTTAAGTGGATTCACAATATTTGTTGTTTTGTAACAGGCTTTTCTTTTAAAACATTTTCACTGGTGTTAGTTTGTGTGACTGGATGATTTGTGTAATATACAATAATATATTAAGCCTAATTCTAGCATTATCTACCAAAATACAGTGGTCATGAGTATACGCTCCAGTTGTTATTTAGTCATTGCTAGTTTGAGATCCCAATTTTATTAGTTTTGTTCTAGGGGAAGTAGACTCTGAGACAGAGATTTCATGTACCTGTGAGGCAGTGATGGCAGGAGAATTGGGTAGGGGTTGGGAAATAAGATGCCATGATATCAGAGCAAAGGCATTAGTCTGTGTGGGCTCTGGAGCTAGACCATCTGAGTTTGCGTGTTGACTCTACAACTTATGGCAGGGGTGGGGGTAGGTACTTTGTCTTCTTTTGCCATTTGCAAGATAGGATGGGAACAAAATTTCCTCCATAGGGTTGTCGTGAGAAATGAAGTGACGTTAAACCAGTGCTGGGTCGGCATATAGCAGTTGCTCAGCAACTCCTGCTACCGCTGCCACTCTGTTACTGTTACTTAGATGGGTGAGTAAGGGATCAGGAATCTCAGCCATCCAGTCAGAACTGTGGGAACAAGGGTGCTCCACGGTATCCCAAGGCAGGGTTACACTGCAGCTTACTACCACAACTGTCGACATTAGGTCATTCTCTGTCCTGTATCTTTTAAACAAAATTCTGCATAAACTTGTCTCATCTTACTTTTTAACGTGCTGTGTGCTTAGTACTCAGTGTCAACTCTTTGCAACCTCATGGACTGTAGCCCACCAGATTCCATAGTCTATCCATGGGGATTCTCCAGGCAAGAATACTGGAGTGGATTGCCATGCCCTCCTCCAGGGGATCTTCCCAACCCAGGGATCAAACCCAGGTCTCCCGCATTGTAAGTAGATTCTTGACCATCTGAATGTTTTTAAAAGTAGGGTTTTTATATGAAAGACCTTATAACTGATATTTGTTAAATAGCAAGAGTACAGGCTAAAACTTTTCTAACCATAAATTATTTTAGATGTAATCATTTATATAACTTGAATTTGTTTTTTTTTTTTTAGATCTGAAATAGTACCCTGTTAGTATTTGTGAAGGAGTTCTGGAACTACAGAGTTCTACAACCAGGCAGGATAAATATTCTGTTGCATCCTAGAGAGAGGCGCCTTTAAGTTTCTCAGCTCTCAGATCAGATCACCTGCTCCCCCTGGCTTTCTCTTTCAGTTCTTTTCTAGAGTTGGAATCTAGAAAGGGCCTGACATTCTTGTTAAAGAGATATCTTGATGTAAGTGACATTATTAAGTGAACTTCATTTATAATGGCTTTCTGTTTTGGTGGTTTAGTCACTAAGTCGTGTCTGACTCTTGCCCACCAGGGTCCTCTGTCCATGGAATTTTCCAGGCAAGAATACTGGAGTGGGTTGCAATTTCCTTCTCCAGGGAGTTTTCCTGACCCAGGGATGGAACCCGGATCTCCTACATTGCAGGCAAATTCTTTACTGATGAGCTGCCAGGGAAGCCCAGTGGTTTTCTGAAGCACCTTTAATAATATGTTCACTCAGCACCTATAAGATGCTGAAGATTCTGTGGGCGGGCAGTGTTCCCTGTCTCATGGAAGAAGCATGTGAACACCAAGAATCAGAGTCTGCTCAGCTATATACTATTGGATATACCATACAAAGTGCTATGAGGAGAGCTTAAAAGGCTCACTGTACATGAGGAGTGGGAAGGAGGCACGATGGTGAGTTTTGAGCAGTTTAAATTAATATAGTAACTGAGGAAAATGAGGGCGCATGAGATAGGGTAAAAGCGAGGAGACATGAAAGAGCCAGTCATGTGTTTGAGGAATTGTGCGTGGTTAACTTGCCTGAGGTGGGAAGTGGTAGGAGGTAGCCTTAGTGGTGTGTTAAGCTCAGGGTGTCTCCTGGTGATGTGATGGAAGGAAGGAAGATGGTCAGATTATTGTTTAAGAAAGCTAACTCCAGGGGCCTTAGGGAAGATGGATGAGTAATAGAAATAAAGGCTTCCAAATGGTAATTTGGCCCAAGACAACAGTGACTGGGTTCACCCCAGAGGTTTGGGCACTTGAGGCAACTTGATGACTTTCACTGTTTTTAGAGCACTTTACAACCTATGAAGACGCTCTTAAAACGATGGTGACTTTGAGAGTTGATAAATATTTGCCAAAAAGTATGAAGACAAGACAAAAAATTGGGCCTTAGGAGTTGAGGCTAGAGGAGTACGAACTTTACTTCACTGATCATGTTGCAGTTGACCAGGGGGTGTCTTAAGACTTTGGATGATTCACTTGTCTACATATGCTCAGTTGCTTCAGTCGTGTCCAACTCTTTTGTGACCCCATGGACTGTAGCCCACCAGGCCTCTCTGTCCAAGGGATTCTGCAGGCAAGAATACTGGGGTGGGTTGCCATTTATGAGCCCTTAGAATAATATGCCCTTTGTTTTCTTGGAAAGGGAGTATAAGCAAATAGACAACTTTTGTCCCAGAACACCATTTTAGTACTTTTAAAATGCTGCCCTTTAAATGCTGAACTTCTGCTAGAATGGATGGTTGGGGAGTGGGGTGTTGGGGTGGGAGTAGCAGGGAATGGGCTACCGTTCCTGCCTTGGCTGCATCATATAAGGCCATATCTCCAGAGAGCCCAGACCAGGACAAGGCACAATGAGATGATGAGTCTGTCTGGTTTGGAGGAGCCCTACCTAGTATAGTGACTGGATTATGAGCCTGTCTCCAAGTCTGAGATTTGATACAGGGAGCTGTAAATTCTCTACTCTTTTATTAATAGATCTGAGTCTCCTTCCTTCACACAGGGCTGGGACATCTTTACTCTCTGTATTATCTCTAACTGTATTTAAAAAAACATGGGTATAATTTAGATGTCAAGAGGTAAAATCTGACTTTAATGATAGAGGACTGTTCTGGCCTGAAAGCTTGGGAGAGTTAAAATGTTTTGCCAGCAAACGCATAGAAAAAGAGATCAGATTTTGGTTACCAGAGGTGGGGAGTAGGGGGAGGGGGAATTGGATAAAGGCAGTAAGTCCTAGGGATGTACGTAATTAGCACTTGTTATTGTCGTTCAGTACTAAGTCGTGTCCAACTGTCTGCAAACCCATGGGCTGCAGCCTGCCAGGCTTCACTATCTCCCGGAATTTGCTCAGACTTGTGTCCATTGAGTCAGTGATGCCGTTCAACCATCTCATCCTCTGTTGCCCCCTTCTCCTTTTGCCTTCAGTCTTTCCCAGCATCAGGGTCTTTTCCGATGAGTCAGCTCTTCACATCATGTGGCCAAAGTATTAGAGCTTTAGCAGCAGTCCTTCCAATGAATATTCTTGGTTGATTTCTTTTAGAATTGACTGGTTCCATCTCCTTGCTGTCCAAGGGATTCTCAGGAGTCTTCTCCAGCACCACAATTCAAAAGCATCAATTCTTTGACACTTAACCTTCTTTATGGTCCAACTCTCACATCTGTATATGACTACTAGAAAAATCATAGCTTTGACTATACAGACCTTTGTTGGCAAAGTGATGTCTCTGCTTTTGAATATGCTGTCTAGGTTTGTGGTAGCTTTTCTACCAAGGAGCAAGTGTCTTGTTGACTTCATGGCTGCAGTCACTGTCCACAATGATTTTGGAGTCCAAGAAAATAGAATCTGCCACTGTTACCATGTTTTTCCCCATCTATTTGCCATGAAATAATGGGACTGGATGTCATGATCTTAGTTTTTTGCATGTTGAGTTTTAAGCCAGCTTTTTCACTCTCCTCTTTCACCTTCATCAAGAGGCTCTTGAGTTGCTCTTCACTTTATACCATTAGGGTGGTGTTATCTGCATATCTGAGGTTGTTAATATTTCTCCTGGTAGTCTTGGTTCCAGCTTATGACTCATCCAGCCCAGCATTTCGCATGATATACTCTGCATATATAAATAAGCGTGGTTACAATATATGTCCTTGACGTATTCCTTTCCCAATTTGAAACCAATCCGTTGCACCATATCCAGTTCTAACTATTGCTTATAAGTAGCACTACTGTATGTTAAATACAAAAGTTAAGGGAGTAAATTCTAAGTGTTCTCATGCAAGAAAAAATGTTTTCTATATATTTAATTTTGTGTCCATATAAATCATGGATGTTCCCTAAACTTACTGTGATGATTGTTTCATGATGTAAGTCAGATCATCATCCTGTATACTGAAACTTTTCTGTTTCTGTGAATTTCACTGCTCTGGGTACCTCATATCAGTGAAATCATACTGTATTTGTCCTTTTGTGACTGACTTATTCACTTAGCTTAATGTCTTCAAGATTCATCCCTATATTGTAACATATGTTTCCTTACTTTTTAAGGCTAAAAATATTTCATTGTATACATATGCCATGTTTTGCTTATCCATTCATCTGTCAGAGGACATTTGGTTGCTTCTACACTTTAGCTATTGTGACTAATGCTTTTATGAACATGGATATTCTTTTGAGCATATACCCGGAAGTGGAATTGCTGGATCATATGGTAATTCTATTTTTTGTAGAACTGCCATACTGTTTTCCACAGCAGCTACACCATTTTTACTTTTCTACCAATGCTGGCCAACACTTATTATTTTCTAGGACCTTTTTTTAATAGCCATCCTGATAAGTGTGAGATTGCTCCTCATTTTATAGTGGCTATTTTAAATTAAATTGTGCAGGGTCCTCTTGCACAAATTGCAGTATATTTTGAAGATTTACCCTATTTCTTATATTACGTCTTCTGTCCTTGATGTTTGTGGCGGTCTTCTGTAGGACTCTGGTTGAGCTTTACTCTGGAGTGCTGAGGGGATTGGAATGTGCTCACAGTAGGGTAATGGCATTGTGAATATGTTAAGAATTCTTATCTTTTAGTGATACATACTGAAGTAACTACAGTTGAAATGATATGTCTCAGATTTGCCTTAATATATGCAACAGGTATAGACCAGTGGTTCTCAGTTCAGGGTGACTTTTCCCCTAGAAAACACTTGGCAACATCTGAAGGTGATTTTTGGGCTTCCCCTGGTGGCTGTGTTGTTAAAGAGTCCACCTGCAATACAGGAGGCCCGTGTTCAACCCCTGGGTCAGGAAGGTTCCCTGGAGAAGGAAATGGCAACCCATTCCAGTATTCTTGCCTGGAAAATCCCATGGACAGAGGAGCCTGGCAGGCTACAGTCCATGGGATCCCAAAGAGTAGGACACGACTTAGCAACTAAACCACAGAAGCTGATTTTGGTCATCACAAATAAGGGTTTTCTACTGGCATTTAGTAGCTAGAGACCAGAGATGTTGTTAAACATCCTGTGGTGCACACAACAGCCCCCTACAACAGAGAATTAGTTATCCCACAGTGTTAATTAGTGTGCAGCTGAGAACCCCAGACCTGGTAAAGATGGAAAAAGCTGGCATGTGATGATACTGTTGAAGTGAAATGATAAGTGCATAGGGATTTATTGTAGTGTTCTCTTTTTCCCTGTGGGAGTTTGAAAGTTTTCCATAATAAGGTATAAAATATATATGCAACTTCTATTTATTTATGTATATTTAATAAAGGAGCCATCAGCACACTTCCTCTCTGTATAGAGCATTGTTTTTCCAACTGAACCACAGCTTGTCTGTATACAAGCTGTGGTTGGTGAGCCTTTGGTTAAATACTCTGCTATCTCAGAGCCTACTTTTATCCCTAGTCCTGGTTGACTCTGAGTTTGAGGTGTTTCTCAGCCCAGGCTGGTAGAACTAGTACTACCTCTCTCCTGGAGTTTCTTTAGCTCTCATCTCTTTAGCAGTCTAAGTCCATCTGCTTTGTCTTCCACAAATCCCTCAAAGTTTCTGGTCTACTGATGCCACTCTGTTTCTTCTATCATTTCAGTGTCCTTTTGGCAAGAGGAAAAAATACAATTATGGATTTAGCCCACTATCTTGAGCCAGATGTCTTCTAATTACCTTCTTCTTTTTTTTTTTTTTAATTTTATTTTATTTTTAAACTTTACATAATTGTATTAGTTTTGCCAGATATCAAAATTAATCTGCCACAGGTATGCATGTGTTCCCCATCCTGAACCCTCCTCCCTCCTCCCTCCCCATACCCTCCCTCTGGGTCATCCCAGTGCTCTAGCCCCAAGCATCCAGTATCGTGCATCGAACCTGGATTGGCAACTCGTTTCTTACATGATATTTTACATGTTTCAATGCCATTCTCCCAAATCTTTCCACCCTCTCCCTCTCCCACAGAGTCCATAAGTCTGTTCTATACATCAGTGTCTCTTTTGCTGTCTCGTACACCGGGTTATTGTTACCATCTTTCTAAATTCCATATATATGTGTTAGTATACTGTATTGGTGTTTTTCCTTCTGGCTTACTTCACTCTGTATAATAGGCTCCAGTTTCATCCACCTCATTAGAACTGATTCAAATGTATTCTTTTTAATGGCTGAGTAATACTGCATTGTGTATATGTACCATAGCTTTCTTATCCATTCATCTGCTGATGGACATCTAGGTTGCTTCCATGTCCTGACTATTATAAACAGTGCTGCGATGAACATTGGGGTACACGTGTCTCTTTCCCTTCTGGTTTCCTTAGTGTGTATGCCCAGCAGTGGGATTTAATTACCTTCTTTTAATACCTGATATACAGCCCTCTGGAGAAGGCAGTGGCACCCCACTCCAGTACTCTTGCCTGGAAAATCCCATGGACGGAGGAGCCTGGTAGGCTGCAGTCCATGGGGTCGCTAAGAGTTGGACACGACTGAGCAACTTCACTTTCACTTTCACTTTCATGCATTGGAGAAGGAAATGGCAACCCACTCCACTGTTCTTGCCTGGAGAATCCCAGGGACGTTGGAGCCTGGTGGGCTGCCGTCTCTGGGGTCGCACAGAGTCGGACACGACTGAAGCAACTTAGCAGCAGCAGCAGCATACAGCCCTCTGTGATTAGCATTGAACTGAGACATAATATGGTGATAAATCATTAATTCTTCTATTCATTCACTCGGTGTAGTCCATCTAGTATTTGTTCAGCACCTAGTATGTGTGAAATTCTGTGCTAGGTGTTAAGTATATAGTGAGAAGCAAAGCAAGTATATAATCCTTGCCTTTGTGGAATTTAGGGTATAAAGGAGGGATACTCATAATCAGCTTTACTCAAATAAATACAGAATGTGAGGGGTATTTTCAAAGGAAATAACAGTGGTCTGTGCAAATAATAAAAAAAAATAGCTAATATTGACTGTGTACGTAATTGTGTGCGAATTACTGTGCCGAGAACTTTACGTGGATAATCTCATTTAATCTTTAGAATAACTGATTTTAGAGATAGGGAAACTAAGACCTACCTAATTTAATGTTAAGTCAGGAAAGACCTCTCTGGAAAAAGTAATACTTGAAATGAGAACTGAATGACTAGGAGTTCAGTGCAGTCACTGAGTCGTGTCCGACTCTTTACGACTTCATGGACTGCAGTATGCCAGGCCTCCCTGTCCATCACCAACTCCTGGAGTTTACTCAGACTCATGCCCATTGAGTTGGTGATGCCATCATCTCATCCTTTGTCGTCCCCTTCTCCCACCTTCAATCTTGCCCAGCATCAGGGTCTTTTCAAATGACTAGGAGTTAGCCAGGTAAAGAATGGAGGGAGGCTAAATACAGCAGAAGGAATAGGGTTCAAAGGCCCAAGGAAAGAACAAACCCAGCATGGAAGACTGCCAGTGACTGAAGTTTAGTGAGCAAGGAAAGAATGGAGGAGACAGAAAAAGCAGGGGCTAAATGGGGGAGGTTGTTTCTGGCCAAGGTAAGGATATTAGATTTCAGTCTAAAGGCCTGGGAAACCTTGGAAGGTTTTACATAAGTGGAGACTATGATCTGATATGCTTTCTTCAAGATCACTGTCCCTGCTTTGTGGAAAATGGACTGGCAAGGGATAGTGGCTTACTGTGATTCAGATGAGAAAAGACAGAGATTTAGACTAGAGTGATAGCAACAAAAGGGAAAAAAGGCAGACAAATTTGAGGTGTTGGTTTTAGTACCAAGACATTACTTGCAGGGACTTCCCAGGTGATCCAGTGGTTTAGAATCTGTCTTGCAATGCAAGGGATGGAGGTTCAATCCCTGGTCAGGGGATGAAGATCCCGCATGCCACAGAGCATCTAAGCCCCACAACTAAGATGCAACGCAGCACAATAAATAAATAAGATGAGAGGCTATTTTTAAAAAATAAATAAAATACTACTTGCAGCTGAGTTGCATATAGAAGATAAGCCTAAGGAAGAAATTAAGGGAATTCTTAAAATTCTTAGGTGAGCAGTAGAGTAGATGGATGGCAGTGCTAACTATTGAGTTACTGGTGAAGGAAACTTTTTTAACACAGGAAGGTGGCATTGCCTGTGAAATTTAAAGTAGAGGTAAGATAGTTTCAGAAAAGTTTGAAGAAAAGTCTGACCAAGCAGTGCATATGTGGAAATTGCTAGCATAATAACTTAAGCTTCCAGCCTGGTCTGATCAACTGGATGAGTATTGAGAAGAGTGCCAAGGACAAAGCCCTGAGTAAATCAGACAGTTAAAGTTCTGTGTGAGAAAAGGAACAACTGATGAGGGAAAATATAAAGCAGCCAAGGGACTGGAAGAAGAGTGCTTTCTCGTGGAAACTGAAGAGAAGAAAGTTCTTCAAAGAGGAGGGAGTAGTCAGCCAGTTTGAATGCTCATTTTAATATGAGATTCACATACCAGGGTATGTGTTGCATGCCAGCTCCCATTAACAAAGAAGCATGATATAATATTTCCCATCTCTTTAAAAACAGACAAACTTTCCATCTTGCCTCTGCCTCCAGCTGCTGCTTTTCTCTGCATCTCTTGATGATGAAAGTCCTCACCTCAGATAAGGAATCGGTGTTTCACTGTCTTTTCTTTCCATCTTTATTTCATTCCATTCAGGCTTTCTCAATGACTTAACTGAAACCGCTCTTTTGAGAAGGTTACCAATAACTGCCCTCTTGTCGAATCAAGTTTCACTTCTCTGTTTTCTTCCTACTTAATCTGTCTATAGTATTTGATTGAGTTGATTACTCCCGCCGTCTTGAAAAACTCTTCTTGGCTTTCATGACACCACATTCTCCTGGGTTATCTCCTACCTTAAGACTGCTACTTACAAGTTAGTTTGCCTACCTGATCTTTTTAAGAATGTAAGTCTACTTATATATCTTCTCTGTTCAAACTCACCAGTCACATAGTGTTTCTCATCACATTCAGAATTAAATCCACACTCATTACTGTGACGTACAGAGTCTTCTCATTCCTGCCAACCTCTCCAGCCACATCCTGTACCAAAACTGGTCTTTGTGCTCTTTCTTGAACCCACAAAACTATTAAGGACTCTTATGCTCATTAGTCCCTGGGCCTAGAAAACTCTTTGCACAGACCTTTTTGTGATACACTTCTTCACATTATTCATACCTCTGCTCAGTGTAACTGAGAATTCCATGGATTGAGCAGCCTGGTAAGGCTCCAGTCCACAGGGTCGCAAAGAGTCGGACACGATTAAGCGACTTCACTTCAGTGGTAACTACTTCAGACCTTCCCAGACTACTCTTAACATAGCCAGCCACTGCCCTCTCCCAAACCCCATCATTCTGTATCCCCTTACCCTTCTTTTCATCATGTATCTTATCTCTGAAATTGTTTATGATCAGTTTTCTCCTTCTTCCCCCAGAATGTCAGCTCACTGTCAGTTGTCTGTTTAATCACTTTCTATTCACAGTCAATGGAACAGTGTCTGGCATACAGTGTGGGTCCATAAATATTTTTTGGATGAATGCTAGTAAGAGGTTGAATCAGATGAGGGTGGGAATGTTTCCGTTGGATTTGGCAATTTGCCATTTATTGGTGTCCTTCATGAGGAATGTATTTAAAGGGTGCATTCAGGGTAGGTGTCAGAGCAAAATAGAGTATGGAGTACCCAGAGGTAAGAGGTTAGAGAAGACAACTGTTTTATAAGATAACTGTGAAGAGAGACATGGGACTGGCTATTGGTGGTAGGAAGAAGGTCAGTGAGGTCAAGAAGACAGATACTTGAGGTGACAGTAACAGATGTAATACAGACCACATGTGACAGGATTGACTTTTACATGGAGGGATCTGCTGCAGAGGGCAGAAAGTGATGCTGCTAGAAAGGGTGGAAAACGGTGAAGATAGTTACAAATTCATACTGGTTGTGTAGTTCGTGGCAGGGGCATGAAAGTGCAGGAGGAGGGTGAGACTCATTATGGGGTGGAAAGGAAGCCAGGCCCTGTGGAATGGAGGGCAGAGTTACTGTGTCTCCTCCAGGCCAGATGTTGCTGTAGTTGGGGTCCTGGTGGAAAGAGGTAGAAAAGGATGACTGTGGAAAGAGGTAGATCAGAGTAACCAGCTGTTTTAGACACACAGCGCTTAAAGATCCAATAATGTCTCCTTGCTTTAATCAGGAACAGTATTCTCTGTTCCAGGAAACTGTTTGCATTTATGATAGGAAAATTGTCCTTTTTCCTTTCTCTCCCATCTTCATGGAGCCCACTGAGCCTGGGAGAAAGTACACTGTTGGGCCTGCACCCCAGCTTGCCATCAGGATTGAATGTGTTCATGCTTTCAAATATTTGAGTATTTCTTACATGCTGAGCACTGGTTTTGTCTTAGGCTCTATAGCAGTGAAAGAAGCAGTCTCTGCCTTCAAAGAACTTTCATTTTAATGTAGGAAAACGGAGAATAAACATATGTATGATAAGTCAGGTCGGGTGGGCATGTCACCCTGGGCCTTTACCTTGCTCTACCCTCCTCTTCGCCCAGTAGCCCTGGGCTGGCACTCTTCTCTTTTCTCCCTTTCCTCCTCCATCTGTCAATACATAAGCATTTGGAAGAGTTGTTCTTCCTCATCTGAGTGTTTCCCTGAGCAGCGGACTGAAGCCTTCCATTACCTACAGTGGTTAACAACATGTTTTGTTCTCTTGATTTCAGATGAGACGCCAATTATTGCAGTGATGGTGGCCCTGTCCTCTCTGCTAGTGATCGTGTTTATTATCATAGTTTTGTACATGTTAAGGTGAGCATGCTGATGCTTCTGCATTCTTGTGGACTCTGTTTCAGTACCCCAGGTTCTCGATAAGCCCACAAGTCCAAAAGACAGTAGGATAAGGACAATGAGTAGGATAGAGGGAATGACTCATGGTAGCTTTCCTAAGATTAAAATTCTGCTTAAAAATGTTGTTGAAATTTTGTATAGTCTTAACACCCAGCCCCTTCTTTTTGTTTCCATCTGTCCCAAGTCCAGTCCCTCAACTCCAGTTCATCCTAAAGCCCAGGACCGTGGTTTAGAGGTTGAGGGAAGATGCCACAGTCTGTTGTTACTGATCGGCATTTTAAGGTCTTCAGACCTAGCCCTATTGAAACAACCCCTGAAAGCGCCCCAGTGGAGATTATGTGTTCAGTTAAGGTCTACTTTATTTCTGGTTGTGGCTTTGACCCCATACCCCTCCAGCTACGCCCCTGACTGGGTGTGCTGAACTGAACCATGTAAGCAACAGGGTTCCTCTTCCTGACTTTCTTCCAGGGTCTTCTAGATACTGCTCCTCAAACAGGGAGCAAAAGCCAGGAAGGGAAACCCAAGGGAGGGAAGTGGGAGGTACATTTGTTCTTTTCCTACTGGAGTCACTGCCCTGACTGAGTTTAACTCTGCTCTTATTTTTGGCTTAAGCTACTCTGGGCTCCTTCTGTTCTTCTGTATGGGTAAAGATAGGGGAACACCCTACGAGGGGAACACCTCGTACACCCCTATAGTTTGTCTTGTGTCTCCTATCTTTCTGCAGAAGACTTTTGGCCAGACCTGTGCCAACAAGTCTGAAGCTCTAAGTTTCTCTCTTATTACACCCAGAAAGTACCAGGATTTTTGTTTGATACTCTTTGATCTCCCTCCACTTTATTATACCCACATATCCTACCCAGTGTCTCCACCTGATGTGGCTGTGATTTGCAGCAAATCCTGGAACTGTGCAAAGGAGCCATTCCAATGAGAAAATACTGTGGGGTTGAATTCTCTTGCTTAAGCAAGAGCACACTGAGGTGCTCAGTCTCCACTGGAGCTGCTTCAGTGTATAAAGGCTGAATTGATAAGTGGAACTACAAACCAGTGATTGGTCTCTCTGACTCCATGCTTAGTGTTTCACTGTGAACATTTTCTCATTAGGTTTAAGAAATACAAGCAAGCTGGGAGCCATTCCAATTCTTTCCGCTTATCCAATGGCCGCACTGAGGATGTGGGTAAGACACCCCTGAATGACATGGGGGACTTTCATGGAGAAGAAAAATGGAGAAAATAGGAGTTTCCCCATCCTAAAAGAAAAAAAGAATTGAGAGCAGGACTGGCCCATGAGCTAGAGCCCATAATTTGGTCTCCAGAGAAGGGCTGTGTCCCAAAGGCACCTGACCAACCTTCCCCCTTATGCACTGCAGAACCCCAGAGCGTACCACTTCTGGCCAGGTCCCCGAGCACCAACAGGAAGTATCCGCCCCTGCCTGTGGACAAGCTGGAAGAGGAGATTAACCGGAGAATGGCTGATGACAATAAGCTCTTCAGAGAGGAATTCAACGTGAGTTCTTTACTGAGGCTGGTGTATCAGCAGGGAGAAAGGCAGACCTAAGTCAAGCCTTTTGAGTGATGGGGTAGAAAACAGGTTTCTAATAGGTTAAGAGGTGAGGAGTTTTTACCAGGTTCATCTGACTTCTTTTCTATGTGATCATGGACAGGAAATGAAAAAAAAAATTGCCTTGCCTCCCTCATCTACCCATCTATCCATTCATTCATCATTGCGTCTGTTACTTTTATTTACTCATCCAGACATCTAATATATGTGAGGTGCAAGGGGAGCAAAAGCAGATAGTCCCTGCATTCAGGGAACTTGGTGTATAAGTTCAAACAGCAGTATAGAACATGAAGAACTGGAGAACATGAAGAACTGGTGCTGAGGCATGGGAACCTATATTAAGAGGCGTGGCCTTTAGAGTCTAGAGCCAAGGGGTCCCAGGGTATCTTGAGTAGACAACAGGAGGAAGTCATTGTGGAAAATGAGGACCATGGCAGATTGCAGAGCACAGGCCTCATTTTGGGTAGTGTTTACATTTGTATGTTTTATAAATTCCTCAAGAAAGCAGACCATGTTTATGAATCTACGAGTTGCTGATCCCAGTCCACTAATTCAGAATTTACTTTAAAAAAAAAAAAAAAACAATGTTTTAATTGAGACCCAATCATAGGCAAGGGCGTTGGGGAAAGGCAGATGGGGAACATTCCAGGTACTGGGAATATCATAATCAATCTGTCAGTAGTGACAGTGGGTGAGGGAAGGCACATTCAAAGAATAGTAAAAGCTGTGAGTGGCTGAAAGGCAGAGACTTGAGGGAGATGAAAATGTATAAGACTGAGCCAGACTGTAGATCCTGTAGACTGTCGCAAGAGAGGTGGAAAGCCACAGACCAGCCAGGTTTGTATTTTGAAAAAAATGACTCTGGTGGTTAGGGAATAGCCAGGATAGAAAAGAAAATGGTGAGACCAGGATAGAAACAGGAAATACAGTTAGGGGCTGCAGCAGTTAGACCAGAGGTGCTGATCCAACTGATGTAAAGTGGTAATGATTAGGGAGAGGGGAGTGGATTTGAAGATACAAGAACAGTTCCAGAATTGGCTAATTCATCGACATGGGCATTGCTGAACTCTCAGTCTCCTTCAAACCTTTCCACTCAGCCATGTGTCAGCCCTGTTTCTTAGGCTGGGTCCCCTCATGTTGCCAAACTGGCTGCCCAGGGAAGTCCCTGGTGGTCCAATGATTAGGACACTGCATATTCTGTGCTGAGGGCCTGGGTTCAGTCCTTGGTTGGGGAACTAAGACCCCATAAACCATGCATCACGGCCCCCTAAAAAAGTAATGGCTGCCCTAGTTGTAGGCACAAATGGAGGTAAACAAGTCCAGGGGGAAAAGGGTGACTGTTTCTTCCTGTGTGTTTCCTTTTACTAGTGAGGAAAACTTTCCCAAAAGCTTCTGGGGACTTACCTGGTCACATATTCTGTCACAAACTAGTCATAGGCAAGGAAGAAATAGACTTACTGCACCTGGTGGAGACCAGTCCAGGTTATTCCTGTGTCATGTAGAAGATGGGTGGATAACCCATAGAATGGAAGCTCTTGTAGCAAGGAGGAAAGGAGGAATGATTATTGGGATATTTGCTCCACCACTGAAGGGCTTGGAGTAGAGAGTGGTGTGGTCAGACTTACAGTCTGAGAAAATCACTAGCTACAATTTGGAGAATAGATGGCAGGGAAGCAAGAGGTAAAGCAGAAGACCATTTACCAGGGAAGAGTTAAGTAATAACTTGGACCCCTTTTTCTGGCTGTTAGAATAACACCACCATTTAATACTCATTATTGATTAAGAACATTTCACCTTATCCCACAAGATAGCACTCTAGCCTCAACTAAGCTAGGTTTCCAGTAGGCATTCTGTTGTTTTGTAATTATGGTGTAAGCTGCTTCTGAGTAATGAGTATGTGGCCCTGTAGCCATATTTTTTCTGTGAAATGAATTCTTTGTTTGGAGATAATTCCCTGAGATCCATAACAAATATCTGGGTAGAGGTGGTGTTCCTAAGAGGCATGGTAGGCAAATTCAGATAGGTATTGTGCCAGCCAATTGCTGTGCTACCATGGCCACATATGTGCAGTTGGGGTGGTGAGGGAAAGAGCTGATCAGCGTCTCTTGGCTTCTTACAGTGCGTGCCATCTGGTGAGCATACACAGGGAGTGTAATACATATTTCCTGTCTTTCTTGTCCCAGTTATCTACTACCCAGGGGTCAGCTTAGATCCTGAGATCCAGTGAAGTGGATAGTGTGATACCTTGCTTGAAGTTCTGTTCACCAGATGAATTTCTCTTTTATTCGGAGTGATACCTAAGTAGATTATCCCATAGCCGTCTACCTCCAGAATGGGCTAGCATGACTCACAGAGCCATTAGTACACTAGGCTGGACTTTTTTTCTCCCTTAGTCAACTGTTAGTATCATCAGGAAGTCAGTGGAATCTATTGAAGGAGCGGGTGTGTGGCGTGTGTTCTGTACACATCCATTTCAGCTGAATTCTGGACATGTCCCAATTTATAGCCTATAGACTTACATAATACTAAATTTGGACTTCTCAGGTGGCTCAGTGGTAAAGAATCTGCCTGCCAATGCAGGAGACGTGGGTTCGATCTCTGAATCAGGAAGATCCCGTGGAGAAGGAAATGGCAACCCACTCCAGTGTTCTTTTTTTATTTTGCTTTATTTGGCTGTGTCAGGTCTTGGTTGCAGCATGCGGAATGTTTGATCTTCATTGTAGCATGCAGGATCTTTTTAGCTGTGGCATGGGAACTCTTAGCTGTGGCATGTGGGATCTCGTCCCCTGACCAGGATCATACCCAGGCCCCCTGCATTGGGAGTGTGGAATCTTAGCCACTGAACTTCCAGGAAAGTACCCCCACTCCAGTATTGTTGCCTGGAAAATCCCATGGACAGAGGAGCTTGGTGGGCTACAGTCCATGGGGTTGCAAAAGAGTCAGACACGACTGAGCAACACTAAGTTTATAATGAGCAGTTAAGGTCATGGATATCTAGTGTCCCATGGCCAGGCTTACATCATTACCAGAGCCCAATGTTGAACTAGAAACATGATGTTGCTGACAGGATCATGATCTTTTCCCCAGATTCTAAGGTTATTTCATTGCAGTTCTCCTGCTCAGCTTTAACCAGAGACACTTAGGGCCCCCAAAACCTACCAGAATTCATTTCTCTGGCCTGGATCAGCTAAAGAGCCTTCTCTTTAGATCACTCAACAAATGAGTCAGACCAGGACACCAGCATGAGATAGGTGTTGTCTCCAAAGTCTGTAATGGCACAGCAAGCATCACTCCTCCTCCTTCAAGTGGGCAGAGGTTGGGGGCACAGGGGCAAGGAGTAGCAACTTGTTCTTTACGGTAGACGGTGACGTGCTGTGGGCCTTTGACTTTCAGAAAACTTGGCCTAGGTGACAAGCCACTATACTTTTATTTTTATGTCTATCATGTACATCTAAGATACATAATATCCTGTTCTCCAAGTCCTGTTAGCTTCTTGTATCAGCATAGTTATCAGGGTGATGTCCTGTGAAACAAAGACAAAACCCCAGTGAACCAGATCACAGCAGAGAGAGGTCAAGATGATTTATCACTGAAGCTGCTCCTGCCATGAGGAAGGGAAACTGCATGTGTAGTCGTAAAGGAAAAAATAAGTACACTTGCCTTATTAATAGTGAAATTCCAGGTACTCAGGGTTATATTAATCTTTAGGAATGTGAGCACATGTGGAAAAGCATCTGCAAATCTGCAGCTCCACATGATTTGTGTATGCTGTATACTGACATTCCTAAAAACTGTCATCTCATCTATTTGGTAACTTATATGGGGAGTAATAGGAAGCATCAGAATAGTTAATACTAGTAGTTACTGAGCATTTGCTTCATGCTGTCAGTAAACTCACACATGTAAATGGGTTATCTCATTGTTACCCACAGCTTTTAAGTCTCCTGTCACAGTTAGGATCTCTGTGACTTGCCTGGGACCTAGCCTTTTGATAAAGGGAGATTATTACTCCAGCAGCTTGCATTTGTTCTGGAGGTCATGGTGTGGCCTCTGAAGCTTTTTTTCATTTCACTAAGATCAAGAATCCCATTTTTATGTCAGTTCCTTCTTCTAAAAGATTCAGGTGCTTTCCTCACCAGTGTGCACCCTCTATTAAGGCATGCATTATACAGCCCGTCAAGGACATGATGAAGATGTCAGTAAGAAGGTTGAACCTGTTGGATCCCCTATAACACTGATCTCCTCTACTTTGTCCCAAGGGCTTTCTGGCTTTTCATTGAACCCAGCTTTCAGTCCAGGTTCCCACTGGCCACTCCACCACTAGAATTGTGGCCAGTTTCCTAAGCAGGTACACTAACGCAGAAGTTCAGTTAACCATGCCATAACTAGAAATATGGCCCTATTCAACAATTAGAATTAGATCCGTCCTTGATCTAACATTCTCAAAATCTATTTCAACAGTTATTCCTATGGTTTTTGATGATCCAACTCAGTGAATTCCTGTAGTTTCTTCTGGGTGTTAGTTCTTTGCTTTTCTACCTTCTTTTATATTTCCTCCAGATTGTGTTATGCTTGCATCCTGATTATCCATGAGCAATGAGAGCTGGGTTATGGGGCAGTTTTCATCATCAAAGCAGGATGCAGTGAAGAGCACAATAGAGATTTTTAGAAGTTAGTTTTCTCCAACTGTTGTTTCATTTTTGCATCATTTCAGTTATCTCACTTGATAATTCAAGAGATAATTTTCTCTAAGATAATTAAAAGATAATTAAAAGCCTTGTCTTTCACATGACCAACCAAGAAAAGATGTGAATTCCATTGGCGTTAACACTTAGTAATCAGCAAAATTCTGAAACCTTAACTTTTGGTTCAGCAAAATACATAGCACAATCATAGAAGGGCCCTGAATTTTATGGTGTCTTTGGAGATGAATATTTGATGTTGGAGCTGGTCTTTTTCTTGTTTTGTTGTCTAAAATTGTTAGAAATAATTCTGTTACTTGGTTTCAGTGTCGCTTCTCTCCTTTTAGTTGGGACTCCCCTCTCCCTAAATTCCTTTACCGTCAGCTAGAACACATCCCAGGTGATGGCAAGCAAGTCAGTAACTGAAGTAACTGTTGTAGAGTCATGAGGTATAAGTGGCTTGCTCTTTCCCATAATGAAAATTGACTAACAGTTCTTTCCCTTCATCTGAACTCAGTGATTAGGTTCACATCACCTGCATTTCCCCCATCAGTCTCTCACCTACAACCCCACCCTCTGTTACTAACTGCTAAGTGAGCTTAAAAGCAAGAGAAGTCATCTCAATTAAGCAAAAAATTAAAACCATCAATTGGGAAGATACTGGGGAACCTGGCAGAATCAAAAGATGAGATAGACACCCAGCCCCTGGACTGAGCAGATCCTATCTTGGTGGTTCTGGGCCCTCTAGGGAAGCCTCTGCTGCTTCCTGAGTTTCAAAATCCTAGAAGAGAGAATTTAGATGGCACAGTGTAGGTACGGTGTGACTGTGCTTGCATTGGTCAGCCCTGACAGGAAAGAGGAGAAATAACCATAGGACAAACACACCAGTTTGTGTCCACTATCATAGAATAATATTCTTATAATCATAGAGTGAGAAAGGCCTTTGTAAACAAAACTCAAAATTCAGAAGCTAGAATGGAATAGATTGAAAGATAATAAGTGTATTAAAATGTTAAGTGTCTCTTAAAAATGACACCTTAAAAAAGTGGCCAACTGGAAGAAACTATTTGCCACAGGTAGACAAGAGAATTTTCCATAATGTATAGAGATTCTCCAAACCTATGAGAAAAAAGTAAACGTTTCAGGAGAAAAATTGGGAAGAAAAATTCAGGGAAGAAAAGCAAATGGTCTATAAACGTAGGAAAACAAACTCAGCTATATCTAGTAATCAGGAAATCCAAATTAAAACTAACCATTTTGGGGGGCCTGTTAGATTTGAAAATTTTCAAAGATTCATATCAAGTATGGACAGGTATGGGGGTAAAGGCAATCTTACACACAGGTAGGAGGAGTTTTAAGTTGATAGAGCTTTGGGAGGATAATTTGGCAGTATCAACCAAATTTCAAATGCTTATACTATCTGACCTAATTTATGAGACTCTAACAAGAAAAACCACACATATATTTTTACAAGGATGTTCATTATAGCATTACTTATAATAGCAAAGAAAATAAAATGAAAAGTATTTGTTAGATAGCCAAGTGGCTAAATGATTTCTCTCATCTATTATGAAATTCTGTACTGTCGTTAAAATAAATGTCAACATAGAAAAATATGGGGGAAAAAATCACTATTTTGGTGACTTTACATGGTATGCTGCTGCTGCTGCTGCTGCTAAGTCGCTTCAGTCGTGTCCGACTCTGTGCGACCCCAGAGACGGCAGCCCACCAGGCTCCTCTGTTCCTGGGATTCTCCAGGCAAGAACACTGGAGTGGGTTGCCATTTCCTCCTCCAATGCATGAAAGTGAAAAGTGAAAATGAAGTCGCTCAGTCGTGCCCGACTCTTAGCGACCCCATGGACTGCAGCCTACCAGGCTCCTCCGTCCTTGGGATTTTCCAGGCAAGAGTACTGGAGTGGGTTGCTATTGCCTTCTCCATTACATGGTATAATCCCCTTTAAAAAATATATGTATGTCTGTGTGTGAGTGTATTAATGCTTTTATTTATTTTATTTTTTTAAGTCTGAAGGAACACTGAACTGTAATCAGTGGTTGCCTACAAGGATGGGTAGAAGATAAAGATGATAGGGAACTTCCACTTTCTACTGAACTATTTGACTTTCTCTTACAGCAAGCATAGTTTCAGATAATACTTTTAAAAGCAGGCTTTAAAATAAAAAAGTTTTTTTAATATAGTAAATAAAGCTATTCAAGCTTATTAGCTTTAGCATAATATCCATTATGCTTTAATGAATGTGTAGCATATAGAATAAAGAGTTGTGTACCCAGAGTGAGCTGTGCCAAGAGTCTTGTGATTAGGTCTCTGTGAAAAGGAATAACATTAAAAGGGAATTTGTTTTAGAGAAAAACTGGACCATGGAGGTGAACAGCTGAAGAAACAATAAGCATAGGAAATGACAGCTGTTTTCAGATATCTGACAGACCAGAGAGTGTGGCCTTTCATTTCTATGAAGCCCCACCATAGTTGAAAGTTATGGGTAATGGAACTTTGTCTTAAAGTTACAAGCTGGAACTTTTTTTACTGACCAGCATTTGTCTCAGAAGAAAGTATTGAATTTTTTTTTTTTAAGCAAGAGTTTGAAAAGTCACTTATTGAGGTCCCTAAAGCTTGTTTAAGGTTTAATAAATAGATAGAATTTAGTTAGCTCCTGAAGTGAAAGGAATAAGTGAGGAAAAGAACTGGAGAGGCAGTGAAGTGGTCAAAGTCTGTGATTTGTGAAATGTGAACCACACCCCCACACACACAACCCAGTCAGGGCCCTGCATCTTTAGAGACATCTTAATTATTGAATTTCCAAGTAAAGACACATTTATGTGCAACATGGTAACAGAACTGTGTGGCAACTGAATGAATCAGAAACAGAATAGCCTCTACATGGATGAGTTGTCTCCAAATAAATGAATCAGAGCCAAAGGCTACAGGAGTTATCAGTAGCAGTCAGGAGCTTTGGAATTGGGGTTTCAGCAGGGAATTGGGGGTTCAGGATTTCCAGGGGACAGAGAATACACCAGCTGACCACTTGGATTTTACAGTAGTCAGTACAAGGGAAAAATGAAACAAATTGTGTATCGAGGTTTTAAGTCCTTCTAAACCAAACTGTTCCAAGATAAGGGGAACTGCTGTGGAAGGTAGTAGGATCCCCATCACAGCAGGGTGTTCAGACACTGGTGAGGAGTCAGGATATTTGGAAGGGGATTCAAACTTAAAGTGAATGAGATTCATTACTATACTAGAGACATTAGACAGCACAGTAAGGCAAGAAAAGAAATGAAAGGTATGAAGGATTGGAAAGAAAGAGACAAATCAGTTTTGTTTTTTTCCCACAGAGGAAATTATTGTTCCAGAGAAATTCATAGATTCACCAGATAAATTATTAGAATTAATGTTATCTTAACAAGGTTGATAGATACAAAAATAGCATAACAATTAATGCATTTCTATACATAAAACCAAAATCAGGAAGTCTAATAGTTTTTAAAAGATGTCATTTACAGTAACATCCAAAATATGAAGTACCTAGGAATAAATTTAATACAATATTTATAAAATATTTGGAGAAAATTATTAAAATGTTTGAAGACATTAAAGAAAAAAGCCTTAATTAGTGAAAGAGATAAGATCAATGAATTAGAAGGCTCAATATTGTAAAGTTGTCAATTCTCCTCAAACTGATATATAGATTCAATGCAATTCCAATAAAAATCCCAACAGGTTTTTTGTGGAACTTGACAAGCTGATTCTAAAATATATATGGAGGAGAAAAGATTCAAGAATAGCCAAGACATTCCTGAAGAAGAAGAACAAGGTGAGGAGACCTGCCTTACCAGATATAAAGAATTATTATAAAGTGTAGTAAGTAAGATAGTTTTATATTGGCACTGGAATAGATGGATTGACCAGCAGAAAAAATAGAGAACCTAGAAGCAGATACATGTGTAAAGGGAAACATATTGGTGACAAATGCTGTTGTAGTTTCGCAGGGGGAGAGGAGGGTCCTTACCTAAACAGTGCTCGGACGACTGGGTAGGGATAAATGAAATTGAATTCTTGTCTCATACCAAAAATCAATCCCAGTTGATGTAAACACTGAAATTTAAAAGACAAAATGTGGAGACAATAATGTAGGAAAATATACCATGATCTCTCATAGGAAAGCATTCTTAAGATTTAAAATGTTTATAAAGGGAAAGATTGATCAACTTGACTACATTAAAATGCAGAACTTCTCTTTATAAACAAATAACATAAAATGAAAGGGCAGGCCACAAACTTGGGGGAAAAAATTCTTATAACATTTATAACTGATAATAGAATGAGTATCCAGAACACATAGAGAACTCCCTACAAATTAGTAAGAAACAGTCCAGTAGAAAAATGGGGAAACACTCAACCAGGTTCTTCACAGAAGAGGAAAGACCAGTAAACTGTGAAAAGATGGTTAATAATAATAATCAGAGAAATGTAAAGTAAACCTATATTGATACATTTAAAGTCTGATTATAGCAACTGTTGATGAGGATACAAAACAGCTGGAACACTTCGATGGTGGGAGTGTGAATTGGTGTAACTACTTGGAAAAACTGTTTGGCCTCTTCTGATAAGGTTACTCATACTCATACCTAAAACTCATGTGCATATGCATGAGGAAACACAGTTAGTGCTCAAAGCAGATTGTTAACTGTAAACAACCCAAATGTTCATCAATAGGAGAATGGAAAGATAAATGTTGGTATGGACTAAAAATGAAGGACTACCAAGTAGTTAAAATGAATGAACTTCAGCTGCATGGAACAACCTGAGTGAATCTTAAGAATGTAATGTCGGGCAAAAAAAGCAAGTCACCACTGGATAATCATTCCATTTTTATAAAAAAAAAAAAAAAGACTGAACAATAAAAAATATATTTTTATAGATACAGAATGTTTGGGATACAAATAAAGCAAAGGGATAATAAGAACAAAATTCCAAATTTACTTGTGAGAGAAGGAAGAAGACATGATGAGGAAGGACCTAAAGAGAACATCTTTCTAAGTTAAATTGGGTGGTGGATATACTTTTTTAAAAGATAAATGTAAAAATTGAAGAAAAAACTTTAATTGACATTTAAAAAAAAAAAGCCTTGCATCCTGTAAAGGCTGAAGCAAGGGATGAAATGGTCTTTGATGCCACCTCCTGTTTGTGGAGAATTTAACATCTTAGAGCCTTCTGGTTTAGCTGCTTCTGTCCAGCTATCCAGGCTCAGTTTGTCAGAGTAGAAACTGAAAGAAATAAGATTCCCCTTGTTTTCATCCTTGACCTCAGCTCTTTAGTGTGACATTTTGCATCTAGCACGTGTCCTCAAAAGGAAACTTTTTATTTTCTCTCGTCAAACAGTGGCTCCTGTTTCTTCCTAACTTTGCTTTTTGGAGCCTCAACCGACCTGGAGACCTAACTTTTCTTCATCAAGACTGGGGGAGTTAGGGATGCTGACAGGACTGTGAGATGTGGTCACTGTCATTACTGACCTTGAGGATTATTTTCAAGAATCTTGTTGTCTCTACATCTGTTCTATATCATTTTAGACAAGGGATGTAACAGTTATGCCTTATGATTAGTCGTGAGGGCTTTTAAAATCTTGTCTCATCCTATCCTGCATCAAGGTGGAAACCTGTGGAAATCTAGCCTGTCTTAGTGAAGAGAATGCAAACTGTGGGTGAATTGGGAAATTCCAATCTTCCAGCCCAGGAAACTTTTTTCGCCTTTAATGTGTTGACAGCACTGGGTCTAAATAAATTGCTTTTCTTAGAGAAATAACATGGAGGACCTCTGAGGTTTTAACTGTGAAAAGAAAATCTCTTGAGTAAGTGAAGGTAGATGGACTATGAGACTTTGATGATTATTGTTATCTTGTGGTCTTTCACTTTAGTTTCTCCTACCACTATACTGCTGGTTCCCAGGAAATATATTCGTTCCTTCATAAAAGTCTTGCTTCTGTCTGACAAAATTGATTCTTTTTAGGCTCGCATTTACTTAATTTAATCTTTATTATTATTATCCAAGCTAGAAACCTGCAAGCGTCTTTCATTCCTGTCTCTTTCTCTCCCCAACTTCCCTTTTGTTCATTCCATCTCTAAATATAATAATTCTAACTGTGTGATACATTGCAGATGTGACTATTTCCTTGCACTATCGCCTTTCTACATTCTATACTTGCCTTCCTCCCAGCCCGTTTTCCACGCAGCAGCCAGAGTGATTCTTTAACATGTAGAATGAACTGCAATTTAAAAACTTTAAACGGTTTCCTCATGCACTTAAAGTAAAACTCAAACTTCCTATTAAAGGACCTACATGGAAATACATGATCTTGTTAAACTAAGCTCCTCCCACTTCCTCTTGCCATTCCCACCAACCACACTTTGTTTATAACACCCTTTTTGCACAACACATTTTGTGCATAACACCCTCCCTGACACTTTATTTCCCCACACAAACGAAGTGTTCTCCTGCCTCTGGATCATCACACATGCTCTTTTCTGTGCCTGGAATACTTTTTTCCGTACTCATCCTTCCTCATAGAGACCTACCCCTCAGTCTGTACTCGGGAATTTCTTGGGCTTTTGATTCTTTCTCTAGTAATATTCTGTTCTTTCATTGCATATACCTTGGTATGTAACTTTATTTGTTTTATTTAATATCCATCTTTCACCCACAAGTTTGCATTATTCATGAGAGCAAGAGCTATGTATATGATTGATTTACCACTGTTTGCTCTGTGCCTAACCTGGTACCTAAGAGGTACACATTTTATGTTTGTTGAAAGAGTGAATGAAAAGTAACACACAAACCATACTTTACTTAACTGTTCCCCTACTGCTGAATACTAAGGTTGTTTTCAGTTTGGGGTCGTTCTAAACAATAATAAAGTAAGTAATCTGAGCATTGAGATTTTTATTTAGACTAGAATCCAGAGTTGTTAGGTCAAAGAGTATGAATATTTTTAAGGCTTCTAAAGCATATTTCCAAATCACTTATCAGGAAGGTTGTCTAGGTGATAATTTTAAACTATTTCTTTCTTTCTTTTTTTTTTTTTTTTTTGCTTTCTTAGTTTTGAATATATAGAACATAGAAGAAGAAAACCGTTCAAATAATAAAGTTTAGCTTCCTCCTCCTAAATAAATAAATAATAAATTAAAACTTAATTTATTGAATGCTTATTCTATGCCAGACATGAGATCATCTTGTTTACTCCTTATGTAGCAGATATTATTATCCCAATTTTATGGGAAACTTTGCCCAATTTGCTCAAGTTCATGTAGTCCAGACTATCTTATATCAAGCCATTTATACTTGTTCCATACCTCCCAGTGCCAGCTAATTTACATTTGCTCCAAAACTGCTGCAGATTCCATGTCACGTCATCCAAGTCTTCTGCTTTCTAACTGCTGCATCCCCGTGAATGCCGTCTCACCCACCAACCTTATCCACATGATGCTAGAGGCTGGGCTGCCATACCTGCTTGTCAGGCCCCTAACCCAGCTGACCATCCAGACCCCTCCTGTGTGGTTTACTCTTGAAATGCATATCGACTTTGCATGGTGGTCAGCATGGGTATAAATGGCCCATCCCTTCAGTTATGCTGCCCACTCCTATATACAGTAAGGGGTAGGGGGTGCCTTTTGATCTAGCATTGTAATGGGCCCCTAACCATAGAGTAATCATGTAAAGAGCATGCTTATAGTAATGGAAAGGGCATTCAGCCCTCTGGGCATTCGGACTCTACGTAGCTTAGGAGCTATTTAGAAAAGAGGTGCGCTGTCTTTATTAGGCTGTAGCAATTCATGTGGGCATATTTTTTTCTCCCCAAGAAAAGGTAGAACTTGCTGCCAGGTCAGAGTATGGTGCAGCAGTTTACATGCCTGGTACTTATCCCTATGAATAACTCTTGTAATTTCTCTTAACCTTTTAGGCTCTTCCTGCTTGTCCTATCCAGGCCACCTGTGAAGCTGCCTCCAAGGAGGAGAACAAGGAAAAAAATCGATACGTAAACATCTTGCCTTGTGAGTGTAGGGTTTCTTGGGATACAAACTGAAACTGCATCTGTAGCCAGGTTTTCTGAGGATAGAAGGAATCTGGTGATTGATCATGGGAAGACAAGTAATAAGAATAGAGTGAAAACTTTGGGTAATAAGAATAGAATGAAAGAGTCTTTATGGCTCCCCAGGCATCCCCAGGTGCTCATCAAGTCATTTGGGGTACTTAACCAGGTTTTTGTGGCAGACCTAAAGTTTCTAGGAGGTTAAAGAAAACAATTTCACTAAGACCAGATAGAAAGTGGTTGTTGTGGAGTTTTTTGCTGCTTATTGCAAAAAAATTCTTATTTAGAGTTCTCTTCATAACTCCTTCCCAGAGTTAGTCATTATGAATCTGTTTATCTATAACTTAATGGACATTTTTCTAGGCTAGTGGCCTCCAGAATAGAATATACATAATCCAGTGGGATGCAAGAGCAAAATGTTTGAACTTTGCTTTATTTTTATAATTGCTTTTTTAAAAATTAATTCTTTTAAAAATTCCTGGTGTATTTTTGGGTGCATAATATAATTAGAGACCACTATACTAGCCGTTTATAGATACTTTTGTCTTCTTATTTGTGTATAAATGTGTATTTTTTTTTAGTATAACTGGTATGCTGTATACATTGCTGTTATCTTGGAAAATTAGAGAAAGATAAATACTGTATGATTTCACTCACATGAAATCTAAAAAAAAACAAAACAAACACAAGCTCCTAGATTCTGAGAACAGATTATTGATTATTGGAGAGGAAGGGGGTTGAACGTGGGTAAAATGAATGAAAGGGAGGGGGTCTATTGCATGGTCATGGATGGTAGCTAGACTTGTGGTAATCACTGTAGTCATTACAGATGTTGACTTATAAGGTTGTATACCTGAGACTATAAAGAAATGTAAAATAAAAACAAAGCTAATATATATTGGCAATTGTCGAGAAATAGGAATATTCACTTTCTTTTTTATCATCTGCTTACTATTCCATATTATGGTTGAGATATGTTTGAATTTTTGCTGTTATAAATAGTGTTGCAGTGACAACCTATATAGGTGTATATACAACCTATACAGTTCTGCATCGTCACAACTGGCCTGCTTGCATTGGGACCAGGGAAAAATAAAATTGAATTTAATTGAAAAAAAATTTTTTTTTCTAGATGACCACTCTCGAGTCCATCTGACACCAGTTGAAGGAGTTCCAGATTCTGATTACATCAATGCTTCATTCATCAATGTAAGAAACTTGAGTTTTTCTCATTGTTACCTTGACTTATCATTGGCTCTTTTCCAGCTGCATATAAGGAGGATTACTTGTCATTACAAGTTTTCCCTAAGGATAATTTTTTTAAAAGACTAAAAAATAATTTTTTTAAAGATCAAACAGATAGTTTAAAATGTATTCTTATGTTTACCTGTCATCATTACCAAAATTTTCCCACGCAGAAATCAGAATCTAAATGTATACCTCACAGTAGGAGTCAGTGAATCCTTTATTGAGCTTATTCGGATAACTAAGAACAGAATCACACCTTGCCATCTACAGTAAAAGTAGGGAAACAGGACAAGGATATCTGACTCCAGATGAGTCTGGCTAGTCATGTCTACTTCAAGAGGAGAGCTGAAATTGGAAGGAGGTTTTTAGGGTGATTTAGAGAATGTTTATAGAGATGGTATGAGAGACATGAGTATGTTTTATAGGCTCACAGGAAGGAATCAGTAGAGGGAGAGTTTGAAAAAAAAAAGAGAGTAAGCAAGAGAGCTAAAAAGAGCAAGCC
This sequence comes from Bos indicus x Bos taurus, assembly GCF_003369695.1. Classification (NCBI taxonomy): domain Eukaryota; kingdom Metazoa; phylum Chordata; class Mammalia; order Artiodactyla; family Bovidae; genus Bos; species Bos indicus x Bos taurus. The sequence goes on from NC_040088.1 coordinate 31,210,907, forward strand.
TGACTACTGAAGCATGAAGAGAATATTGATGAAATTTGTACACTCATATTCATAACAGCATTAATCACAATAGCTAAAAGGTGATTGCAGCCCATCAAGGGAAGAATGAATAAGTAAAATATGGTATATACATATAATGGGATATCATTTAGCCTTGAAAAGGGAAGAAATTCTGACATATACTACACCATGGATGAATTTGGAAGACATTATGGCAAGTGAAATAAGCCAGTCACAAAAAGATAAATACTTTCTAATTCTACTTATGTGAGGTAGCTGGAGTAGTCAAATTCATAAAGACAAAAAGTAGAATGGTGGTTGCCAGGAACTAGAGGGAGAGAGGAACAGGAAATTATCATTTAATGGGTACAGAGTTTAGGAAGATGAAAATGTTTCAGAGATGGATGGTGATGATGGTTGCCCAGCAATGTGAATAAACTTGTTTATTCAGAACTGTACACTTAGAAATGGCTACAGTGGCCAGTTTTATGTTGTATATATTTTACCACAGTTTTTTTTTTTTTTTAAGCTGATAGATTAGCATTGAACATAAAAAAGGAAGTTTTTCCTCTTAATTTGCTGGTAAAGGAATATAGAATAGATAGAGTTGGTTTGTAAGTGTGAATAAATCAAGCTGAAGGAACTCATCTGTGTTTTCTGAGAAGTTAAGTCAGGGTTATCTGCTGAAAAGGGGGGATGGGACTGTGACATGAGAGTACTGAGATCAGTAAGAAAGAACACGGAAAAGGGCATGAAAAAAAACATGTTTAGCTGCACTGAGGACCTACCTAAGATGGAAATCATTGATGTATAAGGGCCTCAGTTGTGTGATTTTCTCCGATTGTACCTAGGATTGGTGATACGCAGAAAACATTAGGTAACTCAGTTAAAAGGACTAGAGAAGTCAGTTGCTCCTCTGAGTAGTCAGCTAAGGGCTTCAGGTTCGGTGGAGAAAGGAAGGGATCAAGGACCAGGTTTCAACAAATTGAAAGAGCAGTCTTGGGATAAAAAAGGAGAAAGGTGGAAGAAAAGAGGCTGTGGCTAATGAATAGATTATCAGATGGAGTTCAGAAATGGAGCGGTGCAGGCATCCTCACTAGAATGGATTTGCTGAAATTCCTGTATTTATGTTTCATAGGGATGGTCATATGTTTATAGTTAGAAGGAAAAGAACCCTGCAAGAAATGATTGCTGTGGTAGATAAAGGAAAGTGGAAAAAGGCTAGTAACCAGATAAGATTCCCAGAATTTAGATCAAAGATTATGATGAACAGGTAAGGAGGAATAGATTGAGTTTAATATTATATGGAAGAGTATAGCAATATCAGTCAAAATGTTTCCATCTTAAGGTAACAGAATACTCAGCTAGAATTGGTCTGGACAGGAACATTTACTTCTCATATAATCTGAAAGCAAATATACAGCAGTTCCAGGGTTGGCTGAGTCTGTGACTCAGTGACATCCTTAAGAAAACAGGTGTTTCCATCTTTCTACTCAGATGTCTTCATCCTGTTGGCAGTGTCTCTTGGTCACAAGATGGCTGTAGCAGTTTCAAACATTTCTTATACACACAACAAGCAGCACAGAGGAGGAGGAGGTGGAGAATTTGTACATATGCTTTCCTCTTTATTTGGGAGCATGATCTTTCTCAGAAGCCTGTCCAGTACAGTGCCCTTCAGAGCCAACAGGCCAGCATCGGATCACATGCTTACACCCTGTCTCTAGTCACTGGCTAAGGCACTGAGAATTATCTTGATTTACCCTTCTGGGGCTGAGGAATTGTCATCTTCCAAGCCAGTAGAAGGTAAATATCCAAACAAAAGCATGGTTTTGATGGCAAGGAAGAATGGGGAGGAATAGCTTTTGAGTTAGTAATCAGCAGCATCTGTCACTGTAACTAGTTTGGATCCTTCCCACACTGAAGGTGAAGACAGACAAAAGTAAGTTGGATGTGAAGACTGGTAAGCAAGTAAGGTGGGTCTTTATGATCATAATAAGCAAGGCACTAAAAGGAAGCATGCCTTCTGCTTTGGCCATGCTTAGTTGGAGCTCACAGTAGGGCATCCTGTAATGCCATGGTGTTTATTGGAGGTTATTAATAGGTGAAATGAAAGTTCAGATGAAGAGGTTAAATTGGGGGCACTTACAAATTCAGTGAAAGTAGAAACGCAAGAAAAAGCTATGGTGAACCATGAGTAAGAGTCAGGGCTTAAAGAAGATTTAGGTTTATTCAATTCAAGCAACATTTTTTGATCACCTTTTGTGTGCTAAGCACTGGGGATAGGCTTAGAGGTTACAGAGATAGGATGTAGTCCCTAGTGTGATCTACCTACAGGTAGATCATTATCTTTAGTGTGCAACATGTGCAAAGGAGATACTGCCAGATTCTTTGGGACTTAAGAGAAGGAAACATTCAGCCAACCTGGTGATCCAGTAGAGCTGAATATTAAAGGGTAAGTCTACATTCAAGAGAAGAAAGACAGGTAGAAATTTTAAAGCAAAAAGAAAAGTAAGAGTGAAGTCAGAGACTGGAAATAGTAGTCTTAGTTATGAGGTACAAGGTGGGAAGGAAGGAGGCTTGAGGGATTGGTAGGAGCTCAGTCTTATAAGGTGCTGAATGTCAGGTGTGTGTTGGGGTTCTTAGTTTCAGACAGCAGTGTCAGCTTTCTATTCTTTTAAGCAGAAGGGGTTTATTATTAGATACTAGGTAGCTTACAGAATCTGTGGGAGAGTTGCAAGGTGGTGTTCAGTGAGGAACAGAGCAGCCATAGATGTACCCAGCTGCCCCGTATGACTCTCGGAGTGGAACTCCTTTACAGCTGCTTCAGAAGAACTCAATGCTTCTGCTGCCATGCTTGCCCAGAGACTACATCTTCTTAGCAGTCACCGTCTCACATTACTCACTTCTGTCCCAAGTCTTATGTGGGACTAGGAAGAAACTGAGTTCTTAGGCTGAACAGAGCTGCAAGAGAGTCTGGGGAATTCAGCTTTTAGTTTCTCAGCCTCTATAGAAAGGAGGTCAGGCTGTTAGTGGGTGGGACTGGATGTTGATTGAGCTACCTTAAAATATCTGCAAATTTTCAGTACAGCTGAGTTTTTATTCTAGGCAGTGGGATAACACTGAAAGGTGTTAAAGATAAGGAGTGACATGGCCACATTTGAATATTGATCACTCAGGTTACTGTGTGCAGCATGGACTTAGGAAGGGCCAGTTAGACGCTGTTACAGTATCAGGCTCTGGATGGTGAGGGTAGAAGGGTTGGAGAATTATCAAAGTAAAAACGACTTTGGAGGTAGAATTTAGTAGGACGTGGTGATCGATTATGTATGAGAGAGTATAGCGTGATACTCTGTAGAGTATATTGACCTGAGCTGGAGGAAACACTGAACGTGTGAAATCCCAGTGCTGGGCAGCCAGGGCCACATCCACACCTGCCTAACATTGAGCACCCTGAAGGTTGCAATCCTGCTCATCCACCATCCGCCAACACTACCTTTCCTCTAGGCCCACCTTCCCACTCCCCCAGGAGCACCCCAGGGGAATCCAGCTCTTCTCCCTGGTGGGCCCTGTTATCCTGTGCCACAACCAGGGTCTTTAGGATGCCAGCCCTCAGGTCTCTACCCCTGCCCATACCCACCACCTGCCCCTGGCATGTATCCTGTGAACCCATTGGCTCCTGGCATGGTAGCACCAGGAATGGTGACAGACAAAGGATGCAGAAGAAAATGAAGAACGATCATAAAAAGCAGCAGAAACACCACAAGCATGGCAGGCGACATACCTCCTCCCGCTCCTCCACTCCCAGCCATGACTCTGACTGAATACAGGGCCTGGACCCTTCCTCGGGTCTCTCCAGTTCTGCTCTTCCATCAAGCTTCAGATGCCATCTTGTACTAGGGGAAATTAGCCCTTGTGTCCCTTCCCCTCACCCCCACCATCTGTGCCTCACTCTGCTGTTCAACCCTAACTGGTTAGGGAAAATGGCAGAAGAATAGCCATGGACTAGCAAAGACCATCTTCCTACTGCCTGGGTAGAACTTTTAGCTGATGAGTTTTGCAAGAGAAATGTTTTTTGAAGATGGTGAGATTTGAACTAAATGCTGAAGACAAATCTAAAATCTATAAAATGTGATTTTTTTCACTTTCATTTGTAATACTTGTGATTGGAGAGATGCTGTGAAAAATTAATTATGGGGAAAGAAAACCAACCTGTGCCTTTCTTGTATTAAAAAAAAAAAAGTATAGGGTGATTCATGTGGATGTATCCAGCATAGTTGGGCATTGATCTGAGCTCAGGAGAGAGATTCCAAAGCCATTAGAGACAGGGAGTCCAAAAACCTCTGCCAAGGCGCACTGGGCAAGAGGTGCTCGTGAGTGAGACAGAAGACCAGGAGAGAAGAGCATCTCAGAGGACAAAGAAAAGCATGGAGAAGGGTGTTCAGTGGTCAGCAGAGTTGAGTGCAGATGAGAGATCCAGTGGGAAAGAGGGAGCACATGTGCTCTGGACTGGGAGGGTCAGACAGCAGCCTTTGCTGAAGCACATTGAGGCCATTTGTTGTGGGCTGCCAGTTACACTTACCAAACCCTATTTTTTCTCCCAGCATGACTGAGGTATATAAGGTAAGTTTATATAAACTATACCTCAATCATGTTGGGAGAAAAAATAGGGTTTGGTAAGTGTTATATAACAGTAATTCAGACATTTGAAACAATAGAATTCCTTGAATTTTAGTAAGTTTACCAAGTTAATGCTTCCATTGCATGCTAAGTTGCTTCAGTCGTGTCTGACTATGCGACCCTTTGGTCTGTAGTCTGCCAGGCTGCTCTCTCCATGGGATTTCCCAGGCAAGAATACTGGAGTGGGTTGCCATTTCCTTCTCCAGGGGATCTTTCTGACCCAGGGATCAAACCCACATCTCTTAGGTCTCCTGTATTGGCAGGCAGCCTCTTTATCACATACCACCTAGGATGGCTTTATTGATGTAATTCACATTCCATAATTTTCACCCACTTAAAGTTTACAATTCACTGGTTTTAGTCTGTTCACAGATATGTGCAACAGTGATCACTTTTAGAACATTTTCATCACCGCAGAAAAGAAACACTGTACCTCTTAGCTATTGCCTATTAGTTTTAGAACTTTTTGCTTACCCCCAAAAGAATCTTCTTATCAACATTCCCAGTCCTGGCAATCACTTACTGAGCCCTTTGTGCACACAGAGAACCAAGATCACACATGAATCTTAAAGAGAAGTGGTGTCAGGTACCAGGGAATGGTGGCAGCAGTTGGGGAGGGGGTGGGACCTGTGGTTTGGAGACTACAAAGGTCCGAAGTGAACCTGACATTGTTAACAAGAGAAGATGAAATAGACAGTGGAACAGGTGGCAGCTGGGCTTTCCGCCTGAAGTCTTAGGAGAGACCAGTTTCCTCACTTACTCTTAGGTGTCTAAGAGTATTTACAGGATTTTTTTAGAAGTGTTTTGTTTTTGTTTTTAAACTGGTAGAAATGTAGATGCCACATGGAGCCAACTTGGCATTTGACTTTCAGAATCCAAAGATGTCTCAAGATCTCGGGAGCCACATTTCTTCTTTCCCTTGAATATAACACAGGGAAGATCAGTAGTTTGGCCTCATTCTAGTTTTACCTTATTGGTTAAGCAATATCACCATATCATTATGTAGGCATGTTTTCATAGGGAATATATAGCACACTCCTAATGAAGATGGAGCAGGAAGCACTTGCGGGCCGGACCCTCCAACTGTGCTTTTAAGCTATTCATGACCCACACACTCCAGTGAGAGTTTGGCAGCTACTTCTCCTGGAGCGGGGATATATTATAGCTTAACATAATCTAAGAACTTCTCGGTTTTAATTACACGTTTAGTGCTGTAACCAAAGTGCAGCATCCTGAATTAAGGTCTTATCAGTTTTCATCTTCTACTGATTAAAAATATTTGGAAAAACTTAAATTGCTCTTCTAAATAAAAATTTTAATAAGCTTCTTGTTAATTCTGAACATCTCCATCTTGAGGCCTAAAGCTTTCTCCAGTGCTGAGCAGCAGTTCTGCCACTGCCTTGCAGACTTGTATTTCACATCGTCACCTTGGTGTGACATGGTGTCCCATCCATGAAACTGTCTTGCCCTCATTGCCCATCTTAATGCTGTCTGAAAAAAACAGAGGTATTTACAATCTTTAAATCAAATGATTTTTTCATTTACCTAGGACTTCTCAAGTGAACACTACATTTAAACAATGAGGTTGAAAAGGTGTGTGACTAAACAGTAAATACTGAAAAAGAAAGTTACTGCTAGTGTCAGTTTCTCAGAGGATCCTTATCATTTTTTTTAACTGAAGGATAATTGCTTTGCAGTATTTTGTGGTTTTCTGTCACACATCAAGAATCAGCCATAGTTACATCCATGTCCCCTCCCTCTCGAACCTCCCTCCCATCTCCCTCCCTGTTCCACCCTTCTAGATTGTCACAAAGCCTCTGTTTGAGTTCCCTGAGTCATACAGTAAATTCCCATTGGCTGTCTATTTTATATACATATTATAAATTTCCGTGTTATTCTCTATATACATCTTACCCTCTCCCTCCTCCCCTTTCCTCCCCCCACCATGTCCATAGATCTGTTCTCTGTCTTTCTCCATTGCTGCCCTGAGATAAATTCATCAGTACCATCTTTTTAGATTCCATATATATGTGTCAGTATACGATATATAAATCTTATTAAGATATATATATATGTATGACAATATATGATATCTTATTAAGTGATGTCCCCAGGCTGCTTGGCTTCTTTGTCTCCCATTTCCGGTAAAGGAGAACCCTGTTGTCAAACACCTGGGAGCTGTTAACCATACCCATGGACTATTCCCAGAAATCTTCTGCACCTGGGTGAAGCATCATCAAGCAAAAGACTTTTTACCTTCTTAGTGTGGGCTCAGCCTCACATGCTTCTGACTTGGAAGTTTCCTATCCATTAACACTAAGACTCAGATTGTCAGCAGCTGAGAGAGCATCAAAACAGGATCTAGCCTGCTGCTGCTGCTGCTAAGTCGCTTCAGTTGTGTCCGACTCTGTGCGACCCCATAGACGGCAGCCCACCAGGCTCCCCCGTCCCTGGGATTCTCCAGGCAAGAACACTGGAGTGGGTTGCCATTTCCTCCTCCAGTGCATGAAAGTGAAAAGTGAAAGTGAAGTCACTCAGTCGTGTCCAACTCTTCGAGACCCCATGGACTGCAGCCCACCAGGCTCCTCCGTCCATGGGATCTAGCCTAGTAGTTGTTATTTGGATGTTCTTATACTAGTGTTCATTAATAATTCACTTTAAGAAGACTGCCTAGACCATGTAAGCTTTGCTTCCTGCTATCCAACTAAAAGATGCTTGTTCCTTGGAAGAAAACCTATGACAAACCTAGACAGCATATTAAAAAGCAGAGACATCATTTTGCCGACAAAGGTCTGTATTGTCAAAGCTTTGGTTTTTCCAATACTCATGTATGGATGTAAGAGTTGGACTATAAAGAAGACTGAGTGCTGAAGAGTTGATGCTTTCAAATTGTGGTGCTGGACAAGACTCTTGAGAGTGCCTTGGACTGCATGGAGATCAAACCAGTCAATCCTAAAGAAAATCAATCCTGGATATTCATTTGAAGGACTGATACTGAAACTCCAATCCTTTGGCCATGTGATGCAAAGAGCTAACTCATTGGAAAAGACCCTGATTCTGGGAAGGATTGAAAGCAAAAGGAGAAGGGGCGGTAGAGGATTAGATGGTGAGATAGCATCACCAACTCAATGGACATGAGTTTGAGCAAACTCTGGGAGATAGTGGAGGACAGAGGAGCCTGGCATGCTGCAGTCCATGAGGTTGCAAAGAGTCGGACATGACTTAGCAACTGAAAAACAACAACATCCAAAGCTTGATGTTGTTTCAAACATCAGTACCTTGAAAATTTCTAGAACAGAAATTCTTGTTAATTGCCTGGCCCTTTTCACAAGGGAGGCTTTGTAAACTGGTTGGGAGTCTGGAGAATTTCATTCTTATCCATTTTTGGATTTTCACTTTCTTTTTCTCCTCTATTTCCCCCTACCCCACTCCCAGGGCTACCAGGAAAAGAACAAATTCATTGCTGCACAAGGTAAAATAAGATAATTTTTTACTCTTGGGTTTAACCATGAATGGGCTTGGGTTTTTTCTTCCAAATCCTAAATAGATTACACAGACTGTATTAGCTTCTGTAATTATTACCACCTGAAAGAAAAGCAATTTACCTTGCAGGTTTCTAACTAAGGGGCTTCATCTTGATGATTTAGTGTCCAGGGGTCCTTTGAAATAAATTCTTTTTTATATGTACATAAAAAATACTGGAGAACACTACACACACACACACACACACACACAACACACACTCACAACACAGTCTAGTGAGCTTCTCTAAAGAGGATTAGAGACTCAAAGGTCCAGTCTGACTCATCTCCACCCATTCATGGGCCTGAGCTCTACTATTATTCACAGAAAAGTGGTCTAAAAACCCTCAAATCAGGGACCCAATGTGCTATACATGCTCTGTACACATTTCCACAGTGTAAAGTTCTAATAAGTGTCCTCACTTTTAGGATCCTAGCAAAAAATATCTTGATGTTTGTAGCACTGTGAAGTAATTGATGTTATTATGGTCCATCAAAGCCCATTTAATTAATCATTCAACAAATATTTATTGACCATTTATTGTGTGCCACGCACTGGCCTAGGTGATGGAAATATGTACAGGAATAAAATAGAGTATGGTCTCTGCCTTTAAGGAGCCTTTAGTTGGTAGAGGATGCCGTGCTGTGCTAAATTGCTTCAGTCATGTCCTACTCTGTGCCACCCTGTAGACTGTAGCCCCCTAGGCTCCTCTGTCCATGGAATTCTCCAGGCAAGAATTCTGGAATGGGTTGCCACTTCCTTCTCCAGGGGCTCTTCCTGACCCAGGGATCAAACCCACATCTCTTAAGTCTCCTGCATTGGCAGGCGGGTTCTTTACCCCTAGAGGATAATTTGTAGCAAAATAAACAGAAACTTTGGTAAGTGGCTATTCTGTTCAATACAGTAGTTACTAGCCACAAGTGGCTATTTAAAACAAGATTTTAGGGAGTTCCCTGGCAGTCTAGTGGGTTAGGACTCTGCACTTTCACCACTAAGGACATGGATTCAATCCCTGGTCAGGGAACTATGATCCTGCAAACCATATGGTACAGCCAAAGTAAAATAATTAAAATTAAATAAAATTTTAAATTCAGTTCCTCAGTCACACTAGTCACAGTGACTAGAGACTACCGTATTAGTGCAGATATGAAACATTTCCATCACCGCCTAAAATTCTGTTGGACAGTACTGTGAGCATGGTAAAATAGGGATAGAGATAAAATAAAGTAGAGTGGTCAGGAAAAGCCTTATATCCTCCTTGCTCTTGAATCTTCCACCAGGGCCTGGCCCTTGCCTAACCAAGCCCCACTACCCTCCCTCTATAGCCATCTGTCGATTCAGGGCCACTCTCCAAGGCCCAGCTCATCTGCCACCTACTCAGTGATTTTGGCACCAACAGCCACATACAGTCTCTTCCTCTGTTTGTCATGGTGCCTTTTTGATGCTAAAATATTTCTTAGTCACCTTTGATTTCCTTGTGGGCCTTTTCTCAGACTCCCTCTTGAACTTCACAGAACTTCGCTCTTCTTGAAACTCTGTTATTTCCAGACATTCTGTTCTCTTGATTTTTCTCACTTCTCTAAGTATTCTCTCTCTAGCTGTTATTCTTCTTTCTGCATCTTAAATATAGTTTCTCTTGAAAATTGTAGATGGCTACTTCTTTAAAATTCCATTCTTGTCTTTCGTGGCACATTTCTGTCCATTCTTCTGCCTCCTCAGCTTTTTGTTCTGTCTGAACTTGAATAATGCTCAAAGATCCCCAGCATTCTGTGTTTACACAGAATTCTTTACCCCTTCTTTACTCCCCACTCCCACCCCCTCTTTGAGAGAGTTCATCTAATACCCACCTCTGTTTGACTGGCTGCTGCCTCTCTTGAGCTCTGGAGCCACATTTTCAAACTAACTTTGTGCCCCTCCACTTGAATACTCTCACAAACTCTTTAGATTCAACATCAGAAGCTGAAATGTGACTTCCTCAGCCCAGAGCTGCTTTTTCTCATAACTTCTTTGGAGACCTAATCACCAAGCCTAATTTAGGATCATTCAGATGTCCTACCTGTCCCTTGCTTTAAATACGATTAGTCCTCGGGTTTCTATCTCCAAAATCGGCCTTCTCTGACACGCGCCCTTGCTCTCAGCTCTTCTCGTTCTGTTGCAGTAGCTCACTGATTGATCCCTGTAGGCCCTAGCTTTGTTCCTTGCATTTCTTCCACCAGAATGACCTTCCTTAATGTAAAACTTCTGTCAGACTCGCATGAACATCCTATAATGATTTTTCATTATCTGTAAAACAAGCCTTTGTAAAGACCTGGCCTCCAGCTCTTTAGATTCTGGTACCTCACCTATCTTCCTAGCTTCGTCTTCTCTCCTCCACACCGCCAACACAGTGAGCTCACCTTCAGCCCATGTGTGTTTCACACTGTTAGCCCCCGGCCCCTCTGCCTGGAGTGCCTCTTCTCCCTGCGCCTCCTTTCTAAATTCACGTCTGCTTTATCTGTCCTAACACATGGCTAAGATGTCACCTCCTTCAGGAGATTTTTCCTAACTTTACCAGGCAGTGAAACAGTTTCCCTCTGTACATCTTTCTGGCATGTGTCCACTTCTGACATGATTTGTTTCTCGTCTTAATATTTTTCTTTTTACCAAAGGGAGTACAAAATTTCTTGAAGAAAGTCAAAAAAGGTATTACAAGATCTATAGAAACAAGTTCTCCCCTCAAAATTTTATCTTCACCTTTTTAGTCTAATTCAACCATTTTTATCTGTTGACCTCTTCTTATACTAATGCATGCTGCTGCTGCTGTTGAATAGCTCAGTCATGTCTGACTCCTTGCGACCCCATAGACTGTACCCCTAGGCTCCTCTGTCCATGGGATTCTCCAGGCGAAAATCCTGGAGTGAGTTGCTGTGTCCTCCTCCAGGGGATCTTCCCCACCCAGGATTCGGACTCTCTTATGTTTCCTGCATTGCCAGGTGGGTTCTTTACCACTAGCGCCACCTGGGAAGCCCTATTGTATTACTACATAACTTATTAAATCTTACAAACTACATCACACTCAGATGTGTCCCTTTTCCCTATTCTCCCAGTGGAGTTAAATCACAATTTGGAGTGAAGATAATACTTGTTATTTACATTCTTATTACTAGGCCAGTGTTATTCACAGCTAAAGCACATAGTATTATATGATTTTTTTTTAATTGGATACAGTTTTTGGTTTTCTTCTTTCCCAAGTGTTAATAATTACCTTCTTTCCTTATTTACTTAATTTTGTATATACCTAGCACTGATTTTTTTTTTCCCCTCCAAACTCTTTGCTGGAAATACATATTTTCTCTTGGTACCCTCAGATACATGAGGTTTAATTTTTTTAAGTTTTTCTCTTGGGATCCTTCTAGAACCTTCTTTCGTTCCATTCTGGGTTGATTGCCCTTTAACCTCTAGCAGAGTAATTATCCTGAGCCTTCCCTTTTCCAATACCCTGGGGATTCTGTTAGTCTCTGTCCTATATTAGATCCCACTTTTTTCTTTATTTATGCCCTTTTAGTGGCTTTCTGGAAAAGGCTGTATAGGAAGTAAATTTTAAATTTCAGCCTAAGAAATTTACCCAACCTGTTTCACTAACGATACTCACCTCACAGCATGATAAGAAGAGTAAATGAGATATAAAGCACGTAGCTCACTATCTTGCCCTTAACACTGGTATTCAGTAGGAGTCATGATTCCTAATCCTCAACTGTAGTATCCTTGGGAAACATTGTATGGGTCTCTTTTTATTTTGACAACTTCACACCCCCAGTTCACTTCCTATTGAAGTACCTGACACATACATGGTGGAAATGTTCAGTTAGTAGGTGGGTGGATGGGTAGATGGATTCTATAATTAACTGGGGACATGTGGGTACAGGCTTCCAAAAATCAGGAATGAATGTTCCTAATTTCCCAGCATCCTTCTTCCTCTTGCTGTGTGTTCTCATCTTTGCTGTTGGTTATTGTAGGACCAAAGGAAGAAACGGTGAATGATTTCTGGAGGATGATCTGGGAACAAAACACAGCCACTATTGTCATGGTGACCAATCTGAAGGAGAGAAAGGAGGTGAGTGGAGAAATTAGATAGAATGGCCTCTGATACAGGCATGAGGAACAGAGGGACTGCTTTTTTGGTGTTCTGTGTTTGAGCCTAGGGTGTCCACCTATTTTGGCTTCTGTGCCAGTCATTCATCCAGACAGACTCCAGGCCAGGGTGCCCACTACATTTTCCTGTGGCCTGGACGCCTTCGATGATCTGAGGGATATTCCTAGGACACGGCCTGTGTTTGGTAACATAACTCACCTTAGATCCAAAACATCTTAGAAGAAAGACTTGGACCATTAGCCAAGGAAAAGCCTCAGTGAGGCTTTTCTCCCCTGGCTTCTCTTGTCCCTCACTCCCCTGGGTTTCTTGCTTTTGTTTTCTTTCTGTCCCTCCTCCCGAGTCAGCAGAGGGAGCTGTTTGGGCCCAAGGAAATGTGAAACCCCGACCTCATCCTTCAGGCAAAGCTTCTGACTGGCCCTTTTCTTTCTGTGACTGCTAAGTCCATGCCTAGTCAGCTCCATCACTGGGCCACAGCCAGCACCAATCCTGAGTCCTGAATCAGGCCCCAGAGAAGAATCCCAATTCATGACTGTCTCTCTCCAGGATGGCGCCGGAGTCAATCTAATACCCATGCTGGGCTGTTGGGTGTGTTGATCAGCTTAGGAGGGTTAGCTTTAGAGCTGGACTTTAAGTTCGTTTCTTCCATCCCTACCTGTGGCTCTTGGGAGCTGTTCAAGGCCTAATCCCCAGAGAAGGCCTTGGGCCTCTCATGGCAAGTTTACAGTCTGTATCAATCCATCCTAGTGACTTCCTCATAGCAGCTTGCTTTTTCCAGGGGATCAGTGGACTTGCCCTTAGAGCGTGACCTGGAATATTGTGGAAGTACAGATTTTATACATAAAATGGCTTCTGATTTGCCCTGAATTGAAACACTAGAGTTGGGAAAGAATGAGGAAATATGTGGCTGGGGCTATGTGTAAGTTAAGAGATTGTGCTAAATGGGATGGAAACTGAAGAACTTAAAAAAAGAACAGGGAGTTTCTTGCCAGCATAGTGATTAGGATTCCGGGCTTTCACTGCTGTGGCCTGTGTTCAGTCCCTGGTCGGGGAGCTGATATCCTGCAAGCTGCATGGCACAGCCAAAGAACAAAAGGGAAACAGTTAAAGTCTGCAGCTGACAGAGGTGTGAGAAAAGGCCAGAAGGCTTTCTGAAGATTTCAGTCTGGGCTTTTGTGGTCCTTTCCTTTAGGGGTGGGAGGCCTGAAGTCAGGGGGATGCATGTCTGTTCCTTTCCAGTGTAAGTGTGCCCAGTACTGGCCAGACCAAGGCTGCTGGACTTACGGGAATATCCGTGTGTCAGTAGAGGATGTGACCGTGCTGGTGGACTACACAGTACGAAAGTTCTGCATTCAACAGGTACTGTCTACTGCCTCTTTTCTTGGTTCTCATTTAGGATCTGCTGACCATTAAGAGGGCAGAACAGGCTGGGTCATCCCCCTCTTACTCAGGGTGGTCAGGAGTCACTGAGCATGCAGTATGTTTGGACTCTGAAATCAGAGATCAAGGCTCTCAGAATTTTATCTTCCCCCCTCCCCCCGTTTTGATCAAAGCCAAGGGAGGAACATTTTCATGACTGGGAGAAAAAGTATTACTCAGGTGGAGTTTGGTCATCTTAAGTATCAACTGGGTGTGTCAGGAGGTAGTGTAATCTTCTGGGTACTTGACTCATCTCCTTTCTTACCCCAAAGACTCCTGACATCAAGGATGTGGGCCCTGCTTCTGACCCTTCAGAGTGACCCTGGAGGCTTGAGCAAAGATTGCCTTCAGCTGAGGGCAGTGTGCTGCTGTGAAAAGAGAGCTTACCAAGAATTAGGAGACCTGCACTTTAGTTCTGACCTTGCCTTTTACTAATCCTGGGACCATAACCAGGTCATTTAACTTTTTTGAGTTTCACACTCCATGTCTGTAGAAATAAATAACAATAACAGCCTTGACTACCCTATGGGGTTCCTGGGAAGGTTCTCTGTCCATGGTTAAAACTTTTCTTTTTAATTTTTTAAAAAATTTATTTATTTATAATTGGAGGATAATTGTTTTCTTGAGAAGTTTATTACTCTTCACTTCCCCATTGTCAGTGACAGCTACAGCTGGCCCTGGCCCCTTCAGTCTCACCCTCCTTCCCCTGGTGCTGCCCTACCCCAGGGTATCAGGGCCAACATGCAAGATCTCTTCAATTCACAGGTGGGCGACGTGACCAACAGAAAGCCACAGCGCCTCATCACTCAGTTCCACTTTACCAGCTGGCCAGATTTTGGGGTGCCTTTCACACCGATTGGCATGCTCAAGTTCCTTAAGAAGGTGAAGGCCTGTAACCCTCAGTATGCAGGGGCCATCGTGGTACACTGCAGGTCAGTGTGGCCTGACCCTTGGCTCCCCACTCATACCACATTCTGTTCTCACACTGAGAGCAGGGCAGGCATAGGAGCCCTGGCCAAGGAGGCTGGCACAGAGCAGATGAATTACCTAGGCCCCAGAGCAGCAGCCAGAGAGACTCTTCAAGTTTGGGTGCTAGGTGGAAAGCACTTGAAGAAAGAGGGAAGGGCAGTCCTCCAAGATTGGGGGTGAGGGGACCACTGCTGTGAAGCCAGAAAGCTAAGTTGAGTGCTGCCTTGTGTACGTGGACTCTGCAGACCATTCTAAGTGTCCCTGGTCCTGATAACTCGAGGTAAGGAGTTCACAATACAGTGGGGTTGTTGGTTCCATGAGAGTCCCAGCTCTGCTCCATACAGAATTAGAATGTAAAGGCTTGAAGAAAGAGCTCTACCCTGTGCTTCCCCCTCCCTTTGTGTTCCCCCAAGGCATGCTAGCCATCCCAGTAATACTCCTGCTCTCTGGCCACAGTGCGGGTGTAGGACGTACAGGTACCTTTGTTGTCATCGATGCCATGCTGGATATGATGCATACAGAGCGGAAAGTGGATGTTTATGGCTTTGTGAGCCGGATCCGGGCACAGCGCTGCCAGATGGTGCAAACAGACGTGAGTGGTTTGTGTGTGAAACAAAGGTGGGGGGCATATTAGGACCAAAACATCTATCCACCTCGTAGATTACTCAATCTCCCAGGTTATTGTAAATGATCATCATACAGTGTGACAAAGGGCCTTATAAATTATGTAGTAAAAGAATATGGAGCACAGAGAAGGGTGTGCCCTCGGGGAGTCAGGAAGATGGGCAGATGTCATTTGCACTAGGCCCTAAGGATATGGAACAGGTCCTAAGGGAAGAGCCATTGCCCCAGAGTGGTGACACAGCTCAGCCAGGTCCAGGAGCAGCAGTGTGATCAACTCTGGTTAGGGAATGGGGTGCAGAGGGCACAGCACTGGGAAGAGGGCTGGCATGGGCTTTCTGTGTCACTGGGGTTTGACAGCCCCTCAGTCTATCCATCTATGCTCTGGATATGGATGAATGAATGGATTGGATCTGTCCTTCTCTCCAGGAGAGTATCAGAGTAGGACTCTCCCTCCCAAGTTTAAGCACCCCTAGAGGGACTCAGGCATTTTGAGTCCTACCTCCTTGAATTTGGACAAGAGCAAATCATTTTATATGTGTTGGGATCAAAGAAGTGGACTGAAGTGAAACAGGAGTGTGGGAGAGAGTGCTCCGGCACCACCAGTGTGTAACTAGGAACTCTGCATCATCCATATTTCAGATGCAATACGTCTTCATATACCAAGCCCTTCTGGAGCATTATCTATATGGGGATACAGAACTGGAAGTCACCTCTCTAGAAACACATCTGCAGAAAATTTATAACAAAATCCCAGGGACCAGCAACAATGGACTAGAGGAGGAGTTTAAGGTGAGTTGGAGCTGAACTGTCTTCTTTCAGAAAGAAGGATCTGTGTGACCTGCGGCATACAGAATGTTTGACTGCTTTTGAGTTTACCAACAAATGGTAAATCCTCTTTCAAGGCATGTGGATAGTTAGGGAGGTGTGTCTGTGGCCCGTTACTCATACCCTGCTGCTGCTCCTGCTGCTGCTGCTAAGTCGCATCAGTCGTGTCCGACTCTGTGCGACCCCATAGACGGCAGCCCACCAGGCTTCCCCATCCCTGGGATTCTCCAGGCAAGAACACTGGAGTGGGTTGCCATTTCCTTCTCCAATGCATGAAAGTGAAAAGTGAAAGTGAAGTCGCTCAGTTGTGTCCGACTCTAGCGACCCCATGGACTGCAGCCTACCAGGCTCCTCCATCCATGGGATTTTCTAGGCAAAAGTACTGGACTCATACCCTAGTCATTCTCAATCCTGCATGTTAGAATCACTTGGGTTGCATTTAGGGAGTGGGTGAAGAAACAAAAACAGGCAGTGGTTTGTTTTTTTTTAAGTCCATCAGCTGCCCCTCCCAGGTGATTACAATGTACAGCAGGAATAAACTTATGCAGAATAAATATTTTTGGCTTTGCAGGCCATATGGTCTATTCACAACTACTTAACTCTGCAATGTTTTAGCACAAAAGCAGCCATAGATACCATGTAAACAAATGAACACGGCAGTGTTTCCATAAAACTTCATTTACAATCAGTAGACCAGCTTGGCTCATAGACCGTAGGTTGCTGACCCTGCCGTATTCAGATAGACAATGGTTCTAAACACATTTATGGGATGTGTCACAGTCTCAGCAATAAAAGTGCTCCCAGAAGCAAGAGATTTCTGGGTTGGGACGGGGAGGACCACTTTCCATAAGCACTCCTGAAACTAAGAGGTTACCTCGGGGCTCTGATTCAGCAACTCTGAGTTGGGGCCTGAGATTCTGCATATTTGACAAGATGAGGCTGATGCTTCTGGTTTATAGGATACACTTTGAGTAGCAAAGATCAGGAAGAAACCTTGGAATCAGGAGAAGAAACCATCTTAATAAGGTTTTTCTAAAGAAGGTAAGACAGCCTCTGGGAATAGAACAGCAGGGAGGGAGGGAGGAAGGGCACACTAGATTCCTTGCTCCAGGATCATAAAAGTGCCAGTCCAAGGAAATAACACAGTGGTCCACAGGGCCCTGGAAAGCAGTGTTTCCCAGACGTTCTTGTCTTGTTCACTGATCTTAAAGTTGAAAAAACAATGGTCTGATAAGAGCATGTGGAAATGGAGATCAGGGCTCTGATGAGAAGAGCAGTGTGCAACCAGTGTGGCCTGGATGCAGGTCCAGTGACAGACATAATCTTGTCAAGTTCAGTTACTGAGACCAGTAATGTTTCCCTTCCCCTTCCCAATTCAGAAATTAACATCGATCAAAATCCAGAACGACAAGATGCGGACCGGAAACCTTCCAGCCAACATGAAGAAGAATAGGGTTTTACAGATCATTCCATGTAAGAGCCCTCTCCTGACCCCAAAGCCCTAATGCCCATCCCCCTTTCCCTTAACCCTTCAGCCTTCTTCTGTACTAGTTAATGATCAGCTTGGAGACAAGAATTATGACATTGTCTCTTATTGCTCCCAGTTCTTCAGTGGCTTTTGCAAAGAGCAGGAAGGCCAAAGTTTTCTGCCTCCTGGGATAGGAATAGGCATGTTGTTACCCAGCTGGAATTACGTCTGCCCAGAGCCTGAGAAGAGGCGGGGATAGATGAAAAGAGAGGGAGGAGAGGACAGGTGATGCTGGGGAGCCACAAGCTGCTGTCCTTCTTGCAGATGAATTCAACAGAGTGATCATTCCAGTTAAGAGGGGTGAGGAGAACACAGACTACGTGAACGCATCCTTCATTGATGTAAGTTGTGGCAGTGTCCCCTGAGCTCCCAACACTTCATGGAGATTGGGCTGGGCCTTGCAGTGCTGCCCTCTCACTGCTTGAAAGGATGGTCTTTGAGTCAGTCATCAAATGCAGAACTGATACCCTTCCTGTGCACTAGGTCTGTCAGACCCCCCAAGAGTAGAAGGTGGGGTAACAGAGGGTAAACACCAATGTAAGAGCTGGAAGGAAAAGTTCACAGCACAAACCAAAGGCTAAAAACACTAACCTCTGGACCTTCCCATTTGTGCTCATCGTAGCCCCAGCCCCACTTCCTTCACCCTCATGCAAGGAAACCAGTGTGCCATCCAGAATTTGGTCCTTGGCCAAAGAGGAGCTCTGCCTGGGATTTGTTTGCCTCTAGGCAGCCCCCTCCCCAGCCCAGTGGCCTGTCTTCTCTACTAGCCCCTCCGTGATCAAACCATCTTACTCACATGTCATCTCACATTGACCTGGCCTTCATAGGGGTACCGGCAGAAGGACTCCTATATCGCCAGCCAAGGCCCTCTGTTCCACACAATTGAGGACTTCTGGCGAATGATTTGGGAGTGGAAATCTTGCTCTATCGTGATGCTAACAGAACTGGAGGAGAGAGGCCAGGTGAGTTCAAAAGATCCTGGGCTGTGGGAGACAAGCAACAAGGCAGGGAGAGGGGGGGAAGCTAAGAGGATTTTTCTTTGATTTAATAAAATAGCCATTGCCCAGCCTCTTGGTATTTGAACAGTCAGCTTCTCTCAGGACTGGTCTGAGTTTCCATTCGATTCCCAAACCTCTCACTTCTGTTCTAAATACAGTCTCCTCATGCCTAGCTTTGTACCTGCTACACCCCACCTCCATGGGCAGAGCAGAGCTAGCAAGATGAGGGATACAGAGTCAGACTGCAGCTCCATCGGAGCTTGTGTGAAGTCCCTTAAGGAGCCTTCCAAGCCAGAGAAATTAACCAGAAGACTGATGGGAAGATGGGTCACCTCTTTGCCAACTGCCCAAAAGAAAACAATAGAATTTGAGAAATAAAAACAAGAAACTTATTTTTTAATTGGATGACAGAGAATAATATTATGGTTTCTTCATATATATCCAATAGCTAGTTCCATAGCACATTTGCTGACCTGTTTATAGACCTGTTTATATACCACATGCTTTTTTTCTTTTTCCAGAAGCAAGAAACTTACAAGTTACAGTCAATAACAAGGAAATATTTTTTTAAAAGCCCTGAGTCAATTAAAAATTAGAATTGTCAGTGAACTCAGAATATGAAGGGACCTTAGAGGCCCCTAGGCCAGCTCACATTCAGTGTAGGAAATCTCAAACACCATTCCTGAGTCAGAACCTTGAAGCCTCTGCTGAGTACGTTCAATCTCAGGGGTCGCTCTTTCTCTGTCCACTTCCCACCCCACCTCTCCCAGTATTACAGAGAGGCCCAGTCTTTGTTCAGATAGTGCTTATTATGTTCACACTCTCTCTGCTGTGGATGACAGTGCAGTAAATGGTTGCTTCATGACGCCTTAGCAGTGGGCACAATCGAGAGAACAAGCAGAAGAGGCCAGCAAGGGCCCTGGGGAGAAGGTCCTTCTAAGCCAGAGTGAAGAGTTTGAATTTTGTAAAGCAGTTTAAGAACCCTTGACAGTCTCAGATTTGTAAGTTTTTTAGAATCTCTCTGACTGCAGTTAGAAGGACACATTAGAAAAGAGCAAGCCAAAAGCAGAGAGGACGCTGCCACAGGGATGCTACTGGACTGAACTGGGCCTGGGGAGCGGGGATTTAAACACATTTTTTGTTAATTGTTCCAAACCACATCATTCCCATTCTGTACTTGGACAGTTTGTTTATTTTAACCTTGATACAGGCTTTGTATCTGCTTACCTGATGTTCTGATTTGTCAAGATTTTCTTCAAATTTAATCATTTAAATTTGAAAGATTTCTCTTCCTGGATTTGTATCATGTACCTAATCAACAGACATACATAATAGATCTTTGATCTTCCTCTATCATTAATAACAATACTGATGAGGTGAGAAATTTGGGGGAAGTGTACACCTGTGTAATAAAGGCCAGTTGGGGGATGAGCTCCTTTATTGTCAGGAATGAGGTGCAGTATCCTGACTCTCTCTGATAAGCTGTGATGGAATATGCAAATAGGGACCTACATGCCACACTTCTGCCCCCTGGATCTGTGGCAGTCAGATGCAAAGAGTAGGCAGAAAATGCTGGAGTGACAAGCACATTCTCTGTCCACTGCCCCGTAATAAAAAGTGGCCCAGTGAATACCTCAGACTCTGTCTAGTCAGATTTTTCAGGCTTTTCCATCCTTGAAGCAGACCTAGTAAGAGTACAGGGCAGAGAGGCAGGAAACATTTCTTACGGGTAGAGGTGGGGAGAGAGGGGGCATGCACACACTGGTCTCAGGTGGTGTGGCCCATTCCCCCCTGCCTACTAGCGCTGTGCCTTGTGCTCTGTCTTAGGGCCAGTGAAACAGAAGCTTCTGAAATGGATCAGTACAGGTTATAGTAACATTCTTTACCAGCCTCATTGGCCTCTGAGAGAAAATTTTACTTTATGTTCCACCTCCCATTCGTCTTGTCAGGTGTAGCTCTCAAGAGATACTAACACAATAAGCTTAAATGAGACAGTGAAGAGTGTCTCCTTTAAGACCACTCCCCACCCCCTGTTTAAATTCCCAGAGAAAACATCTGATCCAAAAATGTAAATTCTGTATATATTAAAATTCCAAAGGAATTAAAACCAAAAATTCTCTTCTCCCTGTTTTATTTTTCTCCATCATTTTAACTATAATGGTCCACCAAGATGTTTGGTAAGGCCTGAATTCCCTCATCAGCTGCAGCTTGGACCATGATCAGAGCAGTCCTAGCAGTTTCTGCATGGGGTCAGCTCAACCCAAGGACACATTCTACTTCTCCAGAGAGACAATAAAACACGATCGCATCAGACCCCAGCCCACAGAGTTCTGTATCCCCATCACTGTTGTCAGCCCTAGACCGTAGCAAGAGACTTAGTGCTATGTAGTGGAAGGAAGGTAAACAAAGACAGCAGGAGAAAAGACTGAAAAACTTCTCTGTTTCCACTTCTTTGGGGATTCCAATACCTAGAGTCCATAACCCAACAATGTAAATTTTAGATTACATAGTTTGCAAGTTTCCAAGCATTCATCTACTAGACTTGAACACCTACTCCTCATTTCTGATCTCTCATCCAGTGATGACTCCAACACCTGGCTTGCTGCCCCTTTTTTGGTTCCTGTTCCTGTCTCTGTTCTTGGAGGCCAATGTTTATATGTGGGTGATCCATCTACCTTTGTCTTTCAGCTTCTCAGCTTCCTCATCCTTCTAGGCTTGAGTCCTCTGGGAACTACTTCAGTCAAGGTCACCAGTGACTGCCATCTTGACAATCCAAAAGTTACTTCTCTTTTCTTATCTTTCTGGTTCCTTTGTAGCAGTTCCTTTGTACGCCAGCACACACTCCATCCTCAGAACACTTTTTTCCCTTGACTTCCATGATGTCACTCCTGTACTCACTGGCCTGGAAGCTCCTTTGCTATTCTTTTGTGACTTCCTCCTCCTCTGAATGACCTCTAATTATTGGAATGTCCAACACTGAGGCCTTAACCCACTTTTGTTCCCTTTTGACACACTTCCTTGGGGATCTCATCCAGTTCTGTGGCTTTAAATACTATCTATATGCCAGGAACTCTCACATCTATGCCTCTAGCCCAATTACCCCCTCCCCCCCACCTTCCCAGTTGTTTGGATTCGATCCCTTGATTGGAAAGATCCCCTGGAGAAGGAAATGGCAACCCACTCTAGCACTCTTGCCTAGAAAAATCCTATGGACAGAGCAGCCTGGCAGGCTAGAGTCCATGGGGTTGCAAGAGTTGGCCATGACTTAGCAAATAAACCACCAGCATTCCCAGCTGTTGACCACATAGCTATGTAATATCTTCTCATGGGTGTCTGTTAAAAATCCCAAACTTCATATGCCCCAAGTAAAATTTGGTTTCCTCCTTTCCTTCACACTGGTTCATTCCATCCTTACCCATCTCAGTACACTGTACCACCTTTCACCCAGATGCTCATATCAGAAGTCTAGGAGTTACCTTTATTCCTCTCCTTTTCTTACTCTTCACAACCAGTCTGTCACTGAGTCTTGACATAGGCTGAGTATTATATTCACTTCTCTTCAGTGTAACTCCTGTCACCCCAATATAGACAATCATCTCTCTCCTCCATCACTTAAGTAGCCTGGCAGCCAGTCCGCCTACTCCCATTCCCATCCCCTTTTAGTCACTTTTCCACATGGAGGCCAGCATGTTTTTGAAAATATAAATCTAAATATATCATTCCTTGTTTAAAAATCCTCTTTGAGCTTCCTTATCTTGAGGGAAAATCTACCCATGCGTACAAAAGTTAGAAACTTTTCCTGAGGTATCCACTCCAAGACTTGAATTGGGTCCTTCTTCCTCTCTGTTTCCATTGCTTCTTTTAGGTCTTCTAGTTGCCATTTTCCCTCATCCCCTTTGGCCCTCACATGCAGAGTGGAGCTTGGGTTCTGAGATGAGTCTTAGCCTCTACTCCTTGAGAGCAGGGTCCCATATTTGTCAGCCTTGCATTCCCCAACTCAGCTCTCATGTCTCCATTCTCAGCAGGACACCAAGGCATGTTAGCCTTGGGAAACAGTGGGCACTGGCACTGCTGGCCCCTGCTCTGGATTCTCTTACAGCTCTTTTTGCCATACGTCTCCCCACACCCTTGAGCGGCACCATGGGAGTCAAGTCCCATTTAAGCCCCACCTGATTCTTCTGTTTCTGTTGTGGAGCCCACACAGAAGCTAAATTCAGTAAGCCTTCACCTGGCTGAGTAGGATAATTTCCTGCCATTGGTCCAACATCTAAAATCACCTTATGTGCCTTCTCTTTATCTTATATCATTCCTTAAATCCTATCCCCAGAAGTGTGCTTGTTTTTTCTCAGCACACGATACCTGCTTCCCCGGAGTAGCTGTGTCACCTTGACATTCACCCTACAGTAGCACTAATCTGATTTTTCGAGCCTGCCACAGATAATCATGGCAGATTGTCCCCATTAGTCAGCCTGCTCTGGCTACATGCTTTCACTGTTGACCAACTCTTTGTCCATAGTTTGAAGAGGGAACTTTTTTTTTTTTTGCCATGCCACAAAGCTAGCGGAATCTTAGTTCCCCAACCAGGGATCAAACCTGTGCCCCCTGCTGTGGGAGCATGGAATTCTATCTGCTGGACTACCAAGGAACTCCCTGAAGAGGGGACTCTTAATGGTTCAGTGGTACATCCCTGGGAGTCCTCCTTCCAGGCTGCCCCTTTTCTTCTCTGTTATGCCTCTTTGCCTAAACTAAGAAGATCTAAAATATCTGAAGGCTGTTAAGTATGGAACCTTAATAATTTCTTCTTGTCATAGTGTGATTCTGGCTCCTGTAGTCTGTTGCTGTCAAGCCCTTTGTATCTTAGTATTTCTAATGGTTTTAAAGCTCATTCTGCCCATGAATCCCTGAAAACCAGCATAGTCTCATTTAAGGTGAGCCTTAATTAAGGGTTTTGGTTTTTCAAAAACTTAAATTAGGTTTGACTTTTCTAAAACTGTTCTGTTGAAGAGAGGGTCCAGAGCTCTGACTCTCAGGGTATCCCCAGGGCTCCTAGTCACATATTGAAAAGCACTGCTCTATGGCATTTCCTTGATCTACCACTTTAATAATCCTGTGTTTTAAAATGAGCTAAGGGTCATTTATAAAGGGGGTAATGAATGATCACACATATGAAAAGCAAGTCATTAAGGGACTTCCCTGGTGGTCCAGTGGCTAAGACTCTGAGCTCCCAGTGCAGGGGGCCTGGTCAGGGAACTGGATCCCACATGCTGCAAATAAATATCTCTTGTGCCGCAACTAAGACCCAGCGCAGCCAAATAAATATTTTTTAAAGTCATTAAATTGGACTTTTAATATTGATTTTATTTGGACTGAGAAACTATTGGTGATTTTTATTTTTGTATTTAATTTTCCCAGATCTTTCCTAGTGAACATAGAGCATAGAGTATATTTATGGCTGAGTATCTTTAAATTGTCAACAGGATCTAGGATATCGCCTAAAATGCTCTGAAAAAAGGACAGCATAACTGTTATTTTGTTTATGTATTTATACCCTGGCTTGTTCTATAGACATTAAAAGTCATTTACCAGATACTTACTGCTTACATACTAAGTTACTTCAGTTATGTCCAACTCTTTTCGACTCTATGGTCTATAGCCCCCTAGGCTCCTCTGTCCATAGGATTCTCCATGCAAGAATACTGGAGTGGGATGCTAGCCCTCCTCCAGGGCCTCTTCCCAACCCAGGGATCTAACCTGTGTCTCATATCTCCTGCATTGCAGGCGTGTTCTTTACCACTAGCACCACCTGGGGCCCTGATACTTACTGAGAACCTACTAGATGCAGGCAGTGTGCAAGGTGCTGTAGAAGGAACTGAGCCAGGTGCAAGCAGAGACAACGCAGTAAACCAGCTTGTGCTAACAAGAACAGAAACACAAGAACTAGCGATTGTAAGGTGCCACTGCAGAGAGTTGAAGAGGAGAGGGATGAAAACACACTGTGGACCGGGCTCTGAAGCGCCATAGCTGGTGCTTTTTTCTGGGTTAGCAATCTGACGTGTATAAGCAACTACAAATGTGGCAGCACCTCAAGAGGGTCGGGGGGAGAAGAAATCGGAACAAAGACATTCACTCCTCCTCTCCCTCCACCCTGCCATTAAACGTTAGATGCAGCTATGAGCTGATGGTCAGAAGTCTTCATAAATCCTGTCAGTGTTGCAAATTAGACTATAAATAAGTAACAGTAAAAGGTTAAGTGATTATCTCTTAAGTGATTGGTAGACTTAAGTTGTTAAATATGGATGTCCTGCTGAGGATCAGAAGTTAATTACAGTGATGGTAAGTAATAGAATGACCCTGAGTTTTTGATACCTTGGGGAAGAAGTGTGTTGGTGTAAGAAGGACTGTATTGAGAGGAGCAGTCTGCTCATAGAGCAGCCCTGCTTTTACCACATGTGGTATTCTCAGCCTCTCACCTCTCCCATTTGTCCCCCAGGAGAAATGTGCCCAGTACTGGCCCTCTGATGGACTGGTGTCATATGGAGACATCACAGTGGAGCTGAAGAAGGAGGAAGAATGTGAGAGCTATACCGTCAGAGACCTCCTGGTCACCAACACCAGGGTAAGATGCCTGGTGGGTGGGCTCCTCCCATAGGGAAAGCAGGGTTGCACCTACCTCTCTGATCCTCCTTCCTCCCAAGGAGAACAAGAGCCGGCAGATCCGGCAGTTCCACTTCCATGGCTGGCCTGAAGTGGGCATCCCCAGTGATGGAAAGGGCATGATCAGCATCATTGCAGCCGTGCAGAAGCAGCAGCAACAGTCAGGGAACCACCCCATCACCGTGCACTGCAGGTACGCCCACCCCAGCCCTCAGGGAGAAGAGAGAAAAAGACACAAAAGGCAGGCAGAGGGGCGAGATGGGAGCCTCTATCAGACTCTGATGAAAGCCAGGCAAGAGTGGGATGTTGGTGAGACATGGCAATCAAGTTTGATGACTAGGACAGGCCCAGATGATAAGAGAAGATCTTGGAGTTTGAACTCGACACTTCCAGTGCTAGGGAACAACAGTCTCTAAGTTAAGATGCTGGGCAGGAAATAGTGCTGGGGAAGGGGAACAAAGGGGAGACCGACAGTAGGGAAGACCAGCTGCGCAACATGGGAAGGCCTGCCTCCTTAAGAAACATAGGAAAAGAGAAAAGGGCAACGATTTAGAGAACAGTTTGAAGAAAAATGAATAAGACATAGTTGTGAAAAAGAGGGGTGTCCTAGCCTGGCTATAGTTATGCTGGTGTCACTGACAGAAGAAAGATAGTATGAGAACTCATGGGGGAGGGAGTGGATTTAGTTTGGGGCACATTGTTTGAGACTGCATTTTAGAAATAAAATTTTACCATGTGTTTGTATTGCTTTTATAATTGGGAGAAGGGAATCTCTCTTAAAGGGGAAGAAAGTATATTTTTAAAATTTCTGCAAATTTGTTCTGAAGATAAAATAATGAGCAAAGGAACTTCTAGAAATGACCCAGTAAATGTTCTTCAGATGGCCACAATGAAATTGTAATTACGAGAATTGAAGCACTATTTATAATAGTAAAAGATGGTAGGGACTTCCCTGTTAGTCCAGTTGTTAAGACTCCATGCTTCAACGCAGGGGACACATGTTCATTCCCTTGTCAGGGAACTAAGATCCCACATGCCACACTGCACAGCCAAAAAAAAAATTTTTTTTAAAGATGGTAAATAATCTGAACATATTAATAAGGGACTGGTTCCATAAGCTCTGATACATCTTATACTACAGAGCTTCAGAAAATTAATTAGAATCTGTTTATGTACTGGTTTGGAATAGTCCTCTAGATTTATTGTTTAGTGAGGAAAGCAGTGGGAGACAGAAAAAATATGTGTGGTATATGCATAAATTATCTTTGGAAGGACACACAAGGACTTGATGACATTGGTTGTTTCCCAGGAGGAAACTGAAAGGATGGAGAAATGGCGTAGGAAGGAGACTTTATATGTTTTGAACCTTTTGAAATTTGAGCTGTGCTAATTTATTACACATACAAAAATAAATCATTCAAAAAAACATTTATAAGAAGAAAAAGTGGCAAAGTATATCAGCTGATACCATTTGACAGTAAACATGAAAAGATGCTAATTTTTTTTTTTTAAAAGATGCTAATTCTTATTAGCAATATGAGAAATGGAGATGAAAACATGGCTTTTAGCCCATTGGATTGACAAATTAAAAGGATTCCTTGACTTCGAAAAACACTTCCTTGCCCACACTTTTCAGTGTCCCATGCTCCTCTCTCCCTTGGTCACCCTCTCTTGGCTAACCCCAGATTCTCTAGCTACCTTGCACCACGCAGGTGTGATGAGTGTATCTCTTTGTTACAGTGCGGGGGCAGGACGGACAGGGACCTTCTGTGCCCTGAGCACAGTCCTGGAACGGGTGAAAGCAGAGGGGATTTTGGATGTCTTCCAGACCGTCAAGAGCCTGCGACTGCAGAGGCCACACATGGTCCAGACACTGGTATGCTACCCTGCCTATTTATCCATGCCACCACACACCATCCACAGCTCCTCTCTGCCAGAGCCAGCTCAGGGGGAGGCTGTTCTGAGGGGCCTATCTGGTAGAGAGAAGGCTGTGTAACCACAGACTCATTCTTCCTCAAGGTGCCTCAGAAAAACAGAATAAGCTTTGGGAGGCAGGAGAGCATTGGGGGCATAGCCTAGCCCCATACCAGTAAGAGATGCTGGTGGCCTCAGTGCAGACTAGAAGGGGTGCCTGTCAGGGCTCTTCACTTCTCCACAGGTCTGAGATGGGGAGAACTCAGGACTACCTCCTTTCCTCAGCTCCCTTTCAGCAGTTCTCTTGACAGTCTAGATGACCAGTAAGCACTGAGTATGTGCTCGGATGTGAACTCACGTCTGACCTCTGAAGGGCTAGAACCACCATCTGCACCTCCAGTCTCTGCTTTCTGGAGAAGGTGGCTTCACTCAGCCCAGAAAAGAATGCTGTCAGAATTCTGCAGGCAGGCAGATCAGGGTTCAGGTGGAAATGCAAAAGTGCTTATTAATTTTCCATTTTTTAAAGAACGGGTTTGTCAGGAGCTGCAGATATATTGCTCTCTTCAGTAACCCTGGCCTTTTCCCCCAACTTTCACTCTGCAGGAACAGTATGAGTTCTGCTACAAGGTGGTGCAGGAATATATTGACGCGTTCTCAGATTATGCCAACTTCAAGTGAGAGGCAATGAGGCCCCGTGGACAGGAGAATTGCCTTTAATATTTTGTAATATTCTGTTTTGTTAATATACCCTAAATTGTGTATATATCTTACAACTGTTTTAGAAATTGGTACATAGGCTTCTATTACCTATTAGGTGGAGATTTTATATGTAAATGTGTTAGCACTGATAGTCCTTTTTCCAATGTTTTATTGGGGAATTAAATAGTGTGATGTTTGGATTGATATCATGAAATCCTCTGCCTGGAAATTGGGCTTGATTGTTCTTTGGTTTATATCAATACATGTTTTCCTAAAGAAGAAACACAAAACTCATTCCAGGTAGCTAGGCATTAACTAAGAAAAAAAAGCACAAAGTTATTAGAGCTCTTGAGGAAATCGGTTGTCCCAGTGCCCCCAGTCAGACCACTGTCCCCTCCTGCTCTGTAAATAATCTCTCCCCTCTCTACCCTTGACCCCTTCTCATACCGCCCATATCCCACCATGGGGAGTAAAGGGACCAGAGTGGTATCTCTGGCACCACACTAGGGATTATCAGGTAATAAAAGCTTTGACTCCCTGAGGAATGTCTCTCCCTTTGTGTGGGCCGGGGCAGTCACACCAGGGCTGGGTTCTCCTGCGCCACTCTTAGCCCACTGTTACCCATCTGTCTTAGCTGGCTGCAGAGAGGGCACAGTCTGCCTTTTTTCCAATATACACAGTCCCTCTACCTCTTAGGTAGCTGCCACACCCTTCTTTCACTCCCAGAATATCTTTGGTGCAGTCGTCCTAGCCAGCCTCACTCCCTAGGGAAGATAGCCTGAGTCCTCGCTCTTTCCCTGAGTGCAGGGGCATGGAGGAGAGGGGTGGCTTGGCTTTGGGCTCTGGATCAGTTTGACCTCTCTAGTCCTTGGTGCTCTGCTGCAGAACTATCTGGATCATGTCACTTTGTCCAGAGTAAGTATTTATATCCTCATTTATTGTGTTAAACAACTTCCATTTCCTTACATATCTGTCCTCATTTCCAGAACTCTTGGATAGAAGTGCCTCAGATCCAGAGGTCACGATGGTGAAAGTCTAGATCCCAGTTTGAGTTTGAGCATAACCTGTCAGAGTGTGTTAAATAAAATGGATGCATAAAAAGGAGGAAAAGATCAGCAGAGCAGCTGATCAGAGGGCCTCAGATTCCAGGCACACGTTGAACATCCATTTTGTTTATTTCTCATGTAACAGTCTGCCCAGTCTAGAGACCCAGTATCCTCATCTCATGGTCCCAGAGACCCTTAGGCCGTTGTTCTCATCCTGATAGTTGAGGTTACTGTTTTTTCCCATGGAGAAGCAAAAAGAGCATGGGTAAGCAATTTCATTTTTAAGGACATGAAATAAAAATTGCACTTTCCACTTCCACTCATACCCTATTGGCTAAACCCTAGTTGTAAGCCCACACTTGAGCTACAAAGGGCACTGGGAAATGTGGTCTTTAGTTGAGGGCAGAGCTGGGAGGGCATGTCTGTAGTCTCTTTTCTTTATGATCAGCCCCTCACAGGAACAGGAGAAGAAACCAGTTGCCATGAATATAAGTGCAGGGCTGACAAAGCCTTGCAGCCCTCGGGGCATTTCTTGAGGAACCAGGGGCACCTTGGGGGCTGTCAGAAGTGAAAGGTAGCACTCCAGCCTGGCCCATGGAGGAATGCTCAGAGATCAGTGGTGCCATGCTTCCGGGAGTAGGTAGCACTTAAACTGGACCTGAGAGATGCTAGAAGCTCAGATGAGTGAAAAGGAAAGGTCAGCGGAGCAGCTGATCAGAGGGCCTCAGATTCCAGGCAAACAAAGATGCACTAAAGATGGGACCCAAGTTCCCCCCACATATTCAGGATGTCTGCAGGGAGCAGGGGCCGCCACAAGAGATCACCTTCTGAAAGCTTGCATGAGGTAAGTCGTATAAGTCGGTACATGTACTCTGGGCTTTCTATAGGAAGCAAGGAACTGTAAGGGATGATAAACTCAAAAGTCAATAGGTTTATAAGAAGTGGGAATAAATTAAGCAAAGACAAAAATCTCAAGAATTTCTGTTGAGGGGTGCCATGCTTGGGAAGGAAATCCATCTCTTTGCGTACTACCTGTTGGTGCCTCTGTGTGATCATGTCCAAGCCCATGGAAGAGGGCAAGCCTTGGGGTCAGCAAGCCATACAGTGAACATATCCCCAGGTTGCTAAACAGACATCTTCAAGTGGGAGTTATCCAAGCCCTTTGTTCCCCTTCTCCCTCATCGCTCCTTATCCACCTCTCTTTTCCTGCTATTCAGGGCTCACCTGGCATCAAGAGACATAAACCCGACAGGCTCAGAGGGAAGTGTATTGAGGCTCACGTGGCACAAATATGTGGGAAGGGCAGGGGAGCCCACTTCACCCAGTGCCTACCCCTCAGCCTGTCACCTGTGACCATGCGCAGCGCACTCCCCAAACCTGTGGGACCTGCTACACTCACAGAGACTTCACTTCATCAGATAGTCTCTGTGTTGGGTTTTCCTTCATCCTCTACCCCCACCTTCAGTTCACTCCCACACATTCTTTTTTTACCCCTTCATCCTCAGTGCTGAGCCCCAAGGATCCAGTCTTCCTGTGCACTAGCTCCCCCCTTGATGTAGTGACTGCCTTCCTCCACAGCCCCTTCCTCAGAGGTCAGGCATTACTGCAGTCTGTATTGTGGACCCTGAGCCTTTCTCCAGTCCTGAGCTTCCAGTCCACACACCCTGCTTCCTGCTGTGACTCCACAGGTTAGCCCAGAGGCAGCAGATCAGGCTTCCCACACTCAGGGGTTTGCCCAGTCACAATAGCCCACTGCCCTTTGTGCAGCCTCCAGCATCCTCTGCCCCCACCCATCCCAGTTCTACTTCTACTGGGCACCAAAGCTACAGACCTCCCCACTACACACACACACTCACACTCTCCCCCCAATAGTTCTTGTGTTCCATTTTGTTCCTTACTGGGCACCAAAACTACAGACCTCCCTGCTACATACACACACACTCCCACAATAGTTCACACACGGCACCAAACCCAGACCTCCCCCTACGCACACACACACACACACACTCCCCCAATAGTGCCTATGTTGGCTTTTCTCCATTTTGTTCCTTACCGTGGAGCATCCACTGCAGCCCTATTGCCAAGACTCTAGCTAATGTTCTATCCTTCACCCAGGCCATCTGCTGAGGGGGAGGGGAGAAGGTGCCCCAGGGAGGGTGCCACTCTGCTGCTGCAGCACCTGAGCATTCAACTCAAAATTGCTTTTCCAGCTGACTACAGCAGCCCCCAGACTGGAATGATGTGGCCTCAGGGCTGAGTAGGAGTTAAGAGTTCAGTGGTGAACAAATGACTTTCTGTGTCCTGTTGAGAGGGATACAAGGATGAATTCTATTCCAGAATTTATAATCTGGAAGCAGACAGCAAATATTCCTAAAAGGCTGAGTATGTGGCCAGAGAGAAAGGGACCAGAGCTTCATGTTTGGATTTTTCAGGCACGATAACACTCAAATTACAGAAAAAATAAAGGCATTCCATTCTTCTTTTAAAATGAACACCAGGGCCTTTGAACAAAACATTTTGTAAACCCATACCAGAATTAAGCTAGTTTACTGAACTTAGTCATTTGCACTAAACCCACAAAGCAAATGTTTCCATTTGGTAATGCCAAAGAAAGGCAATGCCAAAGATGGTTCGAACAACATACAATTGCACTCATCTCACACGCTAGCACGGAGAAGGCAATGGCAACCCACTCCAGTACTCTTGCCTGGAGAATCCCATGGACAGAGGAGCCTGGTAGGCTGCAGTCCATGGGGTTGCTACAAGTCGGACATGACTGAGCAACTTCACTTTCTCTTTTCACTTTCATGTAATGGAGGAGGAAATGGCAACCCACTCCCGTATTCTTGCCTGGAGAATCCCAGGGACAGAGGAGCCTGTTGGGCTGCCGTCTGTGGAGTCACACAGAGTCAGACACGACTGACGTGACTTAGCAGCAGCAGCAGCACACACTAGCAAAGTAATGCTCAAAATTCTCCAAGCTAGGCCTCAACAGTACGTGAACCTAGAACTTCAGATGTTCAAGCTGGATTTAGAAAAGGCAGAGGAACTAGAGATCCAATTGCCAACATCCATTGGATCATAGAAAAAGCAAGAGTTCCAGAAAAACATCTGCTTTATTGACTATGCCAAAGCCTTTGACTGTGTGGATCCCAACAAACTGGAAAATTCTTCAAGAGACGGGAATACCAGACTACCTTACCTGCCTCCTGAGAAATCTGTATGCAGGTCAAGAAGCAACAGTTAGAACTGGACATGGAACAATGGACTGGTTCCAAATTGGGAAAGGAGTATGTCAAGGCTGTATACTGTCACCCTGCTTATTTAACTTACATGCAGAGTACATCATGGGAGATGCCAGGCTGGATGAAGCACAAGCTGGAATCAAGATTGCTGGAAGAAATATCAATAATCTCAGATATGCAGATGACACCACCCTTATGGCAGAAAGAAAAAGGAACTAAAGAACCTCTTGATGAAAGTGAAAGAGAAGACTGAAAACACTGGTTTAAAACAACATTCAAAAAACTTAAGATATGGCATCTGGTCACTTCATGGCAAATAGAAGGGGAAACAATGGAAACAGTGACAGACTTCATTTTCTTGGGCTCCAGAATCACTTCAGATGGTCACTGAAGCCATGAAGTTAAAAGACGCTTGCTCCTTGGAGGAAAAGCTATGACAAACCTAGACAACATATTAAAAAGTAGAGACATTACTTTGCCGACAAAGGTCCGTGTAGTTAAAGCTATG
This sequence comes from Bos indicus x Bos taurus, assembly GCF_003369695.1. NCBI lineage: Eukaryota > Metazoa > Chordata > Mammalia > Artiodactyla > Bovidae > Bos > Bos indicus x Bos taurus. Next base: position 31,243,664 of record NC_040088.1, read on the forward strand.
GTTTTTCCAGTAGTCACGTATGGATATGAGAGTTGGACCATAAAGCTGAGCACCGAAGAATTGAGGCTTTTGAACTGTGGTGCTGGAGAAAAGACTTGAGAGTCCCTTGGACTGCAAGGAGATCAAACCAGTCAATCCTAAAGGAAATTAGTCCTGAATATTCATTGGAAGGAGTAATGCTGAAGCTGAAGCTCCAATACTTGGGCCACCTGATGTGAAGAGCTGATTCACTGGAAAAGACCCTGATGCTGGGAAAGATTGAAGGCGGGAGGAGAAGGGGACAACAGAGAATGAGATGGTTGGATGGCATCACCGACTCAACGGATATGAGTTTGAGCAGGCTCTGGAAGTTGGTGATGGACAGGGAAGCCTCATGGGGTCACAAAGAGTCGGACAGGACTGAGCGACTGAACTGAACAAAGCAAATGTTATCCTAAAAGTTTCTTGGTTAACCAATACATAAAGGGAAAAAGTCTGTTTCCCAAACAATTTAACTTATTATACAGTCCAAATACTCATTTCTGGTAAGTCAGTTCGGAAATTGACCCATGCCCTCCTGCCTGGGCAGCAGAAGTCTAGGTACTCATGATGTCATCTCCCCCATCTTTGCCACAGGATTTAATGCACCTGCTCTCCTGATGACTGGCCACTGTGAATGCATAGCCTGACCCTACCCTTGCACTTGGTGTTCAAATTGCTGTCCAAAGAGAGATAGGCTATAACCCCATAAACTGGCCTCTGCCCCTCAGAGGCTGGTGGCTGGTGGCAGAAAGCTGAGCTGATGCAGACTAAGGCGGAAGCCTGTTTCTAGCATTCCAGGGCAGCTGTGCCCAATTCCATGAAATGGTCCTGGGTTGAGCACAGGATGAGGAGTGGTTGGAACCTTGAGAGGCAGAATTATTCCTACTACCTACAGATAGACCCACAAAGGCCGCACTGCCCCTTTAACTGGGCTTGCTTGGAGGAGGGGCCATCTTGGAGGAGAGGGGATAGCTATGCCCCGCCCAAAGTTCCTTTCACTGGAGTGACCCGGCCCTGGTGTCCAGGTGTGAGGAGGATTATCCCACTCAACCCATTTTACAGGTGAGCAAACAAGCCCTCAGGAAGGGTGGTCATAGATCTCCTCAGACTTACTAACAAGCTGCTGGGCCCCTCCCTCTTCGGCCCCCAACCTTTCTACCAGGGAAAGCCCTGAGCTAGGTGGGATTCAGGGAGACCCCAGGAGTTGCCTTGCCTCTCTTAGGGCCACCATTTGGTGTGTCAGAGAGGGCTGTGAAAGGTCTCTAGATCTAAGGGCAGGAGCTTGAGAAAGCAGCCAGGGAAGTGGATCGATGAGACCTCACGGACACAGGCCAGGCTGAAGAAAGAGTCCAATGATTTCAGATCCCTGGGAAGATGGGAGGAGGAGGCATCTGATGACCCCGGGGCCAGCAGCTGAACATACACTAGGAAGGGAAGAGGATTGGTGGCAAGCTGTCCCCCACCAAGACGTCATTGGAGCCTGTGGGCCCAGAGCAGGGGGTAGAACCACCTGCTCAATAAATCTTGGGGCTGCCTGGCTGGGTTCTGCTGCTGCCTGGAAGAGCCACCTGCAAGGAGCCACTTGGCCCACAGCCCTCCCCAGTGAGTGAAGAGCCACCCTCCCCCAGGCTGAGGCTTGTCCAGATGCAGCTCTCTTCTAGGTGCATGGCACGCTGCTCCTCTTCCCCCTCCCAAGCCCCTCTACCCCAGCCCATGCCCAGAAAAGCCCCCTTCATCTCTTGCCAGCAACACTATGCCTGTGCCCACTGCCTCTGGCGTGGCAGGGACAAAGGGTAGAAGCCCTTGGCCCTGTATCCACACACCCATTTCACATCCCCAATTGCCATGGAAGGAAGAGAAAGCAACTCACAAGGAAAAGGGTCTCCCACCATGGGGGGCGGGAGGGGGTGGGGGGCCCAAGTGCCTCCACACTGCTGCCTGTCTCTTGGACATCTCCCCTACACCCTCTCTAACTTCACTTCTAGGATCCCTGAGGAAAGAAAGGGTAGGCCTGCCATACTGGGGAGGGCCCTCAGCTGGCAAAGTCGGGAGACTGCCCCAGGGGCTCTGGGAGGTGGCTCGTTGCCAGGAGCCCTCAGAGTCCAGACCCCTGTAGTCCTGGGATAAGAAGCAATAACAGGATGAGAGAAGAACATTAGGAGACAATAAATCTGCCCTAGAAGTGCCAGTTGTCCAAGGGGACCCTGGAGGAAGAGGAAGGCGGTCTGTCTGGGAGTGCCAGACTCCAGTGCTGTCCACTGTCTATGGGAGCAGCCCTGCTATGGGCCACCTTTGGGCTAGGCCTCCTGCTGCTGCTGCTGCTGCTGACCACCTACCCTGGACCCTCAAAGGCTCAACACCGGTCCCACGGCTGGTACCCTGGAGGAAAACGAGCCTCCAGCTTACCCCGGGACCCTCAGCATCCTCCTAGGCCCCCAGGTAGGTGAAGAATCTCCCCAGCCTAAGTGGAAAGAAGAAGGTGCTGGCTGGGGTTCTTTCCCCTACGTCAAGCTTTGAGTGGGGGTGGGGGAAGGCAGGCTACAGCCTCAGTTCCCTTCTAAGAAAAGGTTCTGGGAACTGCAGCTCAAAGCCCAGGCCAAATTGCCCATACCCTCCCAAGTGATGCTCTGGCTTGGCCTGAGGACAGTGTGCCCTGGAAGAGCAGGACCATGACCCGGTGGCTCCTCCGTGGGAAGCAGCACCTGGTGCAGACACTGCTGATAAGTAAAGTGGAAGGCCCCCACCCTTGGCCACTACAGGGCCAGCTAAGAACTGAGGGGCTCGGGGGATGATACACCACTGAGATGCCTCCTGGTATAGCTAGCTGTGGGCGCCGTTATCTGATACTCCAGAATTCTCGACAATTTGATATACTAACAATTTATGATGATATGACAGTAACAATTTATGATGAGATGCCCCCTGTGTCCCTGCTGTTGGGCTTCCCTGATAGCTCAGTAGGTAAAGAATCTGTACGCCCAATGAGCTAGAAAACCCGCACGCTGAAACCTCTAAGAGGCAAGAGGCAACGACAGGACGTGGGAGTCGCAAAACGCGGTTGGCCGCTCCTGCGCAAGAAGCCAAGCTGGGAGAGGAGAAAGAAGGAATAGAAACAGGAGGGGCGGAGAAGAGGGGGCGGGTAAAGCCACAGTTCGGCGGTCAGGTGACCAGAACGTCCACTGGAATGACCGCCCCCTTCTGCAGACTGGACCCCGAGGGCCACGCCCCGCAGCCCTCCAATAAAGGTGTGAGACCCCTAAAGTTCTTGCATCGAGTTCTCTTTTTTTCTCCTCTCTCACCCCTGCTGACACTTCTCTCTTGGTCTCCTCTCTCCCTCATCCCTACTGCCTGCATGGGAGCTGGAGGGATGCGGGTCACGGACACGCGGGCGGGAGCCGACCCTGCGGAGGACAAGAGCCATGTTCCCGGCCCAGGGCGGAAGCAAAACTGTGGGCTCCACAGGGTTGGGGCGGAGCCCGCGGACTACACGTCCCGTGGTGCCCCGCGGCCACTTCCGGGTCCCCATGATTCCCTGCGGCGTGCCGGAGGCGGGGCCGTCTCGCCATGCTGCGCGCGCTGAGCACCCTGGTCGCGCGGCCCTTGGGCCGCCCTCCTGCCCAGTTTCTGCTCCTCGCGCGCGGCCGAAAAACCCGCCACGATCCGCCGGCCAAGTCCAAGATCGGGCGCGTAGCGACCCCGCCCGCCGTGGATCCTGCGGAATTCTTCGTGCTGACAGAGCGTTACCGGCAGTACCGCCAGACGGTGCGCGCCCTCAGGTATGTGTGATGGATGAGGAAGCGGCGCCCTCTGGCGTGT